>NC_080112.1:108816698-109477399 GCF_950005125.1 Chionomys nivalis | reverse complement strand
ATCTAGTATAGTTGTCTAACTTTGACATGTCATTGGTATATTTATACCATTTATAATCAATATAATTTTTTTCAGTTATGAGAAACCTTCTTTCTAAATTTAATTTCTTATTTTGTTTCCTTTCTCTCTTATGACTTCTTTGAATTTGTTTTCTTTAATCGTTTTATCCATCACTGAGATACTGTTTCATGCACTCATTAGATCCCATTTCTCATGAACAACTATTGGTTATACATGGAAAAAGCCTACTTTCATATTCTATTGTATCTATTAATATCAGTTATCTGGTAGACTCAATTAAATTTATTATTTAGTAACTGTATTTTAAGCATGAGGGAAAATATTCTATCTCTCTACATCTTCAAAATAAGTAAAATTCAGAGGCATGTGGATCTCTCTGAGTTTGAGGCCAGCCTGGTCTAATGATTAACTTCCAGGACAGATTCCAAAGCTATACAGAGAAGCTCTGTCTAGCCCCACCCCCCAAAAAAAGAAAGCAAAACAGAAAAAGACTCACTGTTTTTTTTTTATTATTATTAATTAATTTATTTAATTATTAAAGATTTCTGCCTCTTCCCCGCCACCACCTCCCATTCCCTCCCCCTCCCCCAATCAAGTCTTCCTCCCTTCTCAGCCCAAAGAGCAAGCAGGTTTCTCTGCCCTGTGGGAGGTCCAAGGACCACCCACCTCCATCCAGGTCTATTAAGGTGAGCATCCAAACTACCTGGGCTCCCACAAAGCCATTACGTGCAATAGGATCAAGTACCCATTGCCATTGTTCTTCAGTTCTCAGTAGTCCTCATTGTCCGTTATGTTCAGCGAGACCGGTTTTGTCCCATGCTTTTTCAGACCCCGGGCAGCTGGCCTTGGTGAGTTCCCGATAGAACATCCCCATTGCCTCAGTGTGTGGGTGCACCCCTCGTGGTCCTGAGTTCCTTGCTCGTGCTCACTGATAAACATTCTTCTATGGGCTAATTATCAGAATATCTTCACTGCTGTGATAGCTCTTAGCAAAAACTGTTTTTTCTTGTGATCTTTGTTTTAAAGTTTTTTTCTTAGAAAGAATTATATAGAGACAGCTGATTCTTAGGCCACATAGATATTATTATTATTTTCATATTCAAAATCAATTGGAGTTGAATTTAAAGAGCATAATTATTCTTCCATAAGATGTCTGTTTTTCTTGGTACATAATATTTAGTTGTCAGAGCTCAATATTGACTATGATAATTTGTGATTTTTACCTAACAGAATGATTATAGAATTTTCTCTATTCTACCTGTCATTAGATAATCAAATAAAATCACATCTTTGGCTCAGTTTATCTTTCTAATTAAGGCTATGTTAATACTCAAGTGAGTTTTCAAGACTGACTTTGATGTTGAAATAGATAAACTTTAATGTTGATTGACCACTGAAGCTCAAACATAAATACTTTGAATTGGTAAGACTGATTTAAATCTGAATTCATACTATGCAAGGAAAGCCTTCTGGATGGCTTTCCATGTAACTTTCTTCATAGACATTTCATATATTAAAACATTATTTAAATGATGTTGATACCGTTGGATATTTTTTAAGTGTCCTTCTGTTGCACATTTGAGTTTTCCTGATCTGCCAGTACTTTATTTGGATTCTTGCTATTATAGAAGCTTGGTAAGTTTCCACCTTTAAAGTTCTAACTGGGAATTTGGATAAAAACACAGACAAGATCACCTGTTTTGTGTTTTAAAGAAAGGAATAAGAAGAAAAGAAAGAAAGAATGAATGAAAGAAAAAAATCATGACCCCTTCATTTTCTCCAAGTTTTCCTTCCACATGACCAAATTCTCTCTGAGTTCATCCAAATATTAATCCAAAGGGAAGAAATTAAATAACTGCTCTGACTGTTTAGGTAGAAAATCTTCAGTTAAATGATGAACAGAATCTCAAAGTTGACAATATTTTTTTTCATTTGACCAACCTATTACACTTACACAAACTTATAAAATTCAAGAAGTATTCACCAAACACCTGTGAGCAATAATTTTCTGAACATTGACTGACTACCTAAAGAAAACAATGATCAACCCAAGTACGGTAGTTCACACCAGTACTCAGGATGTGCTACATAAGGAGATTCTTTGTTAAAAGAAGATAGGAGAGGAGAGGAGGGGACAGGAGGGGAGCAGAGGTAGGGGGAGAAGAGAAAAGGAAAAAAACTGTAGAAGTAGACTTCTCTTTTGTTCCTGGTTGCCCAAACTAGAATAATCACACAGAAACTATATTAATTGCAACAATACTTGGCCAATGACTCAGGCATATTTCTAGCTAGCTCTTATATCTTGAATTAATTAACCCATTTCTATTACTCTGTGTATCACCATGAGGCTGAAGCTTACTGGCAAAGGTTCTGGGTGTCTGTCTCCTTTGGTAGCTACATGGTGTCTCTTTGACTCTGCCTACTCTCTCTAAATATATAGAAATCTCTTCAGATATCTCAACTGGCTTTACTCGGCTAAGCCAGTTAGCCAAAGGTGATGGAGGTGGGTCATTTGTCTATCTGTTGCTTTCATTGGTTAATTAATAAAGAAACTGCTTGGCCTTTGATAAGACAGAAAATTAGGAAGGCAGAGTAAACAGAACAGAATGCTGGGAGAAAGAAGCAGATTCAGGCAGTCCCCATGATTCTCCCACTCCAGACAGATGCAGGTTAAGATCTTTCCTGGTAAGCCAGCTCATGGTGCTACACAGAATATTAGAAATGGGTTAGATCAATATGTAAAAGCTAGACAATAAGAGGTTAAAACTAATGGGCCAAGCAGTATTTAAAAGAATACAGTTTCCATGTAATTATTTTGGGTAAAGCTAGCCAGGTGGCAGGACATAGCCCACCGCAGCTCTTACTGCACAAAGGGCTTTATTCATCAACCAATAAAAGCAACACATATACAGAAGGACATCCCACATCAGAAACAAATAAAAAAAGTCTAGACTTTTTCTGGTAATAGTTTACCTAACGGGCTGGAGAGATGGCTCAGTGGTTAAGAGCATTGCCTGCTCTTCCAAAGGTCCTGAGTTCAATTCCCGGCAACCACATGGTGGCTCACAACCATCTGTAAAGAGGTCTGGTGCCCTCTTCTGGCCTGCAGACATGCACACAGACAGAATATTGTATACATAATAAATAAATAAATAAAATTGTTTACCTAACTGTATCAAAGAATAACATATGTGTGTAGTAGCAAGAGAGAGTAAAATATAATCAAAAACGTCTTAGAGAAGGCTGATTACAGAAGTTTCCAACAATAAAAATTATATTCTACAGACTAATAAAATGTCCCAGTGGTTTACAGACAACTAAGAAAATATATGATCTCTCTCTCTCTCTCTCTCTGTTTCTCCCCCCCCCAATGTGTGTATATGTGTGTGTGTGTGTTTGTATGCATGTGTGTGTGGAAACCTATATGAAGCTCTATCTCTATATATTTTTCATTTGAGATCAAGTTTAAAACATATTTTAACCCAAAACACTATGCAATGTGTACCTCAAGAACAATAACTTTTTTTTTTTTTTTTTTGGTTTTTCAAGACAGGGTTTCTCTCTAGCTTTGGAGCCTGCCCTGGAACTAGCTCTTATAGACCATGTTGGCCTCGAATTCACAGAGATCCACCTGCCTTTGCCTCCTGAGTGCTGGAATTAAAGGCATGCACCACCACTGCCTGGCACAATACCATTCTTTTATAAAACATTGCAAAATTATCAAATTTATACATTCTTATTTAATTTATTATTATCATTCAACATCAACCATAAATCCAAGTGTTAAGTGTTACAAATAGTCTCTTGTGTGGAAATTTTCTTTCAAATCTACTATTTAACCTGTAATCATAGAATGAGAAAACAAATGAAATTTTTGACCTGGCAAGAACAGAGCTGGAGAAATTACTCAGTGATACTGAGTTCAGTTCCCAGCAACTACATGGTAAATAACAACCACCTGTTATAAAATCTGGTGCCCTCTTGAGGAAGAGACCTGGTCACTTGTCCTCATCATCTTAGACCATGAAAGCAAATATGGATGAGTTCAATAGAACTACCATATACAGGCTGCCCATGCAGAACTTCAACAGTTCTCTTATATTCTCTCGCTGCAGTTGGTTCATTAGTTTTTGTGATCCATCTTCCAGCTCATCCTGTCTGGTGTGCCTCTCCTAAGTTTCATTTGAATGTTGGCCATAACAAGTTGTTGATCTGACCCTAAGTAAGCACTAAGAAATGCTAGATGCTAGACAATAGTTTCCTGTTGACCAGAATATAGTCAATTTTGCTATATGTGTACTTTTTGGCGGATTCTATGTTCAACATCTTGATGGCTTGGCCTGCTTGAATTTTGTGTTGGGTATGTACAAATCATTTGCATAGCAGAGGTCAAGCAGTCATTCCCCTCTATTGTTCCTTTGTCTAAATCCATATGTTCTCATGGCACTATAGTCTACTCTTTCTCTGGATCCCACTCTTTTATTGAAGTCACCATAAAGATTAGTATGTCGAACTTACACACCCTGCTGTCCTCATTCTGTAGATCTGTGTAGAAACAGTTGATGACATTCTCATCTGCTTCTGCTGTTAGCACATATACCTGCATAATAGTTACTGGATGTGTCATTGTCTGAAATATGGCTGATATAATTCAGTCATTTGCAGGTTTGTACTTGACCATGCATTTTTGGGGGGCCACACTGGATAGCACTTAAGCTACATGTGCTATATGTTTTCCCTCTCCATCTGAGTTTATAATCTTGTATCCGTTTACTACAAGTTTTTGCAATCCCATCCAATGTATTTCTGGTAATCTAATGACATTCCACCTAAGTGACTGAGCTCATACATGAGTAACCCGGTTCTGCTAACTGTGTTTAGTGTTTTCACATTCCAGGTCCCTAATGTGGTGATTCTTTTTGGTATGAGGAAGTGCCTTTCCTGTCCATTTCGATCAGTTCCCCTCCCATGTTTCAGCTTTAAGAGAGAAGCACCATCCATCCTGTGCTTAGGACATGGAGGTACTGGGGTACTGTCAGATTCTGGAACTTTAACCCAGGTGTTTCTGTTGAACTTGTCAATATTGGGTTTCATGGTCTGAATTGATGAGGACAACTGACAAGGTCTCTACCTTTTTGTGTGGTAGCCTTTAGCCAACCAGCATGACCTATTTCCACCAATGTACTAAATTCCCCAGGTTTCCAGAGAACCTAGCTGGTCATCTCCTGTCTTGCTATCGAGAAGGCAGCTACCCCCAGGGAGACCTCTGTGTGTTCATGTGTGTGTATGTAGCATGTATTATATAATATATATATAATATATATATATTATATATATATATACATAATATATATATATTATATATATATATATATGACTAAGAGTTAATCAGCATCAAGTTGTCTTTCAGGTTCATGATATTTACACAGATGAAGAATTCAGGTCAGTTTTTTTCTGTTTAACAAATTTGAATACCTCTTAAAATTTTTACTAATTATTAGTATTGTGTGTATCTGTAGGTACACATGTAAGAATTGTATGGAGGTCACATGATTACTCTCAGGATTAGGTTCTCTTCTTCCACTGTGAGACCTAAGGATTGAACTCTGAGCTGTTCCTACAGCCACTTAAGTATCTTCAATTTCAAATTCATTATGAACATTATCTATTATTCTTTATGATTGATTCAGCATCACTCTAATACTCTAAATGATACTGCCTTTAATGTAAGTTTGAATGGTCCCAGTTTTGAAGGGTCTGTTCAGAAAAAGCAACTGGCCTTAAGAAACAAATGTGAGGTAAGTTCAATGAGAATGGCCCTCATAGACTCATATTTGTTTACCATGCCTTTGTTACCCAGTTAGAGGAACTGTTTGGAATAGACTAGGAGATATAGCCTTGTTTGAGAAGGTGTGTCATTGTTGGTGGGCTTTCAGGCTTCAAAAGCACAAACCAAATCCAGTCCATGTCTCTGTCTCTATCTCTATCTCTCATCTCTGTCTCTCTGTATCTCCCTCCCCCATTTTTCTCTGTCCGTCTCTCTCTCTCTGCCTATGACTTGAAGATGAGATGATGTCTTTCAGTTACTTCCCCAACACAATGCCTGCCTGCCTGCTGCCATACTCCCTGCCATGATGATAATGAAACAACTCGGTGATACTATAAGGAAGCCCCCAATTAAATGCTTTTTATTACAAGTTGCCTTCATCATGGTATTCCATTACAGCAGGACAGTAACCAAGACACTACATAAGGATTCTTGAATAAGATGCATAGATTTGCAATGAAATGTAGAGCTAATCCAAGGTGTTAAGAAAATTGTCAGTGCATGAAAATATAAGACTGGAATATTTAAATGAAGAGTGATGTGCTAGTTTTGTTCAAAGGAGAAATTAGCCAAGAGTCATGATTTTGAATTCCAATAAAATTTTATTCTTTAAGCCAGTATGTGAATTACAACATCTATGCAGTCAGTTATTAGAAGCCTCAGAAAGATGATTGCTGGTGACTGAACCATCAATTCACATATAAAACATTATACTTATAGTAAGAAACAACTATTTATTAGCTACTGTAGCAATAAGAGCCAGACTTAAGTTCCCAACATAAATGATTAGAAAACTATGCAAAATATCAAGTAGCTTTTTTCAGATATTGGACAATAAATAACAAATATGAGATCCAAAATAAGAAAACAACATTATATCTCCTATACACAAGAGTTCCAGCATTCAAATTGCAGGCAATCTCAAACAAAGAACAGTGACTTTTCTGATTTAGGGAGAGAAAACCAAAGTTCAGAGTCTGAAGATGTTGGAATACAGAAGGCAGAATTCTGAATAAAGGAAACTATTTGAAAAGAATCTATAAATCTGAAGAGGACTCACTTGTCAATATATAATGTAAAACATTGTAAGGCTGGACAAGGGATGTTCAAAATTTGCAAGATAAGCAGGTCTCAGAGCTCATATACTGTGATAAGGGATCATCATGTATGTGATATCAATCTATGTAAAGGAATGTAATAACATAGAATCATCACTCTACAGGTTAAGAAAAGAGATTTTACTACTTATAAAACAATAGAAAGGAAAATATATGTCTAGGACTCAAAGTAATTAATACCTCAAGGCTCAGCAAAAGTGCACAGCCTACATAACACAGAGACACACTTAAAACACTCAACAACTGTGTTTCATAAACTAGTACAAAATTTCCAAGCTTAGAAAAATATCTCAGGGTACCCTGTTCTAGGAATTATGGTTATATATCTCAAGTTAATACTGAGCATTTATTATAATTTTGAATTTTACATTCTTATAACATTCTACAGTTATTCTGAAATCAAAGTGAGGAGGTTAGTGAGCTGAGCCAAGCAAAGTCATCTACAACTTAGAAAATGTGAAAAGCATAAAAGGAGTTAAAAATTATATCATAAACAGCAGTATTTATCCAAACAAAACACAGTGCCTATCAAGAAATTCAAAAAAGAAAAACCTATCAGCTATATGTCATTCATAATACTCACTATATCAAAAAGTTTACTGAATGACTCAATATGTAAAAAAATGTCCAGTAGTGTCATTGTTGCCTCAATAATTTTTTTGCATCTTTTGTGCAATGACTCCATAATCACTTGTTTCCCAGTCTTTGAAAGTCACCAATATGCATTTGTCTTTCTCTTTCAGGTTTATTTGACAGCATAATATTCATGTTTCATGAATGTTGTTTTTAAGTATGAAGTTGGTTTACTTTTAAATATGAAATAATATTCCATTGTGTTTTTATACAATATCATCTCTGTCCATTAGTTCAAATTAGAATATATAGGTTGATTTTATATTTTGGCTTTAGTGAGTAATACTGCAATGAATGTGGGAACGCAAATGACTCTTCAGCATAATAATTTTATCTACTGTTTAGGAGAAATACATACCCAGTCGGGAGATTTGCTGTTCACATAATACTTTCACCTTTAATTCATTAAGAAATCACCATTCTATTTCCATAATATTCATACTAATTTGTGTTCCACATTAACATACTTCTTTACTTTTTTTGATTCCTTCCACCTTAATATGTATGGGTTGATATCTAATTGTGTACTTAACTTTACCTTCCTTAAGATTATTGAGGCTGACTTTGGAAATCAATGTGATGGATTCTCAGAAAACTGGGAATCAATCTACCACAAGACCCAGCTATAAAACTCTTCAGCATATACCCAAAGGATGCTCAATCATACCACAAGGACACTTGTTCAACTGTGTTTATAGTAACATTATTCATAATAGCCAGAACCTGGAAAAAAGCTAGATGTTTCTAAACTGAGGAATGGAATTTAAAAAGTGGTACATTTACACAATGTAGTATTATTCAGTTGCCAAAAACATGGACACCAGGAAATAAATTTGAAAGCAAATGGATGAAACTAGAAAAAGTCATCCTGAGAGAGGTAACCCAGAGTGAGAAAGACAAACATTGTATGTACTCACTCATAAGTGGGTTTTAGCTGTAAAGTAAAAGTAGTTATTCTATTATCCACAGAGCTAGAAAGGCTAAGTAACAAGGAGGATTGGGGGAGACAGCAATGACATCTCCCTAGGAAGGCAAAATAGGAGATATTTTCTGAGTAGACTGAGCAATGGGAACATGAGTGATCAGGTTGGGAAGATGGAGGGGGAGAGTACTGAAAGAGACTATTGGAAATGGGGGACTTTTGTGGGTCAGGTCAAAACCTAGCACAAGGGAATCTACAAGGATGACCCCAGCTAAGACTCCTAGCAATAGGAAAACAGCCTGAACTGGCCATCTCCACTAACCAATTAATATTTACATTGGAGGGGTTGGGAAACTAACTCAGCCACAATTATATTGACTTACAATCTTTCCTGCTTATGGGATGCACTAGGTAAGTAAGAGTGGCCTGTAGGTTGAGGGAGTGGGCAACCAATGACTAGTCTAGTCTGAAATCCACAGCACAAGAGTAATCCCACCCATGGCATTGCCTGGAGTACCAGGACTCACAGGCTGGATGACCCAAAGACCTAGGATAGAACCAAGCACATCTGAAGGAAAAATATGTCAATATAATGATGCCTGATGATATTCTGCTATACTCATAGATTAGTATAGTCCAACTGTCAATCAGAGAGGCTTCATCCAGAAACTGATGTAAAAATATGCAGACCCACAGCCATACATTAAGTGGACCTTGGGGAATCCTACAGAAAAGGTAGGCAATGGATTAAAGGAGTTGGAGAGGTCAAACACACCATAAAAAACTCACAGAATCAACTAACCTGGGATCATCAGACCTTACAGAGACTGAACTAACAACAGGAAACCTTTATAGGAATGACCTAGGCACTCAGCATGCATGTTACAGTTGTGTAGCTTGGTCCTCTTATGGGCTGCTTAACAACAGGAACAGGGGTTGTCTCTGTCTCTTTTACTGGCTTTTGGGACCCTATTCCTCATACTAGGTCACCTTGCTCTGCCTTAATACACAGGGAGGTGCTTAACCTTACTACAACTTGATAAGCCATCTTTTGTTGATATCTATGACAGACCTGTCCTTTCCTGAACAGAAACAGAGAAAGAGTGGATTGGGGGAGGGGTCAAAGGAGATTGGGGGTAGAAACTGCAGCTGCAATGCAAAATAAGTAAATTAATTTTAGAAAATTACTAAAGCTGTGTGGTGGTGGATCATGCCTTGAATTCCAGCACTCAGTAGGCAGAGGCATGTAAGTCCCTGTAAGTTCAAGGACAGCTTGGTCTACAAAGCACATTCTAGCACAGGCTATAAAGCTACACAGAGAAACCATGTCTTGAAAAACAAAAAACGGGTGAGGTGGCTGGACAGATGGCTCAACAGTTTAGAGCACTGAATGCTCTTCTAGAGGGTCCAGGTTAAATTCCCAGCACACATATACAACTCACAATTGTCTTTACTCCTGTTCCAGGGGATCTGACACCCTCACACAGACATACATGCAGGCAATACACTAAGGTACATAAAAGACCAATAAATACATTATTTTAATTAATAAATAAATATTGAGGCTGAGTATTTCTTCATATAAAAGGAATATTCTTTGAGTGTGTATGCACATGTGCCATATGTATACATATTTGGCTACGCAATGAATGTGCAGGTAAGTGTAATTATGGAGGCCAGATGGAGGAGGCATCAAGATTCTTTCTCAAATGCCCTATATTCTATATTTTGAAACAATCTCTCACTGAACCTGGAGTTCACCAATCTGGGTCGATTTACTGGAAAGTGGGCTATAGGTCTATTACTACCTCAGGGTTATAGAAATGAGCTATCATTCCCGTATTTCACATGGGTGTAAAAGAGCTATACTCTGATCCTTATGTTACATAACAAACACATTACCTGCCAAACTATCTCAACAACTCTTAGATGGGACACAAATAATAAATAACAGGCCAATTTGATATAATAGTGCAGAAAAAGCCTCCCACAAATGGATTCAAGCACACTTTTCAACTAGTTTGAGTTCTTCAAGATTTAGAACAGTAGGGAACTCATGTTCACCAAACACATTAGTAGAAATTTATGTTTAAGACATGTCATTTCTCAAATCCATATAAAATTTTAACTGCATATGTGTACCAACAATATACAAAACCTATGTAATCTCAAGCTAGATCAAATCTTACCATGGAAACAGGCATTAGTCATGAAATTCTACTCCTAGGTATATAACTATTAACAATTGTTAGATGTTAGGTGAGGGATAATAAGTTTTCTTTAAGATTGTAGTCTTTTTTTTCATTAAGTATTTTTTATTTAAGATTTCTCCTACATTTTTACTATGTATTATATTAGTAAATTTTTTATTATTATTAAAGTTTTTTAATCAAAAATTTCTGCCTCCTCCCCGCCTCCCTTATCCCTCCTGCTACCCCGACTCCTCACGCCCCACTTCTCTCCCCCCTCCCTCTCCAGTCCAAAGAGCAGCCAGAGTTCCCTGCCCTGTGGGCAGTCCAAGGTCCTCCCCCTCCATCCAGGTCTAGGAAGGTGAGCATCCAAACCGGCTAGGCTCCCACAAAGCCATACATGCAGTAGGGTCAAAACTCAATGCCATTGTCCTTGGCTTCTCAGTAGCCCTCATTGTCCACCATATTCAGTGAGTTCAGCTTTATCCCATGCATTTTCAGTCCCAGTCCAGCTGGCCTTGGTGATCTCCTAATAGATCAGCCCCACCATCTCAGTGGGTGGGTGCCCCCGTTGCGGTCTTGACTTCCTTGCTCATGTTCTCCCTCCTTCTGTTCCTCATTTGAACCTTGGGAGCTCAGTCCATTGCTCCAATGTGGGTCTCTGTCTCTATCTCCATCCATCGCCAGATGAAGGTTCTATGGTGATAATGCAAGATATTCGTTAGTATGGCTATAGGATCGGGCCATTTCAGGCTCTCTTTCCTCAGCTGCCCAAGGACCTAGTTGGGTACATCTCTCTGAACCTCTGGGAACCCCTCTACAGTCAAGGCTCTTGCCAACCCTAAAATGGCTCCCTTAATTAAGATATATACTTCCCTGCTCTCATATCCAACCTTCCATTATCCCAACCATCCGATTCCCCCAAGTTCTCCCTATCCTTCCCTTCTCACTTTTCTCTTCCTATCTCCCCTTTCCCCCATTGCACCCCACCCCCCAGTTCCCAAATTTTTTCCCAGCAATCTTGACTACTTCCAATATCCAGTGGGATAACTATATGTTTTTCTTTGGGTTCACCTTCTTATTTAGCTTCTCTAGGATCATGAATTATAGGCTCACTGTCCTATATTTATGGCTAAAAACCAACTATGAGTGAGTATATCCCATGTTCATCTTTTTGGGTCTGGGTTACCTCACTCAGGATAATGTTTTCTATTTCCATCGATTTGCATGCAAAATTCAAGAAGTCATTGTTTTTACCGCTGAGTAGTATTTTAATGTGTATATATTCCACACTTTCTTCATCCATTCTTCCATTGAAGGGCATTTAGGTTGTTTCCAGATTCTGGCTATTACAAATAATGCTTCTATGAACATAGTTAAACAAATACTTTTGTAGTATGATAGGGCATCTCTTGGGTATATTCCCAAGAGTGGTATTGCTGGGTCCTGGGGTAGGTTGATCCCAAATTTCCTGAGAAACCGCCACACTGATTTTCATAGTGGTTGCAAAAGATTGCATTCCAACCAGCAATGGATGAGTGTACCCCTTATTCCACATCCTCTCCAGCAAAGGCTATCTGTTGAAGGAGCTGCGGGCTGCATTCCTGCCACCAAGCTCCCGGCCGCCTGGCTAGCTTGTGCCCTAAAATAACAACACACAAACTGTATTCTTTTAAACACTGCCTGGCCCATTATATCTAGCCTCTTCTAGGGTAATTCTCACATATAAATTTAGCCCATTTCTAATAATCTGCGTAGCACCACTAGGTGTGCTTACCGAGAAAGATTCAGCATGTCTGACCTGGTGGCTGGCTGCATTGCATCTGCCACAGAGAGGAGCAGGCATGTCATCTCGTCTGCGCTCACTTCCTCTTTCTCCCAGCATTCTGTTCTGTCTACTCCACCCACCTAAGGGATGGCCTATCAAATGGTCCAAGGCAGTTTGTTTATTGACCAATGACCTTCCTCCATCAGCTATCATTGGTGTTTTTGATTTTAGCCATTCTGACAGGTGTAAGATGGTATCTCAAAGTTGTTTTGATTTGCATTTCCCTGATCTCTAAGGAGGTTGAGCAGGACCTTAAGTGTCTTTTGGCCATTCGAAGTTCTGTTGAGAATTCACTGTTCAGTTCAGTGCCCCATTTTTTAATTGGGTTAATTAACATTTTAACGTCTAGTTTCTTGTGTTCTTTATATATTTTGGAGATCAGACCTTTGTCTGTTGCGGAGTTGGTGAAAATCTTCTCCCAGTCAGTGGGTTGCATTTTTGTCTTAGTGACAGTGTCCTTTGCTTTACAGAAGCTTCTCAGTTTCAGGAGGTCCCATTTGTTCAATGTTGCCCTTAATGTCTGTGCTGCTGGGGTTATATGTAGGAAGTGGTCTCCTGTGCCCATATGTTGTACAGTACTTCCCACTTTCTCTTCTATCAGCTTTAGTTTGTTCAGACTGATATTAAGGTCTTTAATCCGTTTAGACTTGAGTTTTGTACATGGTGATAGACATGAATCTATTTTCATTCTTCTACAGATTGACAACCAGTTCTGCCAACACCATTTGTTGAAGATGCTCTCTTTCTTCCATTGTATAATTTTAGCTCCTTTATCAAAAATGAGATGTTCATAGGTTTGTGGGTTAAAATCTGGGTCTTCTACTAGATTCCATTGATCTACTTCTCTGTTTTTATGCCAGTAACAAGCTGTTTTCAATACTGAAGCTCTGTAATAGAGTTTGAAGTCAGGGATAGTAATGCCTCCAGACGTTCCTTTATTGTATAAGATTGTTTTGGCTATCCTGGGCTTTTTTGTTTTTCCATATAAAGTTGATTATTGTCCTCTCAAGGTCTGTGAAGAATTTTGATGGGATTTTGAAGGGGATTGCATTGAATCTATAGATTGCTTTTGGGAGAATTGCCATTTTTACTATGTTGATCCTCCCAATCCAAAAGCAAGGGAGATCCTTCCATTTTCTGGTATCCTCTTCAATTTCTTTCTTCAAAGACTTAAAGTTCTTGTCAAATAGATCTTTCACTTCCTTGGTCAGAGTTACCCCAAATATTTTATGCTATTTGTGGCTATCGTGAAAGGTGATACTTTTCTGAATTCCCTCTCTGCACCCTTATCCTTAATGTATATGAGGGCAGCTGATTTTTTGGAGTTAATCTTGTATCCTGCCACATCACTAAAGGAGTTTATCAGCTCTAGGTGTACATTGGTAGAATTTTTGGGGTCGCTTATGTATACTATCATATCATCTGCAAATAAGGACAGCTTAACTTCTTCCTTTCCCATTCGAATCCCCTTGATCCCCTTATGTTGTCTTCTTGCTATTGCTAGAACTTCAAGCCTTATATTGAAGAGGTATGGAGAGAGTGGACAGCCTTGGCATGTTCCTGATTTTAGTGGGATGACTTTGAGTATCTCTCCATTTAATTTGATGTTAGCTGTCAGCTTGCTGTAAATAGCTTTTATTATATTTAGATATGACCCTTGTATCCCTAGGCTCTCCAATACCTTCATCATAAAGGGATGTTGAATTTTGTCAAATGCTTTTTCAGCATCTAATGAAATGATCATATGGTTTTTTTCTTTCAGTTTATTTATATGATGGATTACATTGATAGATTTGCGTATGTTAAATCAGCCCTGCATCTCTGCGATGAAGCCTATTTGATCATAATGGATAATTTTTCTAATGTGTTCTTGGATTCAGTTTGCCAGTATTTTATTGAGAATTTTTGCGTCGATGTTCATGAGTGAGATAGGCCTGTGTTGTAATATGAGCACCACTCTGTTGTAATAGGAGTGGCGGGGCTGCGTCCCTGGCACCCGGCCGCCTGCAAGGCTTTACCAGAAATAATTACACAGAAACTGTATTCTTTTAAACACTGCCTGGCCCATTAGTTCTAGCCTCTTATTGGCTAGCTATTACATATTTATCTAACCCATTTCTAATATTCTGTGTAGCACCACAAGCTGGCTTACCAGGAAAGATCTTAACCTGCGTCTGTCTGGAGTGGGAGAATCATGACGACTGTCTGACTCGACTTCTTTCTCCCAGCATTTTGTTCTGTCTACTCCACATACCAAATTTCTGTCCTATCAGGCCAAGCAGTTTTCTTTATTAGTTAACCAATGATGGCAACAGATAAGATACAAGACCCACCTCCATCAGGCCTGTAGTTCTCTTTCTTGGTTGGGTCTTTGTGTGGTTTTGGTATCAGAGTAACTGTAGCTTCATAAAAGGAATTTGGCAATGACTCTTCTGTTTCTATATTGTGAAATACATTAAGGAGTATAGGTATTAGGTCTTCTTGGAAGTTCTGGTAGAATTCTGCATTGAAACCATCTGGTCCTGGGCTTTTTTTGGAAGGGAGGTTTTTGATAACAGTTTCTAATTCTTTGCAACTAACAAGTTCTATTTAGATCGTTCCCCTGGTCTTGGTTTAACTTTGGTATATGGTACTTATCTAAAAAGATGTCCATTTCTTTTGCATTTCCAGTTTTGTGGCATATAGGCTTTTGTAGTAAGATCTAAAGATTCTCTGAATTTCTTCTGTGTCCGTAGTTATGTCCCCCTTTTCATTTCTGATCTTATTAATTTGCGTGTTCTCTCTCTGCCATTTGATTAGTTTGGATAGGGGTTTGTCGATCATGTTGATTTTCTCCAAGAACCAACTTTTTGTTTCATTTCTTTGCATTGTTTTCTGTGTTTCTATTTTGTTGATTTCAGCTCTCAGTTTGATTATTTCCAGTCTTCTACTCTTCCTAGGTGAGTCTGCTTCTTTTTTTTCTAGAGCTTTCAGGTGTGCTGTTAAGTCTCCAATATGTGCTTTCTCCGTTTTTTTAAGTGGGCACTTAGTGCTATGAACTTTCCTCTTAGCACTGCTTTCATTGTGTCCCATACGTTTGAGTATGTTGTCTCTTTATTTTCGTTAAATTCAAGGTTGACTTTAATTTCTTTCTTTATTTCTTCCTTGACCCAGGTGTGGTTCAGCAGTTGACTGTTCAGTTTCCATGAGTTTGTCTGCTTTTTGGGGGTTGCCTCATTGTTGAATTCTAACTTTAATCCATGGTGATCTGATAAAACACATGTGGTCACCAAAATTTCTGTGTATCTGTGGAGGTTTGCTTTGTTACCGAGTATGTGGTCAATTTTCGAGAAGGTTCCATGAACTGCAGAGAAGAAGGTATATTCTTTCCTATTTGGGTAGAATGTCCTATAGATGTCTGTTAAGTCCATTTGATTCATTACCTCCATTAATTCTCTTATTTCTCTATTAGATTTCTGTCTGATTGACCTGTCCATTGGTGAGAGAGGTGTGTTGACATCTCCTAATATTAGTGTGTGAGGTTTGATGTCTGCCTTGAGTTCTAGTAATATTTCTTTTACATAAGTGTGTGCCTTTATATTAGGGGCATAGATATTCAGGATTGAGACTTCATCTTGATGAATTGTTCCTGTTATGAGTATAAAATGTCCCTCTCTATCTCTTGTGATTGATTTTAGTTTGAAGTCAGATTTGTTAGAAATTAATATGGCCACACCTGCTTGTTTCTTAGGTCCATTTGCTTGAAAAACTTTTCCCAACCCTTTACTCTGAGTAGATGTCTATCTTTGTGGTTGAGGTGTGTTTCTTGTAAACAGCAGAATGTTGGATCCTGTTTTCGTATCCAATCTCTTAGCCTGTGCCTTTTTATAGGTGAATTGAGTCCATTGATATTAAGTGATATTAATGAACAGTGGTTGTTGACTCCGGGTTGTTATTGGTTTTTTGGTAATAGAGTTTGTGTGTTTCCCTTCTTTGAGTTGTGCTAGTGAAGGGTCGCTAGTTGTCTGAGTTGTTATAGGCAGTGTTGGCAATGTTGGATTCCTTGGGTTGTGATTTTTCTTCTATTACTTTCTGTAAGGCTGGGTTTGTGGCTACGTATTGCTTAAATTTGTTCTTATCTTGGAAAATTTTGTTTTCTCCATTGATAGTGAACGAAAGTTTGCCTGGGTATAGTAGTCTGGGCTTGCATCCATGGTCTCTTAGTTTCTGAAGTATCTCTATCCAAGACCTTCTGGCTTTCATGGTTTCCATAGAGAAGTCCGGTGTAAGTCTGAGAGGTTTACCTTTATAAGTAAATTGACCTTTTTCCTTTGCAGCTCTTAATATTCTTTCTTTAATCTGTATGTTTTGTGTTTTGATTATTATATGGCAAAGGGATTTTTTTTGTCCAGTCTATTTGGTGTTCTGTATGCTTCTTGAATATTCATAGGAATATCCTTCTTTATGTTGGGAAAGTTTTATTCCATAATTTTGTTAAATAAATTTTCTATGCCTTTGAGCTGTAATTCTTCTCCTTCTTCTATCCCTATTATTCTTAGGTTTGGTCTTTTTATGGTGTCCCATATTTCCTGAATGTTTTGTGATGAGAATTTGTTAGATTTGCTGTTTTCTTTGATCAGTACATTTATTTTCTCAATTGTGTCTTCAGAGTCTGACATTCTTTCTTCTAGCTCATGTATTCTATTCGTTATGCTTGTTTCTATAGTCTCTGTTCATTGCCCTAGATTTCCATATCCAGTCGGCCCTCAGTTTATGTTTTCTTCCTTGCCTCCATTTCAGTTTTCAATTTTTGAACTGTTTCTATTACCTGTTTGATTGGTTTTTCTTGGTTTCACAGGTTATCCTTTACGTATTTATGAATTTCTTCAAACTTTTTGTTATACTTATCATCCCTTTCTATAAGGGCATTTTTTACATGCTGTTTAAGGGACTCTATCGCTTTCACAATGTTAATTTTTTCCCCTTCTTCTGGATTATGGTGTTCAAGAACTTCTGTTGTCTGATCACTGGGTTCTGATGTTTTCATGTTGTTTTTCAGGTTGGTGGAGGAATTCTTGCCTTGGCACCTGCCCATCTCTTCCTTCAAATGCTATCCTATGGATCTTATGGAACAGGACCAGGTTCCCTTGGTGGCCAGGAACCTCGTTAACAAAGGGCCTACCTTGCTGCAGACAAGCTATTGAAGCAAAGCAATTCCTGCTGGCCCCTTTGCCCTCAGCACCCCGTCCCAGTGCCCAAACAGGCTGAGCTGGCAGATCCCATGGTGTTGTAGAAGGGAGGAAGAAGGGAGAAGGTTCCTGGGTGCAAACTGGGATGGGTTAGGGAAAGAGAGGCCCCATCAGAGGGGAGCTGCCCCTGCTCAATGACCAGGGAGTGAAAAGGGTTGGGGATTGTCCCTGCTCTGTTTCCAGACTCCTGCCGCGGGTCAAGAGCACACTCACCAACCACTCTGATGGGTCCCCCGGCACAGGATCCGGTTCCTTTGGTGGCCAGGATCCTTGTTAAGATAGGGACTACCTTGTTGCAGACAGGCTATTGAAGCAAAGCAAATTCCGCTGGTCCCTTTGCCCTCAGCACCCTGTCCCAGTGCCCAAACAGGCTAAGCTGGCAGATCCTGTGGTCCCTCAGAAGGGAGGAAGAAGGGAGAAGGTTCCTGGGTGCAAACTGGGATGGGTTAGAGAGAGAGAGGTCCCAGCAGAGGGGAGCAGCCCCTGCTGAATAAAATTCTAGTCTTTTGTAGGTCAACTACACTCTAGGGGAAGACCATACAACCAAGAATGCATGAGCAGCATAAATTGTACCCGATTGGTTAAAAAATAAGAAACAACTGAACTTTGTCAAAACAAAGTAGGACAGTCCTTCAAAATATCCTACAGATCTAATATTCTATGCCTGTCGGTCGAAGATGGATGTCCTGATGTTATAGAGAAGCCTTGGGTGACTGTCCAGGAAGTCAACTATTTCTGTCATTTCTCACATTTTTTGGAAGTCACTTGCTTTCACTTCCTGTTTACTCAGATAATATTACGTCCTTCTCAAGTCTTTAATGGAGTTGAAGACTGGATAGTTATAGCATTGCTTGTTAACAAATTCAGAAAAGAAACTCACAAAAGAGGTGTAAAATGTATAAGGTTGAGAGACATAAAAAGATAGTTTGGGGTTGGTAATACAAGTTAGGATAGAAAGTGAATTAGTACAACACTTAGGACTCACAAAGATAGAAGAAATACTGGAGTATTTTTCTTGAATTTATCAAATGCTTATGGACTGGACATAGTTAATATGATTATTGCCTGTATAAAATTATATATAGTTATTTTACTTGTTGGATATAATTTTTCTATTTTACTTAAAACCTTTGTTTTTTACTTAGAAAAAAGGGGGAAATGTTGTGTGATCTTACGTTTTCTGAAAAACAAAACTTGCTACTAGTTAACCATTGAAGCAGGGCAGTGGTGGTACATGCATTTAATCCCAACACTCTTGAGGTATAGGCATGAAGTGATAAGGTGATGTATAGATGCAGGAACAATACAGGTAGGAAGAAACTGATGGCTGCTACCCTTTCTTTGATCTTCCAGGTTTATACTCATCCAAAAAATAAGGAACAAAAAGTTGGGTTAATAAGAAAGGATATGAAAGTGGGAAAAATTACAGAAGGTGGTAAATGTGATCAAAGCAAATTATACATATCATTATGTTTTAAAAGTTTCTTTTGAAATATGATATTTGTGACAATATATAAAATATCATATAGCTAGTAATAATTTTAGAATATTCAAAATATTTCTGTACAGAAAATTACATTAATAATGACAGATGTATAGTCTAACAAAAAACAACTATGACATAAATACAATTGTGCCAAATAACATTGTTAACATGATAATTTTTGACAAATAAGATTATACTTTAAATTACACTTACACAAATGTTACCTAAATTAAATGATATTCAAACTCTTAGAAATTTGGGGGCGGAGATTATTCATTGAAATTCAAAAATAATTAAACTTTATAGACCACTTCTTAGAAATAGTTTGGGTTGAGGAGATAGAAAAATGGGTGAGAGGATCTGAGATCAAGCCACCAACACTCAAGTAAAAGCCAAGAATAGCCATGAATGTTAATAACAAATATATGCCTGCACATATGCACATGGACATAAAACCACATATACATATCATACTTGCATACACATAAAACAGTTGAAATGTCCATTGCATCAGGTGTGAAGACTTATTAAACTATTATATTTATGATTTAAAAATTTAAGGAATCCATTATGAGGTTAGGAAAAAGAGAAAAATGATACTAGAAGTCAGAAAATTAGAAACAAATACTCAGGAAATTTTATTAGTGGAAACGATAAGATTTAATGTGGTATACTGAATAAGTGAATCTTTTCTAACAAATGAAGATATCTATTCATCATATGTATTAACAAAGTAAATGTCAGCATCTATCTCATACCACAAATAAGATTAATTCCTGATAATACATATATCTTTTTAAAACAGAATAAAGTAACCACTTTTAAATAAAATAAAAAGCAGTATCTTCATGAGTTTTAGACATGAAATACATCCTAAATAGACAACATAAATCATTAGTAATAAATAGATTGATAAATTTGTCTATTTAATTAACATTTGTTCAACAAAACCTACCAATAGAATAATAAAAGGAATCCAACTTGCAGTGATATTTTGTTTATATTTTAGCAAATAAAGCTTGCCTGAAGATCAGAGTGAAGAAACAAGCCACTAGAGGCCAGAGAGTGGTGACACACACCTTCAATCCCAGGACTTTGGAGAAAGAAACAGAGGGTTCTCTGTTAGTTGAAGGCCACCCTGGGCTACATAAGATTGATTTTTTCTAAAAGAGAAACTGAGCTCCACACAGAGGTGATCCCAGCTCTTGGTTGGGATCATGTGCCTTTTAATCACAGCAGTAGAGAGTTGGAGAAAGGAGCAATATGGCTGGGTGGAGAGAGGAATATGAGGCAAAAGGAGACAGGAGCTCAGTGAAGTCTGAGGTTTGGTGGAGACAGTTGCAGTCTAAGGTATGGTGGAGACAGAGTCTGGAGATGCAGTCTGAAGACAGGATTACCCCTTCAGTCTGATGATTGGTAGAGGTAAAAGAACTCTCTAGTGGCTGGCCTCTCTGCTTCTCTGATCTTCAGCACTAACCCCTATATCTGACTCTGGGCTTTTATTATTAAGACAAACTAGAATTTGTGCTACACCCACCATGTGAAGAAATATTACTTACAAATTTATTCTAATAATTCAACATGCATAGCAATTTCCTAGAACTCAGTAACATAACAAGCACAGGTGTGAGTGAAAGAGGTAGAAACTCACTGGTCAAAAGGAAAATAAAAATTAAAATACCAAAAAGACAGTATTATACACATAAGTGTATATAATATCTATAAAACACCTGTGCTAGTTTTTCAGTAGAACTTAAAGTAAAATTTAGAGTAGAATTATCATATGGTTCACCACTTTCACTTATACCCATACACACACAAGTATTGACATGAAAGGGTTCAACAAATATTTGTACATTTATATTTATAGAGACATAATTAATAGTATTCTAAAAGTGAAAACCACCCAGATATTCTTGAATGTGCTAGTTTGGGTTTCTATTGCTAAGATAAAGCAACATGATAAAGGCAATTTATACAAAAAGCATTTAATTGGGTTTATGGTTCCAGAGGGTTAGAGTTTATAATGGCAGAGCAAAGCATGGCAGGAAGAAGAGTTGAGAACTTACATCTAGATCTACATTCAGGAGTCAGGGACCACACTGGGAATTTTGTGAGTCTTTGGGAAGTTCTAAGTCCATCCCCAGTGACATACTTCCTCCAGTAAAACTACATCTCCTAATCCTTTCCCAATAAATTCTATTAATTGTGGACCAACTATTCAGATGCTGAGATTTACAAGGGGGTATCTCATTCAAGATTCATTCACTGGACCCCAGAGTCTCTTGTCCACATCATAATGCAAACTGAATTTAGCCCAATTTCAAAAGTACCTTTAGTCTTTCAGAATATCACCACCATTTTAAAGTCCAAGTCTCTTCTGAAGCTCAAGGCAATTTCCTTTATCATACCCCATCCACAAGAAAATACACACTCCAAATGGACATTGTCATGGAATATACATTACCATTCCCAAAAAGAAGAATGAGAACATAGTGAGGAAATACTGTACCAATGCAAGAGCAAAACCTAACAGGGCAAATTCCATATCTTAGGGCTCTATGTCAGATGTCTGACTGAAACTCTCTCTCTCTCTCTCTCTCTCTCTCTCTCTCTCTCTCTCTCTCTCTGGCTGGTTTCATTTCCTGTCTTGTCTGCAGCTCTCTTTGATAGATGTCTCAGGACTCTAGAATCCCCAATATGTTGGGTTCTCCAAGGCAAGCTTGGCTTCACTTTCACAGTTTCACATTGTGGCCTCTATTCAGGGACTCCTTGCCACATGTCTGACCTCAGTGGCTCTCCATAATGGTGGAGGAAGAATCTATAACTCCTTTATTAGTATATCCTTCATGACTCTAAAACCAGCAAAACACAGAATATTGCAAAGTTTTATTACCAACTTAGGTGAACTCTGGCCACCTTAAATCACATTTGGAGCAACCTTGATTTGTTGTTGCTTTTTAGGATCATAAAATTCCTTAGGATTTTCATAAATTGGAAGCTTATCAGGGTAAGTACTTGCTCTGAGGGCCCCCCTCCATTTATTCCAAAAGGAATCAGGGCTCTCTTTAATCTCTTCATTTCTTTCAGTGGCACCAAGCTAAATTTCCTGGTGTTCTTATTATCTTCAAACTGTACATTTTGCATTTTCCCCACTTGCCCTTTCATTATAGATCTGCATTAGAGTGAGTATTAATAAATAATGATACAGTTACTATTGGGATGCCTTGAAATTTATTCCACCAAAAAAATTTAGCACCAGGTAAGTTCTTAGGATGAGAGCAGGAAGCAGTCACAATTCCTTGCAAAAACATCACAAGAACGGAGCCTACCCCTATTGCTAACATTGCCTTACCTCTGAAATCTTTTGATCCAGACCTCCATGGTTCATATTATCTTCCAAGCTCCATAATAGGACAGCCCATTAAACTCTGTTTGAGCAATAAGCTTGTCTTCACCCCATCCTAGACACTTCACAGGATTAGGCATATATAAACTTCCACAACTCATGATTAAAAAACTCTTCTGTTCATGTAATTTGTTCAGTCCTGATGTGAGACACATATGGTCATGTGATGAAGGAAGGTCATTGGCTAATAAAGAAAACTGCTTGGCCCTCATAGGTTAGAACATAGTTGGGTGGAGTAAACAGAACAGAATGCTGAGAGGAAGAGGAAGTGAGCTCAGAAGCAGGGCAGCTCCTCTCAGAGCCAGATGCGATGAAGCTCTGACCCAGGATGGATTGTAGGCTAGAATCTTCCCGGTAAGCGCATCTTTGGGTGCTACACACATTATTAGAAATGGGCTAGTCCAGGTGCGAGAGTTAGCCGAGAAGAAGCTAGATATAATGGGTCAAGCAGTGTTTAAAAGAATACAGTTTGTGTGTTGTTATTTCGGGGCATAAGCTATCCAGGTGACCAGGAGCTGGGGCAGCAGGAACACAGCCTGCAGCTCCTACTACTGTTAAGCCTAAATGCACCAAGGAAACTTTCCCAGGGGATCATACTTTGCCTATGATGCTACTTCCCTATCAGCTCCAACTGCCAGCACAGAGGTAGCCTCAAGACCACCTGATCCCATCCCGCCAAAAGCACCTGCCAGATACAGTGTTCACCAACCAACTGCCAGGCAGCTCTGCCAGTCTGCAGTTGGTTGTGTTCCAAAGAGTGGCCCATTCCAAAGTATACATTAAGGGAAACGACAGGTCTTCCTCTTATCCAAGAAAATGTTAGCCATGTAATCCAACAACATACTTGTCTAAAGAGGAGGGAGAATACTTCTATTACATGAATCCAAGCTAGTCCTTCTCTCAGCCTCTCTGAACCTGTCACATAAATTAGTCTGGAGAACAATCTTGTCCTAGGACAACTCCAGTTGTTGGATATCCATCAATATAACTAACTACCTTTTTGAGGGTTCTGCTTTATTCCCTTTAGGCACTGTTACTTGGGAATACACAAGCTACATATCATCCTTTAGAACTCATCATGGTGTGACAGAAATGTTCACACCAGAAAAACAGACTATTATTTTTTTGGAGGGGGCTCCAGATGGTAACAGCCTATGGACAAGTAAACAGAGGACAAATGAACAATTGTGGGGGAATCTATTGGTATTTTTTATTGTTTTTTGAGGCAGGGGTTCTCTATGTAACAGGCTGACTTTGAACTCACTGAGATATACCTGCCTCTGCTTCCCAGTGATGAGATTAAAGGTGTGTTCCCCCATGGCCTGGCATGAATCTATTCATATTAAGTACTGGTGATGCATTGGCTTCTTCATGAAAGGGGCCTAAAAGAGGAACTCCCACAGTGGAACAAGGAGTTGAGACGATAGCAGAACTTTGTGGTGAAGATGGACACTAAAAAGAAATCCCACACTAGTGCAGAATTGAGTATAATAAAGGGTTATTTCTTTAGGGCTAGGCTCACAGATCACAGTCCTCTGCTTGAATGGGGAACAACAACCGAATCCAGCAGACAGAAGAGAGCAATATGTATTTTACATAAGCATTTATAGTATAAGAGGCCATGCCCAAGTAAGTTGGTAACTTAAAGGTTCATGGCTGAAGGATTTCCTACAGCACTTCCCCCTTTTGTTTAAATAAGAGAGTTCTAAGCCTAATACAAAATTATAAACAATAAAAACAAATATTAAGCATAAAAATTAGAATTACAACCAACATAAAAATATCAAACAGGAAACATGTGATAAATATTTCAATAACTATCCTATCCTAAGGAGTCTAAGCCTTGTATTATAAATAACTTGATCAAATTGTGAGAGGAAAGTAATTACAACTATTTAGTCTTAAACCCCATTGAAGACGCAAGAAGGGAAATCATATTACTTGAGTAAGCAGGAAGTGCAATCAAACAACTTCCAAAATGTGCAACAAATGACAGAGACAACTGGCTTTCTGGGCAATCAACCAAAATCTCATTTGTAATGTTGGAGCAACCAACTTTGGCTGAGGCCTAGAGTAACTGACAGACCATTTTCAGAGGCAGGAAATTTTTCAAAACTGTCTTACCCTGTCTTGGCAAGGTTTGACAGTCTTTTTTTTTTCTTGTGTCCTGCTTATCCTGTCCAGACATCGTGCATTTTGTAAGTGGTTGATGCATGGGCAGCTTCTTTCCCAAAGGCCAGTTTGGCCAAGAAGAAAATAAGCTCCAAGTGGAGTGTCTTCGGTGCTCAACATTCTCTCAGGAATAGACCGGTGCTGCCAGGAGCAACCTTGTCTTATGTCAATAGAACCTTAAGTTATTTAAGTGCCATATTCTACAGCTCTTTGAAGATTACCTATCTATGCAGAATACAACTGCTGTGTATCTAAAGAACTTGATTAGTCTAACTATAAGCATGACAAACATGGATGTCTATTGACCTATAATTCTTAATACTTATATAACTTAAAGGCTAAGACTTCATATTAGAATATTAAACAATCTTTGAACATTTGAGCAACAAATGAGAATGATAACTTCAAAATGTAAACAACGTATAAGTCTCTTGGTCAGAGGTAGAAATGTATAGTGCAATATAATAAATATATCCTAAAATTGTATCGATATACAAAATGTCTTAATCAGAGGTAGAAGCATGCATGCATACAATATGACAAGATAACTTTGCCTAGGTGTACAAATATTATAGACAGAAATAGGAACATATTTAATATAATTTGAATTTGTATCAATATATAAGAATCTATATCAATATAAATTGTCTTTAAATAATTGCTCACAAGAATTTACTCCATTACTCACTAATATTATTAATGTTGGTAAACTCACACTAATCTATTATCCCATACAATTTTACTTTTATTTTTCAAAAAGATCCCTGAGATTACATAACTTCCACCACAATCCCTAACCATATACCAATTATTATCAAGCTCTAATTGATGTCCCTAACCCTGAGAACAAACTTTGTTGAGAGAGAGGATGTCTTCTTCTAGAATTACTTCAAGCTGTCGGGGGTGGGGAGTGATGTTCTTTCTATGCGATCGTGTGAAAGTAAAATAATGGTTAAGTTTCAAGATTACTGTCTGGTATAATTGCAAATAGTCTCTGAGTATTTGGTAGGGTTTTTCTGAGGTTTCTATTTCGAGTTGTGGTCAAAACTGTATAAAATGGTACACCATTTCAGCTAACATAGTTGGAATCATCTTGAGCAGCTGGTACCCAAAACAGGTCTTATAGTAGCGCTATCAGCATCATGACATCATATCAACCAGGTGGAGTCATTGTTGTGGGGCACCATCTTCTTGCTGGAAAATTCAATAATTACTGGAGAAAAATTCATTGTTCAATGTGGAAAACTTAAACATTAGTTATACAGACATACATTCAACAAAAGGTATGATAGCAACATAAATGGGTACGAAGAAAAGCAATTTTTTTTTCTAAATTCTTTCTTCTTACTGTCACATATCATATGGGTCCTGACATGATACAGAAACTCTGAATTTTTCTTTTAAAACATGCTTGAATTTAGAGAAAGCAGAGCCATTGTCTAACTCCAAAGCCAGTTTTGATTTTAAATGAGTCATGACTATTATTCTAGTTAATATTCAAAGATACTTAACTTCCGATGACCAATCCTCATTAGTCATAATTCTTTTTGCTTGGTGATCCTATCTGGATAATTTATCTTTTCCTTTTTAGGCATCTAGATGTCCAGAGTCTCTTGACTTTTTGAAGATGAGTATTTTCTTGCAAGGACAAGAATAGAACCCTGCCTCAACACTTATGAGGTTTCCTTACCACCTGTATGGTTGTCACCTCTGTGGATGAGCCATCATTTCTCTTTCTCAAAAGGTTTCTCTTTTTCAAAATGAATCTTTATTAATTTTGATGGTATCCTTAGTTTTTCTTCTTCTGTGGAAACAAGAGTGAAACCATTTCCCCAATGTAGCACATCTGGTTTCCATTGTGAGGTCAGCACATCCTCGACATACACAGATGTAAACAGCAGATACACTTCAGATTTTTCTATTATCCAATGCCTCTCTGCTGCTGTTGTTTCTTTCTCATTAACATTAATAAAATCCAAGTTTAATAAAGCATTATGCAATCTATTTCTGGGGGTATTTTTCATCCCTTTCTGATTGTTTAACATATACTTTATATTTTGATTTGATCTTTCTATAACTGCCTGAACTGTAGGATTGTTTGGTATGCCTGTAATATGCTTTATTTTGTAATAAGCAAAAAACAATTTCATTTTCTTAGAGACATATGCTTGACCATTATCTGTCTTTATTTGTGCAGGTATACCTATGATGGCCATAACTTCTAATAAATATGTGATTGCTGAATCAGCCTTTCCTGAGCTTAAAGCAGTTGCCTAATGAAAATGTGAATGAGTGTCAATGGTGTGGTGTACCAGAACTTCCACGAAGTCCTAACCCCTATATTCTTCAAAGTGTTCCACATAACAGAAACATAAGGGACATTGCCAAACTCTTTTTATGAGGCTACAGTAACCCTGATACCAAAACCACACAAAGACTCAACCAAGAAAGAGAATTATAGACCAATCTCACTCATGAACATCAATGTGAAAATCCTCAATAAAATACTGGCAAATCCATGAACACATAAAAAAACATTATCCATTATGATCAAGTAAGCTTCCTTCATCCCAGAGATGCAGGGATGGTTCAACATATGAAAATCTATCAATGTAATCCATCATATAAATGAACTGAAAGAAAAAAGAAACTAGGGCTGGAGAGATGGCTCAGAGGTTAAGAGCATTGCCTGCTCTTCCAAAGGTCCTGAGTTCAGTTCCCAGCAACCACATGGTGGCTCACAACCATCTGTAATGAGGTCTGATGCCTTCTTCTGGCCTTCAGGCATACACACAGACAGAATATTGTCCTCATAATAAATAAATAAATAAATATTTAAAAAGGAAAAAAAAACTATATGATCATTTCATTAGATGCTGAAAAATCATTTGACACAATCCAACACACTTTCATGATAAAGGTATTGGAGATTAGAGATATAAGGATCATATCTAAATATAATAAAAGCAATATACAGCAAGCAGACAGCAAGCATTATTATAAACAAACAAACAAATAAATAAATAAATAACTTACATAAAGTCTGCATTATTTATCCTGGAATAAGAGTGAACGACCAAAGCCTGACTAACAACACAAAAGAGACATGTTTAACTAAGCCGCCTGATCAGATCATAGGAAAAGTACAATATATAGAAAATGAAATGATGTGTACCAGACTAACTAAAAGAGAAACAGTTCCAAGTGATAAAAATTTCAGCTTCCCCAAGGGCACTTATACCTGATACCAGGGAAAGAGTTGTGGACTGATATTCTTGACCCCAATTTAGATATTCTCCAGAAAGCAGGTTCAGCAATACTTACTACATTCCTCATATTCAAGATATAAAAAAGTAACTATTGTTCAGGAAAGCAGTTTTCAGAATCCAATAGATTCATTGGCAGCAATGGTCCTCCAAAACAATAGAGGACTGGGCCTAATTACTGCTGAAAAGGGAGGCATATTCATAGTTTTAAATAAAGAATGCTCTTTTAATGCTAATTAGCATAAAAATCAGCAAAATAGTATGAGAAAATAATGAAAAGTTATTAGCAATGGTTGAAGCAGGAGGTACAAATGAGCGCTAATGGAATATATTATAGAAGATTTGCCAGGAGTACAAATCCATTTCTTCAACATAAATTCACAACATGTTATGAAGGTGAAGAGGAGGTAATGGAGTAGAATGATGTTGAAAAAACCCAGTTGGACAGAGATGTATTGATTAATTTACTTAGATATTTAAAACACTACTTGTACTGTCTCTTTGCCAAGCATGACTACTTCATTTGCTACCTAGTACAGAATGACATAGAGAAATAGCTGAAACAATGGGTCATCATTGCCCTAAAGAACTTGCTGTCTGCCTCTGTAGAAACTTCCTTGTTTGCTCACCTCACCTTCAGTTTTAGTGTACAAAATGAGGATGCAAACTGGACCCAGCATTGAGGCTTTTGGCAGGTATGCAGACATCAATCCACTGGTGGCATCTCCTCTCTTCTACTCTCACTGGTCTTGGAGTACTCATTCCAGGACCATTTCTACAACAAGCTCACAGTATTCAACCACTTCTCTACTCCAATGTTCCAAATACTTCTACATCCCCCTAAAGAAACCCAACACATGGTCAGATATGTCAGAGCAATATGATAATCTCTGATACCACAATCTGTACTGCTTAGTGTTCTCCTTAGGAACAGAACTAATACATACATACATACATACATACATACATATATACATGTTTATGACAGCATATGTATATTCTCTCTCCTAATAGAGGTCAAAAATCCAGTAGTTGTTCAGTTCAAAAGCCTGTATGTTTCTGTAGTTCCAATCTAGTGTGGGAGTCCTGAGGATTCCTAAAGAGTTACTGGTTTTCATTCTACATTGGAATTCCAGAAGAAATAGGTTCTAGTCCAGTTGGGGACTAGACACTGAACTTGGCACTGAAAGTAATAATGAGCAGGTGAAAAGCAAAATCTCACTTCTATGTACTTTTATGACTTCTGTCACAGGAAGGTGTGGGACAGAGTTAGGGTGGGTCTTTCTACCTCAAATGATCCAAACAAGAAAATGCTTAGCATGCATGTACAGCTGCCTAGATTTTAGTTGATCACAGATGTGTTCAAGTTGACAACCAAGATTGGCCATCATAAATGGATAAACAGAATACACATATGAAGTGGAATTTTATTCAACATTAAGAAGAAATAAAATTTTTATATTTGGCAGGCATCACATGGATGGACACTGAGGAAATTATACTAAGTGAAATAAGACTGTCACAAAAGGTCAAATGTTGCATAGATTTGTTTCAAATGGTATGAAGAATAAATTATACAGACAGACAATAGAATCATGATTGTGAGGAACTGGTGAGACAGAGTTTTATGGACTTAACATTTGATAAACACAGAATTTCAATGTGGAGTAATGAAAGATGTTTAGAGATGGACAAGGATAATGATACAAAAGAAGTGGTAATTACTTAATGTACTTAATGAACATTAAAATTAGTTAAAATCGAACTTTTGTGTTGTATATATTTCAATACAATAAAAATTAAAAAATTAAATACCGTGAAAACTAATCAGAGAGAGTGGCCGACAACTGGAACTTTCCTACTTCACTTTTAGAAGCATAAGTTGGTACAGTCTTATCAGCAAGCATAACAATATTTATGGAAACAAAATATAGGCATTACCTATGACACAGTCATCCTATAATAACTGAACTTTGATACCTACATTAAGATTGATTGATCCCATATACTCAATTAACAAAACAAGACATATTACAATGTTCCATCTATAAAAATGTAAAAGGAAGCAAAATATCTATAACAGAAGTCCCACATAATATCAGTTATTAGTAATGATCCATCCATTAGTTAGATGGATGAAATTTAATAGTGACTCAGAGTTGACAAGAGGAATCTTCTGGGATGCAAAAATTGTTCGTGTTCTTGATCTGTTTAATAGCTATATTGGATATTACTTACTGAAGATTTAGGGCTCTGCACTCTGGTTTTGTGCACTTTTCTGTTTGTATGTCACAGTTCAAGATAACAGTTCCTTAAATATCACAAGTTTAGAGTGGTGAACATTTCAAAATACAATCTGAACATTTTCTTTCATCTATACAATCAAATAATTTAACAAAGGAACCTTTATAGAACTCTTCCCTCAATGGAAATTGTTGAAACAGGTCAAGGCAAAATCACTTGAAATGTAGCACAATTTACATGCCTGGAGGCTTAGTCATCCTAACATGACCTTAAACAGTGTTATGATGATGTCTTATTGCAGTAGGCAAGGAACTATGAAGTTTATATAAAATCTATTTGTGATAGAACAAAATTCAGTTATAAAATGTGTGTGTACTTATGTGTTGAGATGGGTGGGTCGTAGTACCTAGGAATAAAGAAGCTAATCTACTTTAACTCTCCAATTTTAAGAATAAAGTCATGCTTCCCTTAAGTTTAACAATGTAACTGTTTATTTTTAAGCATCTAGAAATGAAAATTTTCTATGATAGAAATAATTTATTCAAACTTAACCCAATTTCTATTAAGTTTTCTCAAAATAAACTTCCACATATGAAAGTTATGTAAGTAGTTATGTGAAATTCATGGCTTAATTTTGAGAGGTAACCTGATCATAAACTAAAATAAGTAATCATAGGGTCCACTTCCCAAGCTAAATACTCTTGAGAAACAAAACAAAAATTGGAGATAAATAAAAGAAGTAGGAAATGCAAAGTCTGAGGCTATATATGTACAGTAACTGGTAGTGTATTGGTAGAGCATTAGTCCAGCAGAACTGAGACCATTGGGTTTATAAAATAAATATAGTGACAGATAGTTTTAATCCCAGTATTTGGGGTAGTGACTGGAGAATCAGAAGTCAAAAAATATTACATAGTGATTAGAAGGTCAGCATGGAGTATATGGAATGCAATCACAAAAAGAAAACCTGAGAAATAAAAATTATGAGAAGAGAAATATAAATAATGATAATTAAAAGAAAAGCCCAAGAAGAGAAAATAACCATTTTAAATGAAAATTTGCTTAAAATTAATATTTAATATAATGAACTGTTATAATGATATAATATATAAAACTAGTATAATAACATAATGGAAAGATGGTTCAGTTGGTAAACAGCCTGCTGTGTAAGTTTAAAGAGCTGAGCTTTCATTCCCATTATCTATATAAAACAAATTGGTGTGGTTTCAAGCATCTGTAACCATAGTGCAAGGGGAGGGTTTAGAGACAGGTGAGATTCCTGCAATTCATTGACCAGTCAAACAAGAAATAGGAAAATTCACAAATACATGGAAATATACAATGAACTCCTGAAGAAGTTCTGGATCGGAGAAGAAATCAAAACTAAACTACAAAATAATTTGAGACAAATAAATATGGAAACTACATATACCAAAGATTACTATATATAGGAAAAACAATTCTAGTAGGGAAAGATAGAGGTATACATGTCTATGTCAAAAAATAAGTTTAAAAAAATCTACCCTAACTTTTACCTGAAAAAAGGAAATGATAAATAAAAATATATTGCTAGAATGAGAAAGGAAATAAAGATCATACAAAACAAAATGAAATGATAATGAAATAAGGAATGGAAAGCATGAAAGAAAAACTGTTTTTTTTATGAAAACACTTTAAAAACTGATAATCTTTCTGCCAAAATGAAGAAACAATATAGTGTTTATTCAAATAAATTAGAAGTGGATAAGTAGATGCTACAACTTATTGATGTAGGTGGGTCTTCTCTCTATGTATTAATTTCATTGGTTAATAAAGAAACTGCCTTGGCTTTTTGATATGGCAGGATTTAGATAGGTGGAGTAGACAGAACAGAATGCTGGGAGAAAGAAAGCAAAGTTGGTCAGATGCTAGGGAGCCAGTTGCCAGGTCAGATATCCTGAATCTTTCCCGGTAAGCCACCACCTTGTGGTGCTACACAGATTATTAGAAATGGGTTAAGCAAGATATGAGAGTTAGCCAAGAAGAGGCTAGATATAATGGGCCAGGCAGTGTTTAAATGAATACAGTTTGTGTGTTGTATTTCGGGTGTAAAGCTAGCCATGGAGGAGCCAGGCGGGACGAAAGGCAGGCCTGCTCATCTCATCACTACAACTTAAATTTCAGAAGCAGTAAATGTCCTACTTTTAGAGGAAAAAACAAGATACATTAAATTTAACAGTTAGCATAGAAAAAAGTTCATATTGCAAGTATATATATAGCCTGAGCAAGGGACTAACCTACAAAATATCCTTATGAGTTACAATTCAGTGTGTGTATTATATGAGCATCATTGTTATCTTTCTGCAATATATGCCTACATTGAAAAAAATAGAATATATGATTATCTGATGCCTCAGTTACAGTTTCTGAGTACTGCTTACAGGTTTGCTTCCAATGGCTTGCTTAGCCCTTATGATTCTGTGTGTGTGTTGTTGAAAAATATTTTTTCATATAATATATTCTGATCATGGCTTCACCTCTACCAATTCCGCCCATATCTTTCCTACCTCCCCACCTACCCACATCATTTTTTTCATTTCTCTTTCTCTTTAGAAAACAAAACCCTACAGCAGAATAAGAAAATTATAAACAAACAAACAAAAAGACAAATCAGAAGAAATACATACACAAATCCCCATAAAATTGGAAACCATACAGAATCTGTAAAAGATCAATAAACAAAGATCAAATAAAACAATATGGAACAAAAAGTCTACAAAAGCACCATCGGATTCATTTTGTGTTGGTCATCTACTGCAGGGTATAGGGTCTGACTTTAAATGATATTAATATACCGAGTGAAACTCCCTTGGGCAAAACTAATTTTTCCCTTTTAAGCAGATGTCAGCTGGAGTTGTGAGTAGCAAAACTGAAAAGAAAAAAAATAAATTACTAGGGTTTAAAATTCAACAAATATGTGAAAGATGTATATATCAGTATCTATCAATCACTAATAAATTAAAACTATGGAGGAAACAAATAAATGGAATGTTAGCTTATATGCATAAATTAACAGAAGCAATATTGCTAAACTTCCTAACACTACCCAGGATATAGTCAAGAGATTTAGTTTAGTTCCTATCAAATTTTCCATCACATTTTCCACAAAAATAAGAAAAAACCTCAACTACAAATACATGGAATAGTTAAAGAGATGTAAAGAAAAAGAAAGAAACTGAAGTCATATATCTGCTTTTCAAATCACATCACAGACCACATAAAACTATGTGGCATGCATATGTACACAGACATAAATCTATGAAATATAATAGAGAACCAAGAAATTAACCTAAACAAATGTAGTCAATTCATGCTTGACAAACTTACTAATTATACTCAATGAGAAAAGAGAGTTTCTTCAATAAATGATCCTGGGGAAACAAGATATCCTTATTCAAAATAATCTTTTACCAGCTAATTTTCTGCCTATGTGGAAAATACATGTGGTAATCAACTCAAAAGTAGAAAAGACTGCTTTTCTCCCAAAGTTTCAGTACATGGTTTCTTGGCTCCATTTTTCTGGGCCTGTGACAAAAACAAAATGTCACTGGATGAGAACATATCTGAGCAGAGTTTCCTGGCTCAGGAAAGCTGGGAAGCAAAAGTTCTCTGTTGCAAAGAGAGCCACTTGTTCGTCCCAGCCACCCAGATAGCTTAGCCCCAAAATAACCACACAGAAACTATATTGATTAAATAACTGCTTGGCCCATTAGTTCTAGTTTCTTATTGGCCAATTCTTACATCTTAATTTAACCCATTTCTATATGTGTATAGCCACATGGCAGTGGCTTATCGGGTAAAATTCCCAGCATCTGTCTCTGGAGGCTCCATGGTGTCTCTCCCTGACTCTGCTTTTTTCCTCCCAGAATTCAGTTCTGTCTTCTCTGCCTACCTAAGTTCTGCCCTATTGGGCAAAGGCAGTTTCTTTATTCATTAACCAATACAAGCAGAACACAGAGGGGACTCCACATCACTTCCCCTTTTTGGTTTAAATAAAAAGGAAGGTTTTAAATTTAACATAATAAAATTACATATAACAGATGTCAAGCAAGAATTACAGTTACAATATTTCTATTTACTTTATCTTTTATCATAACTAAGGAAAACTATAACGATCTATCTATTCTTTGAGTCCATCAAAGACTCCAGAAGGATAAAATATTACCTAAGTAAACAGGAAGTACATTATGAACAACTTCCAAAACTCTAGAATTGACAGAGATATCTCACAATCTGGTCAGTCACCCAAAGTTCTTCTGTACCTTTGGGGTATCCATCTCAGCCTACAGGACCACTGTATTCAGCAGACTTTTCAATGAAGCAGAAAGTTTCAAAGACAGTTCTGCCTATATTGAGTTTTCAGTCAATTTCTTCTGTGTCCTGCAGAATATCTGGCAGACTCTTTCATGAAGCAGAAACCATGAAAGATTGTCTCACATTTAGGCAAGTTCAGCAGTCATTGCTTGATGAGTCCTGCATGTCCAGTTTATACAAAAGTCCAGGCAAGAGCAGTTTCTTGCACAAATGGCTAACTGACTCCATATGGAGCCTCCCTGCATATCCAGTTTTTACAGCATACCATGAAGCAGTCCTTTTTGTTTAAACAGAAAAGGAAAAATGGTATAGGAGATCGTTCCTGTTGTTGTGTTGCTCTCATTGGTTAATAAAGAAACTGCTTTGGGCCTGTTGATAGGGAAGATCTTAGGTAGACAGGGAAGACAGAACTGAATGCTGGGAGAAAGAAGGGAGGAGTCAGAGAGACGCCATGGATCCACCATCAGAGATAGATGTGCTTTGCTGATAAGCCACTGCCATGTGGTGATACACAGATTAGTAGAAATGGGTTAAACTAAGATGTGTTAGCCAATAAGAAGTTAGAGTTAATGGGCCAAGAAGTGTTTTAATTAATACAGTTTCTGTGTGGTTATTTTGGGGCTAAGCTGGTTGGGCAGCCAGGACAAATAAGTAAGCCCCCTCTGTGCAACAGCTCTCCTCATCTGCTCCAAGGAAACTCACCCAAGGATTTAACTTTCTTTTACTAGTCTCAGGCCTCTAAAAGACCTACCCCCAGGCTAGCAACCAAGCCTTCAAAATACAACCATGGCCTTTGAGGATAATGCTCTACACAATCACACATACACACAAACACATACATACAAATCAAAGATTGTTTCTTTGTTTGTTGGTGTAATGAAGAGAAATCAGTGAATATAGATCAGTTCACAAATTACTGAACTTGGAAGTATAAGGACTTGAGTGTGAACTCTAGAAGCCAAGAAAAGAAAGCCAGGTTTGGTAGTACATGCTTATAGTCCCAAAATGACACCTAAAGTTTTAATCTAGCCTCCACATATGCACACACATGTATGTACACATGTTCACCCACACAGTGAATGTACCTGCACAGATGATCAAACAAACACACAGACAAAAAACAATGGCAATAATAGGCTAATCTACTTGTAACATTTTCTGATTAATTACCATTGTTGATGGATGTAGAAAAAAGTCAATGTTGGCAAATACTTCATGGGAATGCATCTTTTTATGGCTGTTGTATAAAATGGTATTGAGCTTTTGCCAAAATATATAAATTTATATATTTTTGCAAAATATATAAATCAAATGTGATCTAGCAATTTCATTTCTGTCTGTATATATCCAAAAGAAATTATGTTCCCATTGTTAGAAATAAATATTCTCAGTGTCATACCGAGAAAACTGAACAAAGTGAAAGTAACTCAGCAAGGCAATTTCTTTTGCAAAAAGGGTACACCGTGACATAAGACAGAATGTCAATTATAGCAATTTAAAAGTTTCCTAGGTTTTTACTTTAATGCATGTGGTGACTATGTGATGACCCCTCTTGTTTGAGATCTCACCTCACAGTCTTTCATGACTTGCTAGTTTTAAAAGAAGTGATTCAAAGGAGCTAAAGGAAACAGGAGAGTGTCAGCTGCTCCAGGCCATCAAGCTCTCAGAATGCAATGAAACCTCATTGTGAACTAAAGATTTACCACATCAGGGAGATTGAACATCTTTTTTCATAAAAGTTTTACAAAGTGACTGATAAGATGGCTTACTAGTTAAGAGCACTGGCTGTTCTTCTAGAGGACCTGAGATTGACTCCCTGTACCCATATAACAGATCACAATCATCTTTAACTCTAGGTACAGGTCATTTAATGTCATCTTCTGGATTCTGTGGGCACCAGGCAAAAAAGTGCTACACATACATACATGCATACAAAATACCTACAAACATTATATATATATATATATATATATATATATATATATATATGCATATATATTAAGTTACAAGGTGAGGTAGTAAAAGATCTAATACATTTGCATTGAAGCTACACAACATGGAAAGATGAGTAGACTGTTGACCTGTTTCAGGCCAGCTATCTTTGATAGAGAAAAATATTTCTCATACCATTTTGAAATATATTTGTACTCTTACGATCATTGTAACATTTTTCACAATAGCCAAGACAGAGAAAATGTTAAAATGTCTACAGTGAGTTTTAAAAAATGGGTAGGTGTTTATGTGTGGGAGAGTGTTTGTGTCTGTGTGTGTATGTGTGTGTGTGTGTGTGTGTGTATGAAAAATAAGGAAAGTGTAAATGATGCTGATAAAAAGTAAGGAAGGACATGGAAAAGTAAGCATTAAACAAGTACAATATAAATTGTAAAGCAAATATTCAAACAAATCAGTATCAATAATATATACACACACACAAACACAAAGACATGTAGAGTGAGAAAGAGTGAAGCAATACTGCTAAAATTTCACAGTTCTAACTTTCCTAACCCTGTCAAATAAAACAAAGTTCAATACTCACTGCTTGCTTTCCAGCCTTTCCATGGTGACACTTTACACTGAGGAGTCCTTGAGATAATACAAATCAAGAAACCCTCCAGGCAATCAAGAGATAGACAGGGATATCTGTCACAGTCTGATCTCACATCTTTTTTCTTAGATCTCTAAGGATGCAAAAATAACTCACAAACATAGTGTCCTGAAGCCAGGAAATCTACATATCTTCTTAAAATTAGTGGTCAAAGAGAGAAGCACAAAACATCCTAGCAGGACGTTTCCAAAAGAAATAAAAAGAGCTAGTTTTAATTTTTTGCCTTCTGAGTTTATTTCTACTGCCTCATGTTGTCTTAAGAGATTTCAATTTAGAATCTAAAGATGCAAACCCTGAATATGGATAAATGCAGAGATTATTGCCATACAAAGGTGATTTCCACATTTTTAAATTAATGTTCTTAAAATTGTGCTTTTAAGTATTAATAAATAGATCTTTACATCCTGTATGATAGAGTGAGAGCTGAAACAGCCACTAATCTATGAAGGATATATGATGCCTGAAATAACAGTGAAAGTCAATAGAAAAAACAAAAGTTAAACGTAGTTGTAAATGCAGATTCAAAGACTTACTAATGAAGGAATAAAGGGAATTGTGATAGGGTGAATCACCAAGAAAGTTTAAGAAGAAAGAATACCAATGTCATGGCAAGTTTAAGAAACTTTGAAGCTTATTGTGAGCATCAATGCCTCGTTTTCTCACATCCAGGCCTTGCATCATTTGCAACTGTATCATAAGATACTAACCAGTATACTATGATCTTCTGTTCTCTTTTTGTTTGTTTGGTTGTTTTTTTGTCCTTTTGTTTTTATTTTGGTAAATTCATTATGGTGTATGCTTGTTTGTGTGTGGGGGGATAATTCTAAAATCTCACATGTGAGCGATGACTTTATCCTGTATTGGAAAAGCTGGTAGTAGTCTGCCTCTTTCAGTGAAAAGTCCCTGTTTTGCTAGGGCATGGACTAAACAGGAGTAAATAGGAGTCTTTCTGCAAAGGGTATTCATGAATGATGCCAAGCACAGGAGAAATTAGGGTCCCATGATCTTAACTGTGACCAGTGGAGGAAAGTGACTATTACTTTGGTCTTTTTTGTCTCTGGAGCTATTGTCCAGTAGTTGTTCGTAGAGTTGTACATAGAAGTTGCTAATAAAATCTTTGAACCCTAAATAACTTCTGATACCAAATGGTGACTGTTTTCATAAATCTGCATTATGTGTGCTCCCTCCTTTTTGTGATGCTTACCTTTCCCCCATCATTCTATCTGAAATAACTATCCTTAGTAAAGAATGCTTGGCAAGTTCTATTCCCCTTTTCTCTCTCACTTCCTCTTTCTCCCCCATCTCTTTGTGGGATGTGTATATGTGTGAGTTCATGTTCACGTGTGCATATCCATGTGTAGGGCAGAGGACATGGTTGTCGTTCTTTCTCAGGAACCATACACTGTGGGACTTTTTGTGAGAAAGTTTGTTACTAAACTGGGGTTCACTGAGTACACTAGGCTAGTACTAGGCTAGTGAGCTAGAACTGAAGGAATTCACCAGTTTCTACCTCCTTAGTTCTTGGATTACAAGTACCCATCACCATGGCCTGCTTGTTAGTATGAGTTCTGTGTATCAAACTCAGCTCTGCACATTTATTTGACAAGAACCTTCTAACTATCTCCCCATGCCTTACATGCTATGTTTCCTAGAAACCCAGCATATTATGTCCTTTAAAGCACTAGTAGGCTCTTTGGAATTCAATATTTGATTATTTAGAAGGCACGATAGGAGTTTTTTTTTTTGTTTTTTTTTTTTTTTTTTTTTGCACCAAAATTCTTTATTTGAAGAAATGGTACAAAGCAAAGAACTTAAGAGGATGTTTCGGTGCGACTTATAGAAAAGATAAAGGCAGACCGACATGCATGCACTGCCTCAGTGACCAGTAAAGTCACTTGTGGCTTTGGGGAAGTCGGCTTAGCTGTCATTACTGTGTCCCAGGGTGTGCTTGTCAAACAGATATTCTGCCATGCCAGTTTCAGGGGCTCCCATCTTGCACAAATTGGTCACATGGTCATCCAGTTCCTTGATGGATTTCACCTCCTCATTCAGGTAATGTGTCTCAATGAAGTCACACAAGTGGGGGTCATTTTTGTCAGTAGCCAGTTTATGCAGTTCCAGTAGTGACTGATTCACACTCTTTTCCAGGTGCAGTGCACACTCCATTGCATTCAGCCCGTTCTCCCAGTCATCACGGTCTGGTTTCTTCATATCCTGCTGGAAGATTCGGCCACCTTGTTCGTTCTGTAGCTTCATCAGTTTCTCAGCGTGTTCCCTCTCCTCATGAGATTGGTGAAGAAAGTGTTTGGCAAAGTTCCTCAGAGCCACATCATTCCGGTCGAAGTATCAAGACATAGTCAGGTAGACGTAGGAGGCATACAGTTCCTGGTTAATCTGGCGGTTGATGGCAGCCTAGGACTCCTGGTGATAGTTCTGGCGCACTTGCGAGGGAGAAGCGGTGGTTATGGCAGCAGCGGCTGGCCACGCTGGAGTGGTGGAGTGACGAGGTTGCAGAAAAGTCTGGCTTGGAGCAGCTGGTTGGGATCGGAGGGGTCGAGTGCCTGGTTCCGTTCAAGCACTGTTGAAGCAGGAAACCGCGGTGACTCCGGCGAGAAAGTCTACCAATAGGAGTTTTTAAACAAACATTCAAGAAGCATGGAATAGGAGAAGAATGGGACACCACTGATACCAACCTCGGACCCCCTGTTTTACTGATAGTTTTTCCCAATGTCCAAATGTCACATAATTTATTTCTTTTAAAAATTACTTTAAAATCAATTTATATCAATGACTTATCCAATTAATAGATAATAATTCTTTTAAAATGATATTTAAGATAGCAAGTCAAAAACTATTCAGCACAGGTGATATGGAAGGCATCTGCTTTTAGCTTTTATCCCATTATGTGCCATCCATTGCGAAAACTACTGCCGCAGGAGCTACAGCCCTACCACAGCATTGACTTGCTTTTATTACCATATTGCTATCATACTAGCTTGAGCCACTTTTACTCAGACCTTGCTGTGGGACAATGGTTTTTCATCCTGTCACTTGTGTTAGTTTTAATAAAACACTGATTGTCCAGTAGCCTGGCAGAAAGTATAGGCAGGGTGACCAGGCAGGAAGTAGAGGTGGGGGGATGAGAACAGGAGAATTCTGGGAAGAGGAAAGATTCAGTCTGCAGCTGTCACCCGAACAAAAAGAGAGTAATTGGGTGTGGTGACACACACCTTTAATACCAACACTTGGGAGGCAGAGATTGGCATATCTCTGTGAGTTCAAAGACAACCTGGTCTACAGTGGGAGTTCCAGGACAGCCAAAGATACACAGAGAAACCTAGTTTCAAAAAACCAAACATTAAGAATAGAAATAAAAAATAGAGTTTAAAATAAAGCCTTGTGAATATGAAAAATAAACAGAGAGTCTGGATACTGTATTGTGTTGTCTTTAAATTGTTTGATGACTAAGGAAGGAGCAAAAGCTGTTAAAATATATTTGATTATAACTGCTGATGGATTAATCCAACATATATATTTTGAATTTGCCTTGACTTCAAAATTTAAGTCAAAAATTAGGCTATTTGGAGAAGAGGTTTTGTTTCTATAGGAAATGAGAGGCTGTTGATTCATTCTGGGTTAAGAAAAATCAGATTTGATCAAGGAAGGCCACCTGAGAAATCTCTGATAGGAGTAGATGGCCCAAATTTCTGAGTTCTACATCCAAATGGGTTTCAAGAATGCTAGCTAGATGATCAAGCCTCACAGAATGCTACAGAATGGGACTTGACTTTAATTCAAATGTTTTTAGGTCCCTGTAAGATTATCAGTGCCTTCAATCAGCAGGAAGTAGCCTAGGAAACTACACCCACATTCTGCCAAAAAAAAATGGATTATGGATGTTTTTCTTTATTTAGAGTGTTGGTTACAAGTTATTATGGATAATGATTAGAAAGAAAGCTAAACAAAGGAAATTAGATTCAGAGTTCTTGAGGTTTTTTTAAGGGAGGAAGTGCTGTGGAACAATGGTCTTTTATCCTGTCACTTGTATTATTTTTAACAAAATGCTGATTAGCCAGTAGCCAGGCAGGAAGTATAGGTGGGGCAACCAGGCAGGAAGTAGATGCAGGGCAACCAGAACAAGAGAATGGTGGGAAGAGGAAAGGTCAGTCTGCAATTGTCACTCAACTGCAGAGGAAGCAAGATGAGAATGCCTCACTCGTGAAAGATACTAAGTCACATGGCTAACACAGAAAAGAATTATGGGCTAATATGAGTTATACGAGTTATAAAAAGCCTGATCTAATGGGCCAACCAGTTTATAATTAACAAAGACCTGTGTGTTTATTTGGGACTGAATGACTACAGAACCAGGTGGGACAGAAACCTCTGTCAACAAGACCTTGTCTTATGTTCTCCATTTTTTAGAGAAGAAAGCTTGAATCTAGGTTTCTATTGTCAGACCTTGCCCTTGTCTGCTTGCCTAGGGGAATCTCAGATCATAGGTGATTCTAGTTTCTTTGCTATAATGCTGCATCTAATTTTTGGGGTCTCTCCATTACTTTATGATACATCTCACTTAGGATTATGATGGCAATCTGCCTGTGAATGTTACGTTCTTGTATTTATAACCCAGTGGAAAATGCTGCCTAGTGCTCCATCCTACTAGATGGGTTATCCTCCCATACAACATACATTTCTGAATTCTCAGTGTAGTGATTTAAATCATAATGGCACCCATAGGCTCATATATTTGAATACTTGGTCCCTATTTGGAAGAATTGTTTGGGAAGGAGAAAGAAGTGTGCCACTGAGGCCAGATTCTAAGGTTTCAAAAGATTGGAGGTGTTAATTATTGGAGGCCAAAGATTATGCATTAAGTCTGTGATGATCATGAAAGACCTTTAACAAGGACAGATTCAAGAAAATATGTTACCTGCTTGCATGTGGCATTACAGTTATATGTGGAAATCTTGAGTTCACAAACTTGATGATAATAATGATGAAAAATAGAACTAAAAGTGATACATCTCACACTTCAAGCTTTAACCTAGCTTTTCATCTTCATCTGAGCTAAATGATGAACATAAAACAGCCCTATGTATCTCTTCCACAAACAAAATTGTATCGGGAAAGTTTGTGATTAGAATTCCAACTAATACATGATATATTAAGGAGTAATGGAATGACTTTCATAAGATATATAAAGCTAATATCTATGTCTTCATTTTCTTTGAAGTAATGGCTACTTTTATTATCCAGAAATTCAGAAAAAAATTGACAAAGATTGCTTTGTTAAATTATTTTCAAAATAAATTTAACTTATTGTTAAAATACATTAACTAAAAACTTATCAGCTTAATCAGAAAAAAGTACTATCAAGTATAACAACAAGTTTTTCTGTTTAAATACATAAATATTAACCTAAATTATAAAATTATTTCACAAAAGGCTAAATTACCCAAGTAGCACTAACTGTATCTGATTCTTCAATTAGATATGACAATAAATAATTCAACTGTATTTTGGAAACTGTTCATTATTTTTTTAAGTTATTATATGAAAGCAATTGTGGATTGGGGTAAAAGTCAATTAATATTATATACCTTTCAGTAATTTCTGTAGCAAATGAATGTGAAGAGGTATTTTCTCTGTAATGATATTTTATGTCATTATTCTTTCCATGAATTCATTGACACAGTATTTGGTAAGAGAGTCAAATTTCTATAAAATGCAAGGTCTAATAATTTCACAATGATATAATTGCCATAAAGGTTTATCCCAGCATGCACTATACATAACTGAAATCAAATATATACTTCACAGTATTTCTCTTGGATTCACCCAATTCTGAAAGATCTGAGATCATTAAAGCATCTCAATTAGTAATGACTTTCCCAACCCCCAGTAGCCAGTGAAGCATACATTAAAGGTGTTATGTGCAGTCAAAATTTTAATGTGCACAATTTGAAAATGTCTACTACCTTGGTGCAGAGAGTAGTATTATCTGAGAACCTCATTTGCCTGGAGTTTTATATTGCAGCCATTAAAAAATATTTCATCTCCTTGGGTGAATGTCTTATGAACATTTCCAAACCTATTAACTATTATTAATTGTACAAAGGTTTGGAAAACATATGAATCATTAAAAGTAGAAATGGGATGTTCAATAGCCTGGAAGAGCTAATGTTATCACTTTTCTGGCCTGTTTAACACCTTCTTAGTACAATTATTTTTAAATAAGTCATCATGACCCAGAAAAAGTTCCTTCTTTTAGAAGCAGAACACTGAGTGGACATGAAGGTGAAAAAATAGGCTTAGAATATTTTAAATACTCACATTAGAGACTGATGATGTTTTGAGAAAAGTTCTTAAAATATTTCTTAGCAGGAACTATTTACTAATAGACGGGATCCTTGATAGATTTCATTGACTTATATTTATATTCAGAACATCAAATGAAAACTGAGTTGATCTTTACCCAGAACAAAGCAAAAATGAAAAGGGAAAAAAGAAATAAAGAGTACTACTCAAATTCCTCTCTTCAGTAAACTGTATCTTCAGCACAGACATGCACGTATTATAGTATTTGTTGCTAATATAAGTCGAAGTTATGTTCAGTGTCTAACAATTAGTTACTGTTATTGGGACAGTTCTATATGGGAAAAGACCATGGGAAAAGGTGGCTGGACTTAAAGAATATTCCTAACCTACAATTTTACTGCCTGAAAATTTGGCGGCTCAATTTGTGGCACAAACATTGCAAGTGACAGGAAGCACACTTAGTTCACATAAACAATATGTTTACTTAGGGAATATCATTATCCTAATTTAGTAAGAAACAATGTAAATAATCTCTGTTAATGGAGGTACATCAGGAAAAATAGTGTCAATATCATTTAGATTCTCACATTTTGTACCAGATGTAAACAAGGTTCCTTTGAGAAAGTTAATATGAAATATATGCAAGGATATTTGCAATATTTTTTCCCATGGGTACCTTGGGTTCTACAGAAAAGCAGAACAAATAGTATAATTGCATGTGTTATATAGATTTCTTAAAGCTTCTACATTTATATATATGTAGTTATATGTACATAGTCACATATGCATGTAAAAGATTTATTGTAAGGAATTGGCTTGTGGAGCTGTGGAATCTGCCAAGTCATCAAATCTGTAGGGTGAATCAGAAAGCTGCAAACCTTAACAGAGCTGATCATTTAGTTTCTAGGCAGAGTGAAAGGCCCATGAACAAAGAAAACAAATGGAACGTCTCCTGGCAGGCTTGAGAACTGGATGGAGCCAATACTTTACTCAGGTCAAGTCCAAAGGCATCAAAAGAATAAGGTCCCAGTTTGACGGCTGTTAGGGAGGAATAATTTCTTCTTGAGGTCAGCTTTTTGGTTGATCCCAGCTTTCCACTGATTGGATGAAGTCCACCCATGTTATGAAGAAGTGAGTTTTACAAGTTTACATGTTAAACTCATTTAATAGTTACAGGAAGAATCATAAAAAGCTTGACCTGGGTACACAGTGGTTCAAAGAAATTGATGCAAAACTAATGGTCACATCCTTCATTTCCCATATATTTAGCTTTTACAATAAGCTAGACAAATCAGTACTAATGAAATGAAAGTAAAATAACACAGTGCATACTAATACATGCTGAAAGATGATTGATAAAAAACATTTTCATGTGAAAAATCAATCAAAATAACATTTCAAAATTGGATATGTGATGTATGAAAGGCTTTCCAGTAGGCTTTATGATAGATTCAGGTACACCTATCGTTTTTGCAAATATGATCATAGGAACTAGTAATACACATCATTAAATAATTTTTGCTGGATCCCCAAATAAATAAATTAATGTGAAAAATATTTAGTGATGTTAGAAGTGTAGCACAAGTATTTGCACCTCAAAGGTGCTGTGCTGACATCAGGAATTCAGGTAAAGCAGCTGATACAATTGTTGGTCCTACTAAAAGGAAGGGTCAAGAGAATTTAGGACATTGGTTCTATTGATTCAACATGCTGTTTCACACAGAGTAGTACACATAAATGTTCAAAAATCAATGGTCAAATAGCAGTAAAATAATATCTACTCTCCATACAAGTATTTTCATTATTGTTGGTACTGTCGTTAAAATTTGTCAGTATTTTTGCCTGATTTTAGACTAGTTCTTTTAATCTTTTGTTTTGTTTTGTCTTATTTTGTTGAGCCCAGGTTGGCTTGGCTCTAGCTATATGACCGAGAATGATTTAGAACTTATGATTATCTTGACTGTACCACCTGAGTTCTGGGACTACAAAGGATGTGCAGCTATGCCAGGTTTATGCAGTAGTAGGGAAGAAAACCAGTGTTTCGTGCATGCTAGGCAAGTACTCTACCAACTGAGCTATAAAACTGGTCTGTCTTTGATTTGATGGTCTTTCTGTAGTGATACTAATTAATTTATATGGTACTATTGTTATTCTAAGCAAAGTACATTCCACAATGGAAACCCTAATTCATTCCCAAGAAACCAACCTAACTAAAAAGATGTATTTAATTGTCAGATATAACAACTTCCTCAAGTACAATACATTTTCCTTTCCTTTTTGAAGGATTTTTTCTCTCTCTCGTGTTCTCTGTGTGTGTGTGTGTCTGTGTGTTTATATTTATGCGTGTATGTATGTATGTGTAGGCACATATGTGTGCACACATCTATTTTAAAGGGTGTATGTATGTATACTTAATCAGACATGGAATCCAGAGAGGCCATTTGGAGTCTTCCTCTATCACTCTCCACCTATTTGTTTTAAGGCAGAGTTTCTCTCTGAAACCAGAGCTCATGCTGTCTCTATGAGGCTATAAGCCAGTGACTTATGACAACCCTTCTGTCTCTGCTCTACTTGTACTTGGGGTTATACGCATGAGTTGTATGCCAGGCTTGTTATGTGAGTCCTGAAATCTGAACACCTGTCAAGATGATTGTTCAGCAAGTACTGTTAACAGCTAAACCATCTCTCTATTTCCTTGTACTTTGATTTGAATACAAGGACATCAATACCTTATGTATTTTAAGTAACTTGCTTCAATATTTTTCAGATTAACAGATATAGAATATATTTATAAGAATTCAAGCAAATGTTGAACAAAACTTTCCCCCTCTCTGCAATGGAGCATAAAATATGCCTTCTCTAAAGATAAGGATTAAATGGACCCATTCAATATTTTATTCAAGGACTCCTTAAATCTAGTATGTACCTCTCTTAGTTGGGGTTTCTATTGCTGTGACAAAACACTGTGACCAAATGGCAAAGTGAGAAAGAGAGGGTTTATTTGGATTACACTTTCATATTGTTGATCATTATCAGAGGAAGTAAAGACAGGATTACAAACAGTCTAAGAACCTGGAAGCAGAAGCTGATGCAGAGACCATGGAGGAGTGTTGCTTGCCAACTTGTTGCCCACGGCTTGCTCAGCCTACTTTCTTATTGAACCCAGGACCCCTGGTCCAGGAATTGAACATCCACAATGGGCAGGGGTCTTCCCATCAATCACTAATTAAGAAAATTAACTTCCGTAATTAAGAACTTTACTGTTGGATCTTATGGAGGCATTTTATCGTTGAGATACCCTCCTTCAAATAACTCTAGCTTGTGTCAAGTTGACATAAGACTAGCTAGTGCAGTTGCCAATTATACATTATAGGACTAATATGCATCAATGAGACAGCAAAGAAAATACTGGTCTAGTGAGTGTTACACCTTAACATTAATCAAACATTGAGGTAAAGCCAAATTATTTCCCATACTAGAGGGCTGAACATGCTCACTAGGACAACTACAAGTCTACATCAAGTGAGCAGAGATAGAGGAAAGAGGCAACAAAACTGAATATCTTTATTCCTATTTGTGTTTCAGATGTTTTTTCCACTCATCCTTATAAATTATGGTTTATAATATATTCTTTTAAATCTATATTTGACCACAATGACCAGGAGATATACTGTCAGCTTCCTACAACAAAACATAAATTTCTAACTGGAACATAATTTGATTCTGTCCTGTCTGTTTCAAATATGATTGGCCTCTCCCACTGCAAATGAGCCATATTTCTATATTGGATAATGTAAATGAGAAGAGAAAAAATGGAGATAGATTAAAGACACAAAATCCAAAAGAAATAAGTAGTTTAAATAAAATATGTGACGATGGTATGGGGTGCTATAAAGATTTTATTGCCACTTACTTGGGAAGACCAGCATAACTCATGCCTAGTGCTACCACTTACAAGTAATGCGATCCCTGCAAACTCATTGCAATAAAACTTCAAGCATCTATACTATCACATATTATACACATACACATACACCAGTAATTTAGTAACTTTTCTAGCTGCCTTTCTCCCTGATGGACTTTATTTCTTGAGTCCCTTCTTAATGGGGAAAAAAAATCATTTTTAGCCCAGTGTGTGGTTGATTAAACATAGAAATCTGATCATTTTTAAACAGTTCTGCAACAACTCACTATTTCCGACATTGAGTGTTTATTGTGGCAGATAATAAATAGTATATAGGCAAATCTTCCTTGAGCTGGGCACCACTATGTAAGTCAATAGCTTCTCTCATCCTGGTGAATAAAGATAAGGTTTAGTTTAATTGTGTGATTTGGATCTGTTGACTCTAATTGCAAAGTCAAAGAATCATGGAGATTAGAATAATAAAGGGACTGAAATCCTGACAGTGTATTTTAGACTGTGTTTCAATGAAACTAAGAGCCAACAAGTGGTTGTAATGGATTTTGTAAAATAGAGATGGATTCAGAACACTTTTTGTTGCTGTTCTGTTCTAAATGTTGGAGTTCTACCTAAGATTTTATTTGAATAATATAATCCTTAAAAAATGCAGGCATAATCATGCATGTATAAATAAATCAGCAATCTGTACCACTGTTCTCACTATTCATATTGGGGGCAAGATAACGGAAATGTTAAGGACACACTAACATTTAATCAACTCTTTTGGTTGCATATCTGGGGCTCTTGCAGTTAGGTTTCTAAAATCCCTATTGATCTATCTATCTCATCCTAATGAATTATGCAATTGTTGCTAATACTGCTACTAATAGTGGAAGCATGGTGTTGAAGAGTTTATTCAGAGGTTAAGAGCACATACTGCTCTAGCAAATAGAGTTTAGTTCCTAGGACCCATGTCAGGAAACAGGTATCAATGGCATGTAACTCCAGATCCAGGATCTCCAACATCCTTTCTTACATCTGAAGGCAAATGCACTCATGTGTATGCACCAACACACATATTTTAAAATAAAATAAATATTTAAAAGAATGTATTTATTCACACTCCTGTTTAGGGACATCTAGGTTGTTTCCAATAACTGGCTATTATGACTAGAGCAACAATGAAAATTGTTGAGCAAGTATCCCTGTGGTAGGCTGAAACATTCTATGGGTATATGCCTAAGAGTTACAGGTGAATCTTGAAGTAGTTTGAGTCATATCTTCTTGAGGAACTGACACACTGATTTCCATAGTGCCTGCATGTAAACATCAAGCCATCCACAAATCAGGTGATTTACATTGGTGACCAGCCTGCAAGATATACTAGGGTAATGGTGGCACAAAGCTTAAGGGAGTAATAAACCAATAGCTCATTTAAAGCTCACTACATAATATGGAACCCATACCCAATACTTCTTGAGTGGCTAGGAAGCAGAGACTTTAGATAGCTTCGGGATCATAGGATAAAACCAAATAGTACAAAACAAAACAAAGCATAGTGATAAAATAATTCCTAATGGTATTCTATTATTGGGTCAGTCATCATCAGAGAAGCTTCAGCCTGCAGAAGATGGGAACAAATAGAGAGACTCACACACAGACATGACACAGAGAGTGAAAGACTTTGGAACCATTCAGACCCAGATGGGATATCTCCATCAACTTCCTCCCCAGAAGGCTCACAGAATTCTGTGGAAGAAGAATCAGAAAGAATATAAGACCCAGATTGGATGGGGGACAACAAAGCAAGGCCCACTAAATCAGGATGAGCAAAGATCATATGAACTCTCAGAGACTTAGGCAGCAGGCACACTGCCTGCATGGGTCTGTAACAGGTCTTCTGTTACATGTTATGGCTTCCAGATTAGTGGTTTATTTATTTTTTAATTTATTTTTCCATTCAAAAATTTACACTTCCTCCTCTCCTCCCATTACCCTCCCACTCCCCCACTTACTCTCCTCCCTCCCCCTCCCTCCTTAAGAGAGGGCAGGGAATCCTGCCCTGTGGGAAGTCCAACCCACCCTACATCCAGGCCTAGGAAGCTTGGGTCCCAAAAAGCCAGTACATGCAGTAGAAAAAAGTCCCTGTGCCTTTGTCAATGGCTTCTTAGTCAGCCCCCATTTTCAGCCACATTCAGAGAGTCAGGTTTGATCACATGCTCATTCAGTCCCTGTCCAGATGGATTTGGTGAGCTATTATTAGAACAGGCACACAGTCTCAGTGGGTGGACCAACCCCTGGCAGTCCAGACTTCCTTGCTCATCTTCTCCCTCCTTCTGCTCTTCAACTGGACCTTGGGGCCTCAGTCCGTTGCTCTGATGAGGGACTTTGTCTCTATTTCCATATGTCGCAGGACGAAGATTCTATGGTGATATTTGAGATAATCATTAGTGTGATAGTCGGGCAAGGCCAGTTTAGGCACCCTCTACTCTGCTGCCCAAGGACCTAGCTGGGGACATCCCGTGGACACCTGGGATCGATCCCCTCTAGAGCCAAGTCTCTTGCCAACCCTAAAATGGCTCCCTTAATGTAGATATCTTCTTCCCTGCTTCTATATCCACCCTTCGTCCATCTCCACCCTCCCACTCCCCCAAGCTCTCTCCAGTCTTTCCCTTCTCCCTTCTCTCTTCCCCTTTCCCCTTCCCCGAACCCCACTCCCACCCCTACCCCCACCCCCATGCTCCCAACTTTTGCCCAACAATCTTGTTTGCTTCCAATTTCCAAGAGGATCTCTATATATTTTTATTTGGGTTCACCTTGTTATTTGGCTTCTCTAGGCTTGTGAAGTATAGGCTTAATGTCCTTTGTTTATGGCTAGAGTCCACTAATGAGTGAGTACATACCATATTCATCTTTTTGGGTCTGGGTTATCTCACTCAGGATAGTGTTTTCTATTTTCATCCATTTGCATGCAAAATTCAAAATGTCATTTTTTTTTTACCGCTGAGTATACTCTAATGTGTATATATTCTACACTTTCTAGTGGTTTATTTTTTAATGGATTGATGTTCTTTTATTTTTTTAATTTATTTTTTTAATTCGTTTTACATTCCATCCAAATTCTCCCCCACCCATCCTCCAGGTTTAATGGATACTAATGTTGCTGGGTATCCTTCGAGGCCCTCAGCAAGAGAAGAGAAAGAAAGACCAGGCAACCATGTGTTTGTTCTCTGGGGAGCAGTATAAATAGCCTGTGGGGTGGTTTTAAGTATCTCTGGTGAGTGGGGTCACCATTTGTTGAGCTTTCTTAAAGGAGAAGTCTGAACTTGGGATGAAACTTTCCACCCAAACATTCTAGACTTCTTGGATATATGGATGCCAAGGGCTAAGGTGAAGCCTTATCCCAACATTCCAGACTCTTTGGATATAGGGGTTATTGTCTGGGTTTCTATCCTGCCTGGTTTCTGTCCTCTCACCAGGTCCCACAGCTATTTAGCCCCAAAGAAATCACATTATTAATGATAAACTGATTTGCCCATTAGCTCAGGCTATTTTTCTTTATTTTATTCTTTTTTAATTAAAATTTCCGCCTCCTCCCCGTTTCCCATTTCCCTCCCCCTCCTCCCACACATCGCCCCCTCCCCCCTCTCCCCTCCCCCTATCCCCACTCTTCTCCCCCTCCCCCCACTCCATTCCCCCTCCTTCTAGGTACTGAAGAGCAGTCCAAATTCCCTGCCCTGCAGGAAGTCCAAGGTCCTCCCACTTCTATCTAGGTCCAGGAAGGTGAGCATCCAAACAGGCTAGGCTCCCACAAAGCCAGTTCATGTATTAGGATCGAAACCTAGTGCCATTGTCCTTGGTTTCTCATCAGCCTTCATTGTCCGCCATGTTCAGAGAGTCCTGATTCATCCCATGCTTATTCAGTCCCAGTCCAGATGGCCTTAGTGAGCTCCCAATAGATCAGTTTCACTGTCACAGTGGGTGGGTGCACCCCTCGTGGTCCTGACTTCCTTGCTCATGTTCTCCCTCCTTCTGCTCCTCATTTGGACCTTAAGAGCTCAGTCCGTTGCTCCAAATTAGGTCTCTGTCTCTATCTCGATCCATCGCCAGATGAAGGTTCTAAGATGATATGCAAGATATTCATTAGTGGAGGAAGGGGCACACTCATCCATTGCTGGTGGGAATGCAAACATGTGCAACCGCTTTGGAAATCAGTGTGGCGATTTCTCAGGAAATTTGGGATCAACCTACCCCAAGATCCAGTAATACCACTCTTGGGAATATACCCAAGAGATGCCCTATCATATAACAAAAGTATATGCTCAACTATGTTCAGAGCAGCACTGTTTGTAATAGCCAGAACCTGGAAACAACCTAGATGCCCTTCAATGGAAGAATGGATGAAGAAAGTGTGGAATATATACATATTAGAGTACTACTCAGCTGTAAAAAACAATGACATCGTGAATTTCGCATGCAAATGGATGGAAATAGAAAACACTATCCTGAGTGAGGTATCCCAGACCCAAAAAGATTAACATGGGATGTACTCACTCATAATTGTTTTCTAGCCATAAATAAAGGACATTGAGCATATAATTTGTGATCCTAGAGAAGCTAAATAAGAAGGTGAACCCAAAGAAAAACGTATAGTCATCCGCCTGGATAGGGGAAGTAGACAAGATTGCCGGGCAAAAACTGGGAACTTGCAGGTGAGGTGGCATGGGGCTAAGGGGAAATGGGGTGAGAAATGTGAGAAGGGGGAATGGGGGGACTTGGGGGAATAGGATGGTTGGGATATAACAAGGGTGGATTCGGGAGCAGAGAAATATATATCCTAATTAAGGGAGCCATCTTAGGGTTGGCAAGAGACTTGACTCTAGAGGGGCTCGCAGGTGTCCAGGGAGATGTCCCCAGCTAGTACCTTGGGCAACTGAGGAAAGAGAACCTGAAATGACCCTATCCTATAGCCATATTAATGAATATCTTGCATAGCTCAGGCTTTTTATTAACTCTTATAACTTATGTTAACCCATTATTCTTATTTGTTTTAGCCACATGGTTTGGTACCTTTTTCGGCGGGGCAGGTCACATCTTCCTATCTTCTGCCTTGTGTCTGGGCAGGAATGTAGAGGAATGGTTTCCTCCTTCCCAGAATTCTCCAGTTCTCATTGACCCACCTCCACTTCCTGTCTGGTTGTCCTGCCTATACGTCCTGCCTGCCTACTAACCAATCAGAGTTTATTTAAAACATAATTGACAGAATATTGACAATGGTCCCGCACCAAGGGGTGCCAGAGGCTGGGGTGAAGCATTAACCCAAATATTACAGGCTCTTTGGGTATATGGGTGCCAGGGGCTAGAGTGAAACTTTCACCCAAACATTAGAGACTCTTTGGGTATATGGATTCCAGGGGCCAGGGTAACACTTCCAACCAAACCACGTATAATTATTCACTTACTGTTTTTTAATGTTAAATTATGTGTGTTTGTGTGTGGGTATGTGCACATAAAAGTACAGTGACCAGAGAGGGCAAAAAGAGATTTTAGATCTGTTGGAGCCTGTGTTAGTTACTCTTCCACTACTATGAAGACTCATCATGACCAAAGAAATTTATAGAAGAAAGAGGCTTACTGGTGGCTTGCTTACAATTTCAGAAGGTTAGAATCCAATTATCATGGCAAAGACTGTGACAGCCAGCAGGCAGGCATTGGGAGGGAGCAGTAGCTGAGAGTTTGCATCCTTATCATTATGGGGGAGGGTCATCTGTCTATCTGTTGCTTTCATTGGTTAATTAATAAAGAAACTGCTTGACCTGATAGGTCAGAACATAGGTAGGCGGGGAAGACAGAACAGAATTCTGGGAAAAAGAAAGCTGAGTCTAGCAGATGGCATAGCTCTCCTCTCCAAGATGGAAGCTGGTTAAGATCCTTTCTGGTCAGCTACCACCTCATGGTGCTACACAGATTAATAAATATGGGTTAAAGCAAGATTTGAGAATTAGCCAATAAGAGGCTGAAACTAATGGGCCACGCAGTTTTTAAAAGAATACAGTTTGTGTGTTGTTATTTCTGGTATAAAGCTAGCCATATGGGCGGCCGGGCACTGGGGAACACAGTCCACTGTTCCTTCTACATTATCACAAAGCATGAGGGAGACAGCTAATTGGAAATAGCCTGGGCTTTTAAAACCTCAGGCCCACCACTAGTGACATACCTCCTCCACCAGGTTACACCTTTTAATTCTTCCCTAAGAATTCCACCAACTGGGGACCAACTATTCAAATATATGAGCCTATAATGGCCATTCACATTCAAACCATCACCATGATGAAATTACTGTCAGTTCTGAACTGCTTAATATAGGTTCTGGGAACTGAACTCTAATCCTATGCAAGAGCAGTGTGCACTCTTTTTTCTCTTTTTAAATTACTCTTAATTTTTTAGATTTATTTTTACTTAAAAATTTCCAACGCCACTCATTTCCCTCCCCCTCCCCCTCCCTCTCCAGTCCAAAGAGCAGTCAGGGTTCCCTGCCCTGTGGGAAGTTCAAGGTCCTCCCCCCTCCATCCAGGTCTAGGAAGGCGAGCATCCAAACAGACTAGGCTCTCACAAAGTCAGTGCATGCAGTAGGATCAAAACCCAGTGCCATTGTCCCTGGCTTCTCAGTCAACCCTCCTTGTCCTACACGTTCAGAGAGTCCGGTTTGATCACATGCTCCATCAGTCCCAGTCCAGCTTGCTTTGGTGAGTTCCCATTAGATTAGCCCCACAGTCTCAGTGGGTGGGCACACCCCTCACGGTCCTGACTTCATTGCTCATGTTCTCCCCCTGCTCCTCATTTGGACCTTGGGAGCTCAGTCCAGTGCTCCAATGTGGGTCTCTGTCTCTAGCTTCATCCATCGCCAGATGAAGGTTCTATGGTGATATGCAAGATATTCATCAGTATGGCTATAAATTAGGGCCATTTCAGGCTCTATTTCCTCAGCTGCCCAAGGATCTAGCTGGGGACATCTCCATGGACACCTGGGGACACCTCTAGAGTCAAGTCTCTTGCCAACCCTAAAATGGCTCCTTTAATTAAGATATATACTTCCCTGCTCCCATATCCCCCTTCCTCCATCCCTCTTAATCACTGAAACATCTCTCCTGCTTAAGAATTCTTTTTCACATCTCACTATCCAACCAAACTCTAAAGGTACTCTTTGTTTTTTATGAGCTTGCTGTCTGATTATGCTTTTTCTCTGGTGATCTTAGTTATACTCCCTTTATTGTGACAAAATATTTTGACAAAATCAACTTAGGGGAAACTTGCTTTATTTTGGTTCATAGTTCAAGGTACAGTATAACATGGCAGGAAAGTCAGGTGGCAGAGACTTGAAGCAGATGATCATATCACACTTATAATTGGAACCTTGGCGCAGTAAGTGTTTAGTACTAAGTTCTTTCTCATTATATACCCACCAGAATTCCAGTCAGGGAATTAATGCTTCTATCCACAGGGGGTTGGTTGGTCTTCTTAATTCAATTAACACAATCAAGACAGTCCCACAATGGCATGTCAGGAGGCCCATCTGCCAAGTGAGTATGATTTTGTTAGGTTGACATTTAATGCTATTATAAGTGATAGTTTCTAAGTCTGTAATTATCTACATCAACCCCAAAATAAACATTCCATCTCTTTTTATTAAAATTAGCATACATTGATTGTGCAGAGTAATGGGTTTTATTGTTGCATTTTCATTTAATGATAGAACATATGTTGGCCATATCCACCTTCCCATTACCCACTCTTGCCGTTTGTCACCTACTTCTGACTTCTCTTCTCTTTCCAAATTACACCCCTTCTACTGCCATGCCTTATCTTTTGTTTAAATCTAAGGTCCACATGTGATGGAAAACATGCTTACTTTTCTGAGTCTAACTCATTTCACTTAACATAATGAGCTTCATTTTCCTCAATATGCCATTTTCCCTACTTTATGACTAAATATTTTTCATCAACTCAAAATTCCATGTATACAATAAACTGAGAACTGGTTTATATGCTTTATAAATCACCACTAACCCCATTTTGACTTGTTATATGCAAAGGATAACCTGAATTTAGACTCTATGATTCAGCTGTCCATGCTGATGAAAATCACAGCTAAATGGCAGATGCCTATGTCCCTTAGACTGTATAAATAGAGCCCACAGGGTATATAATCAGGATCTGATTACAGATGCCTGTTGTACATAAAGCTACGTGTTCAGTCTCCACAATAGACAGTTGCTTTTTTAGTTTATACAACAGGGAATGAACATATGGTGGGCATTAAAAACATAAAGAGTTGAAGAAGGTTTTTGAAAAATATGTGCATAGTAAAACTATGGATCATTAAAGAAGGTTAGGATAGTTAGGGGAATAATCCAGCTGTCTGATCTTTAAAGGTATAAGAGTCATCATGCAGCTCTCCTTTAACCCTCCCTAGGTATTTCTATCTGTTGTATATTTTGTTTTGGGCAGGGAGGAAAATAGTTAGGTCTCATTTTTCTTTCTTTGTTTGGTTTGTTTCTTAATAAAGTTACTCTTAGAGGCTTTCTACCTTAAAATAATGCTAAAACATATCAACTGCATGACTTTTCTTTTTCTTTGAATATTTAGGATTTAGTTCAAAATGTCAGTTAGAATAACAAACACAGCCACAATGTTTCAAACAAACCAACGTTTCTTCCTCACTTGTTTTAGGAAGGGAACATGAAATCTCCCCAACTAACTGAAAAATATTGGCCTGTATTAGTAGGTGAGTGAATAGAAACCTTGGCTTTGAAAGCCTGTGGATCAATCTGCTGCTTGGAAAGAGCATATACACCAGCCATTTCATCATCTACACAATAGGCTATAAATTATTTGCATGACATCTTCTTTGCATTAGATGCCATGGGCCGGTAACAAGTTGGTGTGATATATAGACCATTTAAGTGACAATAGTCATAAGTTACAGATGGAAAGCTCTATTTTGGCCAGCCATTGTGCTCCCTCTTTGCCCAATTTTCAATATGAAAAATCACCACTGAATATCAAAAATGGCTTCTTGGAACATCAGCTCTGATCTACAGGATTTGTCACGTTGTAGCTCATCTGTTTCGAGAGCACTTCATTCATTTGTTCTGCATTACCGAGATGGAAAGTTCACTGAATAATTGATGAAAAGAGAAAACTATGAGCTCCTTTGCACTCAGTCATTATGATTTTGATACTACATTCTAGAAAGTAACTATATTGTTATCCAGTAGGCACACAGCCTAAATTATAAAGGAGGTAATTCCTCAGAGAGTCTGTACACATTCATGCTCATGGCCATTTAAGGATCAGACACTGCCCTTTCAGTCCTAACTATTATAGTAACTTTTACTTATACAAATGTGAGAGAATAGATACTTAAATTTTTTTCACACATGCATAGAAGTGTGTGGTGCATACATGTATGTGTGTATGTATATGTGTGCATACGTGTGTGCCATCATAATGATTTATGCTTTCTCTGATCTTTTGATATTTGCAAGATAACAGGATGACAAAAATATAATAATGTTTCCTTATTATCATATGCTAGGCATCATATAAAGAGGCTATTCTCTAATAATCATAGTATTTCTAAAATATTTTAATCATAATACAAATCAATTTGCCACAACTTTCCATTGTTAATTCTCAAACAGCACTTCATTTTCTGTGGAATGGATTAACACCATAACCATTTCAGCTTCTGGTATTTGAACTATGGAAGAAAACCAGCAGGAGGCCTAGGCTTTTTAAATAATGTAATGATAGTGTATTCTCTTTGTTTAACCAGGCAAGAAAGGGACTGAATGTTGTGTGAAGCTGCGAGCAGTCACTGAATGGCAAGTAAATCACTAAATAGCAAGTGGCCAGGCAGGATTTGGTGTTCAGTGGATAGAAGGAGTCAATAAAACTACCATTAGTGAGGATATGTGAACTTTAATCCTAAGAGAGATTATTTGATTTCTGCCCTACTTTATGGTTTCTATGAAATCTAACTATATTAGGATTTTTGAGCCCATAAGTAGTAATCATTCCAAGAAAGAAGCCAAATCAATTTAATTGAACTGTGTCCTATAGAAAAAAAATAGAGTCAAATGAACTAAATGGCATTTCCAAATACCACCTCTCTCTACCCCTTATCCTTGCTGTGCATAGCACCTGCTGACTTAGCAGTGCTACACTGTTTTCTTCTTTTTCTCTCACCTCTACCCCTTTCCCCATTGAGTACTCTGAAGGCATTCAAGAATAAGTAAAATTTCATTCACTAGATTCAATGACTTTAAGATCTCTACATGAGAAAACCTCGTAGGCAAGTAAAGTCACTGATTTAGTGTTGCAAAGAATGTGCAGTCACGTGAAATAAATGCACCTGAGCACTACTGTACAAAGAGTGATCAGAAATTCCACTTATGTACCTGATTACATCAAATAGTATGGTTTTGCTGTCATGAAGGAACAGATTTCTGAGAATGCTTTCAACATCTAGCTTATCTCTGATCAGATAAATACATACATGTGCGTGTATTTGTGTATGTGTGTGTGTGAGCACATGTGTGTTTGCATGCATGCACATATATTATAGTTATTAGCAAACAACACTTTCAACTACTAGTGCTACATCAGTCAACATATATTCACAATAATCAGTTTGTTTCCCAAAATTATACTTGCCACAGGGAGAAGAAGAAGGGCTTCAATTAGAAGAAAATATTTTGAACATTATGACACTCAACAAAAGCTATCCTCTACAAATGGCCACTACTTTTGCCCTGTGGTATGCTTAGTAGACTTCCATCTATCATGAGGAAGTCATGACAACCTAATCGATTCAATATGGGTTCACTTTCATTCTTGATTGCCTGGAGGTTGCGGTATCCTACCAAGATGATCTATATTGAATTGTCATCATCTTCATTTTCAACAGCAGAGGCTTACTACCTCTTGAGTTGATTGACTTGTAGATGCATAGTCACTCCAACACAAGAAGTAGTTACAAATTATATTACTGGTAAACCAAGATAATCAGCTTTACATTGAACTCAGGAACCATGGGTTTTTTTTTTTTGTTGTTGTTGTTGTTTTTTTTTTTTTTTTTGGTTTTTTGAGACAGGGTTTCTCTGTGGTTTTGGAGCCTGTCCTGGAACTAGCTCTTGTAGACAAGGCTGGTCTCAAACTAACAGAGCTCTGCCTGCCTCTGCCTCCCAAGTGCTGGGATTAAAGGCATGCGCCACCACCGCCCGGCCCATGGTTTTTTTCAAATGATGAATTACAACCCATTTTTCATTTTCACAATGCAAAATAGCTACATGTTCCATCATATTAATTGACCTCATCCATTTCTGTTTGTTTGTAACTGTGCTCACAGATGTAATTATACTTAGCTGCCTCAGGATATAATTAATATACTTCTATAATTTTAGTCACATTCAAATTTTATATTCAGTTATTATATTTACAGACACTTAATTACTAGTGTTATATATTGTACATGTTCTTTATGTTAAGAGACAAATATGTGTGTGTGTGTGGATATTTGTGCTGTAAATTTGTGCTTGCTTAAAGCAAACATACAAAATTGTCCTATACTTATATATAAAATTAAAGACATGTGTCTATATATGTATATATATATATATATATAATTTTTAAAAACTAAGCTTCTCATCATCTTGCATGGATAACAAAGAAGTGATAATAACTTCAGCAAAGCAATTAAACAGGATACTTTATTATGCTACTTTAATAAGACTGATTTTCAGAAAAAGGTTTAAATGCTGGCTTTTAAGTGCCTCTGTCTTAGAATTATAAAATAACCTTGTCCATTCTATGTGAATGATAACATTAATGTCCTAAAATATGTATCTATTTGTATATTATATGTATATATATATGTGTGTGTGTGTGTGTGTGTGTGTATTTGCCCATGCATATGACAAGCCTTTCAGAACAACTAATTATAATTTGCAGATGTATTGCTACTTTTCAGGCCTTCAGTTCAGGCCCCAAATTTTCCATTCTTTTCTTGTCATCCAAAATATTTTGAGAGAAATGTCAGTCCTCTGGGAAGGAAAAAATGCTTATCTGCAAAGGCCTGTCTTCTTACAAGTGTACAAGAAGATGTGTCCATGTATCAAATTGCTACTGTTCAAACTCATCAGTTCCCAACAAGCATTAGAAAACATGCCAGAATGACTCAAGTGTCACATATGGTCGAATGTCTGGAGAGGAAAAGGACATTATGACATATATTCATTTTGGTTCCATTGGAATTGACCTTGGTTTATTCCTAATGATTGGCATTTAACTGCTCTGCTTATGAGCATATCATCCCAGGAAGCAGACTTAGAAAAAGGGAGGAAATCAAGTTAGAATTTTATAAAGAAATTCTTGAAATACCCTAGTTCATTAAAAGACTGATTTAGGTAGTATGTAGATTTTATGATGTTTGGTTTCAGAACCCACATTACTCTTCTTTCCTTACCACCTTCAATTTGGCAAAAGCTAAAACACAAGTTCTTAGCTTAGCCAGTGATAAATTCTTTTTTTTATTTTATTTTTTTAACATTTTTTTTATTGAAAAAAAATTTTTCCGCTTCCTCCCCGCCTCCCATTTCCCTCCCCCTACTCCTGCCCCTCTCCCCCCTCCCCCCTCCTCTTCTCCTCCCTCTCCAGTCCCAAGAACAGTCAGGGTTCCCTGCACTGTGGAAAGTCCAAGGTCCTCCCCCCTCCATCCAGGTCTAGGAAGGTGAACATCCAAACTGGCTAGGCTCCCACAAAGCCAGAACATGAAGTAGGGTCAAAACCCCGTGCCATTGTCCTTGGCCTTTCCTCAGTTCTCATTGTCCGCCATGTTCAGAGAGTCCGGTTTTATCCCATGCTTTTTCAGTCACAGTCCAGCTGGCCTTGGTGAGCTCCCAATAGATTGGACCCACTGTCTCAGTGGGTGGGTGCACCCCTCGTGGTCCTGCCTTCCTTGCTCATGTTCTCCCTCCTTCTGCTCCTCATTAGGACCTTGGGAGCTCAGTCTGGTGCTCCAGGGTGGGTCTCTGTCTCTATCTCCATCCATCGCTAGATGAAGTTTCTATGGTGATATGCAAGATATTCATCAGTATGGTTATAGGATAGGTTCATTTCAGGTTCCCTATCCTCGGGTGTCCAAGGAACTAACTGGAGACATTGCCCTGGGCACCTGGTAGCCACTCCAAGTTCAAGTCTCTTGCCAACCCTTAGGTGGCTACCTTAACTAAGATATGAGTTTCCCTGCTCCCCTATCCAAACTTCCTTTATCCCCAATCATCCCGTTTCCCACAGTTCCCCTCATCCTCTCCTTCACACTTTTCTCTCCCCATCTCCCCTCACCACCATCCCACCCCACCCCCAAGATTCCAATTTTTTGTCCGGCAATCTTGTCTATTTCCCATAGCCAGGAGGATAACTATATGTTTTTCCTTGGGTTTACCCTCTTGTTTAGCTTCTTTAGGATCACAAATTATAGACTCAGTGGCCCCTATCTATGGCTAGAAACCAATTATGAGTGAGTACATCCCATGATCTTCTTTTTGGGTCTGGGTTACCTCACTCAGGATAGTATTTTCTATTTCCATCCATTTTCATGCAAAATTCGAGAAGTCATTGTTTTTTACCGCAGAGTAGTACTCTAATGTGTATATATCCCACACTTTCTTCATCCATTCTTCCATTGAAGGACATCTAGGTTGCTTCTAGGTTCTGGCTATTACACATAATGCTGCTATGCACATAGTTGAACAAATACTTTTGTCATATGATAGGGCATCTCTTGGGTATATTCCCAAGAGTGGTATTGCTGGATCCAAGGGTAGGTTGATCCCAATTTTTCTGAGAAACCGCCACAGTGATTTCCAAAGTGGTTGCACAAGTTTGCATTCCCACCAGCAATGGATGAGGGTACCCCTTTCTCCACAACCTCTCCAGCAAAGGCTATCCTTGGTGTTTTTGATGTTAGCCATTCTGACAGGTGTAAGATGATATCTCAAAGTTGTTTTGATTTGCATTTCTCTGATCGCTAAGGAGGTTGAGCATGACCTTAAGTATCTTTTGGCCACTTGAACTTCTGTTGAGAATTCTCTGTTCAGTTCAATGCCCCATTTTTTAATTGGGTTAATTATCATTTTAACGTCTAGTTTCTTGAGTTCTTTATATATTTTGGAGATCAGACCTTTGTCTGTTGCGGGGTTGGTGAAGATCTTCTCCCAGTCAGTAGGCTGCCTTTTTGTCTTAATGACAGTGTTCTTTGCTTTACAGAAGCTTCTCAGTTTCAGGAGATCCCATTTATTCAATGTTGCCCTTAATGTCTGTGCTGCTGGGGTTATACATAGGAAGCAATCTCCTGTGCCCATTTGTTGTAGGGTACTTCCCATTTTCTCTTCTATCAGGTTCAGTGTGTTCAGATTGATATTGAGGTTTTTGATCCATTTGGATTTGAGTTTTGTGCATGGTGATAGATATGGGTCTATTTTCATTCTTCTACAGGTTGACATCAAGTTGTGCCAGCACCATTTGTCGAAGATGCTTTCTTTATTCCATTGTATACTTTTAGTTCCTTTACCAAAAATGAGATGTTCTTAGGTTTGTGGGTTAAAATCCGGGTCTTCTATACAATTCCATTGGTCGACTTCTCTGTTTTTATTCCAGTACCACGCTGTTTTCATTACTGTGGCTCTGTAATAGAGTTTGATGTCAGGGATGGTAATGCCTCCAGACGATCGTTTATTGTATAAGATTATTTTGGCTATCCTGGGTTTTTTGTTTTTCCATATAAAGTTGATTATTGTCCTCTCAAGATCTGTGAAGAATTTTGATGGGACCTTGATGGGGATTGCATTGAATCTAAAAATTGCCTTTGGTAGAATTGCCATTTTTACTATGTTGATCCTCCCAATCCAAGAGCAAGGGAGATCCTTCCATTTTCTGGTATCCTGTTCAATTTCTTTCTTCAAAGACTTAAAGTTCTTGTCAAATAAATCTTTCACTTCCTTGGTTAGGGTTACCCCAAGACATTTTACGCTGTTTGTGGCTATCGTGAAAGGTGATGATTCTCTTATTTCCCTCTCTGCTTCCATATCCTTTGTGTATAAGAGGGCAACTGATTTTTTGGAGTTGATCTTGTATCCTGCCACATTACTAAAGGTGTTTATCAGATGTAGAAGTTCTTTGGTGGAGTTTTTTGTTGTCGCTTAAGTACACTCTCATATCATCTGCAAATAATGCAAGTTTAACTTCTTCCTTTCTAATTCGAATCCCCTTTATCGCCTTATGTTGTCTTATTGCTATTGCTAAAACTTCAAGAACTATATTGAAGAGGTATGGAGAGAGTGGACAGCCTTGGCGTGTTCCTGATTGTAGTGGGATGGTTTTAAGTTTCTCTCCATTTAATTTGATGTTATCTGTCGGTTTGCTGTAAATAGCTTTAATTGTATTTAGGTATGACCCTTGTATCCCTAATCTCTCCAGGACTTTTATCATAAAGGGATGTTGAATTGTGTCAAATGCTTTTTCAGCATCTAATGAAACGATCATATGGTTTTTTTCTTTCAGTTTGTTTATATGATGGCTTACATTGATAGATTTGCATATGTTAAACCAGCCCTGCATCTCTGGGATGAAGCCTACTTGATCATAATGGATAATTTTTCTAATGTGTTCTTGGATTTGGTTTGCCAGTCTTTTGTTGAGGATTTTTGCGTCGATGTTCATGAGTGAGATTGGCCTGTAATTCTCTTTCTTGGTTGCGTCTTTGTGTGGTTTTGGTATCAGAGTTACTGTAGCTTCATAAAAGGAATTTGGCAATGACTCTTCTGTTTCTATATTGTGAAATACATTAAGGAGTATAGGTATTAGGTCTTCTTGGAAGTTCTGGTAGAATTCCGCATTGAAACCATCTGGTTCTGGACTTTTTTTGGAAGGGAGGTTTTAAATAACAGCTTCTAATTCTTCGCGACTAACAGGTCTATTTAGGTTGTTCACCTGGTACTGGTTTAACTTTGGTATATGGTATTTATCTTAAAAAGTGTTCATTTCTTTTACATTTTCCAGTTTTGTGGCATACAGGCTTTTGTGGTAAGATCTAATGATTCTCTGAATTTTCTCTGTGTCTGTGGTTATGTCCCCCTTTTCATTTCTGATCTTATTAATTTGCAAATTCTCTCTCTGCCGCTTGATTAGTTTGGATAGGGGTTTATCAATCTTGTTGATTTTCTCCAGGAACCAGCTTTTTGTTTCATTGATTCTTTGAATTGTTTTCTGTGTTTCTATTTTGCTGATTTCAGCCCTCAGGGTGATTATTTCCATTCTTCTTCTCCTCCTCGGTAAGTCTGCTTCTTTTTTTTTTCTAGAGCTTTCAGGTGGGCTGTTAAATCTCCAATGTGTGCTTTCTCTGTTTTATTTAAGTGGGCACTTAGTGCTATGAACTTGCCTCTCAGGACTGCTTTCATAGTGTCCCTTAGGTTTGAGTATGTTGTTTCTTTATTTTCATTGAATTCAAAGAAGACTTTAATTTCTTTTTTTATTTCTTCCTTAATCCAGGTATGGTTCAGTAGTTGACTGTTCAGTTTCCATGAGTTTGTAGGCTTTCTGGGGGTAGCATTGTTGCTGAATTCTAGCTTTAATCCATGGTGATCTGATAATATACAGGTGGTTACTAGTATTTTTTTGTAACTGTGGATGTTTGCTTTGTTACCGAGTATGTGGTCTATTTTTGAGAAGGTTCCATGAGCTGCAGAGAAGAAGGTATATTCTTTCCTATTTGGGTGGAATGTTCTATAGATGTCTGTTAAGTCCATTTGATTCATTACCTCCATTAATTCTCTTATTTCTCTGTTAGGTTTCTGTCTAATTGACCTGTCCATTGGTGAGAGAGGAGTATTAAAGTCTCCTACTATTAATGTGTGCAGTTTGATGGCTGCCTTGAGTTTTAGCAATGTTTCTTTTACGTAAGTGGGTGCTTTTATATTAGGGGCATAGATATTCAGGATTGAGAATTCATCCTGATGAATTGTTCCTGTTATGAGTATAAAATGTCCCTCTCCATCTCTTCTGATTGATTTAAGTTTGAAGTCAACTTTGTTAGAAATTAGTATGGCCACACCTGCTTGATTCTTAGGTCTATTTGTTTGATAAGCCTTATCCCAACCCTTTACTCTGAGTAGGTGCCTGTCTTTGTGGTTGAGGTGTGTTTCTTGTAAACAGCAGAATGTTGGATCCTGTTTTCGTATCCAATCTCTTAGTCTGTGCCTTTTTATAAGTGAGTTGAGTCCATTGACATTAAGTGATATTAATGACCAGTGGTTGTTAACTACGGTCACTCTTTTAGTAATAGATTTTGTGTGTTTCCCTTCTTTGAGTTGCGCTGGTGAAGGGTCTCTAGATATCTGAGTTATTGTGGTCATTGTTGGACTCCTTGGTTAGTGATTTTCCTTCTATTACTTTCTGTAAGGCTGGATTTGTGGCTACGTATTGTTTAAATTTGTTTTTATCCTGGAAAATTTTGTTTTCTCCATTTATAGTGAACAAAAGCTTGGCTGGGTATAGTAGTCTGGGCTTGCATCCACGGTCTCTTAGTTTCTGCAGTACATCTATCCAGGACCTTCTGGCTTTTATGGTTTCCATAGAGAAGTCAGGTATAAGTGTGATAGGTTTACCGTTATAAGTAACTTGGCCTTTTTCCTTCGTAGCTCTTAATATTCTTTCTTTATTCTGTATGCTTTGTGTTTTGATTATTATATAGCGAGGGGATTTTTTTTTGATCCAGCCTATTCGGTGTTTTGTATGCTTCTTGAACCTTCATAGATATATCTTTCTTTAGGTTGGGAAAGTTTTCTTCTGTAATTTTATTAAATATATTTTCTGTACCATTGAGCTGTGCATCTTCTCCATCTTCTATTCCTATTATTCTTAGGTTTGGTCTTTTTATTGTGTCCCATATTTCCTGAATGTTTTGTGATGAGAGTTTGTTGTCCTTGCTGTTTTCTTTGATCAGAGTGTTTATTTTCTCTATGGTATCTTCAGAATCTGAGATTCTTTCTTCTATATCTTGTATTCTGTTGGTTATGCTTGTTTCTGTAGTCTCTATTCGTTTACCTTGATTTTCCATGTCCAGCCGGCCTTCTGTTTGTGTTTTCTTCTTTGCCTCCATTTCAGTTTTCAAGTCTTGAACTGTTTCCATTATCTGTTTGATTGTTTTTCCTTGGTTTCCTAGGGTATCATTCACTGATTTACTCAATTCTTCAAACTTTCTGTTATACTTCTCATCCATTTCTATAAGGGCATTTTTTACATGCTGTTTAAGGGTGTCAATCACTTTCATAAAGTCAATTTTTTCTACTTCTTCATGATTAAGGTGTTCATGTCCTCCTGTTGTGAGGTCGCTGGGTTCTGGTGGTTTCATATTGGTTTTCAGATTGTTGGGTGAATTCTTGCATTGGCGCCTGCCCATCTCTTCCTCCGAATGCTCTTCTATGGGTCTTCTTTTACATGATCAGGTCTCCTTGCCTACTGATGTACCTTCCCAGTGATGGCACTCCCCATTGATGGCTCTCCTGGTGCTCCAGTGATGTCTCTCCTGGTGCCAATATCAGGTCTCCATGCCCAATGATGGCTTTCCTGGTGCCGAGATTAGCTCTCCGTGTTGGTTGGGTAGTTCATAAACAAAGCGCCTACCTTGCTTGGTGCAGGCAGGCCAGAGTAACAAAGGGACTCCTGCCCGCCTGCTTGCCCTGAGGATTCGTCCCCAGCGCCAAGACAAGCTGAGCTGGGTGGTGTTATGTGCCCAAAGAGGGAAGGGGGCAGAAGGGAGGAGGGTTCTGGATGCAAGCTGGGTGGGATAGGAAGAGAGAGGCAGTATGCGGGGAGTAGAGTCCCTGCAGGGAGCCCAGGAAGTATGGGGGGGGGAATGAGGAACTTCTGAGTTCCCTGTCCTGGGCTGCTGCTATGGGTCACAAACTCACCCCAATGATGGCTCTCCTGGTGCCGAGATCAGATCTCCCTGCTGGTTGGGTAGTTCATAAACAAAGCGCCTACCTTGCTTGGTGCAGGCAGGCCAGTGAAACAAAGGAACTTCTGCTTGCCCTGAGGATTCGCCCCCAGCGCCCACACAGGCTGAACTGGGTGGTGTTATGTGCCCAAAGAGGGAAGGGGGTAGAAGGGAGGAGGGTTCTGGATGCAAGCTGGGTGGGATAGGAAGAGAGAGGCAGTATGCGGGGAGTAGAGTCCCTGCAGGGAGCCCAGGAAGTATATCCCAGTGATAAATTCTTGTCTTGACCCACTAGCCTGCTGAAAAAAGTTGCAGCTTTTGAGAGTCATATTAAAGTTGAGACATTAAAAGTGGGTAAATGCTATGAATATCATAAAAACAAGCAATTTATTTTGTTGTTGAGTGATGAAAGTGTGTTAATGAAAAATCTGTGTAAATACCAACTATTTTCTAGAGACAATACCATTTGGATAAACAAAAAAGAATGGTTGGGGAAAATACAGATTGTAATTCTTGAAATTTCATGTCAAAAAAGAAGGCTGAGTGCAATATTAAGTATTGTCAATGAGAAAGGATATGGACCCCCAAGTTATGAAACTGAAGTTGTCCACAGCACATCTTGACATGGAAATATTTGGTAAATTCTTACAAATACCAAAGTATGATTTTCATGTATCTGTATCTGAAGTTGACTGATTAGGACACTATGCCAGGCACTAATACTTAAACAAGTCTTCAGATACTTGAATTTTTACATACATATGAGCCTGTCTTAATCAATGTTTTATTGCTGTAAAGAGACACCACGACCATGGCAGCTCTCATAAATGAAAGCATTTAATTGAGGCATGCTTAAAGTTTCATGGTGGGAAGCATGGGGACAGGCAGGCAGACATGGTGCTGGAGAGATAGGTGAGAATTCTACATCTGAATCTGCAGGTAGCAGAAAGTCAGATACTGGGTATGACTTGATCATTTGAAACTCTAAAGCCCATCCACACTGCCACACTTCCCCCAACAAGGCTACAACTCCTAATCCCATTCAAGTAGCACCACTCCCTAATGATCAATCATTCAAATATAGGACCCCATGGGGGTCATTCCTATTCAAACCACTTCATTCCATTCCCTGGGCCCCATAGCAATGACATAACTCAAAAACACATTTAGTTTAACTTTGAAAGTCCCCATATTCTAACACAACCTCTACATGGTTTAAAAGGTCAAATCCTTTTCTGAGACTTACTGCAATCTCTTAACTACAATCCCCTGTGTTATCAAAAATCAAAAAGCAGATCACATAAATCTAACATACAAGGACACAAACTATCCGTTACTATCCCAAAAGGGAGGAAAGAGAATATAGTGAGAAAACACTGGACCAAATAAAGACCTAAATCAGCAGGGCAAACTCCAGCTCCATTTCTGATGTCAAAGTGCTCTTCAGATATCCAACTCCTTTTAGCTTTGTTGATTGCAACACACTTCTCTGTTGAGCTGGTTTGATGATACCTTGTATGCAGCTTTCCTTGGCAGGTATCCCATGGCTCTAGTATCTCCAAATTATTGGGGTCTCCAAGGCAATCAAGGCTTCACTTTCTCAGCTTCACACATTGACCTTTGCAGGGACACCCCTGACACACATCTGACCTCAGTAGCTTTCCTTAGCTGTGGAGAGTGATTGCACAATCCTAGATTTTTTACATCCTAGACTCTAAAACCCAAACTACATGACAGAACATGCTAATTCTGCTGTTTGCTGGAGCTGAAACATGGCCCTCTTATTCAATTACATCTTCACCAGCTTTCTGTTTTCACTGGTTACCTTCACTGCCTAAGCTTGGCTGTCTCAGAACTCAGTGTGTAGACTAGGGTGGCCTCTACCTCAGAAATCTGCCCCTGCCTCTTAGTAATGGGGTTAAAGGTGTGTGATACCAGGCCTGGCCCTAAGCTTTTTTTTTTAATTCCTTTTCACAAATTATAAGCTTAGCTGGGTGGGATCTTGCCCTAAGATCACCATCTCCATTTAGCATCAGGAATTTCTTTAATCTGCTTATTTCCTTGATCAAAAGACTAGCACCATTATTCTTACTGGTATCTCTTTTCTCCTCAAACTCTACATTTTACACCTTTGCTTGTTCAGGTTGGTCCTTTTTATTACAGAACTGTGTATGACTGGCTACTAATAACAATATGACAGTCAATATTAGGCTGTTTTGAAACCTCCTCTGCCAATGCCATTTATCCAAAACTCTTCAATTTAGCCTCAGGAAGACTTTTTGGACAGGGGCAAAAAGCAGCCATATTCTTCTCCAAAAATACCACAAGAATAGTCTCTAGACCACATACTAAAGTTCTTCTCTCCAGAAACTTCTTGAAGCAAGGCTATTATAGTTCAAATCACCCTCTACCACTGTCTTTCCTGCTCCTACTAGGATGGCCCATTAGGCCCTACGTAAAATGTTCAACTGCTTACCTAATCCAATACCCTAAAACTCCATATTCTACCAACAAGAAACATGGTCAGGCCTATCACAGCAATACCCCAGTCCCTGATACCACCTCTGTCTTAGTCAGTGTTCTATTGCTATGAAGGGATACCATGATGACAGAAACTCTTATAAAGAAAAGCATTTAGTCAGAGCTTGCTTACAGGTTCAGACATTTTGTCATCAGGTGAGAAACACGGTGGCATGCAGGTAGACATGGTCCTGGAGAAGGAGCTGAAAGCTCTGCATCTGGACCTGAAAGTTGCAGGAAGATAGAGACACGGGGCCTGGCTTAAACATTTCAGACCCCAAAGCCCACTCTTTGTGGGAAGTGACACACTTCTTTTATCAAGACCACACCTACTTCAACAAGGTCATGCCTCCTAATCCCCTTCAAGTAGTTCCACACCCTAAAGCCAAAGCATTCAGGTAAGTGCTTCCCAACCTGTGGGTCATGACCCCTTTAACTAACTTTTATCTCCCAAAATATTTATAATACAATTCATAACAGATCAAAATTACAGTTATGAAGATAGCAACAAAATAATTTTATGGTGGAGGGTTACCATAATGTGAGGAACTATGTTAAAAGGTAGCATTAATAGGAAGTTTGAGATTATGGGGGCCGCTCCTATTCAAACTACAACAGAGCCAATAAAGACTTGCATTTAGTTCAGATGAAATTGAAAGAAATTAAATTCAGCAAATGCTAACTAGATTCATCTCGTGTTTTAGTTTTAGATAAGTAATGAAAAGTTGAAAAATACAAACATTATATTATCTAGTACATTAATAACTAATTAAAACATTAATAGACTCAGAGTGTAAATATAAGGACCAGGTTACATATATTATATATGTGTATGTTCATATATATGAAGCAGTCTAAATATTTAATAAATCGATGTTAGATAAATACAGGAAGAAAAGTTGGAGATGTAGATGTAGTCTCATTTAAATAAGCCTTTGATAATTAAGTACTAGGTCATATTTGATAGGAAAAAGAATAAATGAGCTTGGGTCAAACATAATTATATCAAGATTGCCCTAAATGTAGGCCTTGAAAAGTTTCTAGACCATATCATATTGAGTTTTTAAATCTATCTGAAATACCCAGTGAAAATAATGTTATCAGTGATATTCACTTTCTTAATTAAACAATGTGAAATATTAAAATGTATCCTTTAAAAATATTTCATTTGTTTCTACTCAGTTCTTGTAACAACAAGTAAGGATACAGGAACATGAAAAGTGATACTATCTACTATAACTGTTTCAACATTATTTTCAATGTATTTGAGGAAACAGGACTTTAAAATTTAAGGAGTTAAATATTTTGATTTCCCTGGCTTCCTCCCAAAAGTTTTCTAAAAAATAAAACTTTGTCAATCACATAGTAATATGTTAAAACACAAGCTGAGCCAACATCAAGTGTCTGATAGTCTATGAAAGGTGTCCAAAAATATCATAGTTTTGTTAGCATATTTTACGAAGCCATCAGTAATCTACATTCTTATCTGATAGAATCAGTCATTATTTTGAACTCAGTAGTTTCTACAAAAAGCAGAACAAATTCATTCAGATTCAATAATTTCAAAGCACTCCTCCTATCCTGTCAGTTATGACCCAAGTAACTCTTTAAGATTTCTATCCTGCCGAAGATTCTCCTCTGTTATTTCCAAGGAAGACTGAAAAATATCCAATGTTAATCTTTAAGAAGATGTTAAGTAAGTGCTTGGTTGTCACGATAAAAATAATTGATTGTTCCAGGCAGTGGTGATGCACACCTTTAGTCTCTGCACTCAAGAAGTATAGACAGATGGATCTCTGTTAATTAGAGGCCAGCCTGGTCTACAGAGTTAGTTCCAGAAAAGCCATGACTACATAAAGAAACCCTGTCTTGGAAAAAGAAACATAAACAAATATTTATGGCTTCTCTAATATACTCAGCATTCTTTTAAGCACCTAAATTTTTTATTCACTTTCATGTCAAGATAATAATAAAAGGTAAATAAAAGCCAAGATCATATGTTTGATTTTCAGAGGTTCAGATGATGTTGCTGTTGTTTTTTGCTGCTGTTCTGTTGTTTTTATTAAACTTATCCTCAAGACCTACACAAACCATAAGCAGATGGCTCAGGTTTATAAGATGCTAATTTCAAAGATTTCAACGTACAGAGTGACTCAAATACCATTACTGTAAAATCAAAAGTGCTGGTGTTTACAAAGTACAGTCTATGCTAAAGGCTATTGCTATGTTGGTGTACATATAGGTGTTCACATCTTATTGTCAGAATTCCTCAGAAAGTTTATACATCACATATTTAATGACTGTGTCACAAGAAAATTGAGAAATGAGTAGTTGTGGGGCGTTACAAACAACTAAGATCACATGGAAGAAGATATTGAAGGTTTGAAGAAATGTTTGGGATTCAGAGAAGAGTGAATATATGTTTTTATCAGGTTATATTTAAATGTTTATATATGTAACAATAATAATTAAATAAAATGAAGCCATTAATTTGAAATGGAATGGGTGAGGCACAGAAAGCAAGCAAAGGAAGATAGGGAGGAAGGAAAAGATAAAAATATAATATTTATATATGACATATTTTTAAAAGTTTATTATTTTATGAATATGATTGTTCTATCTGCATATATGACTGCATGCCAAAAGAGGACATTAGATCCCAGTATCACCATCCTAATTAGTCTTATTGGATAAAACCCCAGAGTCAGATGTTAGGGAATAAAAACTGAATGATCAGAGAAGCAGAGCAGCCAGGCACTGGAGTGCTTACCTCTCTGAATGCTGAGGCCAATGGGAAAAATGTTGTCTTTACAAGTTCTCAGACTGAATGTTGTGAGATCTTGTTACTTCCTACTTTATAGTCCTCTCTCTTTCTAGCCATATCCCTTCCTATCTCTATCTCCTTAGTGTTGGGATTAAAGGCATGTGACTCCCAAGTACTGGCATGAGCTCTGTTTCTCTTTAAGACTGGATCTATCTAGTATATTCCAGTGTAGCCTTGAACTGATCCCTCTGCTTCTGTCACCAGAGTCCTGGAATCAAAGGCGTGTGCCATCACTGTCTGACCTTTATTGCTAACTAGTGGCTAGCTCCATACTCTGATAATCAGGCAAGTTTTATTTGTTAGGTCACAAACAAAATATAACCACAGAACCTACTATAGATGACTGTGTGCCATCGTGCGTTTGCTGGGACTAGAACTCAGGATCTCAGGAAGATCAGCCAGTGCTCTTAACTGCTGAACCATCTCTCTGGCCTGTTATAAAATATTTTCAAAAAATTAAAAATTGGCAATATCTGTGGCACATGATAACTAAATGTCTCACAGGAAATTCTCTGCTCCCAGTACTGGGTCTTTGGACTTCTTGCCTCAGAAGCATAGCAGTCAGCAAAATGGGAGAGTGAAGAACTACCACAAGGATGACCCTTCCAAGTCTGCTCACCTCCCAGCCTTTCTAGGCTACAAGACTCGCATGACCCACAGCATCCTAGAAGTTGACAATCCAAGATCCAAGGTGAACAAGAAAGAAGTCGAAGAAACTGTAATCATTTTGAAATTAACACCCATGGTAGTTATGGGCATTGTGGTAGGTATGTATAAACCCCACAAGGCCTCCAGACCTTTAAGACAGTATTTGCTGAGCAAACCAATGACAAGCGTAAAAGGTGTTTCTACAAAACTGGCACAAACTTAAGAAGGCCTTCGCCAAATACTGTAAGAAATGGCAGGACGACATGGGCAAGAAACAGCTGGAGAAGTACCTCAACAGCATGACAAAGTATTCTTAAGTCATCTACATAACTGCGCGTTCTCAGAAGGCTGAGAATGGGCCCTAGAGAGGCTGGCACAGAAGGTTCCTGTGAACCAGGTGTTTGGACAGGATGAGATGGTTGATGTCATTGGAGGCAAAGGCAAAAGGAGGTGTCTAGTCATTGATGTCCAAAAAAAGTACCCTGCAAGACCCATTAAGGGCTGTACAATGCTACCTGTATTGGAGCCTAGCACCCTGCCTATGTGGCCTTCTCTGTGGATCCAGCTGGGCAGAAAGGCTGCTATCATTGCACAGAGATAAATTAGATTCATAAGATTGGTTAAAGATGGTAAGCTGATCAGAAACAATTCATCTACTGACTATTACCCATCTGACAAGAGCATCAAACCACTGGGTAACTTTGTCCATTATGGTGAGGTTATCAATGACTTTGTGAAGCCTAAAGGCTGTGTGGTAGGGACCAAAAAGGGTGTTCAATTTCTTCAGCTCTGGAGAAGACTGACCTGAAATTTATTGACACCACCTCCAAGTTTGGCCATGATCATTTACAGACTATGGAGGATAAGAAAGTATATATGGTACTGTACAAGAAATACCACATTGCCAAGGAGGAAGGAGCTTAATGTTGGAAGCATTTGTCAAATTGATAGGATCTCAAGAATGACTTTTCCAGTGGGGGGAAAAAAACTTGTTTAATATATTGAATTTTTAATAGTCTAGAAAAAGGAGCAACAATTTCTAGTGAGCAATCTAAAAGGAAAATAATCATTATCTTATTTCTGTGAAGGGGGTATGGAAAGAGATGAGAGAGAGAAAAACACACCTACAAGGTATAGGTACAGGAAAAGATATGCTAACGTCCATGACTATTTGAATAGTATGCCTGTTATTTTATTAATTTTTCTATACCCGCAGAATCAAACTTATTTCCATTGATTTTTCAGGAAAGGAGGCTTTAAAGTTTTGGGAGTGAGGTATTTTTGAGAAATAAGAGATTAAATCTAAGCTATTTGTTATCTATTCACAAATATAAAAATATTTAAACCAGGTTTGCTAGCGCATACTTACAACCCCAGCATTTAGAAAGTAGAGGGAGAAGGATCTATACCATGGAGGAATTGTCTATAATTTATAGACAAACAAGGCTCAGAATGGTAAAGTAACCTGATCAAGGTCATGTATCACTTAAAGAGACTGATTCGAGTAAGTGCAGGCCCGACTTCCTCCAAACCCAGTATGAATTCTGTTTCCCATGAACATTTCCATAGAGTTAGTTTGTGGTCAGGGAACTGAACTAGTAGATTTGATGGCCCAGATCCAGTTTTTGCTGGACTATGTGAGCAAATCACACTGCTATTTTCAAATGTGTTCCCAAAACAGATTTTTGTCCTATCTTCCTTTTCTACAACAGAGGCCATAAGGATCTGCCTCTCTGCCTGGGCTGGAAGGATAAGCCAAAAGTTAAGGCTGCATCAATTTCTACCTCCTTCTTCTTAGCACTTCAGATGAATCTCTTTAGTTTCATCCCAGGAAGCAAAGTGACATTACTTCAGCTGCTGCAGAGGATGAAAGCTCTCCTGGCAAAGATGGGCCTTTGAACTAGTGAAAAGTGAGTGATTGATACAAGGTCTAAATCTTCATTCTTCTGAGACAAATCAGCATTTGAAACAGAAGAAAATAAAGGAAGAGAAGCATGAATGGAGAGGGGGAGCCAGGGAGAAGTGGGACCACAGAAAGGGAAGATATAAAAAGAGCCTGTTATTTTAGCAGGAAGAGATGAAGTTTCCTTTTGAAGTTAAAAACTACCTATTCCTACAACCAAGAGATTTCAAAACAAGCAGATACTAGATTTATCATTCATGCTTTTGTTCCTCTCAAGTTTTAAGGATTCCAGAATTCTACTCCAAATTGAATGTGCATTTTAAAACCAAGCTCTTGACATTTTAAAATACATTTTATGGTTCATTAATATGTATTTGGGGTCTTTTAAAATGCATATTCTGATAATGGATGTAAATCTCTGTTTGGGGACTTTTGTGAGGAAAAAGTTGCTCTTGCTATCCAATCAGGTATGCCCTCATGCCTCATATTCCAAGTTCCAAAATGGGCATTGAGGGATTTCAACATTCACCCAGTACTCAGATGATGCACTTCATAGTTTACTCCACCTGCTAAAACTGACATTTGGTTGAAAACAACTTGTGCACATAGGGAAATACTTCACTTTTCTTAACTCCCTGATTCCCTCTGCTCTATCAAGAAGATGGAAGAAAGTATAGAGGGAATAATCTGCCAAAACACATGCCAAGAATGTGAGGAAAGTGGGAATTTGACCTCAAAGAGTGATTCTGTGATGGTGGCTCAAAAATAAAAGTCTTGAAAAAAGAAAAATCTCCACTGTGACCAGTAAGAACAAAGAAAGTCCCAGAGGACGATGGAAAGAATAGTCCTCACATACTATGCGGTACTAGTTTTTTCTGTCAACATGCAAAACTCTATGGGACGCCCTGTATCACATACACATATGCACACACACACACTACACACACACACACGCACACCACAAAATATATAAGCTGAAATTACTGGTATAAAATTAGATTCACTTATGGAGTGCCTTTTATGTACCAGGCATTTAAGGTTATGTAAACACTTCTTAGGAATTTGATAGGTTCCTCTCTTACTTTGAATCCTTCAGTGTTATAACTATAATTATGTGCTCCTTTACAACACATTCCAAGTTCTCTGCTTTAAAATTGCAATTATTGTATACTGTGATACATCATTTTGTGGGTGAAGAAATTAGGCAAAGCTAGACTGTGTGATTTCTTGGCTACACCAAACAAGGTCACCAGTGGGATTCATCAGATTGACAGAATGCTTTCAATAAGCAAAAATAATTTCATGTTTACAATGGACTCCTTGGTAGGTATTGATACTCAGCTGGGAGAATCAACTGGAAAACCTACATGTATATTCTCTACCATGACAATCACAAACAAGACATACAACATTGCACATGGTGGGTTCAGAGTTTCCATAGAAAATGTTTGCAAGAGAGAAGTAACATGTGTAGATTTTTTATGGTATGGAATGAGAAACTGGAACAGTATTTCTTTTTGGCTTAAGTTTGCTGAAACTGAGAGGGAAGCATTGGCCAACTTCTCTCAGGATGTGTTGAATAATTTGTAGCCACTTTAACCTAACACAGATTGTTCAAGGCTTTAAGGTTTAATGAAGGCTATAAGCAATATTAGTTAAAAGTAAGAGATCTAGAATAAACCAATCAATTTAAATTTCAAATGCATTATTTAATGCTCTTAGGTAACTGTCTTTCTACTTATGAGTTCTACATCATACTGAAGTGATAAAGACATTTTATATACATGTATGTTAAAACATTATATATATATATACATACATGTTTATACAACAGTATCTGCAACATAGTTTGTCTCAAAAACTAATAGCTTTTACTATTTATAAAATCCAAAAGTGTTCTCATCTAGTTCAAATTTAGTAAATGTTTTTTGAAATATAGAAGATTAAAATAAGAATTGGTGCATGAAAAATCCTTATGAAAACCCACTAATTTATAACCTAATTCAAAATATAATTAAAAAGAAAGGTGTTGGAACACAGGTACCATGCATGGATGGATAAGGTTTCCCACAGAAGACATGAATTATTAAATGAAAAGCTCAGTGCCAGACATGGGATAACTCCCTACAAGCTATTGGTCAGGGAGATGACAGAGGCCATCATCACAACACAGACTATAGTTGTTGTTCTTGATTGCCCACCATAATCAAATGGTAAGACCCTATTATTGATGATACAATCCATTTGGTTACTGGATATAAATAAACCATGCTGGGACTGGGTTTGGTAGCACACATCTATAATCCTAGAACTTGGAAAACAGAGGTAGACCTCTGTGACTTCTAGGCCAACTTGATCTATATAGTAGTTCCAGAATAGCTAGGACTACATAGTAAGGCTCTGACTCAAAAAAACAAAGAAGAGAAATTAACCTGGAACTCTGCTTGGGAATTCCTATATACTAGATAGACATTTTAATGAAAGAAACTGCAGTAATATGCAGGATGCTTCAGTAGAAATGTTCTCAGTGGTATGCCCAGCAGTGAATCTTGAATGCTGATCTGCTTGCCAAAATGTACCCACTGGAGTAATACTGCCATGAGAGTTATGGGGCAACAAAACACTTCTATGTTAGATTTGAAGTCTGCTTCACAGGAAGGAATTAATGTCTCATACTGTAAAAGCCATCAAAAGATCATTGCTTTGGAGGTCATGGGACCTAGTGTTTTGATAAATTTACATATTCTCAAACTACCTTCCAATTATTTCTGATTATTCCTGTAAATTAGTGCTACTGTGAAACACTGTCTTCTGGACATGATGTAGATAGCTGCTACACTCATGAATTCACTAAAGCCATGGTTTCCCGTACAGATCAAGCCAACAAAGACTATTTGTTGTTACTGTAGGCAGCAGTAATTGGACTTAGTTAGTTTCAAATACATTAAATAGAAAAGAATTTTAATAAGACGTTATAAAGTTGGGAGGAGAAGTATTGGGGTATATTATCAATATATATGGTATACAATTCAGGGAAAAAAGAGAAGATGAATAAAACAATCTGTAGGAAATTCTCAAAGAAATAATAAAAATTGCAAAAGAATAAATTAAAGAATTGATGGTGAATTATATGCTACCAGTTCAAATATTTTCAGAAAGAAACAAACCCTAGAGGGTGAATGTTAACAGAGGTATCTGTCCCACCTAGTCCCGCAGCCATTCAGTCCCAAAGAAACATACAGAGGCTTACATTAATTATGAACTGGTTGGTCTATTCAATCAGGCTTCTTACTAATTAATTTTTACATCTTAAATTAGTGTATAATTCTTGTTTGTGTTAGCCATGTGGCTTTGTACCTTTTATCAGTGAGGCATTCTTATCTCACTTCCTCTTGGTCTGGTTGATGACTGCAGACTGAGCCTTTCCTCTTCCCAGAATTCTCTTATTCTGGTCACCATACCTATATTTCTTTCCTGGTTTCCCTGTCTATACTTCCTGCCTACCTACTGGACAATCAGCATTTTATTAAACCAATATAAGTGACAAATTTTTACAGGTTACAAGATCATTGTCCCATAGCTCTTACCTTTTTCTCCAAAACAAAAACTCTGAATCTAATCTCCTTTGTTTAGCTTTCTTTCTGGCCATTATCCTTAACAACTTGTAACCAACACTCTAAACAAAGAAAAATATCCATAATCCATTTTGTGGGAATGTGAGCATAGCTTTTCAGGCTACTTCCTGCTGATTGGAGGCACTGATAACCTTAAGGGGACATAAAGAAAATTTAGGATTATAGTCAAGTCTTGATTGGAACATTGTGTGAGGCTTGATCATCTCAGCCAACAGTCTTGAAGTTGTTCTGGATGTAGAACTCAGAGGAAACTCCAACAGTGGTCCTTTGAAATGTTGGACCATCTGGTCCATCTGCTTCCATTGGAGATTTTTTAGGGAGTCTTCCTTGATCAAATCTGATTTTTCTTAACTCAGAATAAATCCACAGCCTCTCATTTCTTATGGAAACAAAAGTAAAACCCTTTCTCCAAGTAACATATCTTTTGACTTAAATTTTGAAGTCAAGGCATTTTCAAAATATGTATGTTGGATTAATCCAGCAGCATTTATAATCAAATGTCTTTTAGCAGCTGTTGCTTCTTCCTCAGTCATCAAACAATTCAAAGACAACATACAGTTATTGTATTGTGGCTAAACTTTGTTTGTGTGTTTGTGTCTAGAATTTCTTTTCGAGCTTCTCAGGTTTTGAAGTAGATTTATTTGACCACATTGGGTGCTGTTTGTTGGAAGGAGGCTGCTTGTTCATTCCTGTCCACCCAAACCTAAAATAATCACACAGAAACTATATTAATTGCAATACTGTTTGGCCAATAGCTTAAGTGTATTTCTGGCTAACACTTAAATATTAAATTAATCCATTTCTTTTAATCTCTGTATTGCCATGTGGCTGTGGCTTACTGGCAAGGTTCTGGTGAGCTCTGATGGAAGCATCTGTCTCCTGTGCGTGGCTAACATAGCTTCTTACTGATCCACCTATTTTTCTCTCCTCTATCTGATTGGACCTCCCACATGGCCCAATTCTGCTAAGCCACTGACCAAAACAGCTTTATTCATTTAACAATAAAACCAATAAAGCAACACAGACAGAAGGAATTCCGTACTAGGTAACCTAGCAGGCATATGTAAAAAAAGAGATACAATAGACAAAAACTGAAATATTCTTCAATGTCCAGAATGGTAGGTAGAAGCAAAAGAAAAGAAAAGAAATAAACACAAGACAGAAGTGACACTGGATATATTTAACTAGGTAGCCCACAGTAGAATCTTCTCATGACTTATAATCTATCCCTAGTTAGATAATAACAATTTATAAAGTGAGGAACTGAGCAAATCAATTCATTCCAATTAAGACTGTTAAAATCAACGATCCATTTTCTCTACTATAAAAATAATGGTTTTTGTTTTCATAATTTCCCCCTTAAATGTTCCTGTCTATGCATCCTATTTACTGGAGGCCTGATTCTTTTCTTGGCACAGTGTACATTTCAATGCTAAGAAGCCTCAGAAGAGTTTAATAAAGCACCGTGACACCAGGGGCCATTAGTATTTTTTCCCCGATGTGACAGATGTGGTGCTTTCTTGACCCAATACCTTATGAGTCCATTGTCAGAGAAATATTAAACAGGAATTTATACAAGTACTTCAAGACAGAATAGGCTTTCACCTGAAAGGTCTATGAAATAGAAGCAATTGAAATTTATTGACTTAGGTAGTTCACCTAATTAACTTGGTTCATTACCTTCATTTTATTATTGAAGTCCTGGGATGATTAATCCAACTAGCCAGAAAATGAAGAATGGCCCAGATTAAGTCTGTAATCCTTTAAAAATATTTTTGCAGTACTTGTATCAATATACCTCAAGGCACACAGATTGGGATGATTTAAAAGGAGTGATAAATTCTTGACATTTTTTAAGTATTCTACTGATACCCTTCTAAATATTTTACTGTTAGAGACTATTTTATTCTTAGGTATTTGTCCATTTGAATGACCTTCACCATGAGAAATACTTGAGATGGCAGTTTTTATAATAGAAGGCAGACTTAGAATAATAGGTACATTTCTCGAGGCTTAAAGTTCTATTTTTTATAGAGGCAGGGAAAATCCCTGATACTAGGAAAATTACAATTTTTAGATATGCTATTAGATTCTGAATTCTTAAGGCATGAATTAAGAAATTGGCCCTAGCCTTACCGTTTAGGAAAGGAGCACTAGAGACTGAAATACTTGACTGTAATAGAGGTAGTATTCCTGCATACTCAGAACATTCTGATGTAGAGGGAGACCTCAGAGGCAATTGTCTACAACCTGAAAATATCAGCTGTACAATAAAGAAGCCATGGCCAAAAATGTACTCTCTTATCAAGTATGTTGGACTGTTCTGAATTATGGGGACAGAAAATAAATCTAAGAGACTTGAAAGTATTGCTATTTGGAATTGGAGGGGTATTGACTATTGAATAGAGTTGGGTATAAAGGGAACATCGTCTTTTACAATAATTCAAATCTCTTGCTTTGCATACTGAATGACTAGGATTGAATCGCAACCTCTTTTCCTTCCTACTGTGCTATTGTTCTAAGATATTTGATTTTTATTGAGATATCTGATCATCTGGTTTACAATTGAGTCTCATGGATATTGAAAAGGAAGTATGTTCTTGGGGAGTAATGTAACCTCCGTACAACAATAAATTTGGTGGAGTTCTTCAGTGAGGGCTAAGGTAATATCACACACCATGTTATTAAACATTTTTAATAACTGCTTGACAGTTATTAAAACAGAAATTTTTATATATGGATAGGTACGTGGACAAACTGTGGAAGAGGAACATTGCTATTCAAAGTCAGACAAGAGAAGACAGTATGACGACATTTCCCATTGGCAAGAAACAAAATCACATAATTGAAAAGGAGAAAACTACCCCTCCCTCTTAATGTGTAAACAAACATTGATACACTCTGTTTACACAGACATTAAGGATGTTGCAACAAAACACAGTCAGTTGAAAGTAAAGAGAGCTGTATTGTAGTAACAAATTAGTTCTGTAACTTTATGAATTTCATTTCTCCCAGTACTTAATACCTGTTGACTGGGGTTTTCTGTCCTGCAGCTGTTAAGTTCCAAAGCATCACACAGAGGTCTACATCAATTATAAACTGATTGGACCAGTATCTCAGGCTCTTCTAATTAACTAATTCTTATAAATTATCTTAGCCCCATAATTCTCACTGAAGTTAGCCACGAGGCTTGGTACCTTTTTCGTTGAGGCAGTCACATCTTGCTTGGTCTGAGGCTAGGTCACTACTGAGGACTTAAACTTCCCTCTTAACAGAATTCTCATTGTGTTGCCTCTACTTCCTGTCTGGTTGCCCTGCCTATACTTCCTGCCTGGCCAACCAGCATTTACTTAAACAAGTATAAGAAACAAATCTTTAAAGGGTAAAACCATTTTCCCACAGCAAATACCTTCATTTTTAACATGAATTTTAGCACGAATTTAACACAAATTTTCAGGATAATAGCAGCAATTAATAATGATAATTTATATTTATTGAACCCTTGTTATATGCAATTATCATTTGTTGTGGTTACTTTATAAGCATTTGTGCTTCTAATTATAGCAACAACTACAAGAACAGGTACTATTTATGATCTCTTCTGTAATGATAAGAAGATGTGTGTGTGTGTGTGTGTGTGTGTGTGTGATATTTACCCAATATTTCACTTAACTTCAAGGTATTAGAGCTGGTATTTGAAGGCAGATAAATACAATGCCAAAGAATATCAGTGCTAGTGGTTATTTGAGTAAGAATAGTCTCTATATCCTCATATATGTGACTGTGTAGACACCAGACAGTAGTGCTTTTTGAAAGGATTAGAAGGATTAGGAGGCGTGGCCTTGTTTAAGAAAGTATACCACTTGGGCAACCTTTAACGTTTCAAATTCCCATGCCAGGCCCAGTCTATCTACCCTTTCTTCTCTACCCATGGATCAGGATGTAAAGCTCTCAGCTACCACTTCAACACCATATCTGCTTGTATGTTACCATGCTCCTTGCCATGATTATAATAGACTAACCTTCTGAATGTGTAAGTAACCTTCCCAATTATATGGCTATATAAATTGGTCAAGGTCATATTTCTTATGCTAATAGAGCTATAACTTGAATAAGTAGTCTAGTTCCTTGAAACTATGATCTTAAGCACTCACCTCAGACAAGAAATTCTATTTTTGCTTTCTTTGTTTTTATATGCTTTTTATGCATTTGTGTTGTATACAGACTAATGCAAGTGATGAATCCTATAAAAATAATCAATAAATATGAAGGATTCAGCTTTTATACTAGGTAATAGGGAAGCTACCAAAACCAATGACTCCTGTAGATGGTGTGGAAAGAGATTCATCTGATGCTGGCACTGTACAGTAGAGCATGGCATCTATTTCTCAAACAATGACTGCTTACCTGTTGGAGCTCACAAAATATACTGGATGTTATAGTTTTGACTGTTAAAATTCTATGGGAACATCTCAATCCTTACAATTCAAAAAACTTTACAAATCAAAAAACTTAATTTGATAGGTACAATAGGTATGAGTCAATATTGATAAAAAGTTATTAACAACTCTTGCTGTATTTGTATTCCCTATAAGAACATTTTTATCTTTTCTTAAAAGTATTGGATTTGGGATGGAGGATGATATAAGAGAGGAATTAAATAAGAGTGAAAGTAGGGTTTGATACAGAAATGCTGTGCCAGACTTGATATGGAATTCCCCTCTGCATGCTGTAAATACCTTTGGTTAATAAAGAAACTGTCTTGTGCCTACATAGGGAATTGAGGTAGGTGGGGAAAACTAAACTAAATGCTGGGAGAAAGAAGGAGGAGTTGAGGAGAAGCCATGAAGCCTCTGCTGGAGACAGATGTGCCGAAACTTTGCTGGTAGGCCATGACTTTGTGGTGATGCATAGATTAATGAAGATGGGTTAAACTAAGATGTAAGAGTTAGCAAATAAGAAGATAGAGCTAACTTTCCAAGCACTGATTTGAATAATATAGTTTCTGTGTGATTATTTTGGATCTGAGCTTCCGGGCAGTTGGGAAATGAACTGGTGGCCTTCCTCCAACACAAACTGATAAAACATATGCCCCTCTATATGCATTCAGGTCTATACATGTACACTGAAGGAAATAATGGAACTTATATTTATTAACAAACTAAGATATATTAGCCCTTGCTACAATTTAATTTTTCCTTATTTTAAAGAAGCCTGTATCCAAACCATAAAATTATATCTTCTTCTACAAACCACTGCTCTGCACAGTACTTAGCACCACACTGCTGAGATGTTTAAAGATCTCTAGACAATGTTCAAGTTGTCTGAACGTTGGTCATATATTATTCCTATGACTTTTCAGAAGTTAGTTAAGTTTAGTGATTTTTCACAATATTAATCTGTTAAAAAAGAAAAAAACAAGGGATTGATATAATTGGTTTGAAGAGATCAAATTGTAAAAACAACGAATGACAAGTTGCATATTTTAAATGTTTGCTGAAATGAAACAATGAATGAATTAAAAAGTTGTAAAAAAAATAAGCACAGAAAGAATAATTTGATGTGAGTTTCCATTTTACAATCCTAATCTAAAGAATTTTCATCATATCTAAAAACAAGAAGCCAACCCCTTCATAGACATTTGAGTCATGATTATTCATGTTTCACATTAATATTGTGCAGCATTTTTTCAAAAGAATAGTCTTAGGCATATTGTGATACTTAACCTCTAATGGGTCTGTTATGGACATATGGATGGAGAAGTCACTGGGAATCATTTAGTCTCTGCTTCACAGATGCACCTCAACTAATCTGTTTCTGTTGTGATAACAGAACTCTCAATGCTTTGTTTTGAAATATGAGATGGATTGAATTTACTAGAAATTATGCATGTGTTCATGCAATGATTTTTCATCTCTATTTTCAAAGTCTTTGTTGTTTTTCTTTCATTTTATGGGAGTTATATGAGAAATAGGATGTGAGGAAAAGATTATAGAAATATTAACTTGGCCTGTTCCATGAATTTTTAAACTAAAATGCATTGACCAAATTTAGCCTTTCTATTTTTTTTATTTATGGTCTGTAAGATGAGAATGGTATTTATATTATCAAATGACCAAAAAATCAAAAGAAGAATAATATTTCATGACAAAGAAAGCATATTAAATTCAAAATTTTTTGTCCATAAATAATTTTATTTGGAGAGAGCCACACACTAATTTATACACTGTTTATCACTTCATCCATGCTATTTTTGCATAGCTGAGTAATTTTAACACTGATTGTATGCCTCATACATTCTAATACTTACAACCTGGCCTTTTATAGGAAAAAAATTTGATGACCCTTGTTTTATTTTCTTCAAAGAGTTTTCATAAGTATTTGTTCTAAGGTCAGAATTTAAGAATTAGTCTTTGACCAAACAAAATAAGGCTTCTGTCAAACTTCATTTGTGCCTGTTATTGCTGAATTAGAAAATAAAACCACATGTATTAAAGAATCTGCATCCTTTATACCAAACTGAAGTACTGGTTAGTGGACAGTTTTCAATGTTGTTTTAATTTTTTTTCTAATGGTGTCAAAGCCTAGACCATTTTGGATTTGGCTGCAAGCAATTTCAGAAACACTACCCCACAACTTCTTTGAGATGAACTCATGATCTTCTGAGTCACTCAAACACTTTGCCTATCTGTTTCTTCCCAGGCTTGAATACACTTATTAAAGAATGTATTCACAACAAACATGGCTTGCTGACAGGCAAAATTAGGTGAACATTTAGGAGGACTAGTATTTGCAGCAGTGTGAAACTATAGAGCAGCCATTCTCAAATGATAGGTTGTGACCCCTTTGCAGGGGAGTCAAATGACCCTTTCACAGGAGTCACATATCAGATATCCTGCATATCAGATATCTGCATTTTGATCCAAAACAGTAGAAAATTTACAGTTATTAAGCAGCAATAAAAATAATTGTGTGGCTGGGGATCACCACAACAAAAGGAGCTGTATTTGAGGGTCATATTATCAGGAGCGTTGAGAACTACTTGCGTAAAGGAAAAAACATTTGTCTCTCTTTAAAAAACATGTATGTTTCAGAAGTTGCTTTCTAGGCAAAATTCCACAGAGAGGATCTTTTGTTTCTTTGAATTTGATAGTTAAATTGATTGTGTGCTTCTTTGGAAAGGAATTTACTCATAGGCAAAATCAAATTTTTTTTTCAAAAGCAGCATCTGTTGGAATATAGACTATTTCATTTTTATAGTTATTTTGTATTGAAAACAAATATTTTTATACAATATACTTTGATAAGTTTGATCAACTCCTGGCAGATCCTCCTACCTTCTCTCTCTCTCTCTCTCTCTCTCTCTCTCTCTCTCTCTCAAACAACCAGGAGAACAACATTGATAATAAAATTACTAATGATAATGAAAAAGAAGGAGGAGAAAGAGGAGGAGGAGAAGAAGAAGGAGGAGGAGGAGAAGGAGGAGGAGGAGGAGGGGAGGAGGAGGAGGAAGAAAAGAAGAAGAAGAAGAAGAAGAAGAAGAAGAAGAAGAAGAAGAAGAAGAAGAAGAAGAAGAAGAAGAAGAAGAAGAAGAAGAAGAAGAAGAAGAAGAAGAAGAAGCATGCCTTTCATCCCAGCACTTGGGAGGCAGAGACAGGCAGATCTCTATGAGTTCAAGGGCAGTTTGGTATACATAGTAAGTTCCAGGATAGCCAAAGCTACATAGTGAGACGCTGTCTTGAAACAATCAAACAAATAAATAAATAAAACAAAAACAGAAGCACAAGAAAGGTACATTCACAAACAAAACTCACAAAAGCACAAAATCAGAAAGGATAAGATACAAGCAAAAGACAAGTAAACAAAAATGCACAAAGTAATATGAGACAAAAAGTGTACAAAAATAACACTGAATTCATATTCTGTTGACCATTTACTACTAAACATGGGGCCATCCTTAAAAGTGGTATATATTACTATACCCAATAAAACTCTATTGGAGATAACTAATTTTTTTTTCTTTGCAAGATGCCAATTGGAGATATCTTCTTGGTTAGAGATGGGAATACATGACCACTTCCTATTCTCAGTACTGGGATCACATTTGTATATAGTATATTTTAAAGAAATGCTATTTATTGTAATAAAGTTCCAGTGATATAATTATGTTGCAGAGAACTACTTGTTCATCCTGGACACCTGGCTAGATTAGACCAAAAATAACCACACAGAAACCATATTAATTAGAACACTGCTTGGCCCATTAGCTCTAGCTTCTTATTGGCTAACTCTTATATTAACTTAACCCATTTCTATTAATTTGTATATCACCATGTGGCAGTGGCTTACTGGCAAAGATTCTAACTGGAGTCTGTCTAAGGCAGAGGATCCATGGCTTCTCTCTCACTTTACTCTTCTTCATCCCAGCATTCAGTTCTGTCTTCCCTGCCTACCTAAGTTCTGCCCCATCAACAGGCTAAGGCAATTTCTTATTCATTTACGATAATCACAACACATAGAGGGAACTCCCATATTATACTTACTTTATATTCAGCTTTATATCCAGTAGCTAAAGACAAATGAACATATATTAATTTAAGGTATTTTGAGCTTTGATTTAATTGCTTAAAGTAAAAAAATCATATAACAATTGACCAAAAATAGAAACAGCAAGTATTTCCTTGACTTCAATCATACATTCTGTCTTAGTCGCTTATGTCCTTGCTATGTATTTGTGTGTGTGTTTACATATATATGAAAAGAAGAGTTTAATTTGGCTAGTATTTCAAAGGTATATTCTCTTATACTGAGAAACGGCTGGACACATTGTGCCAGCAGGCTAGAAACAAGAGCTGCTTAACTAGCGTTCTCCTTTTTGTTCAGTTCAGGAATCTAGCCAAGGGATCTCCTGATTTTAGGACAGGCCTTCCTACCTGAGTTAACCTAATCACAATAATCCCTCACAAGCATCTTCAAAGCTTTTCTCTTAGGTATCCTAGGATATTCTAGATCCTGTCATGTTGACAGTCAATATTAATCATCATACTTTACTAGTAACATTTCAAGTAAAATGCATAGTGATTTTTTTTTCACAATGAGAAGTTTGGAGACTGGAGTAATAGTTCAGTATAAAAGCACTTACTGTTCTTGCACAGGAACCAGATTAGGTTTCTAGATCCCATATGGCATCTCACATTCTATGACTCCAGTTCCATGAGATCTGGTGCCCTCTTCTAGACACTGTGAGCACCAGCCACGAATGTGTTATACACACACACACACACACACACACACACACAGAGGCAAAATACTCATTCACATACAATAAATACTTTTTTTAAAAAAAAAGAGAAATATAATTAATGTTACTAAAATTTAGATTAGGTCAAGATAATATAGACTGGAGAAAAAAATAAGGTGTCAAGCCCCCAACAAGAGCAATGATGTTTATTACAGCCACAAGGAAGTAAGCTAATGCACATGTATTAACTACATATATCTTAAAACTCATGGATAAAATTTTCAGTAGGAATTTCAGTGCCACAATAAAGAGTAGTTGTTAAACACAAATGTTGTGGTCCTTATGCTTTAAGAAAATTATTTCTGAAAAGTACAAGATTGGGAAGAATTCAGAGTTAAGAATTTGAATCCAAATTCCTCATTTGACATTCAAACTCCTCAACTTTCTTTCTGATATCTTGGGAAAGTTACTAAAAATCCTTATTTTTTTTCATCATCTCATCTGTGGAATGATGATAATAATGATAAATACCATCTGTTAGAATAATTCTAAAAATTAAATTTACAAAATATATGATATGGCATTTTCCATACTGTCAACATTCTACAAATGCTAACAGCTGCTGATGCCAACCCTTCCTATCCTAGTCTTAGTACAATTCATCATTCACACTAAAATAAATGCCTAAAAACTTCATATCTTATGATTTTGGATCTTTTGTGTATCATTTGTCTTTCCTATGGCAAACCCAGATGTGGATTTGCCTGGAGTTATAAGATGTCTAAAAACACACGTAGTAATTCTAAGATATGTGTTGCTTAGATACAGTAGTTACTCCATTTATATAATAAATCCAATGTTTATAACCCTTCAAAATTTGATTTTAAAATCCTAACTCCAAAGGTGTCTGTATTCCTTGAGACACAAGGAAATTATCTAGGCCCTAATGGTAGTATCTTCATAAACGGTGTTTGTACTCTTGTCAAATGTCTCAAGATAGAGCTCCCCTGTATCTTCTTTCATATAAATAAACAAGTAGATTGCCATCTGGGAACCAAGATACAAATTCTTACCAAAAGAAAATCTATCAATGCCTTGATATGCTTTTGCAACAGTTGTGATCAATCTGAATAGCAGCCAAATGATGTGGGATCCCCCCTCTGTTTGCTGTGAATATTTTTTATGACCATTAGTTAATGAATAAGGCTGTTTCCACCAATGGCTTAGCAGAGTAAAGTCAGGTGATAAATCTGAACACCGATATAGAAAGAGAGTAGGAAGAGTCAGAGAGATGCCATGTAACTGCTGAAGAAGACAGGCACCAGAACTTTACCCAGTAAGCCATGGCCTCATGCAGATACACAGAATAATAGAAAAGGGTTAATTTAAGATATAAGAGCTAGCTAACAAGAAGCCTAAACTATTAGCCAGGCAGTGGTGTAATTAATATAGTTTTGTGTGAATATTTGTATTGGGCAGCTGGGAAATGAGCAAGCAGTCTCTGTTTATAGACAATTGCTACTATAGAGCCTGAAATTGTTTGTATTAATGATTACATTTTGTTTATCAATATGAAAGAATGAATTATTTTGAAGATTTTCCTCCTTCACAGACTCATATATTTGAATGCTTAGTCATTAGGTAGTGGCACTATTTAGAAGAACTAGGAGGTGTGGCCTTTTCCGTGTAGGTGTAGCTTTGTTGGAGGAAGTATGTCACTAGGGGTGGGCTATGAGGTTTCAGAAGCCAGGCCCAATGACTTTCTCTTCCTGCTGCCTTCAGATCCAGATATAGAACTGTCAACCATTTCCCTAGCATTATTTCTGCCTGCATGGTGCCATGCTTCCTGCCATGATGACAATGAACTAAATCTCTGAAACTGTAATCACTCCCCAAATAAATTATTTCCTTTATAAAGTGTTGCTGTGATCATTATGTCTCTACATAGCAATAGAAATAGAACACTGACCAAAAAATATTATTAAGGGTCTTCACCCACAACTGAGTTCTAAACTTGGATTCAGTTTCCTGTTAGTTAACTAGATTGTTGACTTTCTCCAAAAGGTTACTAGCTTTATCAGGTAGAATACTATGCTAAGTGCTGAGGGCATAGCAGGGATCAAAATATACATGGTTCCTACTACCATGGAATTTATAGTTATACTCCTGTTTTACCTCCATATATCCATCCAGGAGTACTCATTTAACTCTTAGGTAAGCACCTGGAATGCAAGTGTCCCAGACAATACAGACAAGATAGACAAGAGTAATTAGATTAGTAATCTGGAATACAAAAATTTATCACTTATAATGTTTTCTAAATGGCAAAATTGATTATTTTGAAGATCTTGTGACATATTCTCATGATTACCACGTTACTCTGTGGTACATTAATAACAGAATATGATTTGAAGTATTGGCCTTCTAAATTTCAAACTTTAAACATACATGATGAAGACTAAAACCCAAATTTAAAATATCACTGAAATCTGACAGTGACATTCCATCAAATCAGTTCCTTCCTGGAATCAATTTAGCTGACATCTGGTAAAGAACTAATTTATGCTCATAGATAAATTGTTGTTTTTATTCAAGTTAGATTAGACTGCCAGGGGATTTTTCTCTAGTCTATTATTAATGATCCACACTTTAGCTTACATGCTCTTTAAAAGTGAGTAATTACATTATTATAGCATGTTTTCCTTTGTCTTGCAACACTTACAGTGAGTGTTTTGACACTTGGAATGTCATGTTTTCAAGGAATTTTATGAGAGAAAAATATTTTAAAGCTGAGATTGTGAGAGACAAATAGTTATACAACACAAAAGTGATACAAATTCTAATGTAATATAGAAAGCTTGAAATTATATTACAAATTATACTTTTAACTGGTTTTGAGCACTGTCCCCCAACTAGTCTTTATGTATTTACATCTTTCTTATGTCTTAATCAATTCTGCACACTGATGCTAGACTATTTCCTAAAATATCCCTTCTATTCCACCACTTTTCATGTGAAAACACTTTAGTATATGACTGATGTATAAATGTACTGAAAATAAATTCTTGAATAGCAATTCTAGATTATACATTGTTTGCTTCCATTTTCTTTATCTTCTTACCCCTTCAAAGAACTAGATCAGTCAGTATAGTTCTGATTACAGTTTCCATTTCCCAAGTTAGTGACATAGATGGTTGAGGATTATTAAAAGGCAAGGTGTATGCCCAAATGCCTAAATAGGAGATGCACTACTTACTTAGTATGGGAACAGAAATGTAGACATTGAAACTTTCTCTTGAGGATGCATTGTGTGGAATAAAAACAACAATTAACAATCAACAATATCTGATTTGGTTTTGTATTATTAGAAATACACATTGTTGTCTACTCTAGATGTGGGAACTTTTCTATAGTGCTTTATATATCAAGCCATGTTCACAAATTGGTCTGCTTTTCTCACTAAGTTCAAATGGGTTTTCCAGGTCAATCTGCTATCTACACACATCACTAATTTTACAATACAACGTAACCAGTCCTGTAAGTCATACAGGTAAACAACAGAGCATAAAAGATATTTTATGCTCTCAGAGAATCTCATAGCAAGTGCATGTTCAGATAACAACACAGGGTGTAAATTCTAGCCCTGTTTGTTTCAAGACTCAGATTTCTGTCATTCTATGTAACTAGTTTAATTTTTCCATTAAATATTTAATTTATGATTTTCCAGTACTCCACAAAGTTCATAAACCTGTTGCGATTAGTTTTTTTTTCCTTTTCATAATCCAACAGGTGTTCAAATAATTTTAAAAACAGAAATATAATTGTTATGCTTAATATAACCTAGGAGAAAACTTATTTTGTAGCAGAATTTTGAGTAGTTACTACTATGCTTTAATAAATGCTGAACTATTATAAATTAGAGAAATCAGAAGAATAATGAGAAAGATGCTACTACTTAGTGACTACATTAATTTGTATAGATAGTAATATATGTACTTTCTATTTCACAATATTTGGATTTGGATTTTTACTACATTTCAAATTGTGAAAACTAAACAAACTGGAGGATAGTCATTTTAAGGACATTTTCTCAAGCCTTCAAATATAAGAAATTATGATGGCTGGAAATATGTTTCTGTGGATTAATTGCTTGACCTATATGCATGAAGACCAAATGGGGATCCTTAACCTAAGGAAAGTTGATGATAAATCTCAACATTCATGAGGACCACAGAGTAAAAGAGTCAAGACAAAACAGCTAGCTAAATTAGCAACCTAAATACTCAAAGTCTTCAGCAAGAGTCCCTAGATCAAGAAGTAAAAATAGAGATTGATTGAGCAAATCACTTGATATCAACCTGTAACCTGCATGCATACCTATACATTTATATATACACAGAGAGATAAACAACACACTTATATACACAAAGAAACACACAACACACGTGTATACACACAGACATACCCCACAAATAACTAAGATATGATCCAAGTCCTTAGTACATGAGAGTTATCTTGTAAACTTTCTTTGATGTCTTGTAATGTTCTTATCCAAATCGAAATTTCATGTTAATTTGGGGTATATAAGAGTCACAACAGCTCTTATAATAGGTCATTTAACAATTCCAAGGCTTATTCACAAAGAGTCTCATCATTGTTATCAAGTTCATAATACACGTGACTCACTCTCTACTAACACTCCTTAGTAGTTACCTGTCATCCCATCAACAAGATTTCTCGTCCTAGAAATTTTTTTTTCTTTCTTTTTTTTTTTTTTTTTGGTTTTTCGAGACAGGGTTTCTCTGTAGCTTTGGTGCCCGTCCTGGAACTAGCTCTGTAGACTAGGCCAGACTCGAACTCCCAGAGATCCGCCTACCTCTGCCTCCCGAGTGCTGGGATTAAAGGCATGCGCCACCACCGCCCGGCACGTCCTAGAAATTTTAAAAGAAAATGTATCCAAAATATTCACTTTCTTGGTTATCTTATTTACCTCTACTTTATTTGGAAATTCACATCAACTTTAGGTATCCTCCAAGGAAATGAAAAATGTTAAATGGGGTTCATCTTTTCAGTATAGTGATACTATTGCTATTGACATCTCCTAATGTCTTCCTTCACTTCTACCTCTGCTATGGAAGAGTTTTTAAAAGGGTTACTCTTTTCAGGTGAGGAAAGAAAACTGGATCTACACCAAAGAGAATAATTTGGGGATTAATAGAAATTTATAATAAATTCACATATATAAATAAAGTCACATATATCAGTAGTGGTTGTGGATAAAAATACGATTAAATTCAATTTCTGTTCTTGGAGGAAAAACTTAAAAATTTACAAATTATGGCTTGATACGTTTGTTGTGAGATCTAAATCTGTTTTTATTGTATGTGCACGTGGATACATATGTTTGCGTGCAGATGTATGTGGTGGGGTGCACATGTAATCACAAACATGATGAGACCAGAGGACAACCTTGGGTATAATTCTTCACCAAAATATCACTTTTGTTTTTAAAATGTAGTTTTCACTAGCCTTGAATTTTCTGATTGGACTAGGATGCTGGCTAGTGAATGCTTCTCCATCACCAATACTAGAATTTTAGATGCTTTCTCTCACGATCACTTTGTTGATACATGATTAATAAAAACTCAGAGAGAGAAAACAGCCAGTCACTGGCTCTTACTTCTTCCTCAGTCTGAAATGGTGATCCTGCTTCCAGGGATCTCAGAATGAGATCTGTCTCCTCCCATTTTATAATCATCTCTAGTTCTGGGATTAAAGGAATGCAACAATACTGCCTGGTTTCTATGGCAAATTAGTGTGGCTACTGGGATTAAAGGTGCGTGTCATTGTTGCCCTGTCTGTAAGGCTGGCCTTTGTAGGTGTTTTACTTTCTGAACCCCCAGGCAACCTTTATTTGTTTAAACACAAATGAAATGCCACTACACTTTCTTTACATGAGTTCTGAGTATAGAACATGGATTCTTTTGCTTCCTTTTATCGTTTAGATTTTATTGGCATAAGGAAGACAGGTTCTGATTTATTGAAGTAAGTATAAAAGTGTCTTTACTTTGCTACATATAGATGAAATTTTATATCAAAAAGGTCAAACTAACAAATATTCACATTTGCTATGTGCTGGTAAAAGTTGAAGATGTTAGTTATACAAATATACAACGAATTTAAGGAGTGGAAGTATGTTCATGTAATTTTTATTTGCCGTGGATTTCTTCACATGCACAGTACTACTTGATCTTGAGTTTAAATAGCTGAGTACATTTGTGCATAACTATGAGTAGACTATGGTAAATAAAGATGGAGAGAATATTCAGAGTTGTATTGATCTAACCCATTTCTAATATTCTGTGTAGCATCACGAGCTGGGATTTCTTGTTTGCTTAGGTAATATTATATCCTTCTGGAGTCTTTGATGGAGTTAAAAAATGGATACATAGTTGTAGTTTTCCTTAGTTATGAAAAAAGATAAAATAGATATAAATATCGTAACTAATTCTTGCTTGATAACTGTTTTGGTATATGTAATTTTACTATGTTAAAATAAAAGCCTTCTTTTTTGTTTAAACAGTAAAAGGGGAAATGATGTGGGAGTGATTTCTTTCTAATCTGTTGCTTTCATTGGTTAATTAATAAAAAAACTGCTTGGCCTCTGATAGGGTAGAATTTAGATAGGCGGAGTAAACAAAACAGAATGCTGGAAAAAAGAAGCCAAGTCAGTGAGTCGCCATGATTCTCCCACCCCAGACAGACGCAGGTTAAGATCTTTCCTGGTGAACCAGCTCGTGGTACTACACAGAATATTAGAAATGGGTTAGATCAATACGTAAGAGCTAGCCAATAAGAGGTTAGAACTAATGGGCCAGGCAGTGTTTAAAAGAATACAGTTTCCGTGTAATTATTTCGGGTGTAAAGCTAGCTGGGTGGCGGGACGCAGCCCGCCGCTCCTCACTACACAGAGTTGTAAATAAGATTGGAAAACCCAAACACTTAAGGTCTTGGTGTCCCTTAAATGTTACTTGAAAAAGTTTTAACATTAAAAAAAAATCCTTCTAAATTGTTCAATCATCACAGAAGCATCACTGTTTAATAAGTTATCACATGCAATAATCTTTTCAATGAAATCAGGACAACACCACAAGTGCACAGATTATGACCCTTAGATTACATTTCATCTAAAGCAACTTTGAAGTTCAAAGCCTGCTTTACCAGCATGTTCATGCAGCCCATGTGAGTACCCATAGTGGTACGTTGTGATTAGCACCATACAGCTGACTTTTAAATTGATAGTGATTAATAATCAGGTGATAATACTCAAGCTATCAAAATTACATGAAGCAAGCTAAACAGGTCACCCAGAAATTCATATAAGATTAATGCAGCCCGTTCTTACTTGGGCAAGTTTTAAGCCTAAAGGGTTGAATTCTGCAAGCTTTTTGTACATTTTAGTAAGACAATTCAACAGGGCATCAGAATTTCTCAGTTGGGGATTGAAGACTTCCAAGGTTAAAAACAGCTCTGAAGTCATGAAGCCAACTATAGGATATTTGAAAAGAGAAAGATGAAGGAACAGCAGAAGAGTAACTGAATCCTAGTTTCTGAGAATCCATTGTTACCAAGAGGAAAAGAAGTAGGCCAATTACAGGAAGAATGTTCCTGCTCGCTTGGGTTTTCTCTCCCATTCTTCTACCCCACTCATTCTTGCTCTGCTCCTTGTTGTCAGGTATATCACATTCTATTATCACAGAAAGAATGGAATCTAGAGTATTCACTTTTAAAAGTCAGGATAAGGTTCATGTAACCTTTTTCTGATTTCATTCAGGCATCGTGGCTGTGAACAGCATTCCAGACAAGATAGATTGTTAGAAACTGCAGACAAGCTATAGGGATGAATAGCCAGCCTAATTATACCATGATGAAAAATCTCAAAAAGATTTTCTTCTTAGCATGAACTAAAGGACAGCATAACCATTTGTCTTTTCTTTTACTTTCAAATATAGAAACAGTCTAAAAGTTTACAAAAGAGAAAACAAATAATAATAAGGAGGTAGAGATGATAAATAGGGCACAACTATGCCCAACGAAATGGATATCAACACAATCTTTGGATAACATGAATATTTCAATGAAGCATCAAAAATTGCTACATTTATAATACTTGGCTACTTTAGGCAGGCATATAAACTTCAATTTCCATTTGTTCATGGACCCATTGGGGAATGACTGGGAAGGTGAGGGAAAGAGATTGAGTGCACACAGAAAGGGTCATCCTATCTACATGACTGTAGAACTCCTCTGTTTGACACTATTTGATCAGCATTTACATGAGATACAGTATCTTCACATCCTTTGCCAGTCAAAGAGGCATAGCCACATACTTTCCCCCCAAGTTTCTTTCTCATCAATTTTCCACTCATACTCTTTTCAAATATCTGTTCATCCAGCCAATCCATTGGCTGAAGGCCGTTAATCAGTAAACAATCATGCATCTGGGCAGCTCTCCTTTGAGCAAAGTTTGTATGTTGTCTGAATTTCTCACCATTGTGAAGATCTCACTTCACCAGTGTATTTCAGGGTTGTCCCAGAAAGGAGGTGCAATGTGGTAGCTGTCCATATCCGAGTGGCACTTGTATAGTGTGCAGAATATTGACAAATCGGGCACTAACCATTTCTTCCTCTGTGATCTGATCATAGGGCACATACTGTGAGACAATGGGTAAATGCTTGGGAGAAGAAAGAATTGTAACTGTAATAGATACCAAAAGCAATTAGGCAATTCCTTTACATATTTTTTTTGGGCCCTCAGGACCTGCTCAGGTCCAATCCAATCCCATTTATACTACTTTCATTTGATAATGCATTGCTGCTGTGACCATCCTACTTTATGACTTGCTGGGTTAGATAATACCTAGCTCATGTTGGGTAGCTCAGCTCGTTTTATGCTCAGTTTCTACTAAGGCCCAATAGCAGGCCAAAAGCTGCTTCTTAAAATGAGAATATTTGTCTGTCGGTGATGGTAGAGCCTTGCTTCAAAATCACGAGAGTCTCCCTTGTGGTTCACATACAGAAGCCTGACAAAGGCTCAAACAACATTTTTATTTCCCAGCAATACCTCAAGAACCATCTGGTCTGCTGCATCATATGGTCCAATTGGTAGAGCAGCCTGCACAACAGTCTTGAAGAGCCTTGTTGCATTCCAGACCCCACTCAAAGCTAGCAGCTTTCTGAGTCACTTGGTACATTGACAGGAGTAGCACAGTCAAAAAAAGAAATGTGTTGCCTCCAGAATACACTAAGATTTGTACTTCTTTCATGGTGGTGGAGGGGCCCAAGTACAATAACTTATCCTTAACTTTAGAAGGAATGTCTCTTCATGCCCCATACCACTGGATTTCTAGTAATTTCACTGATGTTGATGTATCGACGTAAATGAATGCAGACAGATCATAAAAAAATATATACAGCTTTAATGGGGAAATAGACTTACAGGACCACAGGTTCCAGCAGAGAACAGGAAAGCAGAGAAAAAAAGGGCCACTGGGATCACGCCTGGCAGATTTATCAGTAAACATTAGCCCGAGGTGAACACGCCCCCAATGGGTGGGGCTTATCCCTACATGTTGAAGCCCCCTGAATTTTGATTTTGATGTGTGTATGTGTTACCAACAAGTCTAAAGTAGTTGATACCTCCTGTTCACTTGGTCAAATCAGCATAATCTCAACAATATTGTAGAAATGTGTAGTATTTTGTGAATGAGACATAAGATCAAGATCCTTTCTAACTAATCTATGACAAAGAAATGGAGAGTGAGTATACCCTGGAGGTAAAACTGGAAAGGTATACTACTGGTTTGCAAACTGAAAATAAATTGCTTCTGGTTGTTTTTATGGACAGGTACTGAGAAAAAAAAATTTCTAGGTCAATAGCTGCATATCACATACCACATCTAGCACAGAAGCTGAAATAAGCACCACTACATGTTTAAGTTTTCAATAGTCAATTATCATTCTCCACAATCCACTTGTCTTCTTCACAGGCAAGATAGTAGAGTAAATGGGAAAGGGAAGCACCAGCCATACATTGTGCAGGTTCTTGATGGTGGCACTAATTTCTGTAATTTCTTCAAGGATGCAGTACTTTTGCTTCACTATTTTCTGTGATAAAGACAACTTCAATGGCTTCCATTTGGTCTTTCTAACCATAAATAGTCCTCACTTGGCAGGTTCAGGGAACCAAAGTGGGAATTTTGCTGACTTTTAAGTATATCTATCCCAGTTATACATACTGGAACTGGGGAAGTAACCACAACAAGAGTTCAGAAATTAACGGGATACACTGAATATGACTTTAGCCAAACTCCCCCCAGCCTCCATAAACCCCTACTTTATCTGGCATGCTACGATGCTGTTTGGAGTCTCCTGGACTTGGTGTCAATTCACAATGAGTATCTAATAGACACCAGAAAGACTGATTGTTTCCTTTTTCCCAGTATACAGTTACATAGGTCCCTCTGGAGAAGGATGGGAGAAAGGCTAACAATAATATTCTTGAGTATTTTAGCAACGTCTTTCTGCAGGCCAAACTTGTTCCCCTTCATTCAAGGGTATTGGGTCTGTAAACTGGTTAAAGTCTAGAAATTAGTTAATGCGACAAGATTTCCTAAGGCTACAATCCAATGTAGCCATTCTTTCATCAGTTTGAGAATCTTCCTGTTTATATAGATCAGACAGAAACATAACAGGATTATCTAATTCAATGTTGCCACTTGGCCCTTGTTACTTTAGGGTCCAGTTAAACTTACCACATTTTTTTCATCCAATAGAGAAGCATCAGCTCAAACTCTAAGGTCTGTCTCACCATTTGTGTATTATAGGATTAGTGAATGGGATGTCTTCTGGGCTGTGCCATTGTGGAGGATCAGGTTTTACAAATGTACCTACTCTAGCATTGTAATTGTCCTGAACCTTAAAATAACTTCAACAGTAAGCCAAGGGTTATCAAGCACCTCCAGCTCTTTTTCAGTGAACTATCTTATGACAAACGCTTCAGCAAATCAATCAAACTTTGACACACTTTTAAGCTGTGTGAACTTTCATGCAAAACCTAGAAACTTCTTCAGTGGCCCCACATTATTAAACTAAGCCTGATCCTATTTTATGTTTCTTCCATTATTATCCCACACCCTTATAATTCATTCCCACGTATATTCCCCAGACATCTTCTTAAATGAATTAGCAAACTCATTAAGCTTTTTAATAGTGCAACGCATTTTCATGGGCTACATGCTCTACCTCTTCTCTAGAAGTCTATTTAGCTTTAAGTCTTGTTACAAGTCTAGAAGCAAATATTTGTGGGCCCTGAGGAATATCAGTATTGTCTTGCCTGACACCTCCTTCAGAGAAAGTTGCTACAGACTCTAAAAACAAAGACACTGAAGGATTAATTTCCTCATGCAAAGATGGAGAAATCAATACTGAAGGAGTGAGGTAGGGATGTATCTTCTACTAAGAGTAGAAAGAGTACTTCCTCAGGTAAGATAAATCCTTCAGAATCTGAGTGTTCAAAGACTAGTGTATAGTCTTGAGAGGTTAGAAATGACTTCTGTGTATGCAATTGCTTGATTATTCAAACTCTGTCATGGGAATAAGGGAAACACTGTTTGTTCTTGGGCAGATACTTGAATTACATGATATCGACAGGACTGTTGCAACTCTATGCCATCACGTTATACCACTCCATTAACTGGCAGTTTGGCTGAGGGCAAGGTTTTAGTGTGTGGAAATTTTGGGGCCAAGCTTGTGAAAATCCGCAAATGGGATGGATTCCATTTCTCTGGTCTCTTAATGGTTGTCTTCTCACCAGGTTCTCCAATAATGGAGGGAAAAATCTAATCTTGAGAAAGTGGGTGGGACTCTATCTATATAACGGCTGTGAACTGGACACAGTTGATACATTGAGTGGGAGCAGCATGCTAGTGAAACATATAAAATATTAGGGTGACAGACATTCTGTGAGGTACCACAGTAACACTCATTCTCAGGAAAAATTTTGGTAGAAGACTGATGAAACATATGAGACATAGCACTTCTAATGATAGAGGTGGAAAGCTTTGCTGAAGGCTGAGCTCATGAACCCTGGAGTACAGAATATTGACGAGCAGGATAAAAATATAGGGACTTAGTTCAAGAGGTATCAGATGGCTCCAAGTTATCCTAGAAGAGAAAAAGACAAGGACCACCATGGCCAGACACTTGTTGTAAATTCTCTTCTGTCCCGTGTTTCTGAAAATCCCTGGAGCATTTGAAAACCTTTTACTCATTTGTCACAGCCTTATCTGACAGGAATGGCAAAAGTCATAAAACCAGCACAGCTCTTTGACAAAGATCCAGCAATGCTGAGCCTCATGATGGCCATTGTGTCTCTTTTGTTATTATTATTATTATTATTTTAAAATGAACTTTTCTCATTTTACATACCAATTCCAGTTTCCACTCCCTCCCCTACTCCCAGATCCTCCCACTTTCCCCCCCACTCCACCCCCTATCCACTTCTAAAAGAGGGTAAGGCTTCCCATGAGGAATCAATAAAATCTAACACATCAATATGCAGCAGAACCAAGTTTCTCCTCCCTATATTTAGAATGAGCAAAGTATCCCTTCGGATAGAATGTGATCCAAAAATGAGTTAAAGTACTAAGGATAAATCCTGGTTCCACTGCCTGTGGCCCCACAGACTTCCCAAGCCAGACAATTGTTGCCTACGTTTATGGGGCCGAGTTTGGTCCTATACAGGTTCCCCCACTGTCAATATGGAGTCAGAGAGCTCTCACTACTACAGGTCAGCTCTTTCTGTCATATCCCCATCACAGTTTTGACCCCTTTGCTTATATTATTGCTCCTCCTGCGCTTTGACTGGTCTCTGGAAGCTAGGCTCAGTGTTTCGATGTGGATCTCTGCATCTGCTTCCGTCAGCTGCTGGATGAAGGTTCTATGATAACAATTAAGGCAGTCATCAATCTGATTACAGGGGAAGGCCAGTTCAGGCACCCTCTCCACTATTACTTAGGGTCTTAGCTGGAGCCATCCTTATGGGTTCCTAGGAATTTTCTTGGGGTCCGGTTTCACACTAGTCCCTTAAGGTCTCCCTCAATCAAAATATTTCTTTCCTTGCTCTCCCTCTCTGTTCTTCCCCCATCTCAACCATCCCATTCCCTCATGATCTCCTCCTTCCTCCCCTTCTCCCCTTCCCTTCCCTTTCTCCTCTTCCCCTCCCTTTCAAGCCTCCCTTCTCCACTCACCACATTCCCAATTTTCTCAGGAGATCATGTCTGTGTCTATTTCCCTTTCACGAGGGGATCCACATAAGTTTCTTAGGGTTCTCCTTATTACCTAGCCTCTCTGCGGTTATTGATTATAGGCTGTTTATCCTTTGCTATAAGTCTAATATCCACATATGAGTGAGTACATGCCATGTTTATACTCACTGGGTCTGTGTTATCTCACTCAGGGTGGTTTTTTTTTCTAGTTCCACTCTCTTGCATGCAAATTTCAAGATGTCATTGGTTTTTTTTTTTTTTGCTTTTTTTTTTTTTTTAACTGCTGAGAAGTACTCTATTGTATTTATTCATTCTTCAGTTGAGGGGCATTTAGGTTGTTTCCAGGTTATGGCTATGGCTATTATGAATAATGTTACTAGGAACATAGTTGAGCAAATATCCTTGTAGTATGATTGTGCATCCTTCACTCGAAGAGAGATATTACTGGGTCTTGAGGTAGATTGATTCCCTATTTTCTGAGAAACCACCATACTTATTTCCAAAGAGAGTGTACAAGTTTGCTCTCCCACAAGCAATGGTGGAGTGTTCCCCTTACTCTACATCCTCACCAGCATAAGATATCTTTGGTGTTTTTTATTTTAGCCATTCCGACTGTTGTAAAATGGTATCTCAAAGTCATTTTGATTTGCATTTCCCTGATGGTGTCTTTTGGCCATTTAAGATTATTCTGTTGAGATCCAAGCCCCATTTTTTAATTGGATTGTTTGGTGTTTTAATGTTTTGTTTTCTGACATATTTATATAATTTGGGATCATTCCTCTGTCCAACATGGAGTTGGCAGAGATCTTTTCACATTCAGTAGATACCATTTTGTCTAACTGACTGTGAACTTTGCTTTACAGAAGCTTCTCAGTTTCAGGAGGTCCCACTTATTAATTGTTATTCCCAGTGTCTGTGCTGCTGATGGGATATTTAGGAAGTGATCTCCTGTGCTCATGCATTGAAGGCTACCTCCCACTTTCTCTTCTGAAGGTTCATTGTGATCAGATTTATATTGAGGTATTTAATCCATTTAGACTTCAGTTTTGTGTATGCAGTTAAATATAGATCTATTTGCATTCTTCTACATGCTGACATTCAGTTATGCCAGCACCATTTGTTGAAGATGCTTCCTATTATTTCTATTGTATAATTTTAACTTTCTTGTCAAAAACCAGATGTTCATAGATGTGTAGATTAACATCAGGGCCTTCAATCTGATTCCATTTGTCCACCTGGCTGTTTTGTACCAATATCAAGCTCTTTTCATTACCGTATCTCTATAGTAGAACTTGATGTCAGGAATGGTGATGCCTCCAGAAGTTCCTTTCTTGTACAGGATTGTTTTGGCTATCTTGTATTTTTTTTGTTTTTCCATATGAAGTTGAGAATTGTTGTTTTTTTTTTGAGGTCTGTGAAAAAATTGTGTTTGGATTTTGATGGGGATTGCATTGAATCTGTAGAATACTTTTACTAAGATTTCCATTTGCATTATGTTGATCCTACCTATCCAAGAGCATGGAAGATCTTTCCATTTTCTGTAATATTCAATTTCTTTCTTCAAAGGTTTAAAATTCTTTTCACACAAATCATTCACATCTTTGCTTAGTGTTACCCCCAAGATATGTTACATTATTTGTGGCTATTGTAAAGGGTGATGTTTCTCTGATTTCTTTCTCAGGCCTTTTATCACTTGTATATACAAGGATTAATGATTTTTTTTAGTTGATTGTGTATCCTGCCACATTATCAGCTTAGGATTTCCGTGGTAGAATTTTTGGGGTCATTTATATGTACTATCATATCATCTGCAAATAGTGAAAGTTTGACTTCTTGCTTCCCAATTTGTATCCACTTGATCTCCTTTTGTTGTCTTATTGCTCTAGCTAGAACTTCTGGTACTATATTGAATAGATATCAAGAGAGTAGACAGCTTTGTCTTGTTTCTGATTTTAGACCAATTGCTTTGGGTTTCTCTCCATTTAATTTGATGTTGGCTGTCAGCTTGCTGTATGCTTTTATTATATTTAGATATGTTTCTTATATCCCTGATTTCTCCAAGACCTTTATCGTGAATGGGTTTTGGATTTTGTCAAAGGCTTTTTCAGCATTGAATGAAGATCTTGTGTTTTTTTTCTTAGTTTTTTTTTTCAGTTTATTTATGTTGGATTACATTGACATATTTTCATATGCTGAGCCATCCCTGCATCTCTGGGATGAAACTTGATCATGGTGGATAATTTTTTTAAGTGCTCTTGGATTTGGTTTGCCAGTATTTTATTGAGTATTTTTGCATCAATGTTCATGAGGGAAATTGGTCTGTAATTCTCTTTATTAGATGAGTTTTGTGTGGTTTGGGTATCAGGATAACTGTAAAAAGTGTTTGTTGATGCTCCTTTCAACTTCTTGGAACAATTTGAGAAATATAGCTCTTCTTTGAAGTTCTTGTAGAATTCTGTGCTGAAACCATCTGGTGTTGGGCTTTTTTGAGCGGGATTGTGAGACTTTTAATAACTTTTTCTATTTTCTTAGGGGATATAGATCTATTTAAATTGTTTACCTGATCATGATTTAATTTTGGTATGTGGTATCTATCCAAAGAAATGTCCATTTCTTTTAGATTTTCCAATTTTATGGAGTACAGGTTTTCAAAGTTTGACCTAATTATTCTTTGGATTTCTTCAATGTCTGTTGTTATGTTTCCCCTTTCATTCTTGATTTTCTTAATTTAGATAGTCTTTCTTGGCCTTTTGGTTAGTTTGGATAAGTGTTTGTCTATTTTGTTGATTTTCTCAAAGAACCAGCTCTTCGTTTCATTGATTCTTTGAATTGATTTCTTTTGTTTCTATCTTATTGATTTCAGCCTTCAGTTTGATTATTCCTGGTGTCTTCTCCTCTTGGGCATGTCTGATTCTTTTTATTCTAGAGTTTTCAAGTGTTCTATTAAGTGAAAACTGTGAGATTTCTCCATTTTCTTTATGTGGGCCCTTAGCACTATGAACTATCCTCTTAGCACTGCTTCCATAGCTTCCCATGAATGTGGGTATGTTGTGCATTCATTTTCATTGAAGTGTGGGAAATATTTGATTAATTAATTTTTTCCTTGACCCAGTGATGATTCAGTTGAGCATTGTTCAGTTTCCAAGTGTTTGTAGATTTTCTGCAATTAGTGATATTTTTGATTTCTAACTTTAGGCCATGAGGATCCAAGAAGATACAGGGGCCTGCTCCAATTTTTTGTATCTGTTGAGGTTTACTTTGTTATCCAAGTACATGGTCAGTTTTAGAGAAGGTTCCATAAAGTTCTGAGACGAAGATATATTTTTTTTGTGTTTGAGTGAAATGTCCTATAGATGTCTGTTATGTCCATTTGAGTCATGACATCTGTTAGTTCTTGCATTTCTCTGTTAAGTTTCTGACTAGCAGACCTGTTCATTGGTAAGAGTTGAGTATTGAAGTCTCCTACTATTACTGTGTGGGATTTGATGTACAATTTAAGCTTTAGTAATGTTTCTTTCATATATGTGGGTGCTCTTGCATTTGGGGAATAGATATTCAGAATTGAGAATTCATCTTGATGGATTGTTCCTGTTTTGAGTATGAAGTGTCCTTCCCCATCTCTCCTGATTGATTTCAGTTTGAAGTCTATTTTGTTAGATATTAGGATAGCTACATCCGCTTGTTTCATAGGTCCATTTGATTGGAAATTTTTTCCCTACCCTTTACTCTGAAGTAATATCTGTCTTTGAAGCCGAAGTGTGTTTCTATCATTCAGCAGAAGGATGGATCCTGTTTTCATATCTATTCTTTTAACCTGTCTCTTTTTATCAGTGAACTGAGTCCACATAGGTCCAGTGGGCTACAAGAGTTGGCCACAGATCAGATCAGATCATAGACCTCTTCCCACTATATACTCAGGTATTTATGTAGCATATACAGTGGTAAAGTTAGTTTAGGTAAAGTTACCTCTGCCTTACACAGAGACTTATGTTGATGGGCAAAGAAAGATCCAGAGAAATGGTAAAAGTATTAAATTTCAGTACCTCCTTTTTTAGAAAAGTTTGCGCATGCAGAGTCACTGTGATGTCATATGACCAAAGAACAAAAAAAAAATGCCTAGATTAGACATATAAACAAATTCCATAAGTATATAAAATCTAAGCATTGTATTATGCCAGAATTTGAATAATAACTGTAGCAGCTTTGGTCTGAGGATTTTTCTTGGGCACTCTATTAAGAATTAATAATACACTACTTGAAGCATGGCAAACTGTGCAGGCTGGCTTGGAGGTTTTGTTTTGGTCTAGCATCCTTGTACAAAAGCTACAAACTTGAGAACAGGTAAGCCTCTAGATTCTTAAAAATTGGGTTATGGAGTTGGGAAATAAAATTTTTATATAATATAACTGTTTATCTGTAATGATTAAACTTGAGGGAAAATGACTCTAAAAGATAACTGTTCTGTCCCAGTTTATCAACAATGACTAAAAGGTATACAAGAGGAGTGGAACATATGTCAAAAACCAAAAATGTTTTGGATCTATGTTTTGGAACAACAGGAATCTATCCATGCTTACTAAGTTCTGTATAAATAAAGAAGTACTCTGATTGTTAGTCAATCAGGCTGAAAGATTCTTCTGACCATCATGCCTTGCTCAGTCTTTTCTGTGCCTGTTCCTTACCTCCACTTTGGGACCTGTTAACCATGGGGGTTGGCTTCTGCATCTGGCATACATATAGGGACTCATTCTGTTGTACTAGTCAAAAATTTGATGTTAAATCAGCACTATTTATTTTACTTAAATTTATTCTATATGGATGGGTATTTTTGCTTACATGTATGTCTGTGCACTATGTGAAAGAGCAGTATCAATGCAGAACAGAAGAGAGTGTTAGGGCCACTGGGATTGGAGTTATAGATGCTTCTGAGCCACCATGTCAATGCTCTGAATTGAACCTGAGTACTCTGGAAAAACATCATTCAGTTCTACTGCTGTTATCCATTGAGCCTTCTCTCGAGCCTTGAAGCATTGTTTCTTTAAGGTTGTACAGTTTTTACCTTGTCCATTGATCAGTAAATTCATGGCTCAATGGTTTTGGAGTATAACAACTGCAAGTGAATACAGTTTATGATATATTTGAAAGTTCATATTTCAGTTTAGTTATTTGGTTAGTAAGTTCTAGGGATAATGTTCGTTGGACTTTAAGAAGAAAGTATCTGGGGACAGATTCTGAGTAGTCAGCATCTGATTAATAGTATGAAAACTTTCATCTTTTTCTTTGTCCTTTGATCTATACAATTCTTTATGCACCTAGAACAAAATAATTTGAAATATATTTTAATGATCAAATCTAGATATTACATTGATATTATATCAAAATATTTTAATAAGAGGACTTATATAGCCCCCTTCTTTATAATATCAACATGCATGATTCCCAAAAATCCTTTAAAGGGTTTAGACTATGCACAAATGTAAGATTATGGAACTTTGTATGAATTCTCAAGATTTATACCATTTGTCTTGGTCTAAATCACTCTACCTGAAATTGTTTTAATTTTAGTTTCAATGTGATGTGTACTCTATTTCAGCAACACTTACCACTAACAAGTTTTTACATAGAAAGTTATATATGTTTCACATGCTTGACAACTGATTGGGTTTATTTCTTATGCAGTCTTTGAGACTATATATACACACATATATCTATATATGTGCATATTTATCTATACATCAATGCATTTGAGTCACATTTTAACCTTGTTTACCCAGAGTTGCTAATTATATAGCTACTTCAGGCAATGGAGCTTCTGTTGAGAAATAATGAATCTGCAATTCAACTCAATAAACACTTATTAGATACAAGCTATGTCTCAACTTCTTCGCCAAGTATATGCTATATGCTTCTTAATAGAGTCAAGTAAGAAATGGTTTCTCCAATAGTTTTGTATCTGAGTTATTGTTTTTGACCTTCTAAAATCTTCTATTTGACAAACAAATCAAGGATCAGTGTTCCACTGATCACAGAAAAAAAATAGCCCACTTAATTAGACTGTTCTAGTATAGTATAGCTATTAGATAAAAATCCCAATCTTTTGAAAGCCTTAGACTAAATATATGAGGCCAAAACCTCATTTTTTTCATCAAACTTAAATTTAAATCCTATTTATCTGCCACTTACTACCTAAGTGATTTAAGGATGACTCATCATTGGTTATCTTAAACTTTTTACACTTAAATCAATGATATAGCTATCAAATAAATTGAGTCACAAAAAGCAATCAGGATTGTTTTTTTATATAACAGCAAATACCAAATTGATGTTAAGCATCATGTTTTTGTTTAAATAAAATCAAAGTTTCTAGAGATACATTTGCATTAGTGCACAAACTCCACCAGGGCACTACACATGATTCACTGGATCTTTCAGTGAATAGTGGCAAAATCTCTCATAGTTTTTCTGCTTCCTTTCTAAAATGTCTCAGAACTGCCAAATATGTGGCAACATCAAAGGCAAAAGAGACAGAAGTGTGGTTGCACTGTCACTCTTAGCATCCTGGGGCTTATTCTTTTAGGAATCTTGACTCAAAAAATAATATGTTAGAAGTCCCATAAAAATAATTTCTTAGCCGGGCGGTGGGTGGCGCATGCCTTTAATCCCAGCACTCGGGAGGCAGAGGCAGGCGGATCTCTGTGAGTTCGAGACCAGCCTGGTCTACAAGAGCTAGTTCCAGGACAGGCTCCAAAACCACAGAGACCTTGTCTCGAAAAACCAAATAATAATAATAATAATTTCTTAACAAGCCAATATGAAGCAGAGTTGGAGTCAGTTAAGAACAGGAAGAGAGGTAGGTACTGAGGCTAACACAGGTAGAAAGCACATGTTTGGGCTTCTCAAAGAATACTCATGCTTAATATTTAGATTTGTTGGTTCTTTGTATATTTTAGACATAAACCCTCCATCAAATGGATAGTTAGTACATAACTTTCACATTCTTAAAGAAGTTGCTTCACTCAAATGGTTGGTATCCTTTGCTATACAGAAGCCTATTTAGTTTCATGAGGTCCCATTTATCATTGGTTGGTTTAATGCCTGCACTACAAAGTTTCTGTACAGAAAGTCATTTCTTATGTCAATAAACTCAAATGTATACTATATTTTTTCCTCTATCTGATTTAGGGAGTCAAGTCTTCTGTTGAGGTCTTTGATACATTTGGTATTGAATTTTGTGTAGGGATAAAGGTATGAGTCCAGTTTCATTTTTTATATATGTAGCCATTCAGTCAGAGCAGCACCATTTGTTGATAATGCTGGCTTTTCTCCAACATGATGCACTAATGGACTCTTTGTCAAAAATCAGGTGGAATGTTGGGCGGTTGGCTTGCATGTAGGTCCTCAAGTCTACTTCATTGCTCAATGTTTATATTTTTATGTCAGTATTACAGTATGTAGTATAACTCAATTTAGGGTGATGGTGCCTCTAGCAGTTTCTTATTGCTGTCCACAATTATTTTGCTTACCCTGGGTCTTTTGAGTTACCATACGAACATATTTTTTTTTCAATTTCTGTGAAGATCTGCATTGGAGATAAGGAGAGGATTGTGTTGAATCTGTCTATTGCTTTTGGAAGGATGGCCATTTTCACAATATTAATCTTAACAGTCCATGAGCATGAGAGGTATTTCCATCTTCTGGTACCTTTTTCATTTTTTATTAGTGTCTTAGAGTTTTCATTATATCAGTCTTTTATATCATTTATGCTGGGAGCCGATTCGAGTGGCCGCCATTACAAGATGGCACTTGGCCCCGGCCTCGCTTGCTGGACAGCTCCATATTAGGCAATGCAGTGGAACCGTGCCTCTCGTATGTGCAGTGACGATGATGTGCTTAGGGCCAATCCCGTGGCCAGGATCGCATCGGCAGGCGCGAAGCAGCCAATCCAGGCATGACTCGTTCCCTTACCCCCTATATAAGCAGCTGCCGTTTGGCGCTCGGGGCCCCTCGCTTCGGCTCTCCCTTCAACCAAGAGGCTCCAATAAAGCGTGATTTGGGAAGAATCCTCGTTTGGTGGTTGTCTTTTCCTGCTGGTCAGGGAGTTCGCCGCACATTTATTAGATCTAATTCTACTATTCTTCTAGACTATTGTAAATGATACTACTTCAATGACTTCTTAGTATTTTTTTTCATTTATATATAGGAAAGCTACCGACTTTTGCATGATAATTATGTATCCTATTACTGTTTAGGATATGTTATCAGCCATAAGAGATATTTGTGTAGTCTTTAGATTCTTTTAGATACAGAATCATGTCTTTTGAAAATATACCTAATTTGACATATTATTTTCCCTTTCTCCACCCCCTTTATATCCTTCATTTTTCTTAAGACTTCTATACCATATTGAACAGGAAAAAGAGATTGGACATCCTTAATTGTCTCTGATTTTAGAGAAAATTTCTTGAATTTAGCCAAGTTAGCAAGATGTTGGCTGATGTATATTGTCATTATTATGTTGAGATAACATCCCTAGATTAATAGATCTTTTTATAACAAAGGGCTACTGGATTTTGCTGAAGGCTTTTTTGCATCCAGTGAGAAAATTGTATGGTTTCTGTCCTTGAGTCTATCTATGTGGAAGATTATACTCATTGATATACATATTGAATCATCCCTGGAACTATGAGATGAAACTGAATTGATCAAAATAGATTTTTTATTAAGAATTTTTCATCTATGTTCATCACAGATATTGGCCTATAATTTTCTTTTTTGTTGGGTTCTTTTCTGGTTTTAGTATCAGGGTAATTCTGGTTTCTTAAAAATAATTTGGAAATGTTCTTTAAAATTTAATCTTATAGAATTATTTGAGGAGTATGGTGTAAGTTCTTCTTTAAAAGTCTGGTAGAATTCTGCTCAGAAACCATTCGACTCTGGCTTATTTTAGTTTGAAAAATTTAAATTACTGCATCTATCTCATTGGATGCTATGGGTCAATTTTAATTATTTATTTTATCTTTACTTTAAGGGGTCATATATATGTGTATATATAATAGGCTATATATATATATACATATATATTCTTTCTTTTTGATTTTCCAATTTATTGAATATGACTTTTAAAATTATCTGCTTATGACTCTGAATTTACTCAACGTCTGTTGTAATATCTTGATTTACTTTTTAACTTTATTAATTTGGATCTTCTCTAATTTTGTTTTCATTAATTTGGCTGAAGGTTTGTCAATTTTGTTAATCATTTCACACATCCCAATTAAAAACTGGCTCTTGGAACTAAACAGAGAGTTCCCAAAAGATGAAATACAAATGGCTAAGAAACATTTGAAAAACATTCAATATCCTTAATAATCACGAAAATGCAAATTAAAACTAATTTGTTTTTTTTATTTTTTATTCTTTTTTAATTAAAATTTCCACCTGCTCCCCGTTTCCCATTTCCCTTCCCCTCCTCCCACATATTGCCCCTCCCTCCTCCCCTCCCCCTATCCCCACTCCTCTTCTCCTCCCCCCAGTCCATTCCCCCTCCTTCTAGGTACTGAAGAGCAGTCCAAATTCCCTGCCCTGCGGGAAGACCAAGGTCCTCCCACTTCTATCTAGGTCCAGGAAGGTGAGCATCCAAACAGGCTAAGCTCCCACAAAGCCAGTTCATGTATTAGGATTGAAACCTAGTGCCATTGTGTGTTTTTTTTTTCTACAGTCAGAATAGCTAAGAATTTTTTAATGGCAACAAATGCCAGCATGGATATGGGGAAAGAAGAATACTCATTCATTGCTGGTGGCTGTGCAAATTAGTCTATCCAGTGTAGAAAGCAGTATGGAGTATTCTCAAGAAGATAAAAATGGATCTGTCACATGATGCAGTTATGCCACTATTATGAACATACCCAATGGATTCTGTAAGCTACTGTACCTGCCCATCAATGTGCACTGCTGTTCTATTCATAATAGCCTGAAAATGAAAATAGTCTAGATATCCATAACTGAGGACAGGATAGGGAAAATGAGGTATATTCACATAATAGAATATTACTCAGCAGTTAAATAAAACGAAATAATGAACATGGTAGGTATATAAAAGGAAATAATCACTTGAAGTGACATAACTCAGACCAGTAATGACATACATTGCATGTTATCTCTAATGTGTTGATGTAAGTTTTGAATCTTTAGATACATATGCTCCATTTGGAATATTCATACAGGTCTGGAAAAAAAGCTTAATTGGAGCCATTCTACAGTCTAGCAATTAAAAATCTGGATGTCATGAATGGATTACCTCTTTTGGAGTTTTTGGATTGTGAAGTCCCATAGACCACCAAATATTTCAGACTACTTGCAATTCTTTTCATTATCTTTCCAAACTTAAGAGTAAGTTTCATACAACATGTAGAAATAAAACTGTCATTCATATGGAAGCTTCAATCATACTTGCCAGATTTCATAGTGCTAGAAGGTGCTATGCATGACATCAAAAGAGAAAAGTAGTTATCAATATTACCCAGCTATGTTATAAGCTACAACAAGACCAGGCAAGTAAGACAGGCCCACTGGTCCAATAGTAACACAAATATCATGGAAGTAACCAATTACATACAAATTGAATTTGAGGCTCATCCAACAAGTTGAAATTCATATCTGGCACCATTGTTGGGGAAAAGATCATGCATCTAGATAGGTGGTCATAGGGTCTAGGAGAGAAATTACTACTATTGCCTCAGCTAACTGGATGTTTAAACAAATTCCTAATGACTTATGGTTTTACCCATTGAGTGGTGAATATCTTAAACTCCATCAGAGAAGGTTCTTTTTTGTCATAGAACATAACACAGATACTCATAAATGTTTAAGCTGTAGAGAATTGAAGATTGTAGAATATTCAGTCCTAAATGTGATTCTTAAAGCTCAGGGATTATTATGGAAGAGTGAGTAGAAAGATTTTAAGAGACAGAGGGAATAGATGCCTTAAGGAAAACAATACTTTCTGAACACAGCAGGACAGTTGTTTATGTGAACTTACATCACACACAAGACTACTCATGGTCAATCTAGACATGATGTCAACACAGGAAGTCGAGTTGGCCACATTATCCCATCCTTATGGAAGTAACTGTTGACATTTGGTAGTTGCTAAGAGAAGGAGACTCAGTTTTTTCTTAAGAATGTTACCCTGCATAGGCTGACCACCCTTCAGTGGGATGTTATACATCCATAAGCATCTGAGCAGCACCAATGAGACTTCAGTGTTTAAGAAAAGGAAGACACAAAAATGGGTAAATATGGAAGTGGAAATGGAGCTGGGTTGGGGAGGTGAATATGATCAAAACATATTCTATACAATTTTTTTCTTTTTGTGTTTATGTGATTTTAATTTTATTTTTTATTGAGCTCTACATTTTTATGCTCCCCTCCCTGCTTCCTTCCTCCCTTTTAACCCTTTCCCAAGGCCCTCATGCTCCAAATTTACTCAGGAGATCTTTTCTTTTTCTACTACCTATGTAGATTAGATCTATATATGTCTCTCTTAGGGTCCTCATTGTTGTGAGACTGTGATTTATAGGCTGGTTTTCTTTGCTTTCTGTTTAAAAACCACTTATGAGTGATACATGTGATAATAGTCTTTTTGGGTCTGGGTTACCTCACTCAAAATGATGTTTTCTAGCTCAATCCATTTTCCCGAAAAATTTAAGCTGTCGGTATTTTTTTCTGCTGTGTAGTACTCCATTGTGTAAATGTATCACATTTTCCTTATCCATTCTTTGGTAGAAGGGTATTTAGATTATTTCCAGGTTCTGGCTATGACAAATAATGCTGCTATGAACATAGTTGACCACATGTCCTTATGGCACAATTGAGCATCCTTTGGATATATACCCAAAAGTGGTATTACTGGGTCTTGAGGAAGGTTGTTTCCTAATTTTCTAAGAAATTGCCACACTGACATCCAAAGGGCTGTACCAGTTTGCATCCCCACCAGCAGTTCATGCATGTTCCCTTTACCCCACAACCTCTCCAGCATAAGTTGTCATCAGTGTTTTTGATTTTGGCCATTCTTGAAGGTGTAAGATGGAATCTCAGAGTTGTTTTGATTTGTATTTCTCTGATGACAAAGGATGTTGAACATTTCCTTAAGTGTCTTTCAACTATTTCAGATTCCTCTGTTGAGAATTCATTATTTAGGTCTATACTCCATTTTTTATTGGATTATTTGTTCTTTTGATGACCAATTTCTTGAGTTCTTTGTATATTTTGGAGATCAGACCTCTGTCTGTTGTGCGATAGTGCAGATCTTTTCCCATTCTGTATGCTGTTATTTTTGTCTTAATGACCTTGTCCTTTGCTTTACAGAAGCTTTTCAGTTTCAGGAGGTCCCATTTATTAATTATTTCTCTCAGTGTCTGTTCTGCAGGAGTTATATTTAGGAAGTGGTCTCCTGTGCGAATGCATTCAAGTGTACTTTCCACTTTCTCTTCTATGAGGTTCAGTATGGCTGGCTTTATCCATTTGAACTTGAGTTTTGTGTATTGTGATAGATATGGATCATTAATCCATTTGGACTTGAATTTTGTGTATTGTGATAGATATGGATCATTAATCCATTTGGACTTGAGTTTTGTGTATTGTGATAGATATGGATCTATTTTCATTCTTCTACATGTTGATATCCAGTTATGCCAGCACCATCACCATTTGTTAAATATGCTTTCTTTTTTCCATTTGATATTTTTTGCTTCTTTGTCAAAAATCAGGTGTTTGAAGGTGTGTGGATTAATATCTGGGTCTTCCATTCCATTCCATTGGTTCTCCTGTCGGTTTTTATGCCAATGCCAGGCTCTTTTCAGTACAGTAGCTCTGTAGTAGAGTTTGAAGTCAGGGATTGTGATGCCTCCACAAGTTATTTTATTGTACAGGATTGTTTTGACTATCCTGGGTTTTATAATTCTTAAGTAACTAATAAAAATAAAAAATGAAAGACTCACACTTAAGTGTCCTAGTGGCAACTCTATATAGTATTTTGGAATATTATATCATTCCATTGTTTAACAGATTTTTAATAAACTTTCTTCTTCTTTATCTCTTTTATTCTTCTGCTAATTGAGATTATAATGTGTGCCCCCAGAGTTGACTTGAATGGGATTATAATTAGGTAAGATTAAAAACCAGAACTGTTATACTTGTATAAGTGGACATGTCCATTTACTGTAAATGTGTTTCTGGTAAGATTCCTAAATATTTATAAATTTATAGCAAGGAATGGAGAAGGCCTTAAGTAAATGTTAGTTGTGTTGGGATTCTTCTCTCCCATCTAAAAAGGGGCTTCAACCAAACTCCAGGTGAGAGGTTCTTTTCCCTTCCCAAGCCATCCTTTCATATGTCCCCATGTTTTACTCTGTCTTTTAATCCTGACTCAGATATCTTATTCAAAAACTTATGAAAAGCATCCCCTTCTTTGAAAATTACACCCAGTTCAATAAGAAAGTAGAGAATATATGAATATAAAATTTACCAGATAAGAAAGCAGAAAGGTCTAGAAAATTAAGTGACTGACTTAAAGTGACACCACTACTAAACAATAGAATTATGAGTCAATTTCACCAGTGCTTAACCCTTTGGCTGTATTTGTTTAACATTTACCTAGCAAAATTATAGCTATTCGTGTAGAATGAGCTCTAACCCTTCCTTAGCATTCTGCTTACTCCAGGTTACGCCCCATCAAGTTGTTTTCCTGAGCTGTGGCTGTAAAACTTCTATGAAAAGAACAAAGAAGTTTAGAACTTGAGGCAGAGCAACAATCAAAGAAGCACTTTAATCAGGAGACACTTGAAAGTTTTATCTTGAAAAACTGAGAAAAAGTGTAGAGTTTTGTGATTGAGGTAAACAGCCCTTGATTTTGTAGGGCTCTAAGTAGCCATTTGAGTTCATTTCATGGAGGATGACCTAAGAGGTAGCCAGTAATAGCTTTGACATCCTCTAGAAAAATCAATAATGAATATGACTGAAGGGTCAAGGAAGAAAGAAAAACAGACCCATTCAGGGTAACAAAGAATGTAAAAATCAAACATAAGTGATTTTCACCCACTGTAAAATAGAAGATTGCTCTTTATATCCTTAGTTGTGATTAGGAAAATATGGTGCATTTTAAAAATAATAAAAGGGTCAAAACCATAGTCAAATCATAGAATATCTAACTCAAAGGCACATTTTTGATCTATGAAGCACAATAAAGTCTCAATAAGAGAAATGCACAAAGAAGGGTACATTTGGGCTAATTAAATTGCCATGGAATTGAAGCTTAATTTGAGGCATTCTTTAATCAATTCAGCTAGTGAATATATTAAAACCTCTTTCCTAAGAAGGCTGCTGTACAACCTTAACATCTGGCCAAAATCCAAGCCAACAAGATATGTGAGTTTTACATTCAAGCATTTTTGTCATATATATGATAATTTATCATAATTCCTGATTTGCTAGCTCTCTTTATAAACCCTCAGTTCTACATAAATATATTTCTTTCAACTCTCTGGCCTATGAACTCACCATGCCTTCTTCTGTAAACTTCATAATTCTTTTTTTTTTTTGCAGTATTTTGGCATCTGTGCCTTCCTTTGCCTTCCGCTATCACCTTTTCATTGCCCATCAGATCTAATATACTCTACTACTAATTAGTCTACTTACTGTATAGCAAATGCTCTTTACTTCTGACCCATCTATCCTTGACTCCACCCCCAACTTCTTTCCCACCACATTCCACATCTTACTGTGTATGCTAGTGATACCGAATTAATTATGGTTATAACTGGATGCCTCCTCTCTAATAGTTCTATTTATGCCTACAATGTCTTTTGCCCTTCTCTAAAACTACATTTGATCTACTTCTGTTCATTCTACAAAGCTAACTTCAAGTGACACTTCCTCAGCAAATCTTACTTTATATTATTTTGTTAGTTTTCTTTGTTTGCTTTGCTGATGTTTTAGTCTTTTTTTAAAAATTCTCTTTGCACTTTGTATCATCCAATGCTTCTGATCATGTTTAAACTTTTTTCTTACAATCATTCATTTGGCTGCTTATGTGTTTCTATTTAAGGAAAGAGAATGCATCTTCCTTTCTCACTATAATCAGGGACTAATGATCAACAAATGAATGAAAGAATAAATAAATTGCCATATATTTTATATGGGATTGTTTTAAGCCATCTATTTTTCTTTAAAATAATATCACTTTAACATTATAATAATTAGACTCTTGAAATTTGACTATTTATAGTGACATATTATGGAAATAACTTCTAGTGACAGATAGACTGTCTAAAATAGCCCTTACATTTGTTTCAAATAATAAGTAACATGATTACTAAATCAATCATAGAAATAATCAGAAATATAATGCTGAGTATATGTATCACATGTAAGAAACTTAGGTAAGAATAAAACATCTTACCCCTCATGGTGCTATTTTCTTCCACTTCTACATGTGTCTTTCAAACCAGAGTTGCTATCTAAGAAGTTAAAGTCATGTCTGGTTCTATATGTCATGGAAATCAAATTTAGTACCCATCCAGTGAGTATAAAACAATAAAAATCCGAACCTGCTGTAGCCAAGAGGGAATGTTCAATAGCATTAAGCAGGAAATACTATGCCAGCTAAACCTCAGAAATTATTATTTTGATCCAACCTGAAAGCTAATTCCTTACCATGGTAAGTGGAATATAAATCACTGTTCCCATCTTCATAGTGGTTGAAGGGAACTGTCCAAAAAACACAGAATACTGATTAAGTGGACGAAATAAAGGTTAACATGCAAAAATTTCATAAAATTCTTTCTAATGGATTAAGTAGAACACAACAGGCATTTCAGAGTGAATCTATGCTTCTTTAGAAATATAATTGATAAATACTCTAAACTGAAAATTATTTTTGAGCACCTGTTTAATCAGTGACTGTAAGAAAGGACTCAACTGTAGAATACCCTCAGACAGAGAAGCATAGCGCAAGAATAGCTTAAGGCAGTATAACAAAAATTAGAAGAAATTGGACAACTCCAAACTTAAATTATTAAAGATCATATAAAAACACAGACATGATCTTACTCCCTCATGGTTTAAGCCTTAAAAATGTCATTTGTGGTGAATTTATATATTGATAACTAAGCAGTAGGTCATATTTCACAATATGTTATATACACAGAGGCATATACACTTAAACATTTCATAAATTGTCATTACATTGTCTCTATTTAGTGATCTGAAGTTAATATTTCTGTTGTCTCAATAAAGATTTTGTTAAAGAAACGATGTAGCATTTATATTGACTTATATTTATTAACCCATTTGATAATATCAAGCAAGAGTCTGGTCCTCAGAGTAACAGACCAACTATAAAATATCCCTCATATTAAAAGATATTAGGAGTTTACATCTGCTACTTCTTTCACAAATATGTCACTTAAATTCAAATTACTGTACATCTAGATATGAACTATGAGGGGGGAACACCCATTCTAAGACATGTTTCCTTTTACTCTTTGGGACAATTCTTTCATAAACATTACTAGAAGTCTACAGGACAAAGCAAAAGGGGAGAAGAAAGGATAAATATCTTAAGACTGTGGCTGATTAAAAAAATAGTTTGTCATCTTTGTGACAGTAAATTGGATTTCTCAGAAAAGACATTTGTTTTTAATTCCAAATCATTCAAGTGACACTAGGCATTTTTACAACGTCCTAATAATCATCAAATGTAATCATGTTTTATTTTCATACCCTATTAGCACTATCTAAGAGAAAAATAAGATTCATCTCAAGGTGTTATACAATCTGAACACAATTGTAAGTTCCTTTCAATATGTTACGACAGATGAGGCACAACACATATTAGCTCCATCCAACCTCATTCTCTGAAAAACTGGTGGTGAAATTAAACATGACAAGGGAAGGGGGAAAAAAGCCAAAAAGCAGATAATTAACAAGCTGCTTTTGGGTTTCTGTGTTTAGAGAAAAATCGAGAGAAATAGAAAGCAGCATTTCTCTCAGTTTTTACTAACTGAAACTCCATCTTGATGTGAAAGGAGTCAGAAGCAGTCATTCCTTTCATACATTTATTCAATAATTCTCACTATCAATATAACGTTGTTTCCTCTCTAGTATATGTATGCATCAACATATGTAGCAAAATTTTCATTCATGATCATGGTGTTTTAGTTTTCTTCATTTGTACAGAAACAATATGAACTTCAATGGAGGAAAAAATATCAAAATGCCTACTATTTTGAAATTTATAGATATATATATATATTTGAAAATTCTTGATCCCATATATTTATACACATACATATATACATATATATACATATGCATTTGAAAATTCTTGATCCCACTCATGTTCTCGTAGAAAATTATTTCATCTTCAAAATACTAACTACTTTTATTCTAAACTGTGCATACTTTTCAATAACATTGACATGTTTTCTCAATCTTCTAAAACTCTACATGTGCCAAAAGAATAGTATGTCATTTTGTCTGTCATTTTCTGCACTCAAATATTTTTCTCTTCCTCTTTTAACTGTTATTATCTACCTTGTTTACCTTGTCAGAATTGACACTTTTAAGACAGCTGTGACTCTTCCTTCTGATTAATCTTGCATATAGTTATACATTGAAACCTACTATGATTAATTCAAGATTTTTTCTTTCAACTTGATTCCTTTTCCACATCCATTAACAAGCACTATTACAAATAAAGTGCTCACAACATTATCACATTATTGCAGTAGGTTTCTCCATCATTTTATTATTTTATGCTACTTACACTTGCACAGTTTTTGACAAGCAAGAAAACTGAAGACTAAAGAGAAGAAGAGTTCAAAGATGGGGGTTGGAGAGATGGCTCATTTAAGAGTTTCCATTATTCTGGCCGAAACCTGGAGTTTGGTTTCTAGTATCATGTACCAGCAAGCTCACAAATCCAGAAAGATCTGTAGGCCTCTTTTGGTCTCTGCAGGTGACTGCATTCACATGAACATAGCCACATCAGGATAAACCACATAAATACATAATTATTAAAAGAATAAAACAATAAATAATAAATAAATGTTCAAAACTCTTCTAAGGTTCAAGCTGATAACAACCAGAATTTAGAAAAGTCAATTTCCTGACTATTTTAGGTACCTTTGTATCGTCATGACAAACTGCCTTGACCAAAACACCAGAGAGTGGTAGAGTTCATGACTGCCATGTTAAGTGTTAGAAACCAGGTGCTACCTCAAGCCTGCTTTTAGTGACTCAGTGACAGTAGCCACACCACCACCTGCCATCAAATGCAAAACATTTCCAATGTAGCCATGTGTAGCATAGTCTCCCTATATGTATGCACTATACCCTTTAAAAAGTCCCCATCATCACAGCCCACTCTCTGTCTCTCTGTTTTTGTGTCTTTCTCTGTGTCTCTCTGCTCTGTTTCTGCACTCCCCAAATAATCGCTTGTGTGAGATCTCTGACATAGTCCAATCTTTGCAGCATTCCTTGGCCCTGATCAATCTGATCCACCAAGGTACTTCTACAGACACCCTAACAGTAAGGAACAAAGGTAGCAGTCAGGTAGCTATAATGCTGGAGCTTACATGTTAAGACAACAAATATGGGCAGGGGGAAGGGAGAGAGAGACAGCTAACTCGATGATATGGTCCTTTGAAAGCTCTAAATCCTCCTCTAGTAGCCAACAACAGGAAGTTGACATCTCCTTATTCCTTCCCAAGTAGTTCTGCCAACTAAGAACCACACATTCATATATGTAAGCCTGTGAAGACCATTCTCATTTAAATCACCAAAATCCAATCCCTGGTCTCTTTAGGCTTGTGATCAAATTATAATGCAAAATGCATTTAGTCCTACACCAAAAGTTCTTATAGTCTTTCACAGTCTCAACACTGTTTAGAAGTCCAATCTGAGATTCAAGATAATCCTTTAACTGTAACTCCCTGTAAATTAAAAATCAAATTATATACCACAATATACAATGGTAGAGGATATACGTTACCATTTTAAAAAGAAAGAATCAGGATATAGTGAGGAAATACTGAACCAAGAAAAGGCCAAACCCAGCAGGGAACACTGCAAATCCTGCTTCATGTTGATATCAAAATATTTAGATTTATCTCTATCACTCCTTATACCGCTCTCCCAGGCAGATATTCCCATGGTTTTGGCATCTTCAACACCTTGGGGTCTGCAATGCAACCCAGGCTTCCCCTTCAGCTTCATGCAACAGCCTCTCTGGGTCTCCATGCTGCCTCATTCTTTGCCAAAATATCACAAAGACTATCCTGCTGTTCACTTGCCCTGAGAAGCTTCCCTTAATTGTAGAAGAAGATTTCACAGCCCCTTTACTCCTGCATCCTTCATGACACTCAAGCCAGAATTATCATGTAGCTGATGGTGTCAAATTCTGCTGCCTGCTTAAGATGCAATCTGGACCCCTCCTTGAATTACATTTGCATAAGCTTTGATTGGTTGATGCTTTCTTTCCTTTCATAAGTTTTCCTTTAATTCTTGGACATCCTCTTTTCTTATTCCATTTCTCCTTATCTCTCCCAGCACAGTCCGAAGTTCTAAAACAAAAATTCCTGATGCTCCTTTTCTGTGCATTTTGTATCTGTGTTTGTCCTACTTGTATTTTTGGTTATAGGTATATATAGGAGTCATCACATGTAACCACATGGCAGAGTCAACAGTTATATTGTCCTGAAATCCACTCTGCTATCAAAATTAGTCAAGATCTCTTCAGTTTAATCTGAAGTAGATTCTTAAAACAAGTGCAAAACTTCAGCCACATTTTTTTTGTCAAAATAACACAATAAATCTTTGAGGACAATGTTTTGAATCTAAGCAGTTTGTTATATAATATCATTTTAAAGTGTGTTTGGGCCTAGCAACAGGTGCTGTCAGAGGTTCTGATTTTGCCTAGACAATGAGGGGCCACCATGTGATGTCATAGACTGGAATGCCTGGGTGATGGACAGTATATAAGTACCCCCTCCCCCCATTGTTAAGTAAAAGAGTATTCCCTATCAATTTTAACTGGACTCCTGGCATCTGTGTTTGTTGATGTTGCGCCTTCTGAACCTGCCTCCACGGGGAAGACATTAGGGCCCAGCTAAATCTGGCACCCAGAACAGGGTCTTCTAGCATAGGGTTTGAGCTTGGCTGGTCAGAGTCTTTTTTTTCATTGTGGCTGTAAATTTGGGGGGGGTGTTGCCTGGAACAGGTTCTAGTTATCTTCTCTTCTCACACGTAGTTCTGACAGCACCCCCAACACAGTGTAGTATAGGTGAGAAGGACCCGCAGTCTCTTCAGCAGGTAAACATTGGGATCTCCAGCCTTTCCTTCTTTTGTGCTGTCTGTAGTGTTTGTTTGCCCATCCAGTTAGAAAGGCACATTGTTTTCTGCTTTGGTTCAACAGGTATCTCCATAAGTATTGAACCCCTGGAAGCAGAACCAAGGCTCGGTTCCTGAATGCCATCCCTCATCCGGAGACACCATGTGGGCGTAGAAGTTCCCCACAAATCACAGGACATAAAGGTCTGATATGATTTTCCACCCCTATTGACTATTGTCTCCATTTATAAAGTGGTACAAACTGGGTAGCATTTTCACCTCTACCCCTTCCATGTCTGATTGCTCTATGTCCAATGTAGGAGAGACAGACAGTTCAGGCTATGGAGACTTATCTGTGCAGCCACAGATAAGACTGCGTGTGATGTTTCCCAATCAGCTCCATTCCCACTGTGGGAAGTGGTGCAGTGCCCACCTGCCCAACCTCCCATCTCAGTCTTCCTGGTCAACCTGGGATGAAGTGCCTTTAACCAGCCCTGGAATCCTGAATTCTTACCCACATGGCTGAACTCTCCTTTAAAGCTATGCTGGAGCGGCTGCCTTTCGTTGCTGGAAATTGGCTTACAAGGAACAAGCAGAAGCTCAAGCACAATTGAACCTCTTAATTAATGTTCCAGTGACCCTTCTGCTCACTGTACCAAGTAACTTTGTCCATCCCATTCATCAGGCACAGATTGGCCATCCAGCCTACTACTAACAGGCTTCTAACCTGGCCTTCAAATCTCTTAAGGCATGCACCCCACGGGATCCTTCAGCTTACTTCCTCAATCTTATTCAACAACTAGGGGAACTTTTTACTGATTTTCTGCATGTGTCAATAAGGCAGTGGAGCAGAGAGTAGATCTGGGCCCCATTAGGGAAATGTTAATCAACTAATTAGTTTGGGAAGGGCTTAATGCCCCTACCCTCAATGCAGTGGCTGTGGTGCAATGAGGACATTCACAAGTAGGTAATGGCCACAAGAAATCTTGACCCCTGTAATGGTCCCATTGCTGCCCTCATCGCATACCTGGCTGCCCTTCTTGTGGACAGGCAGAATGCTGACAATACACCCAAGGGACCCCAGGTAGACAGATATTGGTGAGGATGTGACAAACCAGGCCATCTATGGCGTGACTGCCTCCATGCAAAACCTAGGACCTGATGCCCCACATGCAATAAGGGATTTCACTGGGCAAAGGATTGCAGATCACAGCCTACCAAAGCAGTTGCCCATTTAAACTCCAGGTGGAGAGCACCTCAGCCCCACCAGTAAGAGGATATTCTGGTAATCCAAAAATCTATTGGACACTGCCCATTTTTCGATGCTCACCAATACTCATTGTCTACCTTGATGGACAACTTGTCAGAAGCTTGGTGGATAAGGGTTGTAGCCATTACCATACTAACAGAAATGGAAGCGCTTCACTTGCCCCATTGATATATTAGACCTGGCCCTCCCATAAGTGGAGTAGAAGGCCAATAAGATTAAACATTTACCACCTGTCGAGTTCATTGAAAAGACCTTGATGGCTGGTACAATAGAAACCTCTGGGTCAGAGACATCTTAAAGGATGTTGGTGCTGTCTTTACTACTAATGATGTGAGCTACAATAGCAGGAAATAATCAAACATCTTCTTATTGGGTTTAAGGTCAGTTTTAGAAGCTTAAATTCATACCTAGCACTGTTACTGGGGGTCAAGAACCGATGACTACAGAGGTCATAGCCCCCAGGGAGAATCTATTCTTGTCACCTCTATTAAATGCATGTAGTATTTTTTTTTAGTTCTTTTGTTTATTTATTTATTTATTTATTTATTTATTTATTAAAGATTTCTGCCTCCTCCCCGCCACCGCCTCCCATTTCCCTCCGCCTCCCCCAATCAAGTCCCCCTCCCTCGTCAGCCGGAAGAGCAATCAGGGTTCCCTGCCCTGTGGGAAGTCCAAGGACCCCCCACCTCCATCCAGGTCTATTAAGGTGAGCATCCACACTGCCTAGGCTCCCACCAAGCCAGTACGTGCAGTAGAATCAAAAACCCATTGCCATTGTTCTTGAGTTCTCAGTAGTCCTCATTGTCCGCTATGTTCAGTGAGTCCGGTTTTATCCCATGCTCTTTCAGACCCAGGACAGCTGACCTTGGTGAGTTCCCAATAGAACATCCTCATTGTCTCAGTGTGTGCATGCACCCCTCGCGGTCCTGAGTTCCTTGCTCGTGCTCTCTTTCCATCTGCTCCTAATTTGGACCTTGAGATTTCTGTCCGGTGCTCTAGTGTGGGTCTCTGCCTCTGTCTCCTTTCATCGCCTGATGAAGGTTAATATTCAGGAGGATGCCTATATGTTTTTCTTTGGGTTCACCTTCTTATTTAGTTTCTCTAGGATCACGAATTATATGCTCAGTGTCCTTTATTTAAGGCTAGAAACCAAATACGAGTGAGTACATCCCATGTTCCTCTTTTTGGGTCTGGCTTACCTCACGCAGGATAGTGTTTTCTATTTCCATCCATTTGCAAAATGCATGTAGTATTAAAGCAACTTTAAATGTCTTAATTGTTTTACTCACAGTTTAGTGCATCTCTTAAACCTTATCAGAGAAGCTTCTTTCTTTAACACATGGTGATTAACACAGAAACCTAGAGTTGACCAAAGTGCAGAGGATGAAAGATTGAAGAATACTCAGCCACATATGGGATATCTATATCGTACTTCCTCCTTCTAAGGCTCAGAGATTATAACAGGAGAGAGGCAGAAAGATCATAAGAGACAGAGATGGTAGTTGTCTGTGGTGATGCCACCTTAAAAAAGTTATCCCAAATAAAGGTCATTCTCTTTATATATTGAAGAACACAGCAAAAATAGTAAAAAAAAAATGATGATGACCTTTTGTCTCTTTTACAGGAGTCTCATAAGGAAGAAAATTCCTTTGCTGCCCTTATTGACTCAGAATAGCATACAAAGCCACAATCAGATATTATCTCTCTATACCCACATGTTGTTTCCAACAGATTTTGGGGAGAGAAGCATTGCTCTGAATGCCCCATCTCTTCCAGAGTGCAGTCTTTAGAATGTGGTCACTACATCTCACAGACACAAATATTGTTCTGAGTCATGAAGCAAAAAATAGGGAAAATAGTATAATTAAGATTTTGCATCTAACTGAGTGTGTAGGATTTAATTGCATTGGAAGTTCAAAATATAGCATAATTGATTCCAATTTTTGTTTTTGGAAGTCAGTTAATTCTGAACACGTTGAACATAGAGTATGTAAATAGAATTATTACATTCTTATAAATTATCTCCAAGGGCCTTATTAACTGCTTACAGGTTGGGCAAAAGTTATATTTATAAAGACAAGCTTTAAATTGCATTTCTCAGAAAATCCATTTCTATGGCTGTCTACAAGAAAACAATGTTTTCCAAAGACAACAGGTTCAATTCCAATAGAAACTTACAGAAATTGTAAAGTCACATAAAAGACCCACATCCCACAAGCCAGACATAATGCCAGCCTAGTGGGGAGGGGTGGACAAGAAGTTCCACACCTTGCTAAAGAGATATTGGCAATTGATAGGTTCTAGAAGAGGAAGAGTCTGTTTTTGCAGTGGTGTGTCCCTGGTAAGTCAACCATGCTCCATTGAAAAGCTATACCTATAAGAATATATGGGTAACACAAATTGAACTTCATAGAACACTTTAAAAGAACAAAGCAAGTTAGGCAGATCTGGAAAGGGGTTGGATCTGAATGGAACTAGAGGATACATGAATATGTTCAAAATACGCTGCATGAACTTTTTTTAAAAACTAAAAAATTTGGACACCTGGAGGAAGAGATGAGTGTCTGAGATATCAGCTGGACAGCCCAGCTCTCTTGGTCCTAGCCACTGTGGGCACATCCTGTGCCTTACCCCCCACCTAATGCACCCTAGGATCAAGCAGCAGCATCCTTCCTGCCCATCCACCATATCCTTCCATGCCAGTCACCTCTGGAGCCACGGGCCCCACCTGAAATCTGGAAGAAGAAATCAGTAGATGGCAGTGTAAGAAAATATTCAACAACACAAAGAACAATAGTGGTTTACAACAGTGAGACCTGAACATTATAACACAGATAAAGAAGAAAAAAATGACCTCAGAAATAACTTTATGAAGATGACAGAGGCCCTTAAAGAGGAAATGAAAAATTCCCTTAAAGAAATGGAGGAAAAGAAAAACAGAAAGTTGGAAGAAATCAATAAATCACTAAAAGAAAAGACGGAAAAACCAAAAAAAATTAAACAAGTAAAGGAAACAATTCAAGACATGAAAATTGAAATAGAGTCAATAAAAAAAACACAAACTGAGGGAATTCTAGAAATAGAAAGTCTGGGTAAACAAACATGAACTACAGATGTAGGCATAACCAACAGAATACAAGAGATGGAAGAGAATCTCAGGAGTTGAAGATATGATAGAGGAAATAGATTCATAGGTCAAAGAAAATGTTAAACCCAATGAATTTTTAACACAAAACATTCAGGAAATCTGGGACAGGAAAAAAAACAAACAAAAAAAGAGCAAAACTAAAAGTAATAAGGATAGAAGAAGGAGAAGAATTCCAGCTCAAAGGCACAGAAAATATATTAAATAAAATCACAGAAGAAAATTTTCCCAACTCTAGAGAAGGATATGCCTATGAAAGTACAAGAAACTTGCAGAATACCACATAGAAAGGACCTCCCCTCACCACATAATAATCAAAACACTAAACATACAGAAGAAAGAATAATAAGGTCTGCAACAAAGAAAAAGGACAAGTAAAATATGAAGGCAGACCTATCTGAAATACATCCAACTAATCAATGGAAACTCTGAAAGCCAGAAGGTCCTGGACAGATGTTCTACAGCTACTGAGACCACAGATGCCAGCTCAGACTACTATATCCAGCAAAGCTCTCAATTACCATAGATGGAGTAAACAAGGTAATCCATAACAAAACCATATTTAAACAATACCAGTCACACAGAAAGAACTAGAAGGAAAATTTCAACCCAAGGAAGTTAGCTGTACCCATGAAAATACAATAAATAAACTCACACCAGCAATCACCCCAAAAGGGAAACACACAAACAACAACAAAAACAAAAATAACAGGAATTAACAATCTCTGGTCATTAATATCTCTTAATATCAATGGACATAATCCACCTATAAAAAGACACAGGCTAACAGAATGGGTCTGAAAACAGGATCCATCTTTCTGCTGCATTCAAGAAACACACCTCAACCTCAAAGACCTTGGAGAAAGGGTTGGAAAAAGATTTTCCAATCAAATGGATATAAGAGTCAAGTGGGTATAGCTATCACAAAATCTAACAAAATAGACTTTAAAGTAAAATTAATCAAAAGATTTAGAGAAGGACATTACATATTCACCACAGGAAAAATCCATGAAGATGAAGTCTCAATTCTGAATACCTATGGCCTAAATTCAAGGGCACCAATATTTGTAAAAACAACATTACTAAAGCTTAAATCTCACATCAAACCCCACACACCAATGGGGAACACTTCAACACCCCACCCTCACCAATGGAGAGATCAGCCAAACGGAAACTTAACAGAGAAATCAGGGAACTAATAGATGCTTTGACTGAAATGAACTTAACAGATATCTATAGAACATTTCACCCAAACTCAAAAGAATATACCTTCTTCTCAGCACCTCATGGAACTTTCTCTAAAATTGACCATATACTCAGTAACAAAGCAAACCTCAACAGATAAAAAAAATAGGAATAATCCCCTGTATTTAATCACCATGGCTAAAAGTAAGAATTCAACAACACTAATTGTAGAAAGCCAACAAACTCATAGAAATTGAACAATGTTCAAATGAATCATTACTGGGTCAAGGAAGAAATAAAGAAAAAAATAAAATACTTCCTAGAATTCAGTGAAAATGAAAGCACCCAAACTCATGGGAAGGTATGAAAGCAGTGCTAAGAGGATAAAAAGTTCATAGCACTAAATGCCTACATAAAGAACATGGTGAAAGCTCACACTAGCAAGTTAACAGCACACCTTAAATCTCTAGAACACAAAGAGGCATACTCACCCAGGGGAGTAGATGTCAGGAAATAATCAAATTGAGGGCTGAAATCAATAAAATAGAAGCAAAGGGGACAATACAAAGAATCAAAACAAAGAATTTGGTCTTCAAAAAAAATTCAACCAGATAGACAAATCCTTATCGAAACTAACCAAAAGGCAGAGAAAATACACAGATTAGTAAGATCAGAAATGAAAAAAAGGATATAACAACAGAAAATGGGTAAATCCAGAGAATCATTGGGTCGTACCTCGAAACCTTACTCCACAAAATTGGAAAATGTTGAAGAAATGGACAATTTTCTGAATAGGTATCATATACCAAAATTAAATCAAGACCAGATAAACATTTAAATAGACCTGGTTTCAGTGGATAATTTACCAAAATTTCAAAGAATATATAATACCAATTCTTCTTACATTGTTCCACATAGTAGAAACAGAAGGAACATTGGTAAACTTTTTTATGAGGTTACTTTTATGTTGATATTCAAACCACATAAAGGTGGAACTAAGAAAGAGACCAATCTCCCTCATGAATATTGATCCAAAAACACCCAATAAAATACTGGCAAATCAAATACAAGAAAATATATTAAAAAAATCACTAACCATGATCAAGTAGGCATCATTGTAAAGATGAATGGATGTTTCAGCATAAGAAAAGTAATCAGTACAATCCACCATATGAATAAACTGAAAAAAAACACATGATAATCTCATCAGATGATGAAAAAGCATTTGACAAAATCCAACATCCTTTTATGATAAAGATCTTGGAGAGATCAGGTATAAAAAGAACGTATGTAAACATAATAAAGGAAATATACAGCAAGCCACCAGCCAACATCAGATTAAACAGAGAGAAACTCAAAAGTGATTCCACTAATATCAGGAAAAAGACAATGCTATCTGCTCTTTCCATAACTATTCAATATTATACTAGAAGTTCTTGCTCGAGAAATAAGACAACAAATAGGAATCAAGTGGATACAAATTGGAAAGGAAGAATTCAAACTTTCATAATTTGCAGATGATATGATAGTATACATAGATGACCCCTGAAACTCTACCAGAGAATTCCTATAGGTGATAAACACCTTCAGTAATGTGGCAGGATACAAGGTTAACTTAAAAAAAAAAAATCAGTCACCCTCTTACATACAAATGATAATCGGGTTGTGAAAGAAATCAGAGAAACATCATCCTTCACAATAGCCACAAATAACATAAAATATCTTGGGCTAACTCTAATCAAACAAGTGAAAAACCTTTATGACAATAGCTTTGTGTTTAAAGAAAGTAATTGAAGAAGATTCCCAAAAATGGAAAGATCTCCCATGTTCTTAGATAGGTAGGATATCTACAGAGTCAATGCAATCCCCACCAAAATCCCAACACAATTCTTCACAGATCATTAAAGAACAATACTAAACTTCATATAAAAACAAAACAGAAAACCCAGGACAGCCAAAACAATCCTGTACAATAAAGGAACTTCTGGAGGCCTTAACATCCCTGAATTCAAGTATGCCTCTAGAGCTATAGTAATAAAAACAGCTTGGTATTGGTACAAAAACAGACATGTTGATCAATGGAACTGAAGACCCTGGCAGTAATCTCTACACTTTTGAACACCTAATTTTTGGCAATGTAGCTAAAATTGTACAATGGTAAAAAGAAAGCATCTTCAACAAATGGTGGTGGCATAACTGAATGTTGACATGTAGAAGAATGCAAATAGATCCATATCTATCCCCATGCTCAAAACTCAAGTTCAACTGGATCAAAGACCTCAACATACATCCAATTACACTGACCCTCATAGAAGAGAAAGTGGGAAGTAACCCTGAACAAATGGGCACAGGAGACCACTTCCTAAATCTCACACCAGTAATATGGACACTGTGAGCAACACTTAACAAATTGGACTTTGAAAATGAGAAGTTTCTGCAAGACAAAGGGCATATGTCAATAAGACAAAATGGCAGCATAATGAATGGGAAAAGATCTTTATCAACCCCACATCTGACAAAAGGCTGATCCCAAAATATATAAAGAATTCAAGAAAATAGACATCAAAATGCAAAAATTGGATACAGATCTAAACAGAGATTTCTCAACAGAAGAATCTCAGTGACTAAGATAATATCGTTATTTATTTATTTAAAAGAAAACAAACTATCTTGTTTTATTTTACAAACAAATCACAGTTCCCACTCCTTCCCCTACTCCCATTCCCCTCTCTTGTCCCCCACACAAACTACATCCACTCCTCAGAGAGGGTAAGGCACATTGCTTTGGGGAAGGCCCAAGGTCATCCTTACTATATCTAGGCTGAGTAAGGTATTCACACAAAGAGAATAGGTTCCAAGAAAGCCAGTACAAGCGGTAGGGATTAATCCTGGTTTCACTGCCAATGATCCATAGTCTGCCCCAGCCATTCAACTGTTTACCACATTGAGAAGGACTAGTTTGAACCTGTGTTATTTTCTTCCCTGTCTGGCTGGAGTTGGTGAGCTCCCATTAGCTCAGGTAAACTGTTTCAGTGGGTGTCCCCATCATGGTCTTGACCACTTTGCTTATATTCTCACCCCCCCATACACATACTCTTCGTATGGACTTTGGGAGCTCAGTCCAGTGCTCCGATGCAAGTCTCTTGCCTTTATTTCCATCAGTTGCTGGATGAAAGTTCTATGATGAAATTTAAGATATTCACTGAGATAATATCTTACACCTGTTAGAATGGCTAAAATCAGAAAACACTAATGATAGCTTATGCTGGAGAAGATGTGGTATAAAGGGGAACACTCCACCATTGCTGGTAAGAGTGCAAACTTGCCACAGTCACTTTGAAATCAATATAGCAGTTTCTCAGAATATTGGGAAACAAGCTACTTCAAGACCCAACAATGCCACACCTAGGCAAACACCCAAAAGATGCATAATCATTCCACAAAGATATTTGCTCAACTGTGTTCATAGAAGCATTATTTGTAATAGCCAGAACCTCGACACAATCTAGATGCCCCTCAACCGATAAATGGATAAAGAAAGTGTGGTACATTTTCACAATGGAGTATTATACAGCAGTAGAATACAATGATCTCATCAAATTTGCAGGCAAATGGAAGGAACAACAACAACAAAAAAATCCTGAGTGAGTTAACTCAGACCCAGAAATGCAAACACAGTATGTACTCACTCATAAGTGAATATTAGGTTTAAAGCAAAGAATAACCAGGCTGGAATCTACAACCCCAGAGAAGCTAGTTAAAAAGAGGACAGTAAGAAGGACACACATGGAAGGCCCCATTAAGGGAAAATAGTTAAGAGCTCCTGGGTAAACTGGGAATGGGAGTAGAAGATAAGGGATGGGGGTTAGGAACATGAGGTCTCCAGATAGCAGAGATGGGGGAAGGATAAAGGAGGGCAGCAAGGAAAGAGATATCTTGATATGGGGAGCCATTGTGGGGTTAGTGAAAAACCAGGTACTAGGGAAATTACCAGGAATCCACAAGGATGACCCCAGATAAGACTCCTAGCAATTGTGAAGAGGGTGCTTGAACTGGCCTTCCCCTATAATCAAATTAGTGATTAACTTAATTTTCATCATGGAATCTAAATCCAGTAACTGAAGGAAGCAGATGCAGTGGGTTGAGCTCCTAGAGACCAGATGAAGAGAGGGAGAATAATATGAGCAAAGGTGATCAAGATCATGATTGGGAAAACCACAGAGACAGCTGACCCAAGAAAGTGGGAGCTCAGGAACTCTGGACTGACAGCTGGGGATTCTGCATGGGACTGAAGTAAGCCCTCTGAATGTGGTGACAGTTATTTGGCTTGTCTGTTGTGTGGGGGAGGCGGGGGCTCTGGCAGTGGGACCAGGACTTATCCCGAGGAGGGATTTGGTCCTGCCTCAACTTGGTATACCAGACTTTGTTAACTCTCCAAGCCTTACCTCCTTTGAGGAGTGGGTGGGAAGTTGAATGGGGATAAGTGGGGGACGGAAGAAGTCGAGGGAGGGCGAACTAGAGCTAGTATGTAAAATAATTTTTTTTTTTAAAAAAAAGAAAACACAGTAACTTTACTAGAAAGTTCTAAGAAAAGCAGGACAAGTAGAAATCATCAAGCAGAATAAAAGACTATCACAACTCCCTTGGGTAGATACCACCTGTGCAATCATAGGCCACACATGCCAGAAGACAAGTTGGCAACTCTGGAAGACACCTTCTGCCAACTGTAGGTCATGCCTTCCAGCAACTAACTCTGAACTCCAGCAGACAGGCCCTACCCAACCACAGGTCATGCCTGCCAGAAAATCAGGTAGGCTGCCTACTCGTAGACCTCCTTCACTCTGTATGTGCCCCCTCCATCCTATTCTTAATCCACTATCTCCTCCTCTTTTCTGTGTCCCAGCCCTCGATACAGGCAAAACCCTCTGCTAAACAAGAGACCATGCCTGCCACCAAAAGTGGCAGCCCCCAACTTGGGTGGAGACCCCCTGCTCAACCACAAGCCACACAGGCCAGAAAATCAGAGAAGAAACAGAAATCAAGGGAAAAAACACCCATCTAATTAGGAAAAACCCAGAAATTGGCACCTAGATATATAAAAACCCAAAATCCAGAGGCCCGGATTCCAGCACAAAAACACAGTCAACAACAGCCAAGGAAATATGTCACCACCAGAGGCCAGCTATCCTACTGTATATTTCACTAAGGCTAAAGGACAACAAAAAGACCTTTAAACCAACTTTTGAGTTAATCTTGTAGACCACCATTTTTTGGAGTTTCCTGGTGGGATTTCTGGGGTCCCTTATATATAATATCATATCATTTGCAAATAAAATAAAAATGAAAAAAGTGGAGAAAAATATATCATATGATTGATGACAAATTTTCTTGTTTTATCAAACAATATTGGCAAGACATTCAGAGTTATTTTCTATCACGGAAATAAGCAATGCTGCAGAATATTGTTCCCATAATTAATATTTGCTGTGGACAAGTTCTTTTCTCCTGGATTATAAATATACTTTATTACATACCATCTTCTACTGTGATTCAGGTCTGATCCTTGTGTTACTTTTTGCTATTTCTTTTGTGATGACTGTAAAAATTTATAATGTAATTAAGATTCATAACAAATATCCATCCCCAAGTAATACAATTATTTGAGGACAATAAATATATATTTAGTTTTTACTAAGCTAAGTTTTAGGGAATTTAATTTTAAATTCACAAAGAAAATTCTTCATGGATTATAACTGTAGATGATTTAGGACAGAAATGAAGACAAGGCATAGATTTATTTCTCACTTTACCTCAGCTCTTCTTTTGCAATTCTAGTGCTCAAATCAGCCTGGGATCAAGTGACACCAAGGGACAGGAGGACTGAGCCAAGTCCTCCTATGCTAGCCTTATTCTACAGCCCTCCAGTGCTCCAAAGAGTGGGTTTTAAAGGAAAGGGAATTAGAATTTCAGCAGAATTCATTACCCTGAAGTCTAAAATATAAATCAGCTATAAAAGGGCTTAGATAAATTCATGAATGAAAGGTCCATAGAGGGAAAAGGGAAACCAATGAAGAAAGATTACAATTTTAGACTTAAATTGGGAAGGGATTCTCAAGAGTGCATCTGCTCTGGCTGCTTACCTTCAGGTAGTTAAAAATAAACCTCTGCTTTCTGATGAGGCAACTGAAACTCAGAGTCGCTTGCCCAAAGTCCATAGCCAATCAAAATGCAAGAGACACAGAAATAACTACTCAAACTTCACAAGGAAATAGATATTCCATGCACTGACAGATCCCTTTCTCAGCCGTATCCTGATGCTGGGCCAATTTCACTAATTATTTCATTCTCGGAGAGGTGAATTTTATGTTGAACCCTTTTGAGGAATGTTCTCTATATTAATAGACCATGGCAGGCCAAAATAACCAAAGAAATAGATTCACAATTATCTCATTTTAACTAATTCTATTTAATCTATGATCTAAATTTTATTTCTCCTGCAGGATACCATTCTACTAAAAAATAGTAAGAGGTTTGTGTAATGAAAATATCTTCATGTTTTTAACTTCAATACTTCTACATTCTAAGATCTAAATTGAATGTGGACAACAAACTCGAGTTTATGTGATGACCCTTTCAAATTGAATTTGTAAGAAGAAAAATCCCTTAGCTGTACCTAAACATTGAGCATTATGTCTTATGCACATTCAATATGAATGTGCATTAGCATTCAAAAAAAGAACAGCTTTCAAAGGTAATGTAAAATTATCAAGTGGCATGGAGTTTGAGGATAATCATCCCAATTTAATGTAGGATGTCATTCAGGAGGAAGATTTTTCAGCTGGCTTCACTGAAATTATATAGAGGTTATCATAATATCGCATTCCCTACATGCAAACATATTTAGTAAATTATTAAGTAAATAAAGTAACAATGGAATATTATTAGTAAGACAATAACACCACACTCTAAAGTAATTGCCCATATTTCCACTTATGAGTAGACACAAAACTAAGTATATAAAGAGATGATCCTTAAAATATTATGATGAAAAAGTGAACACTGTTCCCTGTATTTTTGCAAACTCATCTATATGCTTTTAGTGTTGTATAAATGTTTCCCACTGCTAAGTCACCTGTTGTGTAGTGTTGAGTCACTACTGAGGCATTATTTTTTCAACCACCTTTTTTATAAACTTGGAATTTCCTTTTACCCTCTCATTCATAAACATTATTTTGTACCTCTTCTCCAGGAACTACTCTCCAAGGAGACTACAAAGACATTTCATGCTGTATCTTGGTTACCAGTGTTTAATGTTGAGTCTTCATTATATTTGTCAGTTTCTTAACTGCATTATATGATGTTCCATATCATAACCCCAAAGTATGTCCTGGGAAAAGACCATTCATTCCTATAAAGACCTCAGGATGTCATACAACACAACACTCATTATAAAGTGAGTATTGAAGTTGTGCGTGGGTAGTATATTTTTTCTTTCATACATCAATAAATTTTCTATATTATAGGTAACAGCAAAATTATGTATTTCAGCTATTATTTTGCATAATCTAATTTAACAAAACCTAACAGCATGAAATATGTAGATGAATTCTGTGAATAAGGACCTCACTTAATAATCAACTGGTATTGAAAGAATTCCTTTCTTGGGCAAACTTAAACAGCATCTACCTTCTTCATAAAGTCCCAATGACAAACCAATTTATGATTTCAACACAGTTTACTCTGAGGAACCAATGAGTTTATTGTGCTCATTTGCAGGGCATATGTGAAGGATTATCATCAGGAGCAAGGGTAGTACCAAAGAAGTTGCACTAGAATGTCTTTACCCAGTGTGATTGAAGAGTTCCCCATATTTGCATAGACAGATTACTGCTGTGGGAGCACATTCTGTTCCTTCAGCCAATAGCCTTTAAGATACCAGCCCACTTGAGCATGGCCTCTGATAGTTTAAAGAGCTATGGGAACCGTATGCCTGCTCTCTTGCTTCTAGCTCCTGTTCGGCTGTTAGACTCTGTTCCTGTTTGAGCTCAGAGGACTATTGTTTAGGACAATGATCTGTAAGTTTTCCCCTTAAATAAATAATCCTTTTATTATCCTAACTCTACAGTTAATCTTATTGAAATATATATCATCTAACACCTCTATAGACCCCAAAGTAATGGGCGATTAGGGCAGAACCTTATACAAATGGCTTTGAGGATGTGTTTGACTCTCAGGAGTGTATCCAATGACCTTCCATAACTCTTGTTCTATGAGGTAATGTCAAGGCTCAACAGGTACTGATCATGGTGGTCTCTTCCTAAACAGGCACGGCTGATCTATCCAAGACAGTAGCTGTTTTGCTTATAGGATAGTTACTTACATTGTCTGGGATATTCTTTCTTTGATGTGGTCACTTAGGTCACTCAGTAGTCTATAGGTAGAGGATAAGTTGGTGAGATGAAACCAGTAGACATTATTCACATATCTTGCATTTTTGTTTAGCTGGGACGGAATACCAGAGTATGTAACATGAACAGCATATAGCAGTATCGTCTTGAGGTAGTGTAACTTTATGCATGGTGAGCCAAGATGAGGTTGCATTTCTCATTAACATTTAGACTCAATGGGCTAGAAAGATAGCTCAGTCAGTAAAGTACTTATTGTGCAACCCTGAGAATCTGAGTTTGAGATCCAGAATTTTCACACACTTGTAATCCCAGTCCTAAAGAGGTAGGGAAAAGAGAAATCCTGGAGCTTGTTAGCAAGCCAGCCTGGCTGAATTGGTGATGCTTGGACAATGAGAGACACTATCTCAAAAAACATGTGTACAGTACCTCACAAAGGACATCTGAGATTTACCTTTACCCTACCTACTTACCCCCACCACACACAATACTTACATGTACAAACATCCACAAAAGCACATACACTTACATTTATAAACATACACCCACATATATACCATACACAGCCTCAAAAGTCAGACAAAACCACTTCTAGCAAGTGCTATTGATTAACACTGTCAGCCCATTATATTCAAGGTGAAGTGACATAGACCTCATACCTGCTCATAAGAGGAACACACAAAAAATAGTCTAAAAAATATGAAGTCATTTTTCAAAAACATGCTATTATTCCCCATAACACTCTATTTAAATGATGCTACTTTAAAAATAATCATTTATTGTATGGCATGTGTATTATGCTTTGTGTCAGAAATTCAGGTAAGTTACTCTGAATCATTTTCCTCCTCCCCCTGGAACCAAGTGGAGTTATTCAGTGATACTAAGGTAGTCCACATTATAAACTTGAAAACATATAAGACAGATTTTTTTTTTGTTAAAAACTATTTTTTTTCTTTTTTTTAGTTTTTGGAGAAAATTAGTCAGGCAGCCCCAGAACGGATGGTACAAGTTGTGAAAGTCCAGATGGTTCAGCAAGTCTTTCCAAAGCTCTGTGCATGAACCTTTAGCGTTTTGTGCAGATTGATTTCACTGTCCCTACAAAATATCTGCATCATAACTTTATACATGTTAACCCCCTTTGTGCTGAATTCAATTTAGACAAGTTACTAGAGCACAGCGCACAAGCATTAAACATACATGGTTCCTATATACTCAAGGTGTGTGTATCGAACTAACACTGATATTTTCGAAAAAAATCTCTAAGTGAAGGTGAAACATTTGTGATGAAGAAACTTGGGATCTGTGATAACTTTGTTATCATGTAAAACAAGTGCTTTGTGACATCTTCAAATGTGGTTAGTCTAATAAATGGAGCAAACATGAAAACAGCTATAGTGCATTCTGTTGAAAAAAAAACATTTTTCATTCTCTACATGTTCAGTTGCTCCCAGCACTGTCCACAAGCTGTATGCAACTGTACCATTAGGATTAATGCAGCGAGGAAGAATATTGACATCCTAATCATAGCCAGGTAAAGATAAAAGCTCATAGACTAAGTTTTCTGAGTAAGGGTCTTTGTAATATGAAAGTCTAGGAAATAAGTAACAAGCTATCTTCCTCTGGATATTCAAGAGGAGAATGTAGAGCACAACTATAAAAAGGAGAATGGGAAAATAGTAGCCAGGTACTTTCTCTACTAAAGTCTGATTTTAGTCTCTTTTTCTGGGCTTCTCTCTTTGAGCTTTTGATTCTATCTGAGCCATTCTTCCTTTCATACAAAAATCAGTCTATAAACCGGGGATATGTCTCAATGCCCATAAACACTTGCCATGTATACATGAGAACATGAGTTTGTCTCTCCAGAACTATGTAAACTAGGTGAGGTAGCATGCATCTGTGTTCTTGGTGCTTGTAAGGCAAGATGGAAGGAACTGACAATTCCCAAAAATTAGCCTGGTGTACCTAGTGGAAAAGAACAAAGAGATTGTTTCAAACAAAGTAGAAATTGAGGACATACCCTTGAGGTTGTTTTCTGACCTCCATGTGTGTGGCATGTCCCCTCCCTCAAACATAAACACACAGTTAACAATTCCAGTTGAGCAGTTTTTTTCAACATTTTGTTACCACAGAGGTAACAAGTTTGGTATCCATGCAACTCTTTCATTTTGACATATAAATGATTCTATATATATGTATGTATATATATATACATTTATGCATATATGTACATATGTGGGGTACAATGAAATAATTAAATTAATGTATTAATGTAATTATTATGTTCAATATAACAAAAACATTTTATTCCTTAATTATTAATTTTCCCCAATACTGAGAACCTTTGAACTCCCCTCTTCCTTAATTTTGAATTTCTATCCTTTATTGGTACAAAATAATTGTTTTGCAATGTTAATAAACTTCTAATATAGCTGTTATCTTTTCTGTTGTACAAAAGTCACATACACAAATAGCTTCAAGATAAACCTCTATGTAAGTTGAACTATATGTGAAGCTGGATGCATGGGAGGCCTTTCTTTTTCTGAAAGATTCTAGGAAGCATCATCTGGTTAAAGTGTTAATAGAAGGTTGTATTTCCACACATTTGGCTGTTGTTTTATTGCACCCACACTATATCTCTTGAATTTACTCCTTGTCTTGAAAGCATCTCTCACTAGAAGAATCTTCACACACTGACTTGGAAATAAGCATATTTTTCTTTAGGTCTACTAAGTTTTAGTACTTTTATATTTCCTCTGAATTTTTCTTGAGAATTGAATAGTTCTTTGTTCAACTCATGGAACTGCCTGACATGCAGGTACAAAAGCCAATTGAAACCTTCACAATTCTTCTTAGAATTTTTTTGTAGTTTGATCCATCAGTATATATCTCCAAGGTGATTTTAGGAAACTCTCTGCCCCTTCATCCAAATTTTTTTCTTCCTCTAGTTTGCAATAATACTTTTCCTTAAGAACTCACAACTTCCCTAACACACAGCAGAAGATCACATGAGAGCCACAAGGATTTTCTAGCTTCTGTCTAAGGCCTAGCTTCAAATTCATGCAAGATGTTTTTGTTTGCATGACAGTGCACCACGATTAATTAGTAAAATTTCCTCTGGTTACTAATTCTACACAACAAACTATATAAATTAAGTTAATTTTAAAAATAACCATTTTGATGTATTTCACGTATCCTCTATATTGGAAATTCAGAAAATTTTAAATAATTTTGGCATCAACTGGAGTTATACAGTGATAGTTACCTAGATAACATGATGTACTTGAAAGATCTTAGACAGCTTAACTGATGCATTTTTGTTCTTGGTTAGTATTGCTGAAAGTCTAGGTTCATGTATTATCTTCAGCTAGTTTAACAGTTGCCGAACTTCCTAAAAAGCAGATGTCTTCCTTCAGTATATTCCAAAAGAAACAGATGTGAGGTTTATAAATTTTTGTTTCAAGACAAGGTACAGTGGGACTCATCTATAATTATAGTGCTTGGGACACTAAAGATGGAGATTCACAAGTTCTAGGACCACCTCATCCACAAAAAATATCACAAAAATATAAAAATTCTACCTAAGTGATCAAACAGCATACCATTTACCACTTGCTGTTTCTCAAAGCAGTCACATGTTGACTTTATTATTATGTGAATGATGCTAGATCCCTTCTTTCAATTTGAAGAATGTTGAAAACTCTGTGGCTAAATCTCAGAACGATCCATGGGCTATAATCCCTTTCAGCTTTAACAACAAAATAGTATATTTTTCATTGAACTCCAGACTATGAGAACAAGTGGGTCTCTGGTTCTTGTGCCTGCCACTGGGATTCTTTCCTCTTATTGGGCTGTCATGTTCAACTTCGATATGATAGTTTTTGCTTCATCTTAGTATATTTTATTTTATCATTTTTGGTTGTATATCACTTAGAAGCCTATTCTGAGATACAGAAAGGGAGTAAATCTGATGGGAAGGGACATGGGAGGAACTTGGAGGAGCAGAAAACAGGAAAAACTATAATCAGTATATATGTATAGGAAAAGAATATATTTCCAATAAAACTGAAAAAAGAAACAATAATTGCAATAATAATAATAGCCTACACTGAAAATCTCTCATGTTCCAGATACTAGTTTATATATATTTTTTCTTCTCTTTTTTTTTTTTAAAAGACATGTTTCTCTATGTATCCCTGGCTGTCCTAGAACTCACTTTGTAAATAAGGCTGGCCTTGAAATCATGGAGATCCTCCTGTTTCTGCCTCCCATGTGCTGGCTTAAAGACATGCACCACCACTGCCTGGCTAGTCTGTGTAGTTTATATTCCATGCCTGGTTTAATCCATGTGAAAACTCTATAATGTAGAAATAATAGCCATCTTCACTGCAGAGGAGGAAAACAAAGGACAAATAAGTTGACTACTGCCTGAGATTCCACTACTTACCAGTAACAATAAACAGACAGGCTTAGACAGATCATACTTTGTTTCATATAATTTTACACCAGAAGAGATAATTTATTTATGATGTTCTCATGAATTAAATTAAAATATAAATTTATCAGGGGATAAGATTTAATAATATTTTCTTATAACCAAAGCAATTTTATTTCATTGTAACAAGAATATGAAGACAAGGAGAAAATAAATCAACCCATAAGAAATATAAGTAACATTGGAGCACCGGACTGAAATCTCAAGGTACAAATCAAGAGCAGGAGACAGAGCACGAGCAAGGAACTCAGGACCGCGAGGGGTGCACCCACACAGTGAGACAATGGGGATGTTCTATCGGGAACTCACCAAGGCCACCTGGCCTGGGTCTGAAAATGCATGGGATAAAACCTGACTTGCTGAACATAGTGGACAATGAGGACTACTGAGAACTCAAGAACAATAGCAATGGGTTTTTGATCCTACTGCACGTACTGGCTTTGTGGGAGCCTAGGCAGTTTGGATGCTCACCTTACTAGACCTGGATGGAGGTGGGTGGTCCTTGGACTTCCCACAGGGCAGGGAACCCGGATTACTCTTAGGGATGATGAGGGAGGGGGACTTGATTGGGGGAGGGGGAGGGAAATGGGAGGTGGTGGCGGGGAGAAGGCAGAAATCTTTAATAAATAAATAAATAAATAAATAAGTAAATTTAAAAAAATAATAAAATTAAATAAAATTAAAAAAAAAAGAACCTGATTATCTTTCAAAGTAAAGCTTGTACTGAGAAAAGGAACACTGATCTCAGTTCTAACAATGCTTTGACACGTACCGAAAAACTGCTTGTCTTTACAAAGAAACACATTTGCATTTCCCAATAAAACTTTCCTTGAAATTAAAAAAAAAAGAAAAGAAATATAAGTAATAGAAGAAATGATCATTTTGCATGCTTCAGGATAACAGGGCAAGAAAGGAATATAGAGATGTTTATGTTATCAGTATTTTTATTTCTTATACTTTCAAAAAATATTAATAAATAATAATTAATTTTAGTAATTATAAATCATTCATTTCTGATGTCCTTATGATAATAAATGATAAAATTCTTAGCTTCTTAATACATTGGATAAAAATAAACTAATAAAGTGTCACTTTAAATGGTTTATCATATATCTAGCCAACAAAATTCATTTAATTGAATTATTTACTCATATAAATGATTATTTTACTAAAATAAATTCATCAAAGAAGAATATGGACAAAGAGTCTGTGCATTTCAAAACTTTTATACAGTGTTAAGTACTGTATAACATTAACTCTTTGTTTTTCTCTCTTTCTGTGTGAGAGAAAGAAAGAAAAAGAGAGTGAGAAATATATATATATATATAGAGAGAGAGAGGGGGGGGGAGGATGCATGAGATGAAAAGAAAGCTTGCTTAAAGTTTACTGTTTTATCTTTTGAAGGACTCAAAATACTCATATGTGATGTTGTTTCAAGTTAGCTACCTGCAATGCTGGCCTCTGACTCTCATGAAGTTTCCCCATGGGAGATGGTGCAAGCCCAGCAGAAAAGAAACCTTAATAAAATAAAACCCCAAAGCTATAGAGCTATGTGTCCAGATATACCAGCTTGTCCTAAAATAATTGGCTCATTAACTAGCCAACTTGGTTTAGTCCTGATATCAAAGACAAATAGGAGAATAGGCTTGGGCTTGCATACTCTCCTGACATACCAATTATTCTCTGGATGCAATGCAATGAGTACAGCATACTTTGATATTATGAAAACTTGAACTGGGCTTTTGGCCTGAAGCTATGATCTAGGCACACACAGACAGTGGGAAAGAGCTACGATATGATCAAGAGAGGTGGCTATGTGTGGACAGCATGGAAAAGGGAGAACAGCAAGAGCTTATTAAGCACAGGACAATGGTTTGTCTCCTCTTTTTAAATCTGTGTAATTTTGGAGTTCATTTGAGTGGGTTTTGAAAGGCAAGGTCATTGATGATAGAAACTGGCACAAATTCTATGCTTAGGAATATGGCTGCCATGAAGGAACTCACCTCTGTCACTAGGCAACATCTTCTACAAACCCATCTCCTATGGCTACTTGTCCCATTACTTGATCTCCAAAGGATGACCTGGGAAAAAGGTCAGCTGGGTAATTGCCCTGCTTTACACTTATAAGACATGCTTAAATGTAAATGAAATGAATTGGTTAAATATGAATTATTCTTACTCCAACTAAGGAAGACAAAAGGTTCAGGTGATAACTAATAAACAAGGAAACCTAAAGCTTCACCTCTCCTTGTTTGCAGATGTATCTAGTGTCACAAAACCAGTAACTGTGGCAGGCCAGTTGGGAAAGGGCAAGAGGACTTTAAGCTGTACTTCCTGTCCTGCTTTCACCACACTATGCAGGCACTGCAACCAAACTTATACTTAGAATCAAGGGAACTTTCAAGTGACCATTCAGAGAACAGAAAATTGATTTCTTGTGTTCTATTTTAGAGACTTTTCTCTTTCTCTTATCACTAATATTTTGACATACATATTTGACCTGAAAATTTCAAGTCAAATTTTCTCTTTTTAGCATCCCCTTGAACATGCAAGAAATTTCAGTCGGCTTTAATTACAGTCATGTCATTTCTGTTTTGCATGTTAATTTATACATTTTTAGTTGAATTTCAATTAATATAAATGGTAAAACATAAATTTGGAATCAGGTAAAACCGAGTAGAGATTCTAGTTAAATGCAATATGGTTTTTCAATTACAAATAATGCTGTAGATATTTCTTAGAACTGCATGAATTGAAATAGAAACATATACAATGAATTATGAGAGAAAACATAGATAAGGCAGTAGTATGAACAGTACGTAACAGTGAGTGTTATGTATTTATAAAGAAAATGTCCTTAAGAATAGATACTAAATTTTACAATTGAATGAGCAACCAATTAGGTTGAGGTCTGAAGAATAACCTAATTACCTTAGAAGTGAGTACCATCACTTAATAATACTAGGATTAATATTCTCATCTCATAGATCTTAATATTCAGGGCAGAAATTTCAGGACAATGATTTCTGACAGTAGCTCTGTGAGTGGAATCCATATAGTAGTAGGATATTTTTATTTTTGCATGCTTAATTTATATATTTTGGGGATAGGACAGCCTTGATTTTACTTGTCTATTCTGGGTTAATTCTAAAATTATTAAAAATTACCAGTTCCATTTTTATTATAGAAATCTGTCTTATTCTATTTTTTTGTACATCACAGATTTCCCTATGTATCCCAAGAGATACTCGAATCTCTCAGCAGAACAGTGACATTTCCAGTAGGCATTTTGCTCCTGGTTTTATAAGCAGTCCCCAAGGCAGATTGTTTGTCTCACTCGAAACTACAGCCAAACCTGACTTCTACATTAATACAGAGAATAATGGAGTTTTCCATGGCCTGTCTCTCTGCCTATGTTTTTCCCAATCTCTCTCTAACTCGATCTGTCTCTTTTAGTTTGACTCTGGTGGTTTTTCTCTTTTTTTCTTTTTCTTTTTTTTTTAATTGGTCTGTGACTCTGCAGTGGTGCTTAACCCCGCTCCCCATTGTTTCTGTTCTTTTCCCAAAGCTCATTGCCTTGCACTGTGTCCCAAAGGATCTAAGGGTATTTTTAGGAGTCAAATCACTGAGAAATTAAACTTCGATACTATAAAGGGACTGATTGATTTCATTCCTTCACCTTAGTGTTCACAGTGCCATCAGTTTCTCTTCTCTGGAGCCCTGTTTGCATACAGTGGGAAAGCCTGGATATTATATTGCTAACACGTGTCTTTAGCTATTTCACAACTGAAGCCCCCACCATTCTTATACAAACTGTAAGTTCAGCTTAGATTCAGCATGTGACAGTTCAATATCAACAACTCTTTATATCATCAAAATGGATATTCACAGATGTGACATCATCAACATAAATAGACACTATCCTCCATCCAGATAAAAGGTCTTAGCCTCTACAAAGGTCAGAAAAGTCCATCTCTAAAGGCAGAAACATTACAGTGCCCTTTAAAGAACTCCTCTGAACAAATGTCCCACATCTGTTTGTTTTACAAAGAAAGAATGCTTACAGAAACAACCTTCTAGAATGATATGAGCATTAGTCTTGGGTCTGAAACAATGTCATAAAAAGAATGAAATTCCATATAAAAAGCAACTGAAAAACCACACCTTTTAAAAGTTTCATTTTAAGAAAACTGTGTTTAAGCAAACAAATGATTTTTAATAATGATAATGAAGGCAAATAGATCACTTGAAAAGTTAAAATTATTAACAATCGTAACCACCACCCACCAACATTACATCTGTCTACCTAGCTTCATGTAAGAAAAAAGGGTAAGAACATGTATGGTGTTATATATTCAAAGAAGTGTAACACAATATGATTTCTTGCTATTCAAATTTAAATCTACACATACTTAAGTGCCTATTTTGTGCCAGACTATGTGTTAGAGTTTTTTCAACTGCCATCTGACTTACCATAGTTGCTCCAAGGCACAGCTAAAGTAACAATTTCTTTTGGAGATAAAGACACTTAGACTCAGAGAAGTTAAGCAGTTTGCTCAGCATCACACATCTAATAAAAAAGATAACCCAACATATGGTTTTGAAGACAAAAACAACAGTTGTATCTCTGTTACAAATAGGTAGAAAGAAAACTGTGGATGGGAAAAAATTGTGTGCCAATTCCTTCCTTCCCCCTGCTTCTATTCCTTCCAGAAATCACAATTCAATTGCCAATCTCCTAATATCTTTCTCTTTCTAGCATCCTCGGTCTTCTTATATTTACTCTTTAATGCAGAGTAATTCACCCAGCTCCAATCATCTCCTAGTATCCTTGTGCCTTTGAGATTACATTTCACAGAGACTTTGGTAAGACTGCATAACAAACAACATGTCTTATTCTCAATTCTATTCTACTCACTATTTACCCAATAAGCCTAAATGGAATTAATTTGTTTGAGTGAAATAAACCTCATTTTCAGAGACATGCTTATTCTGTTTCAGCTAAGGTTATCTTTCCAGTAACCTTGACTTCTACAAAAAAAAAAAAAAGATAGATACAAATAATTTCCTACTCCTGGCAGCAATATTTCAAAGGTCTGAGAGAAACAAAGTGTAAGTTATTCTCTTGTTTAAAAGATAAACCATTCTCACTAGTTCTTTGAGTACCTTACATTCCTCAAAAGCCAATCAAAATGCATATCCTTTAATAAGCAGCCAGTATTAACTTATAACTTGTAACTATCCTGACAACTCATCTTCACCTCTTCGGGATCCAGCATTAACAACACTTCGTTGGCCTTTACTATGCTTAATTTTAGAGCTGGCCTCAAGTTGTTTTATTTCAAGATGTTACCTAGATTGTCCACTGGCCCTTAACTGAAGATAAAGATCCTATACAATGAAACTATTACTGAACTTGATACCTAGAATAGGACTCATTTGGCTTCTAACAAACCAAGGGCTCTTCTGTGATTCAATTTGGTCATATGATAAAGAACTTGATGTTTACCCTTACCTTCCCAAATTTTTTTCCAATTTGTGAAAAAAAAATATCTTTTATAACAACTATGTCATACTTTCCCTTTAGGGCTATCAGACAAAGGTTGCTTTATTGCTAGCGATTCAGTCACAATCTAGGTTCCAATGAAAGACTCTAATTTCTTTGTATTAACTATGATTTGTAACACTTTTTTTTCTTAAAAATAGGAAAGTGTTAGTACTGAGGTCTAGGATGTTTAATGCATAATTGTTTCAAGTGTTATGAAATGTTTTTGTTATGTTTTGCTTTCTGGCAACAATTAGGAAAAAAGTATAAACAGTTTTCATTAATCAAACATTTATTGATAAACTATATAGTAGGGATGTAATCTTCTAATCTACTGGAAAAATGAATTGCCTGACCTAAAAAATTTATATTCTGACATAGTATGTACTCACTCATAAATAGATATTAGACATAAATCAAAGGTTACACCTACAATCCATGACCCCAGAAAAGCTAGATAGCAAGAACACTAAGAGAGACATACATGGATCCCCTTGGGAAGGAGAAATAGACAAGAACTCCTGAGAAAATTGGGAGGAGTAGAGGGAAGAAGGGAAGGGGGCAAGAGAAAGGGGGAGAACATGAGGGAACAGGATGGCCAAGATGGGGGGAGAACAGAGAGGGAGAGCAAGGAAAAAGATGTCTTGATTGAGGAAGCCATAATGGAGCTAGTGAGAAGACTGGCACTAGGGAAATTCCCAGGCATCCACAAGGATGACCCCAACTAAGACCCTAAGCAATAGTGGAAAGGATACTTGAATTGACTCCCCTTGTAATCAGATTGATAAGTGACTTAACTCTCATCATATAAACTTCATCCAGCAACTGATGGAAGCAGATGCAAAGATCCACATTTAGCACTGGGCTGAACACCCAGAGTCCAGTCAAAGAGAAGGAAGAGCAAAAAGATCAAGACCATGATTGTGATACCCACAAAAACAGCTGACCTGAGTTAGCAGGAATTCACTGACTCTAGGTTGAAAGCAAGAGAACCTGAATAGGCTCAAACTAGATCCTCTGAATATGGGTGACAGTTGTGTTTCAGGGATAGTATGTAAGGCCACTGGCAGTAGGACCAGGATTTATCCCTAGTGCTTGAGTTGGATTTTTGGAGCCCATTCTCTTGAGAGGGATACCTTTCTCAGTCTAAATATAGGGGGAGAGCCTTGGTCCTGCCTCGAAGAGAGGGCTTAAACTTTGTTTACTACCCATGGGAAGCCTTTTCCTCTCTGAGGAGTGGTTGGGAGATAGGGCGGGTAGAAAATAAAAGGAGCAGGAGGCAAGAAAAAAGAAACTGGGATTGTTATGTAAAATAAGAAAAGATTGTTTTAAAAATTAAATAAATAACTAAAAATATAGTTTTTCATAGTTTTGATAAAATATACAATATATGATGTGGGATTCTCCTCTGTATGCTGTGAATATCATTGGTTAATAAAGGACTGTTTATGACCTATAGCAGGGCAGAACTTAGCTAGGCAGGGAAAACTAAACTGAATACTGGGAGAAAGGAAGCAGAGTTGGAGAGAAGCCATGTAGGCCCCACCTGAGACAGATGCTAGAACATTACCTCGTAAGCCACAGCCTTATGGTGATATACAGATTAATGAAGATGGGTTAAACTAATATGTAAGAGCTAGCAAATAAGAAGGTAGAATGAATGGGCCAAACAGTGATTTAAATAATATAGTTTTGTGTGGTTATTTCAGGGCTAAGCATTTGGGAACTAACAAGAAGCCTCCCTACAACAAACTAGCACCAATGTGACCAACTAAAATCCACTTAAAACCTGAGAGAGTTTGGGAAAGAATTCTAGTAAAAAAAACAAAAAAACAAAAAAACACAGAGTTAAGTGCAGCTCAACACTGTGGCTCCATTGAGAGAGGTTTTCCTGATTCAACAGTAGGGGAAAAAAGGCATGCTGGCTTTCTGGGCTATGTTGCCACCATGACCTCTGGCTCTTTCAGGAGACCGAGCATTTAAATGGTTTTTTGTGAGCAAAGTGCTAAAACTTGTTTAATGGCAACATAGACGCTCTGTGTGCCTGAAAATGGGGCAATGTGCATGGCTCTCAAAAGCAGCAAATATATCTCTACCATGTTGGACTGGGCTGATGCTTAGGATTTCCTGATTCATGAAAGAGTCTGCCAGACATTCTGCATAACACTGAAGAAAGTGACTGACAAACTGCCAATAAAGGTGGAACTGTCTTTGAAATTTTCTGTGTCATGCAAAAGTCTGCTGGATACTAAGAGCCTATATGCTGAGGATGGATGCCCAACAGTACAGAAGAATGCTAGGTGACTGTACAAGCAGTGAGATGTCTCTGTCAATTCTAGAGTTTTGGAAGATGCTTACAATAAACTTACTGTTTACTTAGGTAATATTATATCCTTCTGGACTCTCTGATAGAGTTGAAGAGTTGATAGTTATAATTTTCCTTAGTTAACTATAATTCTTGCTTGATACCTATTTTGTTGTATGTATTTTTTCTATGTTAAAGTTAAAACCTTCCTTTTTATTTAAACAGAAAAGGGGAGGTTGTATTGGATTCTCCTCAGTATGCTGTGAAAACATTTGGTTAATAAAGGACTGCTTTGGACCTATAGCAGGACAGAACTTAACTAGGTAGGGAAAACTGAGCTTAATGCTGGGAGATAAGAGGCAGAATCAGAGAGAAGCCATGTAGTGCCCACTGGAGACAGACGCCGGAACTTTACCTGGTAAGATACAACCTTATGTCAATACACAGATTAATAGAGATGGGTTCAATTAATATGTTCAATTAAAAAGAAGCTAGAGCTAATGGGCAAAGGAGTAATTTAAATAATATAGTTTCTGTGTGGTTATTTTGGGGCTGAGCACCTGGGAACCAACAAGTAGGCTCCTACAACAATTACATATGAAACTTTAGACTCACAAAAGTATGATGGATGATACAGTACTTTCTTTAATTTTTCCAATTACAAATGGACTAAATACCGTAACTGAATTTTACTTGACAACTGTTTTGTTACATGTAATTTTAGTATGCCAACATGAAAAGCTTTCTTTTTATTAGACAGAAAGGGAGAAATGTTGTGGCATCATCTTTCTGTATGTTGTGAATATCTGTTGTACTCCTTGGTTGATAAATAATGCTGCTTTGATCTATGGCATGTCAGGATAGAGCCAGGTGGAAAAACAAAGGAGAAATACCTGAGAAGAAGGGCTGAGTCTGGGAGATGCCAGCCAGCTGCTAAAGAAGAAGAGCATGTAAAAAATGAGAGAAAAAGCTACAAATCTTGTGACAAATCATAGATTAAAAAATATGGATTAATTTAAATGTAAAAGCTATCTAATAATAAACCTCAGCGGGTGAAGTGTTATTCAAATAAAATAAACTGTGTGGTATAGAACATGGTATTCAATACTATGTAGAAAGAAATTCGGTAGTAGGAGTCAAAGATACAGATTGTGGAGAGAGTATAGTTTTATATACATGTGCAGGAAAGATCTCACTGAATAAGTGAAGTTTAATCAAAGACCTAAAAGAAGTGACTCATCTGAGTTTTCATGCAGTAAAAGCAGCAACAGTAAGCCTTAGTTAGTATTCCAAATGTATTTTAGATATAGCAAGAATATTATTATAAGTGGGAGATGACAATTAAGAAATACGAAAGAAAGAGAATATCAGAGGCTTGATGAAGGCCTGACCATGAACAGCCATAGAAGTCATGTAACTAATTTTGTGTTTACTCTGAAATAAAATTCACTGGATTATATTCATTGAAAAGTTGTAATCTAACATAAATCTATATAGTGACCTCACTAGATATATTAAGGACATTTCAGGTAGGAGTACAGTTGAAAATAATAGAAAGTTTAAGACTATTATAGTAATGAAAAAATGATACAATAATCATTTGGATAAATGCAGAAGACGTGGAGTTAATGAAAATGAGTGAAATTCTAGATAAATTTAAAAAGATCTTACATCATGCACAAAACTCCACTCAAAAAATATCCATAAACCAAAACATAAGAACTGATATCCTAAAACTGCTAGAGAAAGGAGAGTATAATTTAATTTATAGGCAAATGAAATTCTGTAACTCAGGGAATAAGACCAAAAATTGACAAATGATAGATAATAAAGCTCAAAGAATCTAATAAAGAAAAGAAAATAGTCAATTGAGTGAAAAAGAAACACACATAAAGTGAGACAATCTTTGCAAGGTATACAATGGACAGAATATTTGTGTCAAAATAAACAAAGAATTCAAAATAAAAACAAAATCAAAAACTGAGCATCAAGAAAAGACACAACCTGATTAAAAATGGAGTTTGTAATTGAATAGAAAATCCTCAAATTATATGCTCAATGCTCTTTATTTATGGCTAGAAACCAATTATGAGTGAGTACATCCCATGTTCCTCTTTTTTTGGTCTGGGATACCTCACTCAGGATAGTGTTTTCTATTTCCATCCATTTGCATGCAAAATTCGAGAAGTCATTGTTTTTTACCGCTGAGTAGTACTCTAATATGTATATATTCCACATTTTCTTCATCCATTCCTCCATTGAAGGGCATCTAGGTTGTTTCCACGTTCTGGCTATTACAAACAATGCTGCTATGAACATAGTTGAACAGATACTTTTGTCATATGATAGGGCATCTCTTGGGTATATTCCTAAGAGTGGTATTACTGGATCTTGGGGTAGGTTGATCCCAAATTTCCTGAGAAATCACCACACTGATTTCCAAAGTGATTGCACAAGTTTGCATTCCCACCAGCAATGGATGAGTGTACCCCTTACTCCACAACCTCTCCAGCAAAGGCAATCATTGGTGTTTTTGATTTTAACCATTCTGACAGGTGTAAGATGGTATCTCAAAGTTGTTTTAATTTGCATTTCCCTTATCGCTAAGGAGGTTGAGCAGGACCTTAAGTGTCTTTTGGCCATTTGAATTTCTTCTGTTGAGAATTCTCTGTTCAGTTCAGTGCCCCATTTTTTAATTGGGTTAATTAGCATTTTAAAGTCTAGTTTCTTGAGTTCTTTATATATTTTGGAGATCAGATCTTTGTCTGTTGCAGGGTTGGTGACGATCTTCTCCCATAAGTGGGTTGCCTTTTTATCTTAGTGACAGTGTCCTTTGCTTTACAGAAGCTTCTCAGTTTCAGGAGGTCCCATTTATTCAATGTTGTCCTTAATGTCTGTGCTGCTGGGGATATACGTAGGAAGTGATCTCCTGTACTCATATGTTGTAGAGTACTTCCCACTTTTTCTTCTATCAGGTTCTGTGTGTTCAGACTGATATTGAGGTCTTTAATCCATTTGGACTTGAGTTTTGTGCATGGCGATAGATATGAATCTATTTTCATTCTTCTACAGGTTGACAACCAGTTCCGCCAGCACCATTTGTTGAAGATGCTCTCTTTTTTCCATTGAATACTTTTAGCTCCTTTATCAAAAATCAGGTGTTCATATGTTTGTGGGTTAAAATCAGGGTCTTCTACTCGGTTCCATTGATAGACTTATCTGTTTTTATGCCAGTACCAAGCTGTTTGCAATACTGAAGCTCTGTAATAGAGTTTGAAGTCAGGGATGGTAATGCCTCCAGATGATCCTTTATTATATAAGATTGTTTTGGCTATCCTGGGCTTTTTGTTTCTCCATATAAAGTTGATTAATGTCCTCTCAAGGTCTGTGAAGAATTTTGATGGGATTTTAATGGGGATTGCATTGAATCTATAAATTGCCCTTGGTAGAATTGCCATTTTTACTATGTTGATCCTCCCAATCCAAGAGCAAGGGAGATCCTTCCATTTTCTGGTATCCTCCTCAATTTCTTTCTTCAAAGACTTAAAGTTCTTGTCAAATAGATCCTTTACTTCCTTGGTTAGAGTTATCCCCAAGATATTTTATGCTATTTGTGGCTATCGTGAAGGGTGATGCTTCTCTGATTTTCCTCTCTGCTTCCTTATCCTTTGTGTATAGGAAGGCAACTGATTTTTTGGAATTGATCTTGTATCCTGCCATGCTACTAAAGGTGTTTATCAGCTGTAGGAGTTCTTTGCTGGAGTTTTTGGGGTCGCTTATGTACACTATCATATCATCTGCAAATAATGAAAGTTTAACTTCTTCCTTTCCAATTTGAATCCCTTTGATCCCCTTATATTGTCTTATTGCTATCGCTAGAATTTCAAGCACTATATTAAGGAGGTATGGAGAGAGTGGACAGCCTTGTCATGTTCCTGATTTTAGTGGAATAGCTTTGAGTTTCTCTCCATTTAATTTGATGTTAGCTGTCCGCTTGCTATAAATAGCTTTTATTATAGTTAGGTACGACCCTTGTATCCCTAATCTCTCTAAGACCTTTATCATAAAGGGATGTTGAATTTTGTCAAATGGTTTTTCAGCATCTAATGAAATGATCGTATGTTTTTTTTTTCTTTCAGTTTATTTATATGATGGATTACATTGATAGATTTTCATATGTTGAACCAGCCCTGCATCTCTGGGATGAAGCCTACTTGATCATAATGGATAATTTTTCTAATATGTTCTTGGATTCAGTTTGCCAGTGTTTTATTGAGGATTTTCGCATCTATGTTCATGAGTGAGATTGGTCTGTAGTTCTCTTTCTTGGTTGTGTCTTTGTGTGATTTTGGTATCAGAGTAACTGCAGCTTCATAAAAGGAATTTGGCAATGACTTCTCTGTTTCTATATTGTGAAATACATTAAGGAGTATAGGTATTAGGTCTTCTTGGAAGTTCTGGTAGAATTCTGCATTGAAGCCATCTGGACCTGGGCTTTTCTTGGTAGGGAGGTTTTTTATAACAACATCTAATTCTTCACGACTAACAGGTCTATTTAGATTGTTCATCTGGTCCTGGTTTAACTTTGGTATATGGTACTTCTCTAAAAAAGTGTCCATTTCTTTTACATTTTCCTATTTTGTGGCATACAGGCTTTTGTAGTAAGATCTAATGATTCTCTGAATTTCCTTTGTGTCTGTGGTTATGTCTCCCTTTTCATTTCTGATCTTGTTATTTTGCCTATTCTCTCTCCGCCGTTTGATTAGTTTAGATTTGGGTTTATCAATCTTGTTGATTTTCTCCAAGAACCAGCTTTTTGTTTCATTGATTCTTTGGATTGTTTTCTGTGTTTCTATAATTTGTGATCCTAGAGAATCTAAATAAGAAAGTGAACCCAAAGAAAAACATATAGTCATCCGCCTGGATGTAGGGGAAGTAGACAAGATTGCCGGGCAAAAACTGGGAACTTGCGGGTTAGGTGGCATGGGGCTAAGGGGAAATGGGGTGAGAAACGTGAGAAGGGGAGGATGGGAGGAGCTTGGGGGATTGGGATGGTTGGGATATAGGAAGGGTGGATACGGGAGCAGCGAAGTATATATCCTATCTAAGGGAGCCATCTTAGGGTTGGCAAGAGACTTGACTCTAGAGGGGCTCGCAGGTGTCCAGGGAGATGTCCCCAGCTAGTACCTTGGGCAACTGAGGAGAGGGAACCTGAAATGACCCTATCCTATACGGATGAATATCTTGCATATCACCTTAGAACCTTCATCTGGTGATGGACCGAGACAGAGACAGAGACCCAATTTCGAGCAACCGTCTGAGCTCTTAAGGTTCAAATGAGGAGTTGAAAGAGGGAGAACATGTGCAAGGAAATCAGGACCATGAGGTGTACACCCACCCACTGTGACAGGGGAACTGATCTATTGGGAGCCCACCAAGGCCAGCTGGACTGGGACTGAATAAGCATGAGTTGAAACTGGACTCTCTGAACATGGCGGACAATGAAGGCTGATGAGAAGCCAAGGACAATGGCACTAGGTTTCGATCCTAATACATGAACTGGCTTTGTGGGAGCTTAGACTGTTTGGATGCTCACCTTCCTGGACCTAGATAGAAGTGGGAGGACCTTGGTCTTCCCGCAGGGCAGGGAATTTGGACTGCTCTTCAGTATGGAGAGGGAGGGGGAATGGAGTGGGGGGAGGAGAAGAGGAGTGGGGATAGGGGGAGGGGAGTGGGGGGAGGGGGCAATATGTGGGAGGAGGCGGAGGGAAATAGGAAACGGGGAGCAGGTGGAAATTTTAATTAAAATAGAATAAAAATAAATAAATAAATAAAAGTATGCATGGCTAACATAAATATAAACATATATATGCAAATATATATGATATCTATTTATGGAAATATATACTGCATATATATGAAGATGCAATTAGTAGTCATTAAAGATGATATCATCCAATATTAGAAAGAAAGTAGAAAAATGTGAAATAAAAAAATTGTATATGGATACTTTCCATGTTATGAATACAGAAATATCTGTTCGTTTAAAATAAAGAGAATAAACTGGAAAAAAAAGAAAACCCTCAAAAGAAATAAAAATAATTAATGCAGGTTAAAAACCACATCAAAGTTCTGTCTCACTCCAGCCAGAATGGCTATCATCAGGAATTCAAAGACAACAAATTCTAGAGTGTATGTATTCTAAGGGGAACCATTATTTCCTGTCGGTGAGAGGATAAACTAGTGAAACCACTCAGAAAATAAGTCTAGAATTTTTTAAAAAAACTAGAAATGTACCTACCATATGAAAAAATTATGCCACTCTTAGGTATATTTCCAAATAATTATAGAGATACTTGAACATTCAAATTCTTTGCTGCTCTATTCATAGTACTTAAGAGATGAAGGACCAATGGAATCAAATAGAAGACCCAGATATTAATCCACACACCTTCAAACACCTGATTTTTGACAAAGAAGCAAAAAATATCAAATGGAAAAAAGAAAGCATATTTAACAAACGGAGCTGGCATAACTGGATATCAACATGTAGAAGAGAGAAAATAGACCCATATCTATCATCATGTACAAAGCTCAAGTCCAAATGGAGCAAAGACTTCAACATCTTAAAGCCAGCCACACCGAACCTTATAAAAGAGAAAGTGGGAGGTACACTTGAACGCATTGGCACAGGAAACCACTTCCTAAATATAACCCCTGCAGAACAGACACTGAGAGAAACAATTAATAAATGGGATCTCTTGAAACTGAAAAGCTTCTGTAAAACAACGGATATGGTCAAAAAGACAAAATGACAGCCTACAGAATAGGAAAGGATCTTCACTAACCTCACATCAGACAGAGAGGTCTCATCTTCAAAATATACAAAGAACTCAAGAAATTGGTCATCAAAAGAACAAATAATCCAATAAAAATGGAGTACAGACCTAAACAGAGAACTTTCAATAGAGGAATCTAAAATGGCTGAGAGACATTTAAGGAAATATTCAACATCCTTAGTAATCAGAGAAATGCAAAACAAAACAACTCTGAGATTCCATCTTATACCTGTAAGAATGGCCAAGATCAAAAACACTGATGACGTCTTATGCTGCAGAGGTTGTGGGGAAAAGGGAACACTCCTGCATTGGTGGTGGGAATACAAGCTGGTACAACCCCTTTGGATGTCAGTGTGGCAATTTCTCAGAAAATTAGGAAACAATCTTTTTCAAGACCCAGTAATACCACTTTGGGGTATATATCCAAAGGATGCTCAGTTGTGCCACAAGGACATTTGGTCTTCCAGTTTCATTCAGATGTTTAGAATACAAGATGGAGACAAAACATCAGCCTACAGAATGGGAAAAGATCTTTACCAATCCCACATCAGACAAAGGACTGATCTCCAAAATATACAAAGAACTCAAGAAATTGTTACCAAAGGAAAAAAATAATCCAATAAAATATTTCAGAATAAATAAAAGTATATATAAATATGCATACATAATAGATAAATAAAATAAGAAAAAAGGGCTAAGACAATGTTTAGCAACCTGTGATTGTGACCCCTTTGGGGTTGAATGACCCTTTTATTAAGAGCATCAAAAACTACTGATATTTACTTTATGATTCATAACAGTAGTAAAGTTGCAGTTATGAAGTAACAACAAAAATAGTTTTCTGGTTGGAAAGTCACCACAACATGAATACTGTTTTAGAGGGTCACAGCATTAGGAAGGTTGAGAACCACTGGGCTAGGAGTTGCCTCAGACAGTAAAAATGCTTGCCATGCAATCTTGCTGATCTAATTTCTATCCCTGGAATAAAGCAGAAGGCAAGAATCAATCTCTTGAAGTTTTCCTCTGGTCTTCATATACATTCAGTGTGCACCCATACTTTCACACACAGAGAATAATTTAATAATAATAATTAAAAAAGAAAAATAAACATTTTCAAATAGAGCTATGGAATAGTCTAATGAACTGAAATAGAAGTTGGAAATCTCATACCCACTATCAAATCTTAAAAATCAATCAGGAGAGTGACATGCTAGAATATATAGTTATAATCATACAATATGAGAATAAAAATGATAGCTAACACATGGTTCTTGCTATCTAACAATAACTATCTCTATATTATAACTTATTTAATCCTCTTTCTAGAGAAAGAAATTAAACACAAAAATATAGTAATCTCCTTAAGGTTCACACAGTAAGGGTGTAGAATTGAGATTTAAATCCACATAGTTTGGTTGCAGAAAAATGTGCTATATTGTTTGTTCAAAGTTCACCATTAATACAGCTATATGTAAAGAAAGAAATCTTCCATAGCCCATCTTTTTATAAAAGTATTTTCAATTGGGAGTTCAACTTTTCATTGCCCTCTTAGTAATGTATTTTTCAAGGTACAAGATGAACCAGCCAGGGCAAGCCTAATGGCATGTTGAATAAATAATGTCCTTCGGAAGCATCAGAATTGGTCCAGTGTGTATTTAAAGAAAGCAATGAAATGTAACTAACCATTATGGGAGAAACATTACTATTTCATGTAACAGTTTTCCTTCACATCCTATAGGAAATCAGTGAAGAGTTTTCAATTTTCAACCCTCAGAAGCATTGGAAGAGCAGATGAAAGCTACTGTGTCCATCCTACAACTAGAAAGCTGCATACTGTAGAGTTAACTGGTTAGTATACAAATTAAGAAACACACATATGCATATTTTATATATGTACATATATTTTTAACATATTGTTCAAACAAATTATAAATGTATGTCAGAGGAATTACATACACAAGAACGGCATAATAGTGAGAATGTGATTAGGCATCATATGTGATATTCCTCCTGGGAAGTTAATGTGAGTCAACTCTGATCAAGGGATAGAAAAGACAACTAATGTAGCCTTATCTGCTCTAGTATATGCATGGTAATTTAGAGAAAACTAGAGATGATTCACTTCTCTGGTCAGAATTCAATTGGCATATTGTTTCAACTTAGAGAGAACGTTCTAAGAGGCTGCATACCTGCTGGGAAAAAGTTCAAGAGAGAGGAAAATGTTCAATGAGATCTTACATGGCAATCATATAAGTTCTTGGCTACCAATTATTCAGTACTAACATTCTACATATATTAACTTGCTAAATCATCTTAACAAGAACAAGAGTATTCTTTGACTCTCAGAGATGATCATGACATTTTCAAGTTCATATACACACTAGAAGTGGACCTAATATTTAAACACATGTCTGAATAATTCCACTATACCACATTTGACTTCAATGAGAAAAAAAAAGATTATCTATGTGCCCTTACGTTGAATTCCTACTATAGTGCAATCAAGAATCATTGCCACTATCTATACTTCATAGGTAGTAAAACAGTAGATCAGAGTGGTTTGGAGCTTAACAAAAAGCACATAGCTTGCAAGTGGCATTTGTCAAGTATTAAGTACATTAGAAATGTTTATTCTACAGTATCTTTTAAAGTTGGAATTTTTGGGAAAAAAAGTATGAGATATTGACATCTTCCAACTTAAAAAACGTAGTATCAATACATTATCTTTTAAATATGACTCATTTTCATGACTATACAATATTATTTTATACCTACAGAATGCTTAGAAGTATATAATAAACTGAATCTGTAGGAATACAAGACAAATAAGGTACTAGACAACATGCATTATTATTCTGCCTTTTCTCACTTTACACTCTGCTATTCTGTATTTTTCTCATTACTTAAAATTCAAATCACTTCAAATATTGCTTTTCCTTACCGCAGGTCTTCAGTGACAGTTTTATTTTTTTCCATTCACCTCTTCTCCACAAACATCAACACACACACACACACATACACACACACACATACACACACTCACACACATGACTTCTGAACTTTCTTTATTTTCTATATTTTATTATTTGCTGTTATTAATAATCAGTTGTTTCTTCCTATTCGCTCAGTTTTTCACTGAAAAAAAATAATCAGTGCTCATTTCATAGAAGGAACGAAGTAATGGAGATTTATTGATGGTCATAAGTGATAAAGAAATGTTATTCTTAGAGCTATTACAAATTTACTTTTATCTTTTTGGGCTGACCTTCCCCACTTTTTATATAGGCAACTGCTTTTGATGAATTGTGGAAAATTTTAGGAACTCTCAGAGCATAGGTTGAAGTGTATTAAAGTAGGTAAATCTTCCATCTCATGCAGATATCCCATGTTTATTTCCCAGAAGTTGGCCATCCATATTTAAATAATATATAAACAGTGTAACTATATTTACTTGCTCTTATAACAGTCTATCCTACCCAAGATCTTGTTTAGGTAGACATGTTGCTGAGATTTTATTGCATGTATCATCCCAGTCATGACTAAAAGACACTAGCTGGCATTAGATGTCCTTCTCCTCGCTTTTCCAAGATTTTCCTTGAGCCTTAGGGTTTGCATATGTCTCCCTTGGGGTTGGGCACCTTTCAGTCACCTAGTCTCTGCCTTTTTTGCCAGTTACGTATCTCTGTAGTAGTTCCTATCTGGCACAAAAAGAAGCTTCTATGGATTTTCAATTCTAGTCTGGATAAAAACTGGATGAGAGTTTACATGCACTTATTTAAGAATACTACCTGATTTAAAAGTGACTTTGCTTATTAAGTCCAGCTACATCTTCAATTTTGGAAATGGTAAATTGCATTCAGGCATGTTGCAGTGCTAAAATTCTAAACAACCAGTATTTATTTGATTTTAAATTTCAATTTTAGTGACATCTTATATCAATATTAAGCCATCAGGTGGCCATTGAGTCAGGAAGTACAACTGAGAATATCATTCACGCAAACGCCCTCTGCCTACTTTCCTTAGGAGACAAGCATCAGGCTCATACCGTAAGTCTTTATAGGTCTTATGTTTGTACTCCCCTCACAACATTTAAAGAATTTGGAGGATGTAAGGGATTATATAAAGTCAAGATCCAAATTCATTATTGAGTCAAGTACTAAAGCCCGTATCAGAGGCAACTTGATTGTGAGCTACTAACCTCTTAGGAGGACATACTTCTTTGCACATCCGATCACTCATCATCCTAATCCCCTTTCCAAAGTCATTTCCTTCTTAATTAAATTAATCACAAATGCATCATTTCTGACTAGGAGCTACCCATTTAGGCAGTGAAAAAAAAAAACCTGTCATTGGTGAGGAAAAGGAGACAGCAAGTACTTTAATGACTTTCTTTAAAAGGAAACTTTGTTTGAGAAGTAATTGTGTGTGTTTTTTCCTTCCCAGCTATTACTTTTCTGCTTTTAAATCTTAATGTCTCATCTGGATGAACACCTTATCACAAGCCAACAGGGGAAGGCGGTGTTTGTATTTGTATTTGCATTTATATGGCATTTTCATACGGTGTATCTCACACTGCTGACAGAGCAATGAATCACAGGCCTGGAGCACCCTCTCTACATGCATCATGGGAGCAGCCATCTTCCACATGCTCTACAGCAGCAAACTAATTAATCTTTCTAAATTTTAATTCATAAGAATGATGCTGTGGCCAGGGAAGCATGAGAATAGCGTGTATGTCTGGCTGGAGGTTTTTTACAAATTGCAGGAAGTCAGAAATAGTAGGAGAGCATCACAGAGGTAACTATGCAACCCCCCCCCCCAACTGTTGCTTATCACCACAGCTACTGGTGGAATCCTAGAATGAATGAGCCATTGCAGCTTTTATAAGCTTATGATAGAGAAGAGGCAAGCACACAGATTTCACCCAGAATTATTACAGAATCACCTCCCAGAACTGAGTTTGTGCTTAGCATATTCTTTTCTCTTTAAAAGTAGTTTTACATATTATTGCTTTTTCTAAAAATCATCTTAGGCTCTATATCATTAACAAGTAATGAAAACCATTGTGAATTTAGTTCTGTGGAAAGCTGAGTCCGTTTCAATACTTTAGGTCAACATGAAATACAAAGTGCCCCCAAATAAAACTGACTATAAGATCAACTTCCTTTACATCACAAAGCACCATTCTTTCCCAAACAATCCCAAGTGTTCCATCACAGATTGGTACTCAACTATATGGTCCAGGTAAACTTTACTAAATTTCACATTGTTATGAAACTGAGAAATGAAGCATGTATACATTTCAAAGTGTACAAGACAATGTTTTGATGCAGCATTTACTATGGTCATATATAAGCCTAAGTGTTCAACAACCTCCCAGACACACTCTGGAGGATCATAGGGGAAGTGGCTTGGGGATTCTTTTGAATTGCCAACAAGATTCGACTTTGCAGTAATTAAGGAACTACTGATCACGATCTTTATAGCAGGTCCCACAGGTTTTCACTTCCCTAGAAAGGGCATAATGTTTCAGTGTTTAGTGAAATGAATAATGAGTTCCACATGGTCTAAACTTCAAGGCCACACTAACCCCTTCCCCACCCCTTCTTTCACCGTTGCCTTGTTCAGATAACCTGTCTACATTCTCTGTTAAGAATGCGGGATTAAAATAAGGTCCTGATATGCGTCCTACAGTGTAGGCTATGAACCAGCGTTGGATGGGTACATTTTTAAACTCTCAGGCACAGTGCAAAGATTATAAAATGATCTCTGGAGCTTGTGGATGTCATTTAAATTAGAGTTCATGATAGGAAAACAAATGGTTGGGTGAGATAATAGAGGCTTGTGTGATATTCTGAATTCCTCAGTCTTTACTTTTAGCCAATTAAAATTAATTCCTTCAGCCTCACAGCCTGGAAATCCCAGGTTCCAAGATATGTCAAGTTGTGGTTCAATTTTGAGACAGAGGCAATTCCTCAAGAAACCCCAGCCTGACACAATCAAATAAGCCTTGTCAAAGTCCACCTAATCAAAAGCCCCACACTTAATCACATCAGCTTCTTTAGCTCAAACTAGACAGGGTCCCATCAGGGGCTGGGAGCTCTCCATCAATGCTGCCTGTTATTCAAATGATCTAAGCTGCAGCAGTTCAGGCCTGCATCCAGGTTATGGAAAATCAGCTGCAGCTAATTAAAAGTAGTGTGCAGTCTCACATGAGAGTTTCAGCCTCTTCTCCCAGCCAGGTACAGAATGTAATGCGTCTCCAATCATTTCACTGCACCAGGGACCTGGACTAGAGGATTAATGAGACTGGGAAATCTGGAAAGCCAGCGAGTAAAAGCAAAAGTAAAGTGTGTGGCACAGGGAAAAGTAAGAGTGAGTAAGAGAACTTAACGAAACACCCTCTACATCCACACACTAGCATGAAAATTGGCAGTCTGTGTTTCAATAGTATCTGTGTTATTTCAGTTCCAGTACCTGCCACTCTCTAGAACTAGTGAGCGAAGACCTATATCTGCACAACACTGCTGCACAGGGCCTTATTAGCACTCCAACAGAAACTGAGAACTTAAGAGCATTTTCCTTTAGCTGTTTGTTGATTTTCTTTGAACAATTTCATGATATATTATATTTTGCATTTTAATTACTGTCATTTCACTTTCTATTATTTATCTCCACCCCATTACCTATCACAAACACTCACGTGCATGTGCACACGCACATACACATACACACACATAAACACACCTCTTTCTCACATTCATGTCTTTGTTTTGTGACCTATTAAGATTAACAATGGCCGTGCCCACAAAAACTCTTATAAATGAAAACATTTAATTGTGACTGGTTTACAGTTTGAGACGTTTAGGTCATTATCATCATGATGTGAAGCATTGTGGGAATGCAGGCAGACATGTACTGGAGAAGGAGCTGAGAGTTCTACATCTTGATCCACAGACAGCAAAGGCGACTGTGTACCACACTGTCAAAGCTTGAGCATATAAGACCTCAAAATCTGATGCCACAGTAACACACTTCCTCCAATAAGGTCATACCTACCTCAGCAAGGCAACACTTCCTAACAGTGTCACTCCCTACATGCCAGGCATTCAAATATGAGTTTCTGGTGTCCATTCCTATTAAAACCACCTACACATTGTGACCTCACCAGTGGGTAAACAAAAGAAAACAGTGATTTCCTCTCTTCAAGTATCCACCAGTATCCAGAGTTCAACAGAAAGCTGTAGGACCACATGGGCCTCTCACAGACCTATGACTGACTGTTAACAGGTGTAGCCTTTTGTATGTCCACTGCTGGCAGTCACTGCTGTTATGAGATGATGATTGTATTAGTTGTGCAAAGTCCACAAGAAAACATTTCATGTCTCTTTTCCCCTATCACTGACCCTTACATTTTTCCCACCCTTCATCCATGTTGTCCCCTGAGTCTTATAGGGGGTGCTATGAAAGTGTTCTTCTTCTTCTTTTTTTTTTTTTTTTTTTTTTTGGATTTTTCGAGACAGGGTTTCTCTGTAGCTTTTGGTTCCTATCCTGGAACTACTTCTTGTAGACCAGGCTGGCCTCGAACTCACAGAGATCCGCCTGCCTCTGCCTCCCAAGTGCTATGAAAGTCTTCTTGAGGACTGAGTACTGTCCAGTCACTTAGTCTTAGTACTGTTTGCAGCCATGATTCTCTGCATTTGCTAGCTTTAATTATAAAAAGATTTCTAATTAAGACCATGACTAGCATTTGATATAAAATAAACCTAAGTATTTACAAGTCAGCTTGGCACTGAATCAGTTTCGCCAAACTAAAGTGTAAGTGCTCATAGGGCATAAGACCTCCTCAGTCATGGGTTTTTAACCAGGTTTATAGTACCAGGCATGAATTCCCTCCTGTGCGTCAGTCCTTAATTCCTACCAGAGAGGATTTGGTTGCCCCCATGACAGTAGTATCTCTATTATTTCACTGGATATATCTTCTTTGGCAGGTTAGTATTGTAATTCATAGGGTTCTCAGTTGGGTAGGACTATTGTCTTAGTTAGGGTTTAACTTGCTGTGATAAAACACAATGTCCAAATGCAACTTGGGAAAGAACAGCTTTATTTCAGTTTACATGTCCTGAATCATAGTTCATGAAGAGAAGCCAAGGCAGGAACTCATAGATAGGAACTCAAGCATAATCCATGGAGAATTACTGCTTACTGGCTTTCCCTCTATGGTTTGTTCAATCTGCTTTCTTCTAACACCTAGGACTACCAGCCAGGGGTGTCACCACCCATACTCAGATGGGCCCTCCAACATCAACCATAAGACAAGAAAATACATCACAAAATTTTCTGTTGGAGTCATTTTCTCAATTGATGCTCCCTCTTCTAAAATGACTTGAGCTTGTGACATGAAGTTGTCTAGCACAACTATTAATGTGTTTGCTTCCTCGGCAGCTTGAATTTATCTACTAGCACTGTGAATATAGCAAGGAGGAAGCTTCCAGTTCATGTTCACCCCGATTTCTCCAAGTCTTACACACAATATGTGGTATCTTCAGCAATAAGGATTTATGATCTGACTCTGGGAGACAGCCGAGAGGAATGATAATAGCCTGCATTGTTTTGGTAGCCTCTGATGTTTCCACAATTAACAACACATAAGTATTTCTCCGGTAGTTGACACTAAAATTTTAGCTTAATAACCTTGGATTACCAGGTTCAGCATTATTGATTCCTTCAAGTTATATAACCCTTCTCATATTTTTTAGGTGGCTTGAAAGTAGCAGTCATCCATAAGGATTTCACCCACAGTATTCATTTTCATTAATCCTCCCTGTTCATCTCCTCTATCTCTGTACACACATCTCTACTCGGTCTACTGCTTCAAGTATTCACACTCTTTTTTCATATCTATTATTATCTGAAAAGCCATCCTTTGAGGCTTCCAAACAATGACCATTTTCCTAGGTTCTTGTCTTCTCTGGTCACTCCAAGTTCAACACACAAATCTAAACATTCAAAGCTAGAACTGACATATGAAGAGAACACACAGTATTTTATTTCTAATTATGGATTGCATCACACTGTAATTTTTCAAGTCTATCCACTTACTTACAAATTTAATTTTTCATACAGATGAGTAAAATTACATTATGTACATGTAACACAATTTCATTATTCATCCTTTAATGAATATATGGGCTGATTCCATTGGCAAGTTTTTGTGACAAGAGCAGAAATGGACATGGTTGGGCAAGTGTCTTTGAATAAGATATAGAGTCCTTTAGGTATAAACCCTGAGTGGCATAACTGGGTAAACATGGAAGTTCTAGTTCTAATTTTTAGAAAAACTTCCAGAGTGATTTCCACAGTGGTTGTGACAGATTACAAAACAGATCAAATAAGATTATATTTTTGACATCAGTTGGGCCAAGAAGAGTGATATGAGGTGTGGTATGCAGTGGATTCTGGAACTGAGCAAATATTGATGTTCTTAATCCACCATAATATACTAAAAAGGTTTATAATAGTTCCCTTATGCCTCTGAACTTGTGGGTTTTGTGTGTGTGTGTGTGTGTGTGTGATGAGTATCATAGAATGTAAAGTGTGCAAACTGCTTATAACTTCATCACAAGACAAAGATGAATATAAATGTATTGATAATAACAGAAATGAGAGAAAGAGACAGAGGGAGAGATTCTCCCAGTGTAGCATAGTACTTGCTACAGAATTCTTTAAACAAGTGACAAATATTCTTCATTTATCAAATAACAAACCCCAGGCAAAATACAATGGTAAGGGGTTCCTCATTATAACATGGATGGCTTAGTCAAATCCACTTACTGAGACCATCATACCAAATTTATTGTCTACCATGAATTGATAAACAATATCATCTTTTTGTAAGATCTAGAAGGCTATATCAGAAGACATAGTATGTAATTTTGTTATTTCCCCTTTGTCTTTTTATCTTTGTCTCCCCTTAAAATACCACATGTTTGCACAAGAGAAAAGGTTTTATTTTGTTCATTGCTATGCCTATTTCCAAAAGCAAAATGTGACAGAGTGAACTATTCAGTATATTGAATATGTGATTAATCCATTTGTTAGCATTCTTATTTTCATATAAAGCTGATCTCCATGAGAGCATGTTTGTAAATGAAAAATATTTTAAATATCTTTTAACATTTCAGAGTCTCCCACAGTGCATCTTTTACTCCCATTATTTCATTCAGCAAATGTATATTGAGTACTTGCAGTGTTCTAGGTTCTATATTAGACAGGAAATATCAGTGCTAAAGATGTAAAAAATTGTATCTGCATGTAACTTAAAATGGACTGGAAGTCAACAATTTAAAAGAAAAACTTTTGTAGATAATGACAGTTAGTTCAGAGGCATTCTTATCTGTTCAAAGAGCTTAGAATAAGCAATTGTTGAATGTTCACCCCTCAGTGGAACTATATTACCTGCTTCCCAACATCGTCAAGTCTGGACACTCCAACGTTTCATTTTGGATAGATGAAGTGCCTATGGGGCCCATCTCTTCCTTTCTTAGAGGCTAATAACTGTTTATGATTGTTGGAGCAGTGTGCATCATTTTATTTGATGGTGTATCCATTCAAGGTTAAAGAGTTTCAGAGGGAAAAGAAGGAGTTTAACGAAGGGTATTGGGAGTGCATATAATCACAAAACATTGTACATATACATGCAAATGTCCAAAAATAAAGAAAAATATAGAAAAGCAAATTCTTCTGATCAGTATAAATGTCGTATGTTTTCTTGAAATAAAGTAAAATAACCACAGATAATGATGCTTGCCTTTGACCTTTGTGTCTGAGATCACTAGTTCTGTATCAGTCAGTGGGCTGAAAGCACTGCGGGAATAAGTACAGCTTCTAGTAATTACTGCAAAACTTCTCTGAACACACATAAACTCTCATTATATCTTAACCTATCACACTGAAAATTTCCCCTATTGCATTATTTACTGGTTACTCCAGCATCATAAGAATTGGAAGTCAAACTCTTCCTTAACCACCTCTGGTCTAGGAGACTGGAGCTGGTTAAGAAGGAGTTTGTTGGAAATTTCAGTGAGTTATTATCAGAAACTGAAACTGAAGAACTCAATGTAGTGTTTTCTTGCTGCAACTGTATCTACATATACTCAAATTTACAACTCTCTTCTACATGTGATAGATAATATGAAGTATCTGTCTTCTGAATTGGGCTTATTTTGCTTAACATAATGACTTCCAGTTCCATTAATTTTCTTTTGTCTGACACTCTGACTTTGTATCACTCTTAGTCCTCTCACTCTTTTAAGTTCACATTGAGTGAACTAGATAATCCAGGATAATCATTGTGTATCAGGGTCCTTAAAGTAAATATATATACAAAATATAGTTTGCAAGATGTCTTAGACATCTTGTAGAAAGAATAACAAGATACCACAAACTTGAGGGTTTATAAGTTTGTTTCTCAGTGTTCTGAAAAGTTCAATAGCAATGTGTCAATATGCCTAGTATACAGTAAGAATTTTTTTTGTTTTTATAATTTATTTATTTATTTATTAAAGATTTCTGCCTCCTCCCTGCCACCGCCTCCCATTTCCCTCCCCCTCCCCCAACCAGCTCCCCCTCCCTCAGCAGCGTGAAGAGCAGTCAGGGTTCCCTGCCCTATGGGAAGTCCAAGGACCTCCAACCTCCTTCCAGGTCTAGTAAGGTGAGCCTCCAAACAGCCTAGGCTCCCACAAAGCCAGTACGTGCAGTAGGATCAAAACCCAGTGCCATTGTTCTTGACTTCTCAGCAGCCCTCATTGTCCGCTATGTTCAGAGAGTCCGGTTTTATCCCATGCTTTTTCAGACCCAGTCCAGCTGGCCTTGGTGAGTTCCCGATAGAACATCCCCAATGTCTCAGTGTGTGGGTGCACTCGTGGTCCCGAGTTCCTTGCTCGTGCTCTCTCTCCTTCTGCTCCTCATTTGGACCTTGGGATTTCAGCCCGGTGCTCCAATGTGGGTCTCTGTAACTTGTTTAATCATAGATAGTGCCTTTTGCTGGGTTTTCACATGATAGAAAAAGCAAATGAAGCCAGTTATCTTGGGTCTTTTCTTGATTACTTTACTTGTCTGTTGTACTAACAAAGCACCACAGACAAGGCACCTTATAAAAGAGTTTTTTGGAGATCTAGGTCCCAGAGCATTAAAGTCCATGATCATCATGATGGGGAACATGACAGCTGGCAGGAAGGCGTGGTGCCAAATGAATATCTGAGTGCTTTGATCTGATCTACAAGCACAAGGCAGAGAAAGACATAGTTGAGAATGGTGTGGATTTTTGCTACCCCAAAGCCCACCCCCAATGATGTACCTCTTCCAACAAGACCAGACCTCCTAATCCTTCCGAAAGAACTTCCCAAACTTGGGACCAAGCACTTGAACATATGAGCATATGGGGGCATTTTCATTCAAAACCATCATAAGCCTCTATAATAAGGATACTTCCAATACTTTTATTTAGTAGTTACTTTTCCCTTACTGTAATAATACTCCTAAGGCAAATTATAACATAATTTATTTTGGCTTACTTTTACAGAGGTACAAGAGTTCATGAAGTGATAATGATGGCAAAAGCAAGAAAAAAGGTGTTCACAACTTGAATCACAAGCATGAATAAGAGATAACAACCCATGGTATTGGTCTCCAAACTCTCAAAGCCTACTCTCAGTTACATACTTCCTCTAGTAAGTCCACACCACCTAAGTATCCACGAACAGTGCCATCAATTGGAGATCATGTGTTCAAATATATTAGCCTATGGCAAAAATTATCATTCAAGCCACCACAGGTATTAATACCATTTTTGATGGTTCTGAACTAATTAATTACTCCCTCAGAGTACTACTTCTTATAGCTATTGCTTTAGTGTATTGAACTTTAACATATAAATCTGAGGGGTGTACAAAAGGTAAGGTTATGTGGTTATGGGATCCACAGATGAGGATGTAATATGTGGTCATAATTTAACCTAAGATGGAACCCATTACCCATTTGCTATGTAGCTGTTTCCTACAACTTTCTTTTCTCTTGAAATTTTTTCCATTTGGTTTTTGAATATAAAAAAAGTACACCTTTACTTAAATCACTCTCCTTAGTGATATGGGATTCCCCTCTATATGCTGTAAATATGCTTTACTACCAATGGTTAATAAGGAAGCTGCTTTGGGTCTATGACAACATAGAATAGGGAAAGGCAGGAATTACAAGTAGAGATAGAGGAGAAAAAAGGTGGAGTCAGGGAGATGCCATGTAGTCACTGAAAGAGAAAGACACACATGAAAGCCTGCCGGAAGCTTGCATGTAGGCCATGACTTCATGGTGATGCACAGATTAATAGAAATGGGTTAATTTAAGATATAAGAGCTAGCTAGAAATATGCATAAGATAATAGACCAAGCAGTGTTTTAATTAATACAGTTTCTGTGTAATTATTTCAGGTCTGGGAGGCCAGGACATAAACAAGCAGCCTACGCCTACAAAATAACATGCCAACATGGGGCAACAACATTCACAAAAAAAACCCTGAGAGACTTAAAAGAAATTATAGACACAAAAGAATATAATTAAACATGACTTCTTGGTAGCTGTATTTTTTTTTTTAGATTTGCCCTGTTTGCTAGAAGCAAACAGAGGCACAATTCATTTAAGAGAAGGCTTCCTGACTCAGCAATAGCAGCAAAAACTGCATGGCCCCTTTTAAAAGGCTTCCTGGTTTGTGCTAGCTGCACAAATAATTCTGGATCTTTCAGGAGACTGATCATTTGAATGGGGTTTGTAAGCAGAGTGATACAAATTGCTTAATGACAACATAGACCTACTGTGTGCCTGGAAATGGACCTGTGAGCATGGCGTGTATGGCTGACACCAAATGGACCTCTGCCATGTTGGAATGGGCAGAGTCAAAAGGCAAAGCAGCCCTATTCCTAGCCACACCACTTAGCCTTTTAAGAAGCTCTCTTGGATAGAAAAGGATTACAGATACACAATAGGACAGACATAAAGGACCCCTAAACAAGAGACAGTGTATTCCAAACATGTACTTAGGCTTGGGAGAGTTAGAAAAAGAATAGAGACAGTCATAGATTAAAGGAGTAAAGAAAAATAGCCATGTAAAGATGGAAAATACACAGTCCAGATTATATGTATATTATTGTGATTTCTTTGAATTTTTTGACTATGAACGAGCTAAGTACAGAGCTAAGTACATTGTACACACTGCTAAAATAAACCAACATATATATTTTAAAAGTTTATTGACTTCAAAATTTGAGTCTAAGGATATGTTGCTTTGGAGAAGAGGTTTTGCTTTTGTTTCCACAGAAGATAAGAACCTGTGAATTCCTTTCAGGCTAATATGGCTTGACCAAATAAGATATCCTGAAGTGATAGCCTAGGTGGTTCAACAACTACAACAGCTTTAGGACTGAAGGCTGAGATGAAATAACTACACAGGATATCCCATAAAAGACACGATTAACAGTGACCCGATCAGCAGGAAGTAGTCTAGAGAACAACACCCAAATTTCCTAAATGATTGTTTACAAATGTTTGTTTACAATTAAAGGGGGATACGCTATAGAGATGAATACTTTGCATTGGTAGGGATCTTGGTCTATTGATACAGTAAAGTCAATTATGTTATATGTATATATCTGTTCTTGATTAAGGTACTGTGTTTGTGCCACTCATTTAAAATATAATGTATAATTAATAAATGCAGGTTAATAGATAATTATCTCTAATAACAAAGCTTGTAATCATGTTAGTTAGGTTTTCTAGATGTGTAGAGATATATTTCAGATGAATAGCTATTCAAACCTTTCAAAGACTAACAGAATATGACACTTAAAATGTTTGAAAACTTATGACTTTTCATGACAATGAGACACATCTTCTCCTGGCAGCACTAAGCTACTTCAAGTGAATTATGGTCATCAAAGAGGCTCCTCATGGAGTTGGTTAGTCATTTGGACAAGAAGCTGCTCTTGCCTAGTCTGCTGGATGTTATGCTGTATAAAACGGACATGCACACCTGCAGAAAAATGACTGCTAAAGTTGGCTAAAGAAGGTGATACAGTCCTTCAGGGTTCCTGCTTCATGAAAGAGTCTGCCAGACATTCTGCAGAACACATTAGAAAGCAACTGATGGACTTTGCCACTACAAGGCATAAGAGATCTTCAAATTTTCTGCTTCACGGAAAAATATTTCAGAAACTATGGGCTTATAGGCTGAAGATGGATGCCGTAACATTACAGAAGAAATTTGGTGAATGTCCAGGCAGCAATATGTCTCTGTCAATTCTAGAGTTTTGGAAGTTGCTTACAATGTACTTCCTGTTTACCTAGGTAATATTATATTTTTCTGGAGTCTTTGATAGAGTTGAAGAATATATAGTTATAATTATAGTTTTCCTTAGTTATAATAAAAGATAAAGTAGATGTAAATAAATATTGCAATTGTAATTTTTGCTTGATACCTGTTTTGTTGTTTGTAATCTTGCTATGTTAAAGTTAAAACCTTCCTTCTTTTTTAGACAGAAAGGGCAAGGTTACCTCGGATTCCCCTCTGCATGTTGTAAATATGTTTTATTACCATTGGTTAATAAAGAAGCTGCTTTGGGCCTATGACAGCACAGAATAGGAAAAGGCAAGAATTCCAAGCAGAGATAGAGAAAAGAAAATGGAGTCAGGAAGATGTCATGTAGCCACTGAAGGAGAAAGACGCCAACAAGATCTTGTTAGATCCTTGTCGGTAGGCCACAATCTTATGGTGATGCACAGATTAATAGAGAAGGGTTAATTTAAGACATAATAGCTAGCTAGAAATATGTATAAGCTATTAGACAAAACAGTGTTTTAATTAATATAGTTTCTGTGTAATTATTTCAGGTCTGAGAGGCTGGGAAACGAACAAGCAGTCTCTGCCTACACCTTGGGTCTCTCTAGTCATTAAGTCCTATACCTCATATACTTAAAACTGCCAGACAGACATCTTGAAAGAGGAAGTGATATATGCTGCCTCTATTCCTCTTACAGTTTTTTCTTCACAGCACTCATCTACTTTCTGTTACTTCTTCCTCAGTCTTTAATTCTGCCTTTTCCTTCTTTTAATGTGAGCTGAACTTCATCTTTAATTTTAAGTTTTCTAGTCTTCTCTTTACATACTAATTCTTATGCAGGCATCAATGGATGTTAATAGTTTCCCTTGATATATTCAACTATCAAGTAGTTATTGAATACCTATTCTGCATCTCTTGCTTTTGTAGATATTTGAGGGAGATGGATCATCAGCTTACTGGCACTTGAGTCTGATACATTAGAGATGCATGCAATTCTCTACACCATCACTATCACTATCATTACTTAAACAGATAAAAGAACTTTATTTCTAGTTTTCCCAGCCTCTTTGGTTGGTCCATCCATATTCCTGTAATACTCAGCACTAAAAGTGACTTTTCCAAAGTGAATTAATCATGTGATTCTTCTTTTGTAAAATCCTTTGTGTCTTGTATTATCTTCCAGATAATGATCATGTCCCTTGGTATGACAAGAAAATCCCATAATACTCTGTACACCCTATTTTTCTTTTCAGCTCTTTTATTCTTTACACTTATTCATTTAGTCCATGTTCCGGCTACACCAAACAAATTTCTATCCTGTAAAGTCCATTCTCTTGCTTATACCAGAAATATCTGTCTTCTTCCATCTCTATTTTTACATGTGTTTCTTTCCCATGCATGTATTCATACACACACACACACACACACATACACAATTCACTACTCAAGCTTTAGGGCATTTCCTGGAAGGGGCTTTGCTTAGAAAAGTCATCTGAATATTCAGGTCTATATATATTTCCTGTCCCATTTGTTTTTTCCATCAGCAGAAATAGTAACTTTATATGGAAGCATTTCCAAATTTGTTTAGTTTTCTCTCTACCTTCTTATCTGCAACACTTCTTGAAATGTGAATGTATATTTTAGTCATTGTCATATGCATTAAAGTTAGTACTATGCCTTTCAGTACAGGACAAATGCTTAGGAAATACTTGGTGAAAACAATGATGTTAAATGAAGGAATTAAATTACGACATAGAACAAATTAGTATAAAGTAATACAATGCTACCATAAAATTAGCATAAAGCAATACAATATTTCTAATCAGTTCATCTCTGTTTTTCTCCCTGTAATAATATAGAAGAATATATCATTTCCAACAAAGTTTGAAATGGCTAATCTTATATCTTCATTCAACAAGTTTTTATGATCATTGAGTTTGTGACATAATTTATCATGTGAAAATGGGACAGGAGTTAATTCTGACCTCAATTTCAATTGCATAGGGTAGAAAACTGCCAAATTGTCTGGGGTTATTGACACCATCATGGCAACTTACTTACAGATGGACAACAGAATAAACAGAGCTCCACTGGAATGAGGTTTAAGGAACAATAATTTTGCGTGAAGCAATAGATAAAGAGGCACTAGTGTCAAATATTGTGACCTGAGAAAGGGTAGAATCTAGAAAAGACTGGACTTGCAGTTTCCAAGAAGTATTTGAAAAAATTCAATTCTTGGAATAAGTCTGAGGCATATAATATTCTTCCAAGTGAATGAGTTTGGGAGTAGAACCATACATGGTTTTGGCTTTGATTCTTAAGACCAAGATTTTTAAGATGACACATCTTCCAAGTAAACTAAAGGGTATAAAGAAAATGAATGAATAAAAATATTCCTTGGAGCTGGGTAGTGATGACATAGGCCTTTAATCCCAGCACTTGGGAGGGAGAGGCAGACATATCTCTATGAGTTCGAGGCCAGCCTGGTCTACAAGAGCTAGTTACAGGCCAGGCTCTAAAACTACATCAAAACCCTGTCTCAAAAGACCAAAAAAATAAAAATATTCCTTGGACGATTGTAATAATATCATTTGAAGATATATGTGAACAAAGAATATCTATAGTTTGATTTAACCCTCATAATTAATAAATCCTTCCACACTCTAGAGATTAAATAGTAATTTGAACCCAGCTTTATTAAATAGTAGAAATTCTGCTCATTGGTAATGAAAATAATCATAAGTCATTGGAGGAAGATGAGATATCTGACCTTTTAATTAAAGATCACCAGTCACTAGCGAAAGTGTACTGAAAAATCATAAAGGCTACATGACCTTTAAATAACTTCACTAAGAATTTAAAAGGGTGTGCATGTGTGTCTATGTATGTGTGTGAGAGAGAGAAAGAGACTGAGAAGAAAACCCACTCCCAGAGTACTGAAAAAATGTCTGATCCCAAGTAATATAAGCACATGAGCACAATTCTCATTGATGTTAAGATATGGAAGAAAGTTGGACATGTAGTTTCAATAGCTTCAGCAAAATTTTTATGCATTAAGTTGGTTTATTTTTGTTGTTATTTTCAACACTTATGATCCTTTTTATAACCTTATAAAACTAGTTTTTCAAGGTAAAATATTCATCCAATATTCTACTGTTTTTAGCTTCTGTTTGTTTTTTTAATCAGTATGACCAGCAAGTGATAACCTTATTTACTACTCATATAGGAGCAAGGAAGAGAAAAGTAAATTAAACTAGCCTATACAGAAATGGGTGATGGACAACTGATACACTAAACCTTATCAAAAGCTCATAGCTTGGGAAATCATAGGCTGTAGTTTGAATATTATTAGATGCTGATGTGTGTAATTCAGTGGTTCTCAACCTATAGGTCATGACCCCTTTGGCAAACCTCTGTCTCCAATAATATTTACATTATGCTTCATAACAGTAGCAAACTTACAGCTATGCTATGGAAGTAATAACAAAAATAATTTTGTGGTTTTGGGGTCACTTGATATATGTAACTGTTTTAAAGGATTGAAGCATTACATTTGAAAGTTTGAGAACCTCTGTGCTAAATGGGCATAATAAAGTCCATACAAAGCGCCTACAAAGTTGCATTCAAATAATTATGCTATCCCTATAGATTTTTGCTGCTGTCACCTTTGGTCAGAGAAGCCATGGAACTCTTTTTTTAAATGATCTTATTTTAACCTTTGATTTTTCTTAAACACTATTTCATTTTTTGTAAAATCTATATTGAAATAAACTCATCTATTAGACAACTTACCACTTTAAGCATGCGAATTCGCTGAGGAAGTGGCTTGGAGGTGGAGCACTGGACTCCAACATGAGCATCCCTGGGCTTGATCAGCAGCTTGTATAAGTAAGAGAAGAAGGAGAAAGGAGAGTAATAAGGAAAAGAGAGTCAGTCAGTATATTTTAGAACATTATATTCACCATACTGATAAGGATATTTACACCTTCATCCACCCCAAAGCCCTTTTCTCATACACTTTGGCAGTCGTCAGTCTATTTCCTCTCTGCCCCTACACTCTAAATACACTCTAAAAATTCTTTTTCCCTTTTTTTCATATCACATTTTACTAGAAATTGAATACAGAGCCTCATGCATGTAGCCATGGTGCTCTTAAAGGCATAGCACCTGTGATTATTTCCACAGAACTTCCACAAAACTGAGCCTATCAACATCCTATCATAGAGAAGGAAAAGATTTCCAAAGCCCCACCATTGCCTAAGGACCTAGATGCAGAAAATGGCAAGAAGAAAGATTCTCCTCAATGATGTAGGTACTGGTAAGTTGTTGAAGCTGCTGTAAATAATTTCTTACCAATATTCTTTTAAGAATCCTAATGGAGGCTGGAGAGATGGCTCAGTGGTTAAGAGCATTGCCTGCTCTTCCAAAGGTCGTGAGTTCAATTCCTGGCAGCCACGTGGTGGCTCACAACCATCTGTAATGAGGTCTGCTGCCCTTTTCTGGTCTGCAAACACACACAGACTGAATATTGTATACATAATAAGTAAATAAATAAATAAAAAAAAAGAATCCTAATGGAATTCACAGGATCTTGTACACATTCAAAAGAGGCAAGAAAGTAAATGGGGGTGCAGTTGTAAATAGGAATAAGATCAAGGGAATTGGAGTGAGATGATATACGGCAACGGAAGTGAATATTATCAAAGTAAATTATATATGTATAAAATATCAATTAAAGCCACTATTATAAATAATAATAATAGATAATAAGAAAATTTAAAAAATAGAATGTTTAAGAAGCATAAAGTAGTATGCCATAGATACCAAGGTAGAGATCATAGGCAATCTCATGGAATCTGGAAGACAGGAATAAAATTAAACAGTGGAACATCTAGACCTGCTTTTAATTTCTCAGGAAAGAAAATCCATGTAAGTTAGGATACCCATACTATGGAATTTCAATATATCATGTATAGTGTCAGCCTAAAAGTTGCTTTTCTAGTGAAAGACACTTTGTAGACCAGTTCGTATTATATCCTGGACTTGTTTTTGGACAAGAACTGGACATTGCATACAAAAAAACACATTATAACATTTAGAAATAAATATCAAGAATAAGCTTAGTAATGGAAGGACATAATCAAACTCCTCAAAAGTGACCATATCCTATTATCTGAAGTCATGCTCATTTAAAACAGAAGCATGCATCTCACCCCATAATACAGCATAATATAATGTCAGTTTCAGAGCTTAGGAAAAGTACACACTTCAAGACACTATTTCAATATTCTACAGTGGAAACTATCTGTATCACAAAAAATGAATACTTTTTTCAATGTTGACTAGAAAAGTGGTACCTGCTTCATTTGATGGCATGGCACTTACTTATCTAACGCCTTTCTCAGAGAGACCAGAGGTGTGATTCAGGTATCATTTAATTAATCCTTAAAATAACTCTGTCTGAAGGAAAAGACAGAGCCTCAGCATGTAACATTAAAGGCAAAAGTCTTTGGAATGTTATTTAAATTCAACACAATAATCCAATTACTGTATTTAGACATGTTTTAAAAAAATCTGTTTTCTGTCATGGTCAAGGGATGGGGTTAATCTAAGATCCTACTTGAAAATTACTATGCTGAAAGAGAAATTTCAAACAACAATAAGAAAATCATATTTTCCCTACTGAAACAAAAGTGAATAGAATTTCAATTCATCAGTCATTTTTTTTTTACTCTTTCTTGGTGAGAATTTTACAGACTATGTTGTGATATTATTCACCTCCTTCCCAAACTTTTACAAGGTCTACCCCCTTCCCTACTCAACTGTGGGTCACATTTTTGTTTTATGCCCATCAAGTCTAATTTGTGATGTTTTGATATTGTTGGGTACATGGCTGTCCTTGGGAAGGATGGTCAACCTACTGTGTTCTACACATTAAGAAGATTGACTTTATTCCCAATAGCTCTAAATTGGCAATAACTCCTCAGGTTCAAGTAGAACTTCCTGCCCACTTCCTCTCTCCAGGTATGATTTTTGTCTTATTTGAGTCTATGCAGGTCTTGTCTATATACTGTCACAATCATTATGAGCTGATGCGTGCAAATACCCTGCTATGTATGGAAAATACTGTTTTCTTAGTCATCCACCACTCTTGACTCTTATAATATTTTCTGCTTTCTTTTCCACAATGACCCATAATTCTTTGGAGGAGGGTGAATGATATATATGTCTCATTTGGGGCTGATCATTCTGCAGTCTCTTGTAATGTATATTAACCAGTTGTAGGTCTCCGTGTTAATCATCGTATGCTGTAAATAGAAGTTTCTCTGATGGTGGTTGAGATTTGCATCTGTCTGTGGGTATAACAAGAAGTCCTTGGGAGTCGATGATTCACAAATACTTCATGAAAACACAATGTCGCAGATCACATTTTATACTTCACTACTCATTGTATAATGACAGTGGAGAGGGGACAGTCTTGGAAACTTACTGATGGTAGGAGGCCATATATACAAGCTTTTACTCATATAATAAAGTACAGGTACTGAAAATATTGTATGTGTATTTTAACTTACTTTGTAAGAGACTTTATTCTTTGAGATTTTGCTCCAGACTAGATAGTAAACAGCAATTTAGAAATCTCTAGAGGTTAAAAAATAAAAAGCTAAAAAGAAAAATGTATGCCTTGCAAGCAGCGTTCCCAGTAATTTGTTTAAGTTGTGAGCAGACAGTCATGCTAAATCAGCAACAAACTATGACGAGTGAGCAAACACAGAGAGAGATCACTGTTGTAATCCAATAAAACTTTCAACAAAGTTGTCATCCAGTGCACATTAACTAGCCTACATAGTTATCACCATAGTAAATGCAAGCTACAATATTTTTAAGTATATACTTGATGCATTCACAGTGTTAAATATCATGTTAAGTATTATTAACACAAAGATAAATTTAACACTACCATCACTAGGAACATGAAATCTGTTGGGAAAAGTCAAATTGAGCAAATAATTTCAAGGAACATTGGTGAAAATATGCATACCACCTGAGCCGTAATCCATTCTAATGGCAGTTAATCGTTCTATCAAAGCTCATACATAACCCTGTTCTTCCTTTTCTTTTCTTTTCTCATGGTGAAATGTGGGAGAATAGTAGAATATTTTTGTGAAAGAACTGGAATTATAAGACAGCCTACTTTTATTTATTTATTTATTTATTTATTTATTTATTTATTTATTTATTTTTGGTTTTTTGAGGCAGGGTTTCTCTGTAGCTATGGAGCCTGTCCTGGAACTAGCTCTTGTAGACCAGGTTGGCTCAAAGTCACAGAGATCCGCCTGCCTCTTCCTCCCACGTGCTGGGATTAGAGGCACGGGCCACCACCGCCCAGCTATAACCCCGTTCTTAATGGAGATATTGGAGTGTGCATGGCAAAGTATACATGCAGTCAATACAAATAGGTTACATAAGCAAATACGTAGTAATAGCAAAACATTGTGGAGTACGTACAAGGTGAAATGCAAGCAACTCATCACTCTTGCAGTGTGAAGAATGAAGTAGGGATAAGGCTAGAAATGAAGGAAGAGTCAGATCAAGAAAGAACTTAAAAGCAGATAGTGAGTGCAATATCTTCACAGCCTTCTTTTAGTAATTGAGTTCTTTAGCATCATGGTGGACATTTTATATTGATTCCACTTAGTAATAATCTTCAATACATTACCTACCAACCTTTTGAGTATCACATTTTATCCAATTACATATAAAATTAACCCTCAACAAACTGCAGTGCCCTGCCTTCTTCTAGAATCAAATGCTCCTGTGCTTCACTCAATAATAACAGCCGAATCTTCTATTTTACTCTTATACTCAACTTAGACTTGAAGGGACCCAGTCAAATAAGTAAGATACATAGTTTCTCCAAGTGCTGGATACTCTGAATAACAGCTTTTTAAATTGCCTTGTTGCCTTGGAATTTGTGAATGGGTATGGTTACAATTTCTTGAAAGCATGTTTGTCAACATGCAAGAATCCAGGAAGAGAACAATGGAAGACAATGTCAGTGATATCCAAGTACAGATGAAATGACAGTAATAGGATGATAATGGTCCTCAGTGAATTCATAGATAAAATACTGTTAGAACATAGATACTGCATTTTTTAAATCCTATGAAGTGGTGGTGTGGTTTGAATCTGAAATTAACCCTTAGTACCCAGTTAAAGGTATGGTTTAGAGGGGGTTATAACCCAGTAGGAGAAAAGACATGGCTGGTAGAAATGAGTCAATGTGTGCAGACCTTTGAGGATTATACCCTAGCCCCATTTCTCTCTTCAATTTTCTGCTTACCCACCACAGTGTAACCAGACACAAGCTCTCATTACCCTGTATTGGGTCACGGACATTATTCTGCTTTTCCAAGAAAGATGGGCTGTATCCTCCAAACTGTGACTCAAATAAATCTTCTTCTATAAAAAGGAAGTTAGAAAACCTACTGCAGGCGATTGTTGTCTCCATTTTGGACAAAAAAGAAAACTAATATCCTGAGAGATTATATTAATTAATTAAGGTTGCATAGCATGTAGCAACATTAACACACACACTTACCAAAATGGCACAATTAGTGACTTGAAGGAGAGAGGAAACTAAGAAACCAATTCATTCTTTGACCTGTGCCATACAAATTAGGAGCAAACTTCAGATGCTTAATTAACAACTTCGGGAACAAATGACAAGTCCCCAAAGCCCTCAGAAGGTCATCCTATTCCCACTTTATAGCACTTTAAGAAATAACAATATGCTTCAAAGTTCTGCTAAGAATCAACATTCATGGTATTCAGAAACAGATCAACAAAGATATCGGCAGTTTCTCTTCAAAGGAACTATGAAACTTTATAGAAACTTTGTGAGTTAATGCTTCATTATCTGTAAAGTTAACATAATGCCATTTTGTAAGTACATCCTGAAGTATATATTAGAACACGCAGGAAAAACACATTCAATCAGTTTCCTTCTCGTCAACATCCTTAAGTCCCTTGCTCTTCTATGTTTCCAACATCAAACTTCTACCAAACTCCAGTATGGACTTGTTTAGTAATATGCCCATATATTTATTTTTGGATGTATAATAAGGTAAATAAACATTACCATGAAAACTATGTGACTACCAAGACAGGTTCTTCTGCTCAGGATGTGGAACCAAAAGGCATGATTTGAAGGCTTGGTTACCATGATGATGTTATTGGGAGACAACTGAAAATTTTAGTAGTAGGTAATTATGGGAGGTCACTGAATACATATCCCTGAAGATTCTTCTGTTTTCTCTTTTATTCCTAGATGGTAAAGTGGGAGGATTTTCTGTGATTCACATTTCTGCTCTGATGTGTTTTTTCATCTGAGGCCCAAAGCAGTGGCACAGTATCATGGAATGAACTCAGCAAAATCATGTATGTGAAAAAGTTTCTCGTTTATTAGCTAGTTGCCTTAGTCTGTTATTGTGGGAAAAAGCTCACTAGTGCATTTTTTGTTGTTTTTTTAGGGTGGTTTTATTTCCAGACTGAACCAAACCTTCAGAGCTAGTTATTTAATGCTTTTATTTTTCACTGTTCTAGCACACTTGAGGATATTTTCAAGGTAAATATGCCAAAGAAATTTCACTTTTCTCAAAGCCCCCAAGCTTTAAATTTAGCAAATAACTTCTTCTGCCCAAGAGGGGAAAAAACAGGCAGTTTAAATAAACTCTTTAAACTGTGAGTTATATAACTTCAAAAGTTCTAAGTATCGTGTTTACCTTGACTCCTTTTATTCTTGATCCTTTTTTGCAGAGGAAGAAGTGTCCTTCTCTACTAACACTGATGTCTGAATCGACTCTGTCCCTCTCAACCCTTATTGTATTCTTTGTCAGGTAGGCCCTTCTTCCTTACACACTTTCAGTATTTTTTCTTTATATTTAGTCCTTCTCCTTGGCCTGCCAATCCATTTCAAGACTTCTTTGAAGCTTCCCTGGATTCAGCAAAGAATCTAGGAAAAGGAAACAATCCAAAGATACTAAGAATGTGGCATTCCTTTAACAAAGACCTTTCCATGAACAAAGCTTAACCCATCATTTTTCTGTAGTAATTCCATTTCTTTATGCCCAATTACAATTTATGACTCAAGTTGTTGTAATCTTGTTTCTGCCTTCACCTAGACACAGATATTGCTCTAAATAGATAACCAGTGTATGACTTCTTTATTAACAATTCCATTGCTATTTTCAGGCAGGATTTTTTTCTGCTTTAGACATTTGACAGCACTTGATTTGGTAGTAACGTAGAGTCTTCTAGATTGGCTTCTGTGACATTCATTTATTCATTGATTAATTTCATTTATTTAACAAGTATTCCTTCAGTATTACTATTATTAAATAATGAATATTAGCAAAGCTCCTGGTCTCAAGGAACATGTGGACACACCAAGTCTCTTTGATTACTTTACTTGATATTGCTTGTTTATGCCTTTTTTTCAAGACAGGATCTGTATGTGTAGCCCTGGATGTCCTGGAACTATCCTGTAGACCAGGCTAGCTTCAAACTCAAAGATCCACCTGCGTCTGCTGGAATTAAAAGTGTGAGCCACCAAGACTTGCTTTGATAATGCTTTTTATCTTTGCTTTCTTCTCTTGTTTCCTGTATATACAAATTATACAAGAAAGTACACTCAGTTATTTCTCTTCCATCAAACTCTTCCTCCTAGCAATACCACAAATTATAACTTAACTTTTTCTGTGTGGCTTTCTTCTTTAGAACCATACTATATGTATCTCTAGCTGTATCTAGGGTATTCCCTCTGAATGTTCAAGTAACAAATATACCAGGTTGCAAGCTGGTCTCATTACTAATCTACTCTAAGTAAAACTTTCTGTGATTCCAGCTTTAATTTACGAGTTACCATTCTCTCAAATGATCAGATCTAACATCATGATATCATGTATAAGATTCTATATCCTTTATCTATCATCTCTAATGAGCTGATTAAAATTTTGTAAATATTCTTTTCCCACCGTTATTTTTCTGTCACACCCTTCCATTTTCTCTGACACATATTAACAAAATACTTACACTAACATTGAAATGTTCTACCATTTCCCTAGCTTTGATCTGATTTTGTTAGTTGATCAATCAGGCATTCTCAAATTAAACCTCAAAAACTATTGGTTAATTTCTCTTCTTTTACAGTTAAATTTTAAATAGTCCTTTCTGAAAAAGCCAGATGATGGGAAGGATAGCAATGAAAGGCTTCTTATGAGCATGTTTGTCTACCTAGGTCCAGTAGAGGACTGAGTTCTTAAACATGCAGTCATACATGGGAGGGGTACACTAGGCTCCACTTCCCTCAGGAGGACTAATGACAGTTGAGGGTTTTGCAAGGGGAGGAAGTAATTGTCTTCAGCACTGTAGCTACTGCTGAGCTAGTTATGATTCAGCGAACAGCTTCACACATAAGTCCATGTTAGTGACCCTAATCAAACCCAGTATGACACAAAGCAAAACTAAAAACATAACAAAAGGCTTTAAAATGCGATGTGATGGAGATTTGGTGAGAGAAGAGGGGGTTGGTGGGGATGTAAAGAGGATATCAATGGTTAGATAGATTACAATGACCAGAATGTATTATCTTCATTTATGAAATAATCAAAGAATAATTTTATTTTAAAAACATCTGTTAGTATGATATTATATAGCATGTTTTTAAGTTACTATGAATTCTAGTCATATGAAGAACTCAATGATCTTGAAATTTTCTGTTAGTATACATTTTCTTAGCCCTTCTCCAACTACTGTATGATTTTGATAGTAAGCTTTCAAATATGCAACTCAAGAATAACCCATTTCTAAGCAATGGTTCAAAAACAGATACTTTGTAGATATTTCCATTCTATTTTATGTGGATTTTATTTATAGAATACTTCATAGTATTGTTCCTTAGTCATCCCAGAACTTGTTTTCCATCTCTCCTGTTTAAATAACTTGTTTCTGATGGTTGTGACTATGACCAATTTAGTTTTTCTGTCTGCTCCATCTAGCCCAGTTGGTGCCTTTCCTGCAGTAGGTGCTCAATAGTCATTAATTTGATTAAAACTGAACATAAAGTAACACCTGGATGGCAGAACAACCACCATTTTAGGAATGTACTGATTCCAAAGCAATCAAAATAGTTCCTGGTTGATTAAGGCAGGCAGGAAGAAGGCAGCAGGGTTTCAAGAACTTGAAAGAGAGAGGTACTTCAAGAGCCAAAAGAACAGGAAGAGAATGAAGCCTCCAAGAAAAACTCAACTAACTCCAGTTTTGGCACCCATCCCTTCACCTTCTCTGTCTTCACCTCAACAGAGAAAATAGTAGGAATCATCCAAACTTTGCTTACCATCCAAAATGGGCAAACCTGTGATTATTTTAGGTTAGTGATTTAGGCCTAACTTGAACCCCCTTATTCATTTTCTCAAAATCATAATTATCCTGCTTACCACCAAGGTGCATTGTTTAAATATTGTGATCATTATAGAGTATCTGCAGTTCCTTTGAATCATTATCCATACTTCTGTCCATATATGCATGTAATATTTTGGAATATAGTTTATGTGTTCTGTGAAAATCAAACATACATAAATTGAATCATACTTCAATTCTGACAGGTAGGGATATAACACCCTCTGTGCCATTTTTAAAAACTACTACTATAGACTAGGATTTAGAGACATCGTAGACAGATGCAATCAGAAGATGCATATTCTTTCAAAATTAAATTTATTTTTACTTATATGCATACATAAACAGAACAATTATAAAGATTTATGGGCTTCCACATTGTAAGATACTTCACAGGTTACCCTGGCAGGTCCCCTGCAGGTAGGGGATCATGACAGAAAACAAAATATGCCATGTGGATGGAGTTTGGGTATGATGTTTTATTAAAAGGGAGTGTAAAGAGGAGGAAGAAATGGAAGGGAGAGAGAGAGAGAGAGAGAGAGAGAGAGAGAGAGAGAGAGAGAGAGAGAGATAAAGGCTGTGACCTGCTTGCCTAGGTGGATAGAGACTGGGAGTAGGTGGAGCTTCTCTAAAAGGGTCAGAGTACCATTTGCTATGCTGGCCGGCACACTGTGTCAGAGTGTGCCTAAATACTAACACATTTGATATTCTAATATCAGCTGATAATATTTAATTAAATAAATCTACATCCCACTTTTTATTTCTCAATGATATAAACTTTCTAAATTCTTTCTTTAGCTATATGAATATATGATAAAATCAGGATAATTAGTTTATACAGCACCTCAATTATTTATCATTTGTTAAAAAAGTTTATGTATTTTATTCTAGCATTTTAAAATGTGCAGCACATTGTTAATTTTTCCACCTTACTATGCACACCAGAGTTTCTGTCTGCCATCTAATTGTAACTCAGTACCTGTTATTCAAGTATTCCCTATCCCTTTCTCCCCAGTAACCACTGTTCTGTTTCTTTACTTCTACAAGATCATCTTTTTCAGATTCTACATATGAGTGACATCTTGAGGTAATCCTTCCTATGCCTGGCTTATTTCACTTAACAAAATGTTCTGCATTTCCATACCTATTGCCAATGAACATTTTAATGTCGCTGTCTACAATTCATAAGAAAGTAGTCATTTGTTTAGCATTAAATGAATCCCCAATCTACAGTAAAATAATCAAGAGATACTTTAATTTAGGAAGAGAAACAAGATAAAACTAAAATTTTCTGAGGAACTGCATTCATTCCAGTTTCTGCCTCCTTCCTCTTGGCAACAGCTTTAAATTATTTCTACCTCAATGTGTACACTTAGAAAAATAGTTTCTATCTTTGCAGAACATATACAAAACACACGAGACTGCTTCAAGTAACTGTCTCATGGCTCTAGTGCTTTGAGGTGGGGCTTCTTGCTGACTCTGATTTCTGGCTGCTATGTGGCTGGGTATCATTTCACAACTCATTTTCTCCTGTTCTTCTAACTCCTGATAATCACCTAATACCTAACTTTCTGAGACCATGGTCATGTACTTTTGTTACTTCTTTGTTGGTTTAGCTAACTTGGCTCTGGCATCCAAGAAGACTTTCTTTCTCAGGACTTACTCAACTGTTCATTTCCTAACTCTGGCTTCTTCACCCTATTCTGACCTGTAGTCTTCCTTGAACTTCCATGTCTGCCAGACCCACAGATCCATAATCACAGAACCTGGGTCCTGTATTGATTCACCCAATCTACTTCTATGCTACTTGTTTCAGATTTTCAACTTCAACTGTTTTCCCCACTAGGTTTCAACTAGTCCTGTCTATAAGAAATGCAAGCAGTTAACCTGGTGAAAGTAACACCTGAGGTCTTAAACATCCATAAATATTTCCTCAGTTCATTTTTTCCCAGTGGAGTTCTGTTCCATCTAGAACTCCCCACAGTCTTAGCCCTTTTAAAAGCAGAACTTGAAAGCAAGCTCTTAGTGTCCAAATGAGGAGCAGAAGGAGGGAGAACATGAGCAAGGAAGTCAGGACCACGAGGGGTGCACCCACCCACTGTGACAGTGGAACTGATCTATTGGGAGCCCACCAAGGCCAGCTGGTCTGGGACTGAATAAGCATGGGTTGAAACTGGACTCTCTGAACAAGGCGGACAATGAAGGCTGATGAGAAGCCAAGGACAATGGCGCTAGGTTTCGATCCTAATACATGAACTGGCTTTGTGGGAGCGTAGCCTGTTTGGACGCTCACCTTCCTGGGCCTGGATGGAAGTGGGAGGACCTTGGTCTTCCTGTAGAGCAGGGAATTTGGACTGCTCTTCAGTATCGAGAGGGAGGGGGAGTGGACTGGGGGGAGGAGAAGTGGAGTGGGGATAGGGGGAGGGGAGCGAGGGGAGGGGGCAATATGTGGGAGGAGGGGGAGGGAAATGGGAAACGGGGAGCAGTTGGAAATTTTAAGTAAAAAAGAATAAAAAAAAAGAAAATATAAATATAAAAAAAAAGACTCTTGTTTCTGAAAATGGACTCATAAGGCACCTTGGAGTTGAAAAACCCCTTTCGTCTATTCTGCTTAATACTTTAAGCCTAGATCTAATAGTCAATTTTATATATCTTTGAAGAATTTTAGGATGTTAGATCAATGTATAAAAGAATCTCAGGAATTTTTGGAGACATATGGGCAACAATCCTGCAACATCCTTTAAGTAAGTTAATTCTATAATTCTATAAAAATAAATAGTCTAACTTCTATGACCATATAGGAGCTCTTTGCAAACAAGCCAAGATTTACTCGTTACAAGTTCTGTCTCAAGATGCCACCAAAATCTCTTAGAAGTTAAGAAGATCAGGCTGTGGATATAGTGAATAGGGCCTTAGTCCTGCCTCAAAGCAATGTGCTAGACTTTGTTGACTCCCCATGGGAAACCATACCCTCTCTGAGGAGTGGATGGGGGGTAAGGTGGAGGGAACTGGAGGAGAGGAGATCGTGGGAATTGTAAAACAAAAAAAAGATAGTTTATTTTTAAAAAATCAACAAATTTAAACAAAAGAAAAGAAAGAAGATAAGGTTGGAAAGGTGTCTGAGTTAGTAAAGGGTTTGTCTAGAATTCAGAGTCTCAGATTTGATCCTCAGCACCACTTCAAACATCTAACATGGTGGAATACACCTATAATCCCATCACTAGGGAGGTGGAGACAAGAGGATAAGGCATTCAGAGTTATCACCAGCTACATGGGTTCAAAAATAGACCAGGCTGCATGAGTTCCTGGGAGTAGGGGATGGGATCAAGCAGGTGTCTAAGTATTTTATTGACAAAAATATCCTCAGGACAATTTTAAGGTAAGTGAATTGGGTAACCTTGTAACTTTTAGCAGTTAAAGAATCACAAACCACAGAATGTTAGATAAGCATATGCAATGGAGGTAATATAAAGCTGGGTCATGAACACAACATACTGGCCCCAAGGAAAATTAAAGTGGCCTCTACACAAATGGGAACTGAGAACCATTGACACAACTTTGGAATTTACCTAAAAACCTAAGACAGAGAGTTTGGGAACCAGAATTTTCTCTTTAGTAAAGAAAGTAATCCCCTGTGGAGAGCATACAACTTTCATGAGGAATCCTAGATGATTTAAACCCAAGAATCTAGTACAGACACAAAAGGAATGTTATAATTCCCTTCAAAAATAGAAGAAACACGTATATAATCATGGTGTAGCAAAATGCTAATGAAAGAAAGCAAGTAAACTAGAGGACACATTAGTTCCCAATTTAGACGCAGGCTTTCTGATGATCATCATTTTCAACTGACTGACAGTGTACCTGCTCATGCAAGAGAACTTGAGTTTTGCTCTAGTGTTGATGTGCCCATCCAAGGAAACTCATGCTGAAACAATTTCTATTGTGGTAATATTAAGAGGTGGGCTTTTTAGGAATCAAGTTAGGGAAGAAAGATTATAAAATTTACGAAACAAGTGAGAGAAATCAAGTAGAGCTATTTTCCCTTTTTCCTCTTTTCAGAAAAAAACATAACATATCACCTGAAAGCCAATTGCCTTCTTGGGTGCACAGAGCAGGTTATTACAAAACTCTGAATCTTAGGACACTTTGATCTAATACTCCCCACCTTACAGAACTGTGAGAAATGAATTCCCATTGTCAATAATCCAATCAGTTTACAGTATCGTGGTGTACCAGACCAAAATAGATTAAGGCAAGATCACTTCCTTTCCCGAGTGCCTTCTACAACACATTAGAACATATGTCAAGTCTTCCAGGCTCTGAAAAGCACAAAGCAGTAGTCATTTTGTTGGTAAGGTTAAAAATAATGCAAAATTTGGAAAATGACTGTAATCAACAAGTTCTTTGTCCTTTAGCAAGTTTGGATCCCGAAATACTGACAAGGGAAGCTGGGAAAAGGAGGCTATAATGGGGAAGCAATAATGATTGCTATTCCCAAGTCTCTCTTGCCAGACTTTATCCACCTAACCCAAAAGTCAAAGAATGCATTTTCACACACTTTCCCACATTTGCTTCCCCTCCCAGTCTCCCGTAGGCTCTTCAGTCTCAAACTGGAGATAATCTTCAGATCAATGAGGGCTGATGTCAAACTCTTACTAAGCCATGTTTTCCCAGCTGGGGGTAAATTCCACTTGCCTGGATGTAAAACTTCCTAATTAGAAATGTCAAGTCTCTTTTTAAATAGCAAGGAAGCAACTAGGAGAGGGGAGTATGAGGCGATACAAAATTGAATTAACTCTTCCTACACTCTGAATTTCAAGGCTTGGGGAAGTAAAATCTGCAGGGTTAAATTCCAGGTTAAATTTGAAGTGTGAAACTGTAGTAGGCACATGAAGAATGTTAGTGAGGGAGGAGATAGTGAAAAAAATCAATCCTTTCTCCCAGATTATGACTCCCCAGTGCTTAATGGACTTATCAGAAACCTCTAGATGTATTATTTTTTCTATGTTTTGTCTTGGAAGAGTCATCAAAGAGAAAAAAAATCCTGAGAGTCAAAATGAACTTTCATTATCAGCCATTAACACTTTGATGCAAATGTGTTTATCATATTAGCCAAGGGAAGTGTGAAGGAGAAGAATGAAAAGTGCTAAAATATCACCTCATTCCTTGGGTGGTAGAAATAGTGAAGAGCACACAGACCAACAGAAGTGTGTCCTATAGCCCCTGAAAAGTCACATCCAAAATGGGCTGGGTGCCTGAAACTAGCAGCCTGATTCTGAGCTTTTATCAGTCTCTGGAGAGCTGAGAAAGAACTGGGCTGTTTCACAAATTGCAAAGGTGGGTAATGGAGAACTTCTTTCTTCCCCAAGTCTCTCACCTCCCTGAGTGATTTTGAGCCAATGTCAGAGTGTGATTTTCTTATAGGATCAATTACCAAACTGGCTTTTACCATTTAAATTACTTGCTCATGGGGGTATTAGAAATAATAGGTCAGGCTGTAGCTGATGACTTGTTCTCCCTCCACCAAAAAAAGCTAGTTTATTTTAAACATTATGATCTTTTCCCAAAAATAAAGGAAAGGTTGCCAGGTGGCATATTCAAGTTCTAATTGGGAACCGAATAACATTTATCATAATTAGCTCTGTCCTCAGAGGCAGTCTCAAGCAGGTTTTCTGTCAAAATTCTGGCTGAGGCAAACAAGCTAGGTAGGATAGGAGGCCACCATCAATTGTGAAACTTCATCTTCTGCCAGGTCCACTTAGAAATATGGGAACCCACAAAATCATCCCTGCATGACAGGAATCTCATGTACTGTTGCTGTTATTTAATGGTACATCTTAACCAGCTCCTTCAAGTCATAAATATTAGACTTGTTGAAGAAGAGGTTATTCTGTCAGGAAAAAAGTATCTGTTCGCCTTTTCCCTTTAGTGTGACTATTACAACACTGTCTTTGAATATGGCTTCTTCCGCTGAAGAGTGCTCAAGAGAATGAGACACTGAGGTGACTTTGGTAGCATAGTCCCTGTGGTTCTTCTCAAGTAGGTGACAAATGGATTTTTCTGGATCTGTATTTATATCTGTATCCTTTTAATAAAAGGACATTCAATATGGCAGGAACTAAGTGACAATTATACTGTAACCTAAATGTGGGATTTAACTGTTTTCTGTTGTATTCGTTCATCAGAGTTTAGACAATTCTATTGTTTCTGAGTTAAGAGATACTGCAATTATTACTCCCAGGCATATGATATCAGGATGGACTTCATGAACATTAGAAAATATGTCTACATAATCCATATGCTACATGGGCAAGTAAGTCACTTCACTGCCATACACTAAGAAACACAACTAAATTATATAGGTAGATTGTATGCTACTTTCCAAATTTCATTTTGATTTTGAGACCTAAGAACACTATTACATGAACACATGAAACAGGAATCAAGTACTTCATCCCAAGAACTGGAGTTAGTTTATATATAGACTAAAAATAATAAATTATGTGGTATTTGATGTTATGTAGCATTCCACAATTACTCACTGGAGAATTGTTTTTCCTGTATTCTTTACAAATGCACAGAAAAGTCAGGGGCAAAAAAAATTCAGAGAACCAGTGGGCAAAGGAGACCAGGAACTTAAGTATGATTGAAGGCTCAAAAATCTATGCTTCAGGAGACCACAGAGCTGGACTCTGGATTTTAGCAACCACACTTATTGCTAAGAATAAAATTCATGTCTGCCAGAGGAATTTAGTCCCCACTCATAGAAGCTGCAGACAATATCTGGAGAAAAATTATGAAGCAAGGCTGTGTCATCTACAACAGCTACCTCATCCCAGATTCCCAAAGATAGATTCTTTCCAACTTCATGTTCTTCATGCACTTTCTCTCCCCACCTCTCTGTCTCTTTCTCTCTGTTTTATCATTTTATTTAGTAGTTAACTTGTAAAATAATATGATTTTATTTATTTTTAGGTTTATTTTTAAACTATATTTCTATTTTATATTTTTATTTTTGAGATTATATCTCTTCATTCTTCCTTTTCCTCCTTCCAAACCCTCCCATGTACCACCCACTTACTCTCTTAAAACTCATGAACTCTTTTCAAAATTGTTGTGATATATTCCTAAATATATAAATACAAATTATACATTTCATTTAATGTTACTTGTATGCATATGTTTTCTGGGCTGATCTTTTGTTATTGGATAACTAGTTGGTATATTCTTCTCTGGGGAAGACTATTTCTTCTACTTTTAGCTGCTTGTAGTTTTTTGTCTAAGGTTGAAGTCTCCCGAGCTTTCCCTGTTCTAGTTTGGCATGTCATTGTTGTCCTTGGTCAGATCCTCTTTAGGCAACCATTTTGGTGAAACTTTATGGGTTCAGGGTCTCTGACATCTCCAGGAGACACAGTCTCACAGCAAACTCCCTGTTCCTCTAGTTCTTACAATCATTGTGCTCCCTCTTCTGCTATGAACCCTGAGCTTTAGGTGCAGGTGCTGTACTGTAGATGTATCAGTTGGAGCATTTTGATCAGTTATGATTGTGTTTTGTTTGTTGTTGTTATTGTTTATAATGGTCTCCATCTGTTTTAAAGGGAAATCTCTTTGATGTGGGGATAAGAACTATAAGTATTTGTGGGTATAAAGATAAATATTTAGTAGGTAGTTAGAGATTATGCTTGTTTAGTAAACCAATATTGCATGAGCCTTGATGGGAATGTGATAAAGAAGCCCTATTTAGGACTGAACATTCATTCAACAATCACTTATTCTCAGCATATTGATATGTTCAGTTATGAGTCTCCATATTAACCATTCATTGCTCACTGCAAAAAGAAGTGTCACTGACCAAGGTTGAACTCAGTAAGTGAATCTTGTATATACTATGAATGTCACTTTCTCATTTCAAATGGTTGTTGTTATTATGATTGTTGCTGTTAATGCTGTGTGTTGAAATGAGGTCCTCGTGTATGCATTCTAACACTGAACTATGAGATAAGCCTTTTCTTTTTTGCCCACCCCTTTTTTTGTTAATGTCATTAGAAGCATTTAATGTGCTATTTACTATTTACTAGGTTGTATAAAGGGCATTAAAAGTAAGAGGGGACTTGTGAAGAAATAGGTTTCAGGGGGTGTTCAAAGGGATGGGGAGGGGATGGAAAAAATTATTACATATATGATGAAATCATCAGACAATATTTTTTAAATAAAAAGTATCTTCATTTCCCTGCACTTATCAATATACACTAACAAACTGAATGGCTAGGGGGCAAACATTTCTGAGTTTGGATACAGGTAATACGTTATGCTTGCCGGGCGGTGGTGGCGCACGCCTTTAATCCCAGCACTCGGGAGGCAGAGGCAGGCGGATCTCTGTGAGTTCGAGACCAGCCTGGTCTACAAAGGGAGTTCCAGGACAGGCTCCAAAGCTACAGAGAAACCCTGTCTCGAAAAAACCAAAAAAAAAAAAAAAAAAAAAAAAAGAATTACAAAAGGATTTTGGTATTTACCTTCCATAAATAATTCAGTTCAATATTTCTGTGTTGCTTTTCTCTGATGAACGATCCCAAATGCCAAAACAAACACTTTCCTTATATGTAGCTATGTGCAGATTGCTGAAAGTTGGAAATTGTTAATAGTGAATGTTGTTGAAGTGCTTGAGAGGGAGTTAAAATCATGTTCTAGTTGATGCTATGCTACATACCTGTATCCTAAGAGGGACAGTATTTGTCCACTGTAAACAGTTAACTCTAGACTAAAGGGAACATCATATGCATTTAGTCCCAAGAACTTTAAAAGTTTCCTTTTGACTTTAATTTACTTTCTGCTAATGATTTGTGGGCTGACTGAAGCCAGTGGAGGAGGAATGGCTCACCACAGGATGTGGCAATCCAACTTCAAATGTTTTCCTCTTCATTCTTAGAAAACCTGCAGTACAATGCCTCCTTACTTTCTAAGGTTGATATGTTTTCTTATTGGCATATAAAGGATATTTTGTTATATTGTATTTTGAATCTTTATTAAAAGGGTATAAAATAGCCAAAGCAATTATTTAAAAGATATTAGCAAATAAGACTTAAAAGAATGTTTGGGTAAGAACTTATCATTGGGCCAGGCAGTAGTAGTGCATGCCTTTAATCCCAGTACTCAGGAGGTAGAGGCAGAGAAGATCTCTGAGTTCGAGGCCAGCCTGGTCTACAGAGTGAGTTACAGGATGGTCAGGCGTACATAAAGAAATCCTGTCTTGAATAAACAAAACAAAGCAAAACAAAAACTTTGCTTTGGGCTTTCAAGCTAACAGTGAATGATAAATAGCACCATCACTAGCTATGGTACTCACAGAAACTCGCATTCTGCAATTAGCAATATTTATCTTTGGCTCTGCTTTGTATTTCTAGAAACTCTACCATTGTTAATCCCATGTAACCTTCTTGTTGGAAGAGTGTTGGTTGACACTGATTGAAAAAATTCTACTCTAACTAAAGGCTATGCAACATTTTCATGGGAAACTAGAAATGAATCTGTACTAGTGAAATGTTAGGGAATACGTCCAGTTATAAATAGAAATCTTCTTCCCTTCATAGGCATGTAATGCTAGGTTGCAGTCTACTCAACATATCATATTAATATACCAATATGGATAAACACAGAGGTCACATATGTATATTCTTACCTACATGTTAATAATATTTGAAGGGAGACTGGCAAGTTTCCAAGCATAATATTACTCAAAATATTAGTACACAGAAGTTGTAATATAGTTTAGAATTTAAGATTTCAAGTTTTATGCTATGAATGTCACTTCCTCAACTAATATGGTTGAGTTATTATCATTGTGGTTGTTAGTACAGGGTGTTGAAATGAGGTCCTCATGTATGCATTCTAACACTGAGTTATGAGGTGAGTCTTTTCTTACCCCTCTTTTTTTGCTAATGTCATTAGAAGGATTTAATGTGCTAGTTATCCTCTTAACAAATTTGGAAGTACAAATAACATGTTGTCAACTGTAAGCTCAATGTTTTGTGGTAGTTCCCAAGAATTTATTCACCTGGAATAACTGAAATATTATACCCACTGAAGAAAAACAAATCCTCATTACCCCATCTGCCAGATTTTGGCAACCACTATTGTATCTTATGCTTCTTTGAGTCTAATTACTACAGATATCTTATATAAATTGAATCATATAGTATTTGTTTTATTATTTATATTGATTTAAACTAATAAATAAAATAGCTAAATTTTGCATATTATTAGAGGTAACATGTAGAAGGAGGCGAGCAGGCCTACTTTTTATCCCACCCGGCTCCCGCATGGCTAGCTTTACACCCGAAATAAAAACACACAAATTATATTCATTCAAACACTGCCTGGCCCATTAGTTTTAACCTCTTATTGACTAGCTCTTATATATTGATTCAACCCATTTCTAATAATCTGTATCGCCACTTGACTGTGGCTTACCGGGATGAGTCTAACGGGTGTCCATCTCAAAGAGGAGAGGCATGGCGTCTGCCTCATTGCCTTCCTCCCAGCATTCTGTTCTGTCTACTCCGCCTATCTAAGCTGTTGTCCTATCAAAGGTCAAGGCAGTCTCTTTATTTGACCAATGAAAGTAACACATAGATAGAAGACCCACCTACATCAGTAACATGTAATTTTTGGCACAAACATGCGTAGTATAATGTTTCAATTTGATTAAAACTATCTCCTTAAACATTTTTTATTTTACATGTATAGTGGCATTTCATTTGTATTTTGATAAACAAAGCTTGCCTGAGGATTAGAAGAGTAAAACAGTCACACGGGCCAACCTTGCAGACCAGGCAGAAATGACACACACCTTTAATCCTAGTAGCCACAATGACACACATCTTTAATCCCAATAGACACACTAGCTTGCCATAGAAACCAGCCAGTAGTTGTGCATACCCTTAATCTCAGAACTAGAGAGGATTATTAAATGGAAGGAAACAGCTCTCAATCTCATTCTGAAATTCATGGAAGCAGGATTGCCATTTTTGGACTGAGGTGAAGGTAAAAGCCTGTGGCTAGCTGCTTTGCTTTTCTGGTATTTAGGTTGAGCCCCAATATCTGTCTCCGAGATTTTATTAAATTTGCTTCACACATAGAGAACTCTTACAAAAATCATTTCTTTTACCTTTTGAAAGGCATTACTCATTATTGATAACTATTGTCAACCTACTGTGGAATGACACAGAAAAATGTTTTTCTGATGTCAACTAGGGAGTAAAGGTGGGTCATGGGAGGAGTTTGGGGGTGTATCAGGGAGGGATTGAAAGGAGGAAAGGGAGAGTGAAACTTATATAATTCTATTTCAACTACAAACATTTTCTAAAAGTTTACAGAGAAATTTTATCTACATTTTCCTCTGAGATTGTTCCGTTTTCAGATTTCACATCTAAATCTTAAAAATGATTATTAGTTCATTTTTCGCATGATGTAAGGTAAAAGTCCAAAGCATATTTTTCCTTTTAGAAACTGGATATGCAGTATCCCCAGGACTTTGCAAAGATTATCGCTTACCCACTGTGTGTTCTTGGTGCTTTTATTAAAAATAAGTTGATCACATATGCTTGGATTTGTTTCATGTTTCTCTATTCTGTTCTTGTAGGTGATGTGCCAAGTCTTGAAGTTAATACCATATTATTTAACTATGATTCTTTGTACTATGTTTTGCAATCAGGAGCTTATTCCCTACAGTACTGGGTTTTTTTGTTTGTTTGTTTTGTTTTGTTTTTTCTGTTTGAAAATCATAGTACAAGACATGGAGAAATTTCCCTTCAAGTTTTTGATCAGGGGCGTCTAAGAAACTTATATAACAATATAGGCTATTGCCATTACCCATGGTTGCCTCCCAATATTCCTATTGCTGAAGACACTGCACATTTCAGACATAGGATATGGAGACATGAATCTGAAAGTGACTTAAAAGTCTCAGTCCTAAGGACCAACTCTCATAGTATCAGAAGATTTTATGCAACCAAGAAAGAAGAGAAATTAGTAGTCCTACCCTTTTCTAATATCTACAAACCAGATCAATGCCAAGAATGGCAATATATTCCAGTAAAAGTGTTGTACTGGCACTTATACCTTGGAGGCAACAAACAGCTATGTATTTTGACTTAGGGCTCACTCTATAGGAGGATATCTATGCTTGGTACCATAATGTTATCTGCTGCTTGTGAAGTCATGGACCCTAGAGAAGAACCAACTACTTCCCTTTTTCTTATAACTGTATTCTAAATATTCATACCCACAGATCAATGTAGGTTCATTTCTCATCAAACCAACTCCTTTTTGTGGCAGATGGAGACCACAAAAACTACAGAAACTACAACTGCCCAAAATGCAAAATCAACTAATCATGAGATGCCTGTCCCCACTGATACAACATAATTCCTACACTTAAGGCTCAGGAAACATATACACATATATACATAAGACAGTAATAACTACAGAAGAAAAGGTCATAAATTTAAGAAGGGCTAGGTGGGGCTGGAGAGATGGCTCAGAGGTTAAGAGCATTGCCTGCTCTTCCAAAGGTCCTGAGTTCAATTCCCAGCAACCACATGGTGGCTCACAACCATCTGTAATGGGGTCTGGTGCCCTCTTCTGGCCTGCAGGCATATACACAGACAGAATATTGTATACACAATAAATAAATATTTTTTAAAAAAAGAAGGGCTAGGTGGACACAGGAGGAGATGGAGAAGCACAGATAGAATAGATATAGCTATAGTAGTCATGCAAGAAATTCTCAAACACTTAATTTTGTTAAAAGTACATGGATTTTAGTTAATCCATTATCTTTAAAAATGTTTAAATATTGCTGCTTGGATAAATTAAATATTGAATTTAATGGAAATTTTAATTTTTATAGTTGTTTTAGTGGTAACTTTAACTCTTACAAACCTCAATACTTTATAAAATTTCAGAGCTAATGTTTTAACTATAATTTTAGTTTATCAGTTTTATATGTAATAAAGTGCCACATTGAAGTACTCTAAAAACAAAATGTCACATTAATTATTTTGTGTTATCTGTGATTCCACATTAATTTTAAAATAGTTTTCATTTCTACCAAAAGTAACAATGAGATTCTTATAGAAAGAATTGACCTTATATACTATTAACATTTTAAGATTTTTTCCAATCTATGACCCTTAGTTAGATTACATTTATATGTTTTTATAATTTATTATATTCATGTATTATAGTTTTTAATATTTAAGATTGGCATCTTCTTTGATTACTCATTTTATTAATTTATTTCTTTTACAATTTCATACATTTATTTTTGGGGAGTTTTGTTGTTGTTTTTAAGACAGGGTTTCTCTGTATAGCTTTGGCTGTACTAGAACTAACTCTGTAGACCAGGTTAGCCTCAGATTCACAGAGATCCACCTGTCTCTGCCTCCTGAGTGCTGGGATTAAAGGTGTGTACCACCACTGCCCAGCTCTTTTGATTTATTTTTGTCATATCCCTGTCATTATTCTCTTACCCACTCCCCTTCCATTGAATCCCTTTTTATTCTCAATAGTTCCCTTTCTTGTCTTTGTTGGGACCTACTACATTTTTTAGGGTTGTTTGCATGAGCATGGGTGGAAGGTTATTTACACAAACAAGGGCAACTAACAAGTGGCTACTCCACTAATGACTGTGACTCCTTCTCTCTTAGCAACAATTAGTTATCTATAGTGTCTCAGGGAAGTGTGTGAGCCTCATGAAATCATATTTCAACCATGATAGAATGTTGATGGGTCCAGTCTTTTGCCGTCTTTGTACAGAACCACAATTGATGAGTTCATTGTGCAAAAGCAAAGTCATATTCAGGAGAAAGCTTTTCACAGCATTTCTTTTCATCTTCCAGCACATAAATTCTTTTCTTGAGTTTTTTTTGTTTGTTTGTTTGGTTGGTTGATTTTTGGTTCATGTGTTTGTTTTTGTTTAATTTTATTTTTACTTTTTTGAGATAGGGTTTCTCTGTGCAGCCTTAGCTGTCCTGAAACTCGTTTTGTAGATGAACGTGGGCTTGAACTCAGAGACCTTTCTGCCTCTGCTTCCTTAGCACTGGTATTAATGGTGTAAGCAGTCCACCCAGTAAACTCTTAAATTCTTTCAGTCTCCTCGTCTGTGAAGGATGCTCTAAATATCCATCTGAGGACAATTCCCTTTTTATCATTTAGGTAGCTATTGTGAATTGGACATGTAAATTTTTATTTTACATGTGCTACCATACAGAAAGAAATTTTTGAAAGCTTATTTTGTGTCTTGAAATATTACTGACTTTACCAATTCTAACAAATTTTACTGCTGACTTTATTTTATTTTTTTATGATTTATTTATCTTTATTTTATGTGCATTGGTGTGAAGGTGTCAGATCCCCTGGAACTGGCTTTTTCAGACAGTTGTGAGCTGCCATGTGGGTGCTGGGAATTGAACCCGGGTCCTCTGGAAGAGCAGTCAGTGCTCTTAACCGCTGAGCCATTTCTCCAGCCCCTGATGTCTTTTTTTTTTACATTTGTCATCAATGTATAAGATCATGTCAGCAAACAAAAATAATCCAAAGTAATTTTTTCCTAGTTCCTTTTTATTTTTTTCTCATTTCTAATTGTTCTGGGTAGGGCTTCAATGCTAAACAAAAACTGACAGAATGACAATCTTTAATAACCATATGCTTTATCTTAAGCAAACACCTTTTAATGTTCTGAGTATGATATTAGTTGATGACTTCTCAAGTGTGCCCTTTATTTTATAGAGATGTATTCCTTCCCTGTGGGCTTTTTCTACTGCCTTTCTAATGAGGGTAGAATTTTGTCAAATGATATTTTCTGAATCTATTGAGATGATTACATGATTGCTACTCTTTATTCTGTTAATGGCATCTTATATTGATTGACTGGTGTGGTAGTATCAATGTAATTGACCCGCATAAGCTCATAGGGAATAACACTATTAAGCAATGTGGCTTTGTTGCAGTAGGTATGGCCTTGTTGGAGGCAGTGCATTACTGTGGGTATGAACTTTGAGGTTCCATATATGGTCAAGAAATGCCCAGGGGCCGGGCGATGGTGGCGCATGCCTTTAATCCCAGCACTCGGGAGGCAGAGGCAGGCGGATCTCTGTGAGTTCGAGACCAGCCTGGTCTACAGAGCTAGTTCCAGGACAGGCTCCAAAGCCACAGAGAAACCATGTCTCGAAAAACAAACAAAAAAAAAAAAAAAGAAAGAAAGAAAGAAATGCCCAGGGTTCCAGAACACTTCCTGTTGCCTGCAGGGTCAAATGGTAACTCCTTCTCCACTTTCGGTTCCTACTCCAGCACCATGTCTGCCTGGAAGCTGCCATTTCCCACCATGATGATAATGGACTAAATCTCTGAAACTGTAAGCCACTTGACTAAATGTTTTCTTTTATAAGACTTGCCATAGTCATGGTGTCTCTTCACAGCAATAGAATCTCTAAGACAGATGTTGGTACCAGGGACTGGGGTATTGCTGTCATAGGACTGACCATGTTTTTTATTTATTTATTTTTTGAATGAATTTGGACTTTGGTACTTTGGGTCTAGAATGCAGTGGAATGCTTTTAGCACTGCTTAATGGGCCATACTAGTAGGAACATGGAGGACAGTAGTGCTCAGAATGATTTGAACTGTGGGGCAGTGGGCTCAAGAGATTTCAGAGGAGGAGAATTTTACCATGCTGTCTAGAGATCTTTGTGATATTTTGGTGAAGAAGGTGACTGCTTTTTGTCCTTGTCTGAAGAGTCTGCCTGAGGCTAAAGTGAAAAGATTTGGATTAACTTCATTGGAAGAGTAAATCTCAAAACAACCTAGTACAGACCATGCCATGTGTTTATTAGTATTCATGCTTATAAGATTTAAAATGAAAAGGAGTGAGGTGAGCAAGAAAATATGGTTTGAGGAGAAAAGGAGCACCAGGAAGTGGAATAGAACTGAGTCTTATGTTCAACGATAAAAACAGATTAAGAAATGGAAGAAAGGGTGTAGTGACCTCTGGGCAAGATCCTGCCCCAGTTAAGTTTCCAATTTCTGAAAAGGATTCATTAAACCAAAGCTCAGATCTGAGTGTGGGTGGTCCACACTTCAATTCTGGGACTACAGAGACAACGTCAGGTTTATCTCTGAGTTTGAGGCCAGCCTGGTCTACAGAGCAATTTCTAGGACAGCAAATCTTAGGCAGTGAATGGAATCATCGCAAAAGCTGGTAAAGATGCCATTAAATGAAAGGGTCATGTTCCAACCCCAGAGAGCAGCAGAACTTGGTAACTTCAGCCACATGGTTCTGGCTTTAGAATCAAGAATAGAAGATAAGAGTCATGGAATCTTTTTCCATGACTAAGGCCAAGCATGTGTCAGGGTATCCCCTAGTGGAAGGCTAGAGAGACCATTGTGTGAAGCTGTGAAGATGAAGGCTGGATTGCCATGAAGACTTCAAGATGTTAGAGATGCCAGGGTTGTCGAATACCTGCCAAAGAGTGCTGCTAACAGGGAGTGGAACTAATTCCAGAGAAAAAAGTACATTGCAGTGAACAAAGCTGAATGGATTTGAAGATTTGAAGAGAGTTTTGGTATTGGACATGCAGATGCAAAGTTTGGAGCTTGCCCAGCTGGTTTTCTGTCTTGCTTTGGTCCAGTATTTTCTCACTATGCTCCCTTCCCTACATACTGGAATGGTAATGTGTACACTGTGCCATTACATGTTGGAAGTATGTGATCTGAGTTTTGGTCTTAATTTTATAGATGATTTCAGTTAAGAGATTGCATGAATCTAAGAAAAGACTTCGAATTATTAGCTTTTAAGCAAGTTTGGTACTGTTACAGAGTATAGGGACTTTTGAAGTTGGACTAAATGCATTTTACATTATGATATTGTTACAAGCTTATTGTGGCCAAGGAGTAGAATAGATTAGTTTGAATGTAATTGGCCCCCATACTCTCACAGGGAGTGGCACCATTAGGTGCTCTTTTGTTACAATACATATGATCTTGTTAGAGCAGCTATGTCACTGTGAGGCTGGACTTTGAGGTCTCATATATGTTCAAACCATTCCCAGTGTCCCAGACCAGTTCCTTTTGCCTTCAGGATCATGATGTAGCTCCTTCCCCACTCTCACTCAGCTCCTTCTCCAGCTACCATGTCCCACTGTAATGATAATAGACTTGTAATGATAATAGACTAAGCATCTGTATCTACAAGCCACCCAATTAAATGTTTTTCTTTATAAAAGTTGTCATGGTCTTGGTGTCTCTTCACAGCAATAGAAACGGTATGACAGTTGGTATTTGTCAAGTTATCATAACACTGCTAAGATATATCCCAATTGGTCATGGTGAGTACTCCTTTTACTGTGCTTTTGACATTAATTTGCTGAAGAATTTTGAAGTTTATTTGTCTGCAATTTTCATCTGACATAGGTATCAAGATAAAGATGTTCCAAATTATTTTGAAAGAGTTCTCCCAGACCAAGCATTTGGAACTGATTTAAATCAATTGGCATAAAGTTTTCTTTTTTATCCATTATGATATATTCTCTATAATACTTCATTCAAGACTTTGATAACTTGTACGCAGAAGCAATAAAGTCAAGAGACAACTAAGTGCAATACAAATAATTGGTCGGAAGCTTTTGACTGATGGTATATAGTCTCTTGCTTCAGGGAAACAAAATAAAAAATAAAATAAAATATAAAGAACATACAGTTTTCTCGGCTTCTGAAATCTCAATAAAAATTAACATTAAGTTAGAGAAAATTGTGGAGGTTATCAAAGCATGGAAAACAGATTGTGAGCAACATAGTAAAATTAACACCCAAGATTTTTTGTTTTAATTCGATAGTAAAAATACCTGGCCTCTGAATTTTTGTTAGGGATTGTTGATTACTAACTAAATGTTAATCCCTGTTTCTTTTTTTTTGTTGTTGTTGTTCTCGACATTTTTGGTCATATTTTTTTGTTCATACTTTGTTGTTGATGCTCTTGATTTAGTATTTGTTAGGTTTTATGTGGCTAGAAATGTATCCATTTTAGTGGTGGTACAGTTTACATATCTTTTTCATTGTCTTTACACATAATCCTATATGTTCCGTCCTCTTTTCTGCTTTTGTTAATTCAGGCATTTCTGTCTTTTTCCTAGTCCAGTTTTTTTTCAATTATGTGTACATATCTCAATATTGTTTTAATTATATTGGCTGCTTTTATTTTATTGATTTTAGCAATTGACTTTCTAGTCTCTATTTCATTTATTTGTTTTTGAATATCCACTAATTTCCTTTGTTATATTAACTTTGGAATAATGGTTCTCTTTTTTTCTAGTTTCTTCATAACGTTAATTATTTATTAATTAACATAATACGTAATTATGTTAAAACTGCTTTTTCTCTATCCCATCAGTATTGAAATATTGTTTATTAATTTGACTCAAGGTATTTATCCGATTTTCTTTAGTTCAATAGATGTTTTAAGGGGGTACACAAAAGTCAAATACTATATAATGGAGGGATTTTGTTTCCCTCCTTTACATATTTCTAGTTTTATACCACTGTCATAAAATATAATTTGAAAATATTTTAATCCCAAAATATAAATCTTTTATTTGTCATTCAGTATGTGATCTATTCTCAAGAATATTTTATGTATAATAGAGTAGAATATGCATTTCATTCCTGTTGGATTGTACAAATTTGCCATCTTCTTATTAATAGTTTTGTCTAGATCTATTCTTGTGAATGGCAGTATACCTATGTATGCACATGTGTGAATGGATGGTCTTCTATGTATGTATGCATAAGTGGAGACCAGAGATCAAAATTAGGTGTGAACTTATGTTATTTTCTATCTTATATTTAAGACAACATCTCTAAATAAACTTGGAATTTACATTTTGGTTAGACTGGCTGTCCTATGAGCCTCGGGGATCTGTCCTCTCCCTCCAACTGAAGAACTGTTTCTCCAGATGTATATTGTCATATCTAGCTTTTATGTGAGCACTGAGGATCAAATTCATGTCTTCATGCTGGCATAGTATCCCCCAAGCAACTTTTTCAAACTTCTGTCTATATATATACTCTTTTTCTTATTGAAAGTAGGGTATTAAAATTTTCTATATGATTCCATAACCACCTATCTCACCCTTCAATTACAGTAATATTTCCTTTTATATATTTAGATACCATCATGCTATATGCACATGTTTATAATTTTTCAACTTCTGGATAATAGTTATTGTATCATTAACTCTTGAAAAAAATGTTAATTGCTGCTGTTACTATGGAAAACAATATAGAGAATCTACAAATAATGTTCTCCTTTGGACTTTGCACCTTTTTTTTTACTTAAAGTGTATTTATCTAATTTAAATATAGTCACTCAGCTCTCCTTTGCATGATCTGTATTTTTCCATTCCTTCTCTTCCAATTTATGTGCATCCTTAAATTTACACTGCTTCTATAGATAGTATATGCTTCGGTTGTACTTTATCATTTATTCAGTCAAACTAGATCTTTTTAGCATTTATGTCTAAAATAATGTTTAATAGTGACAGAATTACTACTGATTTTATGTGAATTATTTACTGTCCATTTCCTAGATTTTTTTATTTTCTTCCTTTGATATTTCTTGAATTTTTATTTTAATATTCTTTGATTTATTTCCCTCTTTTGTCATTATAGGATTTTTTTGTGTTTAGTTACCATGAGACATATAAAAATACTTTACACATTTATAGCCTCTCACAGACACTTTATACTATTGACATTACACTCCACATATTTTAATATTGTGCATCATTAATAATTGTTTACATTCATGGCATTTCTACTATTGTGACTGTCAACTTTTATACTAGAGTTATCCCTTGGTACCAGAGAATCACTGATAGTAGTACCTTATTTCACAAGTGTGTGAAAATGCATGAATGTTTTAAAACCTTATATAAAATGCCATAGTATTTGCTTAAAATCTGTGCAATGTTCAAATATGATACTAAATTATTTATAATAATACAATGTACGTACTATATAAGTAGTTGTTATACTTTACATTTAACAGATAATTACATGGAAAATGAAATTTTAATATTCTTTGTAGATGTAATTTTTGATCTGTAGTCAGAAGATAATTAAGAAATTAGAACAAATATAATTCATATCTGGTTGGCATAAGAACATAAGTTAGAATAACCATCATGAAAAACAATATGGAGAGTTTACTAAGACTTGCAATATGTACTATAATTTTATTTACCTATCCACATATTTTTCTCAAAGGTAGGATTGAGCTTCCTTATCATTGTAACAAAATGCCTGATGATATAACTTAGAGAGGAAAGACTCCTTTGGGCTCATGGCTTCAGAGATTTGGTCTATCATTGAAGGGAGGGTGAGACAGAAGAGAATGGCTGTCATCAATGAACAAGGAAGACATTGACAATGTCTGTGTTAGCTGACTCTTCTTTCCCTTCTAACCCACCTGGATACACAGCCTACAGGAGGTACTTCTTAAAAGAATTTCTCTACACTCTTAGAACTCTGTAACCATAGCATCATAAATACATAAAGAAGTGGGTTTACCAACCCCTCGCAGTCCTGACTTCCTTGCTCGTTCATACTCTCCCTCCTTCTGCTCTTCAACTTCACCTTGGGAGCTCAGTCCAGTGCTCCAATTTGGGTCTCTGTCTCTATCTCCATCTGTCACCAGACAAAGGTTCTGGCAATCTTGTCTGCTTCCAATTTCCAGGAGGATCTATATATGTTTTTCTTTGGCGAGGGGTTGGTCCACCCACTGAGACAGTGTGCCTGATCTAATGGGAACTCGCCCAAATCCAGCTGGACTGGGACTGAATGAACATGGGATCAAACTGGACCCTCTGAAGGTGGCTGAAAATTGGGGCAGACTGAGAAGCCCATGATAAAAGCACTGGGATTTGTCTCTACTGCATGTACTGGCTTTATTGGATCCTAGTCTATTTGGATGCATACTTTCCTAAGCCTGGATGGAGTGGGGAGGGCCTTGGATTTCCCACAGGGCAGGGTACCCTGCCCTCTCGTAGGACAGGAGGGGGAAGAGGGAAGGGTGAGTGAGAGAGCAGGAGGGAAGTGGGAGGAGGGGAGGAAGTGGAAATTTTGAATAGCATCATTAATAAAGTAATAAAAAATTTTAAAAGAAGTGGGTTTAACTAAATTCTGACGTAATTCTTGATCCAATTAAGATGACATTCATGGGTCTGGAGAGATGGCTCAGAGGTTAAGAGCATTGTCTGCTCTTCCAAAGGTCCTGAGTTTAATTCCCAGCAACCACATTATTTCTTAAATGTGGATATTGTAAAAGTGTATTAGAAAACAACATAGATTCCTAGAAGTTGATAAGTGTATATGGAGAGAATATAGAGGGATGTCATAAAATTTTCCAAACATGATTAGTAACAAATAAATTATCCAGTTATTTAGCAGAGTATAAGGACAATTGTTCACAAAAATTAATTTTATAAATAGAAAGGAGAGAAACTTAAAGCGTCTAAGCAAAAAAAAATGACAAATATATAGAAAAGTTAGCTGCTATAACTGATCTGTTCATGTATTGGCATATTTCCCTGAACAGTATAAGTGTAATTTTATATATTATTTACAATGTAAGTGTTCAGATAAAAAATATAATTTTGTCATTATACACTGTATACATGCATGCTGCAAATTTGTGCAATTAATATTTTAAAAATAAAATTAATGGAAAATAGATCAAATTGACTTCATCCCAGAAATGCAGGGATGGTTCAACATATGAAAATCTGTCAATGAAATACACCACATAAACAAACTGAAAAATAAAAACGACATGATCATCTCATTAGATGCTGAAAAAGCCTTTGACAAAATATAACATTCCATCAAGATAAAGGTCTTGGAGAGAGCAGGGAGACAAGGAACATACCTAAACCTAATAAAGGCAATATACAGCAAGGCAACAGCCAACATCAAACTAAATGGAGAGAAACTCACAGCAATCCCACTGAAACCAGAAACAAGACAAGGTTGTCCACTCTCTCCATATATATTCAATACAGTTCTTGGTGTTCTTCCTAGAGCAATAAGACAACACAGGGGGATACAAATTGGAAAAGAAAAAGTCAAACTCTCACTATTTACTTGATGATATGATAGTTTACAAAAGTGACCCCAATAATTCTCCCAAGGAACTTCTACAACTCATAAACACTTTCAGTAATGTAGCAGGATATAAGATTAACTCAAAAAAAAAATCAGTAGCCCTCCTTTACACAGATGATAAATGGGCTGAGAAAGAAATCAGAGAAACATCACCCTTCACAATAATCAAAAATAGCATAAAATATCTTGGAGTAACTCAAATTAAACAAGTGGAAGACCTGTATGACAAGAACTTTACATCTTTGAAGAAAAAAATTGAAGAGACAAAGAAATGGAATCCCATGCTTTTGGGTAGGTCAAATTAACATAGTATGAATGACAATCTTACCCAAAGCAATCTAAAATTTCAACGCAATGCCCAGCAAAATTCTTCACACACCTCGAAAGAACAGAACTTAACTTCATATGGAAGGGCAAATACACCCAGGATAGCCCAAACAATCTTGTACTATAAAGGAACATCTGCAGGTATCACAATCCCTAACTTGAAACTCTAAAACAGAGCTACAGTACTGAAAACATCTTGGCTTGGCATAAAAACAGACAGGAGGACCAATAGAACCAAATTGAAGATCCAGATATTAATTCACACACCTACAAAATCCTGATGTTTGACAAAGAAGCACAAAATATCAAATGGAAAAAAAAAGATAGCATATTTAACAAATGGTGCTGGCATAACTGAATATCAACATGTAGAAGAATGAAAATAGACACATATCTATCACCATGCACAAAACTGAGGTCCAAATGACCTGACATCAACATAAAACCAATCACACTGAATCTCATAGAAGAGAAAATGGGAAGTACACTTGAATACATTGGCACAGGAGACCACTTCCTAAATGTAACCCCAGTAGCACAGATACTGAGAGCAACAATTAATAAAAGGACCTCCTGAAACTGAGAAGCTTCTGTAAAGCAAAGAACACGGTCAATGAGACAAATCAGCAGCCTAAAGTATGAGAAAATATCTTCACCAACCCCATATCAGACAGAAGGCTGATCTCCAAAATATACAAAATAATTCAAGAAATTGGTCATCAAAATAACAATTAATCCAGTAAAAAAAAATGGGGTATGGATCTAAACAGATAACTCTCAACAAAAAAATATACAATGATTAAAAATCACTTAAGGAAATGTTCAACATCTTTAGCCATCAGAGAAATGCAAATCAAAACAGCTCTGAGATTCCATCTTACACCTGTAAGAATGGCCAAGATCAAAAACACTAATGACAACTTATGCTGGAGAGGATGTGAGTAAAGGGAACACTCCTGCATTGCTGGTGGGAGTGCAAACTGGTATAGTCCCTTTGGATATCAGATGGCAATTTCTAAGAAAATTAGGAAACAACCTTCCTCAAGACCCAGCATTACCACTTTTGAGTATATACCAAATGATGAATGATGCTCAATTTTAATCCAAGGACATATGCTCAACTATGTTCATAGCAACATTGTTTGTAATAGCCAGAATCTGTAAACAACCTAAATGCCCCTCAACCAAAACATGGATAAGGAAAATGTCATACATTTATACAATGGAATACTAAACAGCAAAAAAAAAAAAATGACATCTTGAGATTTGCAGGCAAATAGATATATCCAGAAAACATCACATTGTGTGAGGTAACTCAGATCCAGAAAGACAAATAATATTTGTACTCACTCATAAGTGGCTTTCAGACATAAAGCAAAGAAAACCAACCTACAATTCACAATGCCAGAGAACCTAGACAATGAGGACCCTAAGACAGACATACATGGATCTAATCGACATGGGAAATAGAAAAAGACAAAATCTCCTGAGTAAATTGGGAGTACGGGGACCATGGAGAGGGTAGAAGGAGAGGGGAGAGGATGTGAAGGGAGCAGAGAAAAATGTATAGCTCAATAAAATCAATTTAAAAAATTAAATAATAGTAAAGGAAAATAAGCAAGCCAAATTTTAAAAGAAGCATTAATATAAAAAATGGCTAATGGTGAAGATTGTGCTTAGATTTTATTGATGAATGGATGGATGCATCTATGTATGGAAGGATGGATGGATGGATTGGTCTGGAAAAGTATTTTGCCTTCATTTCTTGGTTGGCATGCTTATTTTCTTTCAACATTTTGTTCTTTCAACATATATATCCCTGTATCTTCTAGCTTAAAAAGTTGTTATAGAGAAATTCACAATAATCTTATAAGAACTGTTTAATATTTAAATAATTTTTTGCTTTGTTGATGATTTATTTTGTCTGACTTTTGAACACTTGATTATGATTTGTTTTATTGCAGACTTCTTTGAAGAAGTTTTTAAGCCATTATCTGTCTCTTGAGTGTGCTACCGTGTCCAACTTATACATTTTTAAAAGAAAAAACATTTCTTTTTTAATTATTTATGCATATGTGTGTTTTCTGTGGGCAGGTATGATCATTAATGTAGTTGCTACCTGAAGCAGTCAGAAAAGCTCAATAAGATCTCTTAAATTTGAAATTAGTTGTGTGATCTACAGGATGTGGGTGCTGGGAATCCAACTCTGGTTCTCTGTAAGAGCACTATGCGTGCTTAACTGCTCAGCAATCTCTCTCATCTTACTCATATTTTAAATGATTGTTTTAGATTCTTTTATCCAACTTTATCTCCATTTCTTAAGTATCATTTACTAGAGAAATGTTCCTTTTGTTGTGTATTCATACCCAGAGTCTTGATATTCTGTAGGTTTACCCTGGTGTTTGCACATTTGTTGAACATGCTCAAGTCATCAAGGATTGCTTTAAGTAGAGATATTTACAATAATTTTCCCAGGTAAAATTCCTGGGAAGTTCTTAAACATTTTATGTTGTTAGTCATGCCCACGTTATTCTCTTTCCCTGTTGGGAGAAAAGTCTTAGGTTTGTGTTTAAGATACTATGTTCTAATCTTGTAGTTTCATGCAGGCCACTGCAAATTTTTCACCATTTTTGCCCAGAGAATCATACTAAAAGTCAGCCATGTTTTGTACAAATGCCACAACTTTTCCTTAAAAGTCACAAAGTTGTGCCTCTTCATTCAGTCCTACAGTTACAGGTTAGCTGCTGAGAGTCACACCTTCTTTTCTCTGAGAGACTTTCTGGATTGTTGCATGAAAATTTGAATGTCCTTTCTTCCTTCTCCAAAAGAGGAATTCCACAGTGGTACACAATATCCTAATCTCACAAATGTTACTGTGATACCAATGAGTCACTATCAAATATTTCTTAGCTTCTCTCAGACATTCTAAGTATGAAACATGCACCAACACTTTGAATAGTATGAGACAGAATGAGGTCTTTGGAGAACAGCTGTAAAGTTGTGGGGGTTGTACACTTATTTCATTCATTATTTGCCTTCAAAAAGAAACTGTATTGGAAACAGATTCATCTTGGTGATGAGTGAGCTATTATAACTGAAGGAAGCACTGATATGTAAAGTGAAAGTTGTTGTCTTTTCCATTTCAAGATATTTTTCTCAGGTTTGTGTTTTATCTTTGGTTCTTCAATTTCCTCACCCAATTCTAGAGCCCATTAATTTACTTTAAAAAAGTATTATAATTTTGTTCCTTTTTAGAGGACTAGGCACAAAGGTTAGTACCTACCTTGTTACTGGTACCACTCCTTCAGTGTTACAGATTTTATGGGTGCCAAAATTCATCCAATGATCAACTTGCTATAGTATAGTCACATGAACCTGAATAAGCTTTTCTTGGGAACTACTATAAAGTGTTAACCATGATACAAATGCATGCCAAGAAAATTTTTCATTTTGTTTCACTTCAAAATTTAATTCATGGATTATAGTGGCATTTGAATTCATTCTAATAAATAAAAACTGCCTGAAAGCCAGATGGTGGTGGCGCACGCCTTTAATCCCAGCACTTGGGAGGAAGAGGCGGGCAGATCTGTATGAATTTGAGACTAGCCTGGTCTAGTCTACAAGAGCTAGTTCCAGGACAGGCTCCAAAGCTACAGAGAAATCCTGTCTCAAAACAAAACAAAACAAAACAACCTGCCTGAATACCTAAGAGTAAAACAGTGCCACTAGTCAGCCTTACAGACCAGAGTAAGGTAACACGCACCTTTAATTCCAGTAGCAACAATGACATGCATCTTTAATTCCAGTAGCAACAATGACATATACTTTAATCCCTGTAGCCATAATGACACACACCTTCAATCCCAGAAGCCACCCTAGTTGTCATAAAAATCAAGTGGTGCACACCTTTGATACCAGCCTTAGAGAGGAATACAAGACCGAGTGAGACAGCTCTCAGACACAGTCTCATTCTGACATTCCAGGAGATAGGATCACCATTTCAGACTGAAATCATGGTAAGAGCCAGTGGCTGACTGTTTTGCTTTTTGGATCTTCAGTTGAACCCAAATTTCTGACCCTGAGTTTTTATTAATTGTGCTTAAGTGAATCAGTAGGGAAAACATTTTACTTAAATTTAGGATATAATTAATGTAGCAAGAAAATGACATTGTATTAGTCCTTTTCAATTTATGTAATAAGAGGATTAAATGAATGAAATAGTGCATACAGAAAGAGAAATTACATGTAGGTTTCTCTAGTTAAAGTTATTTTTATTGTTAGGCTAAAATGAATGTTATGATTAAAATGATAGAGTTATGAATACTGAAGAAATATCTTAGTTAGGGTTGTTATTCCTATGATGAAATACCATGACACAAAGTAACTTGGAGATGAAAAACTTTATTTCATCTTACCACTTGTAATCCATCATCAAAAGAAGTCAAGACATGAACTCAAAGGAAAAGCATGGATTCAGGAGCTGATGCAGAGTTAATGAAAGAATTCTGCTAACTGGCCTGTTCAGAGCCTACATATATATAAATGAAGACTACAAGACTACCCACCACTCAGGTGGCACAGCCCACAGTTATCTGTGTCTGTCCACATGAAGAATCAATCAAGAAAATGTTCCCACAGATTTGTTCACATGCCAGTCTGGTAGGGAAATATTTCAATTGAAGTTTTTCTTCCAAAACAACTCTAGCTTATGTCCAATTGACATTTTAAAAAGGCACAAGAATTATAATATGGCTTGTAGCTAAGTAAGGGATAGAGTGACCAGATAAGAGAAAGTCTGGGGCTTTGAGAAAAATATCAGTGTTGATCTTTGTAGGCTCTGGTTGACTCCAATGAAGTCTTCCGCACTCTCTAGCTCCAACTCCAAGGCCATGCCTAAAAAATCCTTAAACTCTATCTTAATAAATTTTCAATTCTACAAAGAATAAATTTATACATACTATTTCATCTAATTGTAACAAATTGAATTGTGGGGTGAATTGCATCTAAGAAAGCTACTGCCATACTAGGAAAGAGACCACTCCAGACTTCCCCAGATGAGGAAAAAGGGAAGAGACAGGGTACAAAACAACTGACAAACCCAGATATCAGAGGCAGCCCTGTGCTTTTATTTCTTAGCTCAGTCTACTCTCTATTCTGGAAGATACATATACTTTGTTGTTGTAACAAGAGCGGCGGGGCTGCGTCCCCGGCACCCGGCCGCCTGCATGGCTAGCTTATGCCCCGAAATAATTACACCGGAATTGTATTCTTTTAATCACTGCCTGGCCCATTAGTTTTAGCCTCTTATTGGCTAGCTCTTACATATTGATCTAACCCATTTTTAATATTTTGTGTAGTACCACAAGCTGGCTTACCAGGAAAGATCTTAACCTGCGTCTGTCTGGAGTGGGAGAATCATGGTGACTCACTGATTCGGCTTCTTTTTCCCAGCATTTTGTTTTGTTTTCTCCACCCACCTAAGGGTTGGCCTATCAAATGGGCCTAGGCAGTTTCTTTATTAGTTAACCAATGAAAGCAACAGATAGATACAAGACCCACCTCCATCATTTCCCCTTTTTCTGTTTAAACAAAAAAGAAAGACTTTAACTTTAACATAGTAAAATTACATATAACAAAACAGTTATCAAGCAAGAATTACAGTTACAATATTTATATCTATCTTTTATCATAACTAAGGAAAACTATAACTATCTATTTATTCTTTAACTCCATCAAAGACTCTAGAAGGATATAATATTACCTAAGTAAATAAGAAATAAGAAAACTCTAGAAATGACAGAGACATCTTGCTGTCTGGACAGTCACCCAAAGTTTTTTTGTACTGTTGGGGCATCCATCTTTAGCCTTCAGGCCCATAGTATCCAGCAGACATTTTTATCAAGCAGGAAATTCCAAAGACAGTTTAGTCACTATTTGTTGTGTCCTGTAGAATGTCTCGCAGACTCTTTTATGAGTCAGGAACCCCGAAAAACCATCTCACCTTTAGGCAAGTTTAGCAGTCCTCTTTCTGCGGGTTTTCTCTGTCCAGTTTATGTAACAGTTTAGGCAAGAGCAGTTTTTTGCCCAAATGGCTATCAAACTCCTTAAGGAGCCTCTTTGATGCCCATCATCCTCTTGAAGTAGATTGGTGCTGCCAGGAGCAAACGTGTCTCATTGTCATGAAAAACCCTAAGTTATTAAAACATTTTAAATGCCATATTTTATGCCCATCTAAAATATATCTATGTACGTCTAGAAAATCTAACATGACTACAAGCTTGACTATTATTGATAATTATCCATTAACAACCTATATACATTACATTTTAAAGTGAACTACACAATCACAATACCTTAATCAATATTAGAAATACATATACATATAATAAAATTGACCTTAAATTAATATCAGTAAACCAAGATTCATATCAGTGTAAATTATTTACATCTATATCATCTCCCCCTTTAAATGTAAAAGAACATTTATAAACAATATATGGGAACATGGGCACAGTTTTTTCTCTCCAAACTGCTTTTTGCTGAATGGGGGCGCTGTTATTTGGGTCTTTTATGGGATAACCTGTCTGTTAGGTTTATCTCAGTTGGCAGTTGAGTGAAGCAATTTTTTAAGGGTGTTTACAGCAACCCTTCAGGAGGGTGTGGTCTATCATACCATATTGGGATCAAAGAAGCAATCCATAGAGTCTCATTCTCTGTGAAAACAAAAGAAGAATCTCTTTTTTAAAGTATCATATCCTTAGATCCAAATTTTGAAGTCAAGGTATTTTGAAAATATCTATCTTGAATTAGTTTAGCAACGTTTATAAACAAATATCTTTTAGCAGCTGTTGCTCCTTTCTCAGCATTTAAACAATTTAAACAGAGCATAATAGCATATAGTATCAAGATTTTTATTGTATTTTTTATCTTTGTGTGGCTTTATTTTAACTTCTATTTTATTTACTTTTACTTTTATTTTATATTTTTTGTATATCTTTGTCCTGGAATAACTCTTTAGACCAGGCTGTCCTTGAACTCTCAGAGATCCGTCTGTCTTTGTCTCCCAGGCATTGGGATTAAAGGCTTGTGTTACCACATCTTGAAGTCATAGAGGTCAATCTCCCTCTGTCTTCAAAGTGTTGGGATTAAAGGTGTGTACTACCACACCCAACTATTTTCTTTTTTTAATTATTGTTTTTTTAAAGAACTTTAACATTTAGCCTGTATATATTTTTAAGTACATTGTAAATCATTTAAAGGTTTTTTTTTGTCTTTGAATCTCTTTTTACTGTATCTCTCTCTTTTTTTGACCACATGAGCCTTTAAATTATTGAGTAATATGGGTAGGATTAAAGCCGTGGCTTTGCCGGCTAGATCCAGCCCATTTTTTAGCTTTTTAGCCTCATGGCCGAGGTACCGGCTGTAGCCATGTTTATCACCACAACTCTGTGGCGTTTTAAGGTCCTTGCCAGCAAACAAGCTGTAACAGACAACACTCAAGTCCTCTCTCTGTAGCTGGCCCTCCTGCCTCAAAGAATCAGAGTTTGCCCTGGCAGGACGGCCCAGAAAGCCGGCATTTTAAAACAGCACAACTTTTTTTCTGTTACGGCCGAAAACAAACAAGCATTTAGTCAACTTTTTATGAACACTATTTAAGTGTTTTTTGACAGAACCTCTTAAGAGCTGCAGAATTTTGCAGCTAAAGCTGAGTTAGGAAGCCTCTCTTAGATGAGAGCGCTTGCTTGCATCTAGCAAGCAGAGCAGACCCAAGAAATTGCTGCTACCAAGAAAACATGCTTTACTCTATTCTTTCCCAAGCTTTCTCAGGCTTTCTGTAGATTCAGTGCCCCATGTCTGGGCGCCACTTTGTGCTTTTGCTTTCTCCCCTGCTGAAATAAACCTTAACTACTTGTCTCTGCACCGTGTCCCTGCATGAACTCTTCTCCTTTGGAAGCACACGTGCCAAGACTACTGCTGCAGTTAGGATTAAAAGAAATACAAAAGGCAGCATCTCTCTTCATCCACAACATCATTCAGGGCAAAATCAGCATTTTCTTGATGCTTATGATAAAGTACAATGAGTTACCTGACAGTAAAAATGCCTAACTCTCATTTGCTTCTGACAACAACAGCTTATTTATTTTTCACACATTAAAAAATGCATACTAGGTCCAAGTGAGTCTACATGGCTGCTGTTTTCCATGTGATGGCCAATTACCAGGCTGCCATATCAACATCCGACTCCATAGTCTTATTAGCAGTAGAAGAAAGAGCTGGAGAGAGATTTAACAATTAAATGAAACCATGCCGAAGGGACACATGTCACATATGTTCACATGTGATTGTCTAAAGTAAGAATAACAGAGGTGTGTAACTTTAAGGGAAAGTACAATCTTTCTATGGGGTTAAAACTAGATTATGATGTCAAGCAGTGAATAAGATGGCATTGTCAATTTTTGTAACAGTATAAATTATCAGTTAATAAACATGTCCAGAACTGTTTGGAGCCAGTCCATCTTTAGAAGTGCTCAGAAAAAAATGAGGCCTTATGACTATGCAGTTAATCCAGTTATGAGTTTTTTTCAGGCCTCAAGTACGCTGGATAACAGAGTCAATTACCATGTCATTTGGCTTATACAAATTCTTAAAGGCTCAACACAAAAATTTTTTCCTCAAACAAAATTTCCCACCATCCATAGTCCACATGTTCTGTCCTGCTTTCATAAATAGTTATTCTTTTTCAATTTTGAAGACATAGATAGTAGTATACTAACAATTCCAAGTTATCTGGACAAGTTACATGAGGTAAATATTAATATCCTTCTTTTGAAAATGATGAATACAGGCTGTATAGACTCACATTTTCTAGGCAGCAAGGCTGGACAAAATATCTTTATAATTTAGATTATAATTAGGTTGTTTTCAAAATGTTTGACATGTATACCTTTCAAATTTTGTGTGCTTGTTGTCATGTGTGTGTGTATGTGTATACTGTGGTGTAAGTATGTATTTGTGACATTTGAGAAAGAGCCTCCTAACCTAAAGCTCATCAGTCTGACTAGACTACCTGATCAATAGACTTTAGAGATCCACTTATCCATCCAATGTATCAGTTCTAGGGTTAAAGGTGTACATACTTCCTTGCCTGGCTTTTTAACAATTAGACAGTTTTTAATCTTTAAAAGTTTTGTACATGCATACAATATATCTTGGTCATATCCACCTCTCTTTTTATCCTACATATTCTCCTTGTTGCCCAACTTCAATATTTGTCCTACATCTCCCTCTCACTTACATGTCCTACTTATTAATATAAATAACCAAGTGAGTCCAATTAGTGCTGCCCATATATAGGTGGGTATGGAGTTATCCACTGGGTCTTGGGCAACCTACCTACCAGTGGCCAGATGCTCTTCTGATGTGGAAGAGTCTTCTTTTTGTGATGATTTCATTGGTTAATAAAGAAACTGCCACCAGGCGGTGGTGGCGCACGCCTTTAATCCCAGCACTCAGGAGGCAGAGGCAGGCGGATCTCTGTGAGTTCGAGGCCAGCCTGGTCTACAAAGGGAGTTCCAGGACAGGCTCCAAAGCTACAGAGAAACCCTGTCTCGAAAAACATAAAGAAAGAAAGAAAGAAAGAAAGAAAGAAAGAAAGAAAGAAAGAAAGAAAGAAAGAAAGAAACTGCCTTGGCGCATTTGATAGGCCAGCCCTTAGGTAGGTAAAGTAGACAGAACAGAATTCTGGGAGGAAGTGAGACAATTGCCATTCCTCTCCTCTCTGGGTGAGACACGATGAAGCTCTGGCCCAAGATGGATGTACGCTAGAATCTTCCCAGTAAGCCACCACCTCATGGTGCTGCACAGATTATTAGCTATGGGTTAAGGCAAAATATGAGAGCTAGTCAGTAAGAGGCTAGAGCTAATGGGCCAGGCAGTGTTTAGAAGAATACAATTTGTGTGTTGTTATTTCAGGGCATAAGCTAGCCAGGAGGCCGGGAGCAGGGTGGCAGGAACGCAGCTCACAGCTCCTTCTACACTCTCCAAAATTGGCTACCCCTCCCTCATCAGTCACTAATTGAAAATAGTTCCTAATCCAGGACTGGACTTCCATGGGTCCTTTCCTACCTCGATGACTGAACTTTTAGATGGCTTCATCATCTGAATGTCTAACATTTTTACATGGTGCTAAGGATCCAAGCTCAGAACTTCATACCCAAGAAAGAAGCACTTCAGCATTTATGTCATCTCTCTAGCCCAGGCATATACAATTCTTGATTTATTAATAGTTGTGAACATACATTCTGTACCCACAAATGATCTACTACTGTAAGTTCCATTAATTCTTTTCCTGTTCCCCACTTAATCCTCTAGAAGGCCCCAAGAGCTAATGTTCTTAAAAACAGACCTGGAACAAAACTGAATGGAATTTAAAGAGAAAATACCCATTTTCTTCAAATGAGATTATTTTGAGGCATGATTCACAGAGCTCCAGAGGTTCACAGTTGCACAGAGTCCCTTTCATGTGAGTTATTTCTTGCAGATCTTAGCATATACTGTAATGCCTTCTTTCCCTTTGTTCTTTCGAGCCTATATATAGTCTTCTATATGTTTATACCAACATCAATATTCAAAGAAAATGCCTCAACTCAAATGCTTAGGTCAGGGTCTGACACCAAGGAGACAATCAAGCCTGAGATGGACTGTAATCTAAGGAAGTTTCAAATATATAAAACTTCTAGCATTTCTTTCCCAAGATTGTAATATTCATCACTGGGAGATCAGAATGACTCACTCACTATTACTCAACATTATAGGGGTCATTAGAAACTTCACCATTTTGGTTTTTATTCTCTGCCAGAAAATACAAAATATATGACACTTTCAGTCTTTCCTGAACTGAAATTAGAGGTCTTTAGGGAACCTATGGCACACTGTGATTTAATACTTGAGGAAGCATAAACCTACAGTGCATTTTTTCTTTTCAGGGGATTTTGAGAATCAGAAAAGTCTGTCTTTCAAATTAAAGTTCACAATTTGAAAAATAGAATAGCTAAGTATATCCTGTTCGTCCTGCCCCATCAGGCTTATGTAAAAGGTTTAACTTGAAGATTTACCTGCAGCAAATATAAATTCCCAGAAACCTAAATAGTTGTGTATCACAATGCCCTTCATTCTCCAATCACGTCTTAACTTCAAAGGGATATTTTGAGTCAGGGATAGAAGCCTATTAAAGGTATTCAGACTTTGAGATCTAAATTAAAAAACTAGAGGATAATTCCATATTTTTCTTGACAGGAAGTGGAAATTCTGATCCAGTTTTTTCCACCTCTTTAACACACATCCACAAATATTCACCCATCTCTCAAAAGAATAAATATCCAAGCTCTGAAAGGACAGACAAATGTCTTTCTTTTCCAAAAATGTTAACAAACAAAATAGTAAAGAAGATAAGATCTCTCTGATGTGTTTGGTTAATAATGTAGGAAATTACAATGTAAGGTAATGATTGCACATTGTCTCACCACACATCAATATTGTAAGACAAATATGCACACACACACACACACACACACTCCTCTACAAACTTGGCATGACTTTCTGTCTTTAGCAACTCTAATTGTGAAAATCATTACTACAAAGATGGATGAATTCACCTTGTCAGGTCGCCTTTTATAAAAAGGTTCTAAATCAATCTTAAACTATTCAAGTACTGGCTTCTTTCACTCATCCCCTTCTTTTACTCTCAGTTTTCATTATGGAAGGTTTTATGATTGCACATTTACTCAAGACCCAAAACTCCCCATTGTATCCTAGATTAAAGTGTTAAATTTAGCTGGCTACATTAGCCAAATCAGCTAAATTATGTGTAATGATGTGCTGTACGTATATGGTACTGTAAAAAGCAGTGAGCAAAACTTTAAGAAGTTAAACTTTGTTTCAACCTATAACTTTTATTATCAAAAACTAAGCTGGTAAGAAAACTATTAACAAAATGCATGGAAGAATGCAGAGTGATTTAGCTCTGAGGTCCGAATAAGGTAGGGCATAGATGTCTAGTGGCATTAGTCAAGAGTGGATTTTGGAAAGAGATGAAACATGGAATGTGTCTGGCTTTAGTAGCAAAATGAGATAGAAATGGCCTGCCCATTGTTAGGAAAGACCATGGAGGAAAGCACTAAGATGGTAAACTAAAAGTCAGCTAATATGCCAGGCAGTGGTAGCACACATCTTTAGTCCCAACACTAAGGAGGCAGAAGCAGGGGGATCTCTGAATTAGAGGCCAGTCTTGTCTACAGAGCTAGTTCTAGGACAGCCAAGGCTGTTACACAGTGAAACACTGTCTTGAAAAAGAAAAAAGAAAAAAAGAAAGAAAAGTCAGCTAATGTACTACAGTAGATTGTTGTTGATAAAAATAGACTGAGCTTAGAAACTTTAAAAAAAATAAGGAATTGCTTTTTAATGCCTATTCAAAATAAATTTAGTAAATAACTTTTATGAATTGTACCTATTTTGATTCTTACTAATATCTCTTTATAGATAATTGTTTCTCTTCATTTTTATTCTCACTTCAAGGTCTAACTCAAATTCAGCTACCTTTAGAAAGTATTCATTAATTACATATGTTCCATATTCAGTAGGTAGATGAGCTCTTGACTAGTGTTATATGTTCAAGATAGGAGCATATATTCAAGGTGATTTATAAGGGAAGCTCTAGAAAGGGTTAGATTTAGAGGAAAGTATTATAAGTTTACTCTTGGAGTTCTGCTCATTTGGCATGTAACTGCTTATACGGGTGTAGAAAAGTAGCTCAATCAACAGTACAAAACAACAATTTAGACAAAGGATATAATGTAATATATATTTAGCTGTGTTTCTGCTCCCCAAATAAAAATAATTTAAAATCCCTGCTATTTCTTAAAATGCCTAATATTTGTAGACAATATTTATTTTCTAGAAAAATTAATGATCGAAGTCATAATTGAATATATGGAACATTAGTTGTGAAATCATTATGATAGATAGGCTTATGCTGGGTTTCAATTGATTAATGATTTAAATAATATTTAAATTTTCATTTCTATAGCCATTTTGTCTCTGGTTATAACCATATAACCTCTGTGTGTAAGATGTTATTGTCAGGGTTAGAAACAGAGTTAACCATGCCATTAGTCCTCCTTCTGGGAAGTAGCAACCTAATGTAAGAGAAGGCATCAGTATTAGGATATCATTGGACTTTCTGTAAGTGGCTAAAAGAAGATGAATTCTAGCTGGAAGAATAAAACACTGAGTGAGTAACAGTCTTTGAACGTCACGGTGTTTTTGAGATATGTACATACTAGTGCTTATCCATCCCTTGTTTAATCTAGTTTGAGGAGAGAGAAGGGTTAGCAAACTTCCAATTGTGGTTGTGGAAAAGAGACACAAACAAGGAGAAGCTGCTCTGATCAAAATCCTGACAGGATAGTATGGCATTAAATATAGGGTCTACAGCCTGTTGTGGGAGAGATAGCTGCAAGAGAAGCATCACAATAATTTAAAAATTAGAAATACAAGGATATAAGGGGATCCTGGTTGATGTGGGAAATCCTTCTGTATGCTGTGATTACCATTGATTAACAAAGAAAACTGCTTTGGACCTATAGCAGGGCAGAACTTAGTTAGGCATGGAAAGCTAGGCTGCATGCTAGAAGAAAGAAGGGCAGAGTCAGAGAGAAGCCATATAGCCCTGCCAGAGACAGATGCCGTAACTTTAGCCTGTAAGCCACAGTCACATGGTGATACACAGATTAATAGAAATAGGTTAAATTAATATGTAATAGTTAACCAATAAGAAGCTAGAGCTAATGGGCCAAACAGTGATTTAATTAATACAGTTTCCATGTGATTATTTCGGGGGTTCTGGGTGGCCCAGAAATGAACAAGCAGCCAAGTGCCCCCCTGCAACACTTGGCATTAATTTATGTCAAAACACTTGTCCCGCTCTAAACCCAAAGTTAAATCTGAGCCTAGTAGGGGTATCAGTTGCAAGACATCTTATCACAGAAGTAAACTCAGCTAAACTAACCTTTTTGTGTCTTCACACCCGAAGGTATTGTGGTCCTGTGGCATAGCTTTCAAATTTCCAAGTGCCTACCAACAACGCTGACTGGACCAGGGACTGTAAACAAAAGAGCAAGGAAATGCAATAACCCAGTCTCCTAAAAACCTTTAACTATTCTCTGGAGAGAACATGGGAAAGAGAGGGGGATAATTAGGTGTTACACAACATCTGCAAAACCCCAGTTTATGTCCTTGGCCAGCCTATCTCCTGGAGACAGGAAATCAATTTTAAATACTCCTTGCACATCCAATCCTGAAAGCCCACTAGCACCTTCTGAGCATTTTCCTTCACATAAAGTAACAAAATCTTGGGCAATCTTCAAGACATCCTGGACATCCACAAGGGACCATGGACGCTAAAGCATAGAAAGCATAGAAGTTTCACAGTGTGTTACTTGGACTCTTTTAATTTTGCACTCTCATGCAACAATCCTTTCTATATCTTCTATCAGGTTCATTTGTTTATTAGGACATGCCAAGTGAGACCACCAGAAGTTGATAATCTGCTCTACAACAAATATACAGGGAAAAACAATGGAGAACAAAAGACGATCTTATTAGAAAGATGCTTCACACCAGGTAACGCCCTAAAATTCACCTTGCAAATTTCAGTTCTTCTGGCAAGAAACTGATTGACTGCAGCAGAGTTGAGGAGGAACATGTTACCTTAAGTTGGAATGCTGACACTGGGCAACACTCTCTTTTCTCCAGATCATTATATACACATCAAGTTTATAAACACATCGAGTTTGGCAATAAGTTATTATACAATGTTCATGTGTTCACATGGATGCATATATGTGAATGAGCTTTTATGCATATTAAAACAAGTATAATAATGCTAGTAGGTGTTTTGAACAACGTAGCAAAAGAAATAAAGGACAAGGCATCTCTCTGAGATCAATTTGGCTTCTGTTTTCTCAAACCCTGATGCCAAACTTGAGCTTAAATGGCCCATATGTATTCTAAGCTTATTCTTTGTAATGAAACTGCTCAGCAGATGGTCTCAAATAGAGTAATATGCATAACCTTTCACTTGGCTGTTATCTGCTAAAAACACTGACTGTTGCCATGGTGGATGGGTCATATAGTCACCTGGCATCATACTCCCAGAATTTACACTTGATAAAAAAGCTTGCCTCATCATTCAGAACAATAAAAACAAAAACAAAATGAATACCAATTTTCTATTTATCTTCTCCACAAATCGATTTGTTTTTATGTACCCAAAAGCCAAAAATACAGACCGTAATAAGAAAAGAGACTATAATGTATGTTAAAGGTAAAATGGCATGGAAATAAATTTTGCTTATATATCTGTTTTCCAGCTTGATTGATAGTACCTCAAGCCATTCTCAAAATTATTCCAGTTTGAGCTAAAAATAATATGGTTGTAGGACATAAAGTGATTCCTTGGGTCCGCTGTTTGTCTGAGGTTCTGTAATGTCATCAATATTTGGACTTCACTTGGGTGTATCTACCACTAAATATTTTCAAGGCCATGTAATGTCAAATGAAAGTGAGTAGTGATTTTTAAGTGTATGAAACTGCATTAAATGTCTTCAGGGCACCTCAACAGCTTGAAACTTGTCCCTTATGTGATTATTTTTTTTCCACATCTTATTAGGCATGTTCCACACATGGCCTTGGAAGTCAAGGTGTGTTCTAAAATTACCAGGATTCTACCATGACTGTATACCACCAGTAACCTTTACCCAGTACACTTGGAAATTGAAATAAATTTCCCTGTCCCAGCTCTGCCTTTAGGGCCAGGTGTTTTTAAGGTTATTTTGGTTGTTCAAGTGTCTCCACAGTTCAACGGACCTGATGAACTGGGATGTAGAAAACCACTCCTCTGATAAGCCCATGCACCTGAGGTCGAAATGAGGGGCATGCTGTTAGTGAATGGGTTATAGGCTGGCATTCAAATCTACTTATAGGGCCATCACCCTGTGCAGAGGGAGGCACTGTCCACACATTTTCCTCTTAACTGCCCTTGCACTCCTCAGGGCATGGGTGATATACATTTGCTTTAATTACCTTGATAGCTTCAGAGTATTTCTCTTAAATGGCTAGCAGTTAACTCCTGGGCACATAAAAGATCCTCTCAAGCATCTCCTGGAGACACTAAACTGCTCTGGAAGTAGAAAACAATAAGATCAAAGAGGACTCGAGTGCCTGCCTGGAATGGAGGATGGAAAACAATTAAAGCAAGGAGGGTTCTCTAAAGTCATCGTGATCACAATGCAGATTTCAAAGCCTGGTATTTTAGGGATTCCAATTCTTTAAGTTTGAGATGACACATACGATTTGTGAACGATTCTTAATGTAGTCATCTCCAAACCTCTCTTAAAGGTGAGCTATACTACTGATAGAGTTTTAACTCAGAAAACTCAGGAAAAGAAGAAAGTGGCATGAGTTCATTCCAAGGGAAGCTAAACTACATGGAAAAACAGCAATCCTTGACCTTACTGGAAAATAAGCAGCCTACGCAATGGTGGTCCAAATTTGGTAGACAGAACAACCAAAGGAAGCTGACAAAAGCATCACATAGCACATTAAATATGTATAAAAGACAACTCCGGGAGAGATTAATGCCCTGCTCTAATCTGGCCACCTGCAGTGCAGCGGTAAAGACAAAGTGTAGCACACAGTGCTCGGCACACAGCCACAGTCAGTAATAGACAAACTGGTGTGGAGAATCCACATGGGGAGGGCCATCAAGTGACACCTGGGGGCCTGGAGAGGATATGATTCAAGCTTTATGACTACAAGCATCTCCAACTTTGAATGGAACCACTGGGAAAAACCAGGAAATAAGTGCACCACTGGTACACATCCCTATTATGTTCATTTTAAAGGCTGTTATTTTTGGAAATTGCATTGATTTTTTTTCACATTTTCTGGCACTGCACTCAAATCCTTTACTTTCTTTTCTTTACCTAGTTATTACACACTCAGTGCAAGTGGGCAGAATACATTTCGTAAGTCAAGTATTTGTCTCACATACAAAGCTGCATTGGCACTGACACCACAGAGATGAAATAAGTTGCACTAAATGCATTCTGTAAGAAAGAAAGTTCTGACCAAGAGTGCACATGAGAAAACAATCTTTTACAGAGGCCCCAGAAACTCTGAAGAATAATGAAGTACATAGACACAATAAAACTGGAAAAGTGAGGTTCTAAGAAACAAATCTGATGGGTATATGATCTGAAAATTAAAAGATCAGATTTTGAGTCCAGACCTAACCATGTTGAAGCTGTTAGGGTATGATGAAGACATTCAGTTTGTCTAAGCTGTCAAACCTATAAATTAATAATCAGCTTGGAGAGATAGCTTAGTAATTAAAAATGAGACTTACTCTTAGATTTGGATTCCAGCATACATATCAAGCAGCCCACAACTGCCTGTAACACCTATTCCAGCAGATCCAACACCCTCTTCTGGCCTCCATGAGCTCTTGTACATACATGGTATACATGCATATATTTATGTACACACATCTATTTTTTAAAACAAAGATGGCACTAATAGTTTTCTCTTTGAGAGGTATATTCTGAAGATCGGTAAAAGTAGCTTCATGTGAAGAAAGTAAATTAATGTTTGGCATGTACTAACTTCCAAGCACAAAAATTTGTCACCAGGTACAATGAAATGAATCTGCGGGTAAGGGTGCTTGCTGTCAGGCCTGACAACCCGAGTTCAATTCTTGGACCAACATGGTAGGAGAGAACTGATTCTCACAAGCTATCTTCTGACCTCCATGTGTATGCTGTAGCAATGCACATCCATGCACTTGCACACACAAAATAATAAATGAACAAGGTGCCTTCATTTCTGAAAATTCATAACCATATTTATCAGTTCACAATTTAATGTTATGTAAGGAGATCATGTTTGCAAGGATAAAGAGTAAAAGTCCAACCTCTACCCTGCCCACGTTGCCTTGGTGATAGAGGAAGGTGACTAGGGAATTCTGAGCTGATGCTAATTATATATAAATACCTCAAGAGATTTTTTTATTATTATTGCCAGCTGCTAGAAGCTCTGATTGCTATTTCCTGCTATTCTCCCCAGGCGCTGCCTCTTCAATTTTCAATCACCAATGGTAAGACTGGGCTTCTGAGACTGTGGCATTATTATTATTTTATTTACTATACTGGATCCACTGACTTTTGCCAAAACCTAAAAGCTCATTCAAATCAATGTAATGGCATGTAGTATAACTGTCATAATTATAAGTGAGAAGGTTATGACAAAGCTTTGCTTCTGCATTTATCTTCTTATAACCTATGAATTTATATATTTTTATATATATTTTGTAGATATTCAAAAATTAGATTGTGAAGCCTATTATGGGTGTTACATTCATTGTTTTTGTTTTTGTTTTTCTTTTTCTTTTCTTTTTTTTTTGAAACAGCTATTGAATGTTTGAGACAGTTTTCTGAACTGGTAAAAGACAAATAAATTTCTTTGCATCATAACTGAGAAAACCAAGCGTAAGAAAGAATATGAGTGTTCATGGTACATCTAACATTTTCCAGACAGACAGAATTTATATACATGGAAAGCAGGTATAATCTTCTGTCTTTTGCAGAAGAGGAAGCAAAACGGCCAGTCACATTGCTTATAAGTAGAAGATAAACAGTGTAAGACAATAGTATTTCAATTCAAGGTAAATATTCACTTTACAAATGTATACTATATAATCCTGAAAGATATACCATTAGGCATAAGACTGGTATCTTCTAAAAAATAGTGTTTCTAAAGTATTGACTTACAAGCAAGTCACCCCGGGATCCTACAGAAATGCACATTGTGATTCATTAGGGTAAAAGTGAGGCCATCACTATATTTATAGTGGGTTCCTCGGTGATTTCTATGAATTGTCATCTATTCTACAGACTTCACATTGGATGGCAAGTTCTTAAATCACAACAGCTATCAGATAAAGCAGTAAGACAGTACTCTTTCCCAATTTTCAACAAATATGAAAATAAAAGAGTATCATCAAATCTAAACCAAGATTATTTCTGTATTCAAATATTGTGTTAGTTTTTCTACTATTGCTATGACAAAACACTGTGACCAAGGCAACTTAGAGAAGACTGTTACAAGGGAACCAACGAAGATGCCCACACAGACAGAATTTACAGTCAACTGAAAGTCTTTATTTCAGTCAGTTGGAACCATGCTCAAGATTCTGGTATCCTAGGTGTGGCCCTGAGTATCCAGAACATGGAATTTTTTTTTTGATTTTTCCTTTTTTTTATTAAATTTATTTATTTATTTATTAAAATTTCTGCCTCCTCTCCACCATCACCTCCCATTTCCCTCTCCCTCCCTCAATAAAGTCCCCCTCCCTTGTCATCCCAAAGAGCAATCAGGGTTCTCTGTGGGAAGTCCAAAGACCACCACCTCCATCCTGGTCTAGTAAGGTGAGCATCCAAACTGCCTAGGCTCCCACCAAGCCAGTACGTGCAGTAGGATCAAAAACCCATTGCCATTGTTCTTGAGTTCTCAGTAGTCCTCATTGTCCGCTATGTTCAGCGAGTCCGGTTTTATCCCATGCTTTTTCAGACCCAGGCCAGCTGGCCTTGGTGAGTTCCCAATAGAACATCCCCATTGTCTCAGTGTGTGGGTGCACCCCTCGCGGTCCTGAGTTTCTTGCTCGTGCTCTCTCTCCTTCTGCTCCTGATTTGGACCTTGAGATTTCAGTCCGGTGCTCTAATGTTGGTCTCTGTCTCTGTCTCCTTTCATCGCCTGATGAAGTTTAATATTCAGGAGGATGCCTATATGTTTTTCTTTGGGTTCACCTTCTTATTTAGCTTCTCTAGGATCACGAATTATAGGCTCAATGTCCTTTATTTATAGTTAGAAACCAATATGAGTGAGTACATCCCATGTTCCTCTTTTTGGGTCTGGCTTACCTCACTCAGGATAGTATTTCGACAAAATTCAACACCCCTTTATGATAAAGGTCTTGGAGAGATTAGGGATACAAGGGTCATACCTAAATATAATAAAAGCTATTTACAGCAAGCCAACAGCTAACATTAAATTAAACGGAGAAAAAATCAAAGCCATCCCACTAAAATCAGGAACATGACAAGGATGTCCGCTCTCTCCATACCTCTTCAATACAGTGCTTGAAGTTCTAGCAATAGCAATAAGACAACATAAGGGGATCAAGGGGATTCGTATTGGAAAGGAAGAAGTTAAGCTTTCGTCATTTGCAGATGATATGATAGTATATATAAGTGACCCCAAAAACTCTACCAAAGAACTCCTACAGCTGATAAACATCTTTAGTAATGTGGCAAGATACAAGATCAACTCCAAAAAATCAGTTGCCTTCCTATACACAAAGGATAAGGAAGCAGAGAGGGAAATCAGAGAAGCATCACCTTTCACGATAGCCACAAATAGCATAAAATACCTTGGGGTAACTCTGACCAAGAAAGTGAAAGATCTATTTGACAAGAATTTTAAGTCTTTGAAGAAATAAACAGAACATGGAATTTTTAAAGACAGAAACCGTGTCCTGGTATCTCACTTGTTGCTGCAAGGAATCATTGCAGAAGCAAGCATTTTGAAGTAAGCAGTTTTAACAGAAGGTAAGATAAGGGGTCAGTTGGAGGGGGTTTCATACATCCAAACAAACAGGCAGTTTAACAGAAGCTAAGTTAGCCAGGACATCCTAACCTTTGGATCCTAGAAGAGAGTTGGGTAATATTCCATGAGATTGTCCATCAAACCCCCAATAACACATCCCCCCAGCAAGGCCACACCACCTAAGCCCCCCCCCCCGCCTGCAAACAGCACCATCAACTTGTGACAAATTATTCAAATGACCAAGCCTTATGGGGGAATCTCATTCTAACCTCCAGGAAGGCAAAGCAATGAACAACAGCTACAAAAAATCCAAACCTCATCATTCATTCTCATATCCTGTAATATAGCTGGATCCAATGAGATGCTTGGGTGAAGATTTTCCTACAGATGTGTATGTCAAAAGATGATGAAGACACACAGAAGAGATACACAAGAAGACAACATGTTAGAAGGAAATAATGAGACAGAACTAGAAGATAGTTCAGCAGTTAAGGGTGCTTTCTAGTTTTCCAGGGTTAAATTCTAGTGCTGCTGGACAACCACAGTTAAATTTCCTGCATGTAAAAAAGCCACGGCAATGTATAATGGCCTATACTTCCGGTTCCAGAGGATGTGACACCCTCTTCTGGCCCCAAAAGTACATAGTGTTCACACGTGCGTGCAGTAAACACTCACACATTTTAAAAAAGTGATTTTAAAAATAATGAGACAAAGAGACAGAAGTCAGTGACAAGAACAAAGGAGACAAGCTTGTCCATACTAAGATACATACAGGTGACCTCAAGTCACCAAAGACACAGGAACAGAAATCAACCGCTAACAAGAACAATGAAGGAGACAGAGACAATCAAAGCTACAAGAAAGATGTGCGAAGTGACAAGGCAATGAGAGAAAATAAGCTCCTAATGAGCGAATAAGCTTTGAGTTCTGCTCTGAAAGGGGACCTGACACTACCAGACAAAACCAGACTCCTTTGTTTTCCTGTAAGGTGAACACAAAATGTCATAAAAGGGGAAAAGCGTGAGCAAGGGAGTCTAGAAAGATAAACAGGTTTTTGGTTTTGTTTTTTTTTGTTTTGTTTTGTTTTGTTTTGTTTTTTTTAGTCTGTTTTTAACTCCTAGTCCTTTCTGATAGTCATAGCCTAGAGCTTGCCACTACGCTATGGCCGCTATGGCCATTCGTCATAGGGCGGTTGCCATTTAGCAATCTGTTAATCACTCTTGTAATGGAATTGTTCCATGTGCCACTGACTTCTGCCAGGCAAGAAATGTTTGCTGGATTTTCCTTTTGGTGCAATATTGAATGATTTCTAGGTTAAAGCATCCATGCCCCTGCCCTACTCTGATGGACTCTATCTTCTCACCAGTCCTCGTGATTCCTTATCCACCCTCCCTGCCCCCATGCACACAGAACAATACATTTCCCCAGAACTCGGTCTACACACAATTGCCTCAGGAGGTGTGAGGTATGTGCACGCAAGAAGGACAAAACTCTAAGTGGGAAGAATGTTGTTTCTCCAGCAATAATGGAGCCTTACAATGGTTCATTTCCTGTAAGGGTAGACTTGTCGTCTCCCTCCCCTATCTTCCTGGGATGGCCTTTCTCACAATGCATTTTCTTCTGCCATCAATATTCCAGGTCACAGATAGTAAGCACTGCTGGGGCAGATGCTGTAATGAAGCAGTTTCGATGTCTCTTTTAAGGCTCTGGGGTCTCCGACCTTAATGTTGAACTGAACGCAAGAAGGCACTGTTACTACTTCATAAAACCGAAGCATCATGCCCAACTAAGCTGATCCTTAGTGGGTTAAGAGGTCCACCGACATCCAAATTCGGTTTTCTTAGTGGCTAAGGGAAGTCATTTCAAACAGACATAGGAGGCAAGCAAAGAGAAGTTTCCAGCTGCTCAAAGTTCCCTTCCTGATAAACTGGGCAATCATTTTGGAATGTGGCTTAGGAAGGTGGTTGGTCTCTAACTTTAATAAGCCTTCAGCAGAAATTACCTTGGTCATTTGGGTGACCTGAGTTAGAGGTCAAAAGAATTTGCAGAGGCCAGTTTCCAGCAGGCAGGTAAGTGGCTGGGATGCCTTACCTTTGCCATGTCTCACTGCACCAACAGAGATTCACTGGCTGCTGTGAGGGAAGGAAATCAAACAAGTTCATTTCACTGCACACTTCACAGAGGGAAAGCAGTTGCAGGGAACTCAAATGCACAGCAGCAGGTGGGAGCAGGAAAGGCGGCACTGAGTAAGTTGAATTGCATTGCGAATGGCACTAGGACCAGAAAATTGAAAGTCCCCACTGCATTGCCTGAAACTGGCTAGTTAAAGGACAGTGCAATTAATTCACTCTGTGAGTGAATGAGTTTGGCCTTATCTTCATCACTGTCTCAGACCTTAACCTTGGAAAAGAGTGGGACACTAAACCCTGATCACAGCCAGAGCCTTGAATTTTGACCAAGTGGTTTAAAAATCGCACCAGGGATGAGATTAAATAGAAAGCACCAGTTCTCACTTCCCCTACAGCAACAGAACCAATTCAAAGGAACCGTTAAGGAGAGCATGGAGGTTAGATTATGTTTGTAGGAAGATAGTAAAGGACAAATTGTGACTCGGTAAAGGAAAAAAAGAAAAATGAAACCCTGCTTCAGTTATCTTTGGCCAGGAGTGCTTCCTACAGGGACCAGATGTGAGGCTAACTGTCATTGTTGATTAACCCCATAGATGGGTAGAATGCAGTTCCCCATGTATATATGTTCTCAGTCTCGATGCCCACAAAATAACATGAGAGGGACTTGATGACTCTGCCACCTTACAAAGCTTCAATGCAAGGTAAAGAAAATCTTTACATCTTATCCTTATAAGATCATTTCAAGTTTTATGGGGAACTATATTTGGAGGAACCTGAGTTCTCAAGTCCTGGCCATGCTACTTCCTAGCTACAATGCCTTGGTGACAAGGTTTCCATGCTCTTGGCTTCATAGTTCCCATCTGTAAGACATAATTCTAAAGAATTCATTTCATAGAACTCTTGTGATGGTTAAAGGAGATAACAGATGCAACGTACTTAGCAGGGGTCATAAACTAGGACAATGGCAATTATTGCATTTATTATTGTTGTTGTTGTTGTGTTGCTGCTGTTTGGTTTTGGGAGACAGGGTATTTCTGTGCAACAGTTCTGGCTGTCTTAGAACTTGCTTTATAGACCGGTCTGGCTTTAAACTGACAGAGATCCTCCTGCCTCTATCTCTTGAGTGCTGGGATTAAAGGCGTGCGCCACCCCCACCACTCTATTTTTAATCTTGCTATTACTGTAACTCAGTAATAGCCAATACCAACAAATATTATAGGATAAGTCATGACTATGATCCCAGGTTTGGCAGGCAGACTTTAGGTTCCATATGTCCCCTACCACTCATTATTGCCTTTAGACAAGGCACTTACCCACCTGCTTTATCTTAGCTTTTTTCCCCCTCTATGCCACTAGCTTTGCCTGCCTCACAACATTGTGAAGATGAACTAAGCTAGCATATGAGGAATGCTTAGAAATGGTACCTAGCAGAGAAGAGCGCTGTGTAAATATTAGCTACTATTATTAGTATTTCAGTAAACAGGCTCACAGGTCCCAATGGTGCCTTCAGCACACAGCAGGTTCACAGTCTGTGTGACTAAACCTACTATCCTACAAAAAGCCCAAATCTTGTCACAGAAGTTTCAGCCCACAAATGAGGGCTTGAAATCGCATCTGGTCATTAAGATTCCATCAGCAAAGGCATGCACATCACACTCCTTCAGAATCTGTCTCTCTGTCGTCTCCCATTTTCAAGTCACTAAGATACCATGCTTGCATCTGTCACAGAAGATTATGTTATGCCAACAGGACAATACAACAACAGATACAACGAGCTGTAGCATGTAAGAAAATGACAAATAAGTCCCAGAAATTTGAAAGGACAGTTTTCTGAAAAGAGAGCAAATGTTATACTTTAGAGCAAAATGAAAACTGCTTATAAACAGAAAGAACGAGAGATAGGGTTCTTTCATCCCAGCTTTGGCTCCTAGCCAATATGGGGATGTTAAGATCTTATATGCATAGTCTCTATTTTATTTTCTCATAGTACCCAGTATTTGGAATCTGTACTGTGGCACCCCACCAATACCCATCATTGCCCCCAAAGGACACTTTCTCTAGAATTCTCCCTCTCATCTGCCATCTATATTATTTCCAATCCCAAATTATTGCTGACTTGGTATATGACTCAAGACTGACAAACTTCAAGACATCATTCTTTTCAGAAGTATATTCTGTATCTTGTTTCTAAATGTCTAAACATAAGCTATAACTTTATCCTACCAAAAAAAAAGTCTCTTTCTGAGAAAAAAAATAAACAGGGACTTTTTGATGGATGGAGTAAAATAAAGGGACTAGATTTCGAAGAGACCTTTGATAGTGCCTATTGGATTTGTCTTTTGGTAAATATATTGACACTATATGTTAATTCCTTCACTTCAAAAATTGAAAGTAGGCTAATGCCCAAGCACATTGTTTTCATTCTAATGAAAAAGCATATAACTGAGAAAATATAATTTTAGATAACATGAGCAAGATGAAGAAAATTTGTTTAGCAAGGTAATAGGTAAGGTATATAGGGAGTATGATGATTAAGAATGTAAATAGTATGATAAAGTATGGTTTATTTGAGGTAATGCCAATTGACCTGAAATTTAAGATGAGAAGGAGACTGTGAGGCAGGCAGAAGGATCATAAAATAATGTCAAATTCAAGCACAAATTCAGAGACCATCTAAGGTGAATTAATTTAAAATTTTGAGGGACAGAAACAAACTGGGGGGTGTAAATTACTTGGAACTAGGCACAAAATGAAGAAATGAGAGGCTAATATGGAGTTTTGAACAAGATATTATCATAGAGTTCTGTAAGCAAAGAGAATATTTGAACATAAATCCAATGGGAACTCTTAGGAATACTTTTAAATAGAATTAACAATTTGGTTTACCTTCCTTAAAGAACAAATCAAACAATAAGGTATTGATGGGGAAGTGCAGCCAATCATATTTGGCTAGGGTGTGGCCGCCTGGGGCCAGGAACAAAGGACCTGGGAATCCAGGTGCCCTCCTCTTGTTTTGCCTCTCTTGGCTACCCGTGGAGCTCACTGGACCCCGGATGTGTGAGTTTCTCCATTTTCTAATTATTCAATTATATTCGTTGTTTTTAAGCTGGTCTGGTTAATTCTAACTACTGGTCAACCACGCCCATCATTTAGCACCCAACGTGGTGACTAAATTCACTTAAAAACCTGAGAAGGCTTTTAAAAAGGGAGAGAGAGTTTAACACAGCTTTTTGCTGTTTGTAGTGATGATGCAAGCAGGCCTGCTTTTCATCCCACCAGGATCCCACATGGCTAGCTTAGCCCTGGAATAATTACACGAAAACTGTATTCATTTATACACTGCCTGGCCCATTAGTTTCAGCCTCTTATTGGCTAATTCTCACATCCTGCTTTAACTCATTTTTAGTAATCTGTGTAGTACCACAAGGTGGTGGCTTACCGGGAAAGATCCTAACTTGCGTCAGAATTATGGCGTCTGTCTCAATTTCCTTTTTCCCAGCATTCTTACCTATCTACTCCACACATCTATGTTCTGACCTATAAGGCCAAGCAGTTTCTTTATTAATTAACCAATGAAAGCAAAACATAGAAAGAAGACCCACCTACATCATTTCCCCTTTTTCTGTTTAAAAAAAAGAAAGACTTTTATTTTAACATAGTAAAATTACATATAACACAGCAGTTCTCAAGCAAGAATTACAGTTACAATATTTATATCTGCCTTATCTTTTATCATAACTAAGGAAAACAATAACTATCTATATATTCTTCAACTCCATCAAAGACTCCAGAAGGATATAATATTATCTAAGTAAACAAGAAATAAGCAACTTCCAAACTCTAGAAATGACAGAGATATCTTGCTGCCTGGACAGTCACCCAAAGTTCTTTTGTACCGTTAGGGCATCCATCTTCAGCCTACAGGCCCATAGTATCCAGCAGACATTTCCATGAAGCAGGAAATTCCAAAGACAGTTCAGTCACTTTCTTCTATGTCCTGAAGAATGTCTTGCAGACTCTTTCATGAATCAGGAACCCTGAAAGACCATCTCACCTTTAGGCAAGTTCAGCAGTCCTTTCTTTGTGGGTTCTTTGTGTCCAGTTTATGCATCAGTCCAGGCAAGAGCAGTTTCATGCCCAAATGGCTATCAAACTCCATAAGGAGCCTCTATGATGCCTATCTTCTTCTTGAATTAGATTGGTGCTGCCAGGAGCAGACGTGTCTCATTGTCATGAAAAACCCTAAGTTATTAAAACATTAAATGCCAAATTTTATAGTCTTTGAAAGATATTAAGAATGTTTATCTGAAATATATCTATGCACATCTAGAAAGTCTAACTAACATGATTACAAACTTGACTATTATAGATGATTATCCATAAACACCCTACATACTTACATTTTTAAATGAACTACACAATCACAATACCTTAATCAAGATTAAAAATATGCATATACATATAACAAAATTGACCTTAAAATCCATATCAATGCAACTTATTCATATCTATATCAAGGTATGAGACACAGGCAGGAGGCAGGGCATAAGAATCTTCGAGAGTAATGTTAATATTAGTTCATGATTCAGTTTTCTTCAAAGGGAGAGTAGAGGAAAGGTTCTAGAAAAATATAACTCAGCTTTGAGTATTAACTTTTAAAAATATTTTTACAACTTCCTATATATACATATGAAGATATATATATATATATAATCATAATGTACTTATCCCTATCTGCTTACAATTTCCTCTCTTTCCTAGATACTCAAGGAAGTGTGGTGCCTCATGTGATCCTCCCTCTCCGCTATGGAATTCAGTCTTATGCAGGTTATGTGTAGGTAACTACGATCCTTTGTCATCATGGGTGTAACAACCATATCAGCTCCAGCTGAAAACGTTCACAGCTCTCCTTCCCATATTCCAGCTCATTCTTTTTTTTTCAATATTTTTATGTCCTCTTCCATAATAAGCACTTGACTTTTGAGAGGTTGATGCAGATGTTCTGTTTAGGAAAGATCATTTAATGGTCACTTATTTTCAGCATTTTGACCATTTATGAGCCTCTGCATTAACTGCCTATTGCAAGAAGAAATGTCTCTAGGAATTGGTGAGATTGCTCAGTCATTCACTGCACTTGCTGCTCTTGCATATACCCTAGGATCCAATGATTGCTTCTGGCCTCTGTGGGCACTGCACACCCATCATGCTACATACAAGCATGAATTCAAAACTTAGGCACATAAAATAAAAATAAGTAAATCTTCTTAAAAGGAAGCTTCTTTGACTAAATTTTAGAGCCTCACTAACATGGATATAAATAAAACCATTTAGATAGCTGTGTAATTCCATGTCCACTTTAGCTTCATCTTTTTCTTTTAGACAAAGTAAAGTTAGTTTTTTAAAGCACTTGCTTTCTTAACTTTTATTTTTACTTCACATGTTCTTTCCAATGTCCTAAGTAACTTCCTACAAGGAACTTTTCTACTTTTAGCATGGGAAATGGGATTTTATTAGCCATTAATAAAACAACATTTTGAATCTTTTCTAATTATTTCATAGAAGACAATATGTTTTCTGTTCTATGAAGACAAGTCTTTCACTGGTGTTGGTCATAGACCAGCTATGAGTGATGAAGGAGGCAAATTCTTGAACTCTACCCTAGAACCACTTAAGTGAGAATGTCCGGGAATTGAAATTTGATATTTTCATGTTCTAAAGGGTCTTTAGGTGTTTCTAATGCTCAATCAAGTTCAACATTATGCATGTTCTTGAATGTACTATAGTCTTTCTAGAACATTCTTTGTCTAAGTCTTGTAGAAATTCCACAAGGATAAATGCAAAACCTCTATTATAAAAGTCTCTCTGTATAGTTTTCTGCACTTAAACAAATATTGTCCCTCCAATTTCTATGAATATGGAGTAGAATAAAGGAAAACATCACTACTAAGGTACAAAGGACTGTAAAACACCACCTAGCTACAGGAAAATGGCTAACCTGTTCTAAAACTATTCATCAGTCTTTATTTTCAGACTACAAAATGATATTTATGAGGACATGTTAGCTTTCAATTCCTGTTACCAGATACTCGAGAGAATCAATTAAAAGGAGAAACAGTTTGTTTTGCTTATGGCTTCATTCCATGATAACTGGGTCCATCACATTGCCACATTTAAACGCAAAATGCTAGCTGGAAAGGCTCATTAGAACAAAACTGCTGTCCTCCTGAAAGACAAGAAGAGAGGAGGAGGAAGAAAGAGAAGAGGAGGAGGAAGAGGAGGTAGAGGAAGAAGGGAAGGAGGAGGAAGAGAGGAAAAGACGGAGAAAGAGTGGGAGGAGGAGGCAGTAGAGGAGTAGATAAAGGGGGAGGAAAGAGTTAAGGAAGTGGGAGAGAGAGTATACACATTTTAAGACCATGTTCACAGTATCCCAATGACAATTTCTTCCTATTAGGAACCAAGCTCAATAGCTCATTCAGATATAAATTAATAGATGGATGAGTCCCCTGAAGTGGTCAGCACCCTCTTCATCTTATTATGTCTAGTAGCACCATTAGACATGGATAAAATTGTCAACACATGAAATTTGTTGAACATACACCATATTTCAATGATAACAGGATTTTTCTTTTTTCTTTTTATTCTCTTTTTCTTGTTTTAATTGAATGCTATATATTTTTCTCCACTCCCTTCCCTTTTTCCCCTTTCCCTCTCCCCTTCTGAACTCTCCCATGATGCCCACATTCCTAATTTACTAAGGAGATCTTGTCTTTTTCTACTTCCTGTGTAGATTAGATCCATGTGTGTCTCTCCTAGGGTCTTCTTTGTTATGTAGGTCCTCTGGGATTGTGAATTTTAGGCCGTTTTTTCTTTCCTTTATGTCTAAAAGTCACGTATGAGTGAGAATATATTATATTTGTCTTTCTGGGTCTGGGTTACCTCACTCAATGTGATGTTATCGAGACTCATCCATTTGTCTACAAATTTCAAGATGCCAATATTTTTTTATTCTTCAGTCAAGGGGCATTTACATTGTTTCCAGGTTCCAGCAATGACAAATAATGCTGCTTGAATGTAGTTGAGCATCTGTCTGTCCTTGTTGTATGATTGAGCATCCTTTGGGTATATACGCCAAAGTTATATTTCTGGGTCTTGAGGTAGGTTGTTTCCTAATTTTCTAAGAAATCGCCATACTGATTTCCAAAGTTGGTGTCCAAGTTTGCACTCACACCAGTAATGCAAGAGTGTTCCCTTTACCCGACATCTTCTCCAGCATAAGCTGTTAACAGTATTTTTGATCTTGGCCATTCCTACAGGTGTAAAATGGAATCTCAGAGTTGTTTTGATTTGCGTTTCTCTGATGGCTAAGGATGCTGAGCATTTCTTTCGTGTCTTTCTGCCGTTTAAGATTCATCTGTTGAGAGTTATCTGTTTAGTTCTATACTCCATTTTTCTGTTGAATTAATTGTTATTTTAATGACCAGTTTCTTGAGTTCTTTGTATATTTTGGAAATCAGCCCTCTGTCTAATGTGGGGTTGGTGAAGATCTTTTCCCCATTCTGTAGACTGCTGTTTTGTCTTGTTGACCATGTCCTTTGCTTTACAGAAGCTTCTTAGTTTCAGGAGGTTCCATTTATTAATTGTTGCCCTCAGTGCTACTGGGGTTATATTTAGGAAGTGGTCTCCTGTGCCATTGCGCTCAAGTGTACTTCCCACTTTCTCTACTATGAGGTTCAGTGTGATTTGTTTTATGTTGAGGTCTCTGATACATTTGGACTTGAATTTTGTGCATGGAAATAGATATGGATCTATTTTCATTCTTCTACATGTTGATATCCAGTTATGCCATCACCATTTGTTGAATATGCTTTATTTTTACCATTTTATATGTGTTGCTTCTTTCTCAAAAAATCAGGTGTTTGTAGGTGTGCTCAATGATATCTGGGTCTTCTATTAGGTTACATTGGTCCTCCTGTCTGTTTGTATGCCAAACTAGGCTGTTTTCAGTACTGTAACTCTGTAGTGGATTTTCAAGTTAGGGATTGTGATGTCTCCAGAATTTCCATTATTGTATAGAATTATTTTGGCTATCCTGGGTTTTTTGCTTTTCCTTTGTATTTGAGTATTATTCTTTCTAGGTCAGTGAAGAATTTTTCTGGGATTTTGATGGGCATCACATTGAATCTGTAGATTGCTTTTGGTAAGATTGCCATTTTTTGCTGTATTAATTCTACCTACCCAAGAGCTTAGAAGATCTTTCCATTTCCTGGTGCCTTCTTCAGTTTCTTTCTTCAAAGACTTAAAGTTCCTATCATACAGATCTTTCACTTGCTTAGTTAGAGTTATTCCAAGATATTTTATGTTCTTTGTGGTGAAGGGTGATATTTCTCTGATTTCTTTCTCAGACCATTTGTCATCTGTATAAAGGAAGGCTATTGAATTTTATGAGTTATTCTTATATCCTGCTACATTACTGAAAGAGTTTATGAGTTGTAAAAGTTCCTTAGTAGAATTTTTTAGGGTCACTTATATAACCTGTCATATCATCATCAAATAGTGACAGCTTGACTTCTTTTCTGGTTTGTATCCCCTTGATATACCTTTGTTATCTTGTTGTTCTTGGGAGAAACTCAAGTACTATTTTGAATAGATTTTGCATAAATGTTCATGAGTGAGATTAGTTTGTAATTCTCTTTCTAAATAATGTCTTTTTGTGGTTTGGGTATCAGTGTAATTGTAGCCTCATAAAAAGCCATGTTCTTTCTGTCCCTAATGTGTGGAACAATATGAGGAGTATTAGTATTACTTCTTCTTTTGAAAATCTTGTAGAATTCTGTGCTGAAATCATTTGGTCCTGGGCTTTTTATGTGTGTGTGGGGGGGACTAGGAGACTTTTGATGACTGTTTCTATTTCTTATAGCTCTATTTAATTTGCTTATCTGGTCTTGATTTAATTTTGGTAAGTGATATGTATCCAAAAAAAATTGTTCATTGCCTTTAAATTTTCCAATTTTTTGGAGTACAGGTTTTCGAAGTATGACCTAATGATTCTCTGGATTTCTTCTGTGTCTGTTGTTATCCCCCCCTTTTCATTTGTGATTTTGTTAATTTGCACATTCTTTTTGCCTTTTGGTTAGTTGGGACAGAGGTTTGTGTATTTTGTTGATTTTCTTGAAGAATCAACTCTTGGCCTCACTGATTCTTTGTATTGTTTTTGTTTTGTTGATTTAAGTTCTCAATTTGATAATTTTTTTGCCATCTAGTCCTCCTGAGTGAGTATGTTTCTTTTTGTTCTAAAGTTTTCAGGTGGTCTGTTAACTCCCTAGTGCAGGGTTTTTCCAGCTTCTTTATGTAGCTATTTAATGTTATGAACTTTTCTCTTATCACTGCTTTCATTGTGTCCCATGAATTTGGGTATGTTGTGTGATCCTTTTCATTCAATTACAGAAAGTTTTGAATTTCTCTCTTTATTTCTTCCTTAACCTACTGGTGATTCATGTATGCCTTGTTTAATTTCCATGTGTTTGTGGACTTTTTTAAATTAGTGTTGCTATTGAATTCTAGTTTTAAGCCACAGTGATCCGATAAGATACATGGGGTTATTCCAATTTTCTTTTTGTATCTGTTGAGGTGCGTTTTGTTACCTAGTATATGGTCAATTTTATTTTATTTTATTTTATTTTGGTTTTTCGAGACAGGGTTTCTCTGTGGTTTTTGGAATCTGTCCTGGAACTAGCTCTTGTAGACCAGGATGGTCTCGAACTCACAGAGATCCGCTTGCCTCTGCCTCCCAAGTGCTGGGATTAAAGGCATGCGCCACCACCGCCTGGCTATATGGTCAATTTTTGAGAAGGTTCCATGAAGTGCTAAGAAGAAAGTATAATCTTTTGTGTTTGTATGGAAAGTTCTATATATGTCTGTTACTTCCATTTGAATCATAACATCTGTTAGTTTCCTTATTTCTCTGTTAAGTTTCTGTCTGGCAATCTTGGTGAGAGTGGAGTGTTGTAGTCTCCCACTATTAGTGTGTAGAGTTTAATGTGTGATTTAAGATTTAGTTGTGTTTCTTTTACATATGAGGGTAACCTTGTATTTTGGGCATAGATGTTCATTATTGAGATTTCTTCACTGATGGAGTTTTCTTGTGTCTAATATGAAATGTCCTTTGTTTCTTTTGTTTGGTTTTAGTTTGAAGTCTATTTTGTTAGATATTAGAATAGCTCCACCAGTTTGTTTCTTAGGTCCATTTGATTGGAATTTTTTTTCCAATCCTTAACTCTGAGGTGATGTCTGTTTTTAAGGTTGAGTTGTTTTTCTTATATGCAGCAAAAGAATGGATTCTATTTTCATATCCAATCTGTTAGCCTATGTCTTTTTATATGGGAGTTGAGTCCATTTATATTAAGTGGTAATAATGACCAATGATTGTTTGTTCCTGTTATCTTAGTTTTCATAGTTGGTAATGTTGTAGTAGGAGGCCACTTGTTTGTTTGCTGGCTGCACAGCTCAGAAATAACCACACAGAAGCTATATTAATTAAATCACTGCTTGGCCATTTAACTCTAGGTTCTTATTGGCTAGCTTTTACATCTTAATTTTACCCATTTCCATTATGTTATATTTTACAATGAGGCTCGTGACCTACCAGCAAGGTTCTGGCATGTCTGTCTCCAGTGGTGGCTCCATGGCTTCTTCTTTACTCCACCCAACATTCAGTTTAGTTTTCCCTGTTTAGCTCTACTCTAACCTGTCACAGGTCTAAGACAGAGTCTTTATTAACTAATGGTATTCACAGCATACAGAGGGCAATCCCATATCATAATGTTATTATGTGTATTTTTCTCTTCTTTGGGATTTGCTGCTATGAGATCATCTAATATATGTTTTTGTGGATGTTACTATCTTTCTTGGGTTGGAGTTTTCCTTTTAGTAGTTTGTGTAGGGCTGGGTTTGTGGGTAGGAATTGTTTAAGTCTGGTTCTGTCATGGAATATCATTTTGGCCATCTATAGTGATTGAAAGTTTTGCTGGGTATAGTAGTCTGGGCTGGCATCCATGGTCTCCTAATGTCTGTGAAATGCTTGACAAGGACCTGACTTTCATTGTCTACATTGAGAAGTCAGGGGTAATTCTGTTAAGTCTGTCTTTGTATGTTACTTGGCCTTTTTCCTTTGCAGCTCTTAGTATTCTTTCTTCAATCTGTATGTTTAGTGTTTTGATTTTTATGTGGTGAGGGGACTTTTTTTTGTTCCAGTCTATTCAGTGTTCTGCAAGATTCTTGTTTCTTCATAGGCATATGTTTCATTAGGTTGGGAATGTTTCCTTCTATGATTTTGTTGAATATATTTTCTGTGATTTTGATATGGACTCTTTCTATGCCTATTATTCTTACGTTTGGTCTTTTCACAGTGTCCCATATTTCCTGGATATTTTGTGTTAAGCTTTTGTTAGATTTACTGTTTTCTTTGACTGATGAGTCTAATTCCTCTATCATATTTTCAATACTTAAGATTCTCTCTTCCATTTTTTGTATTCTGCTGTTTATGCTTGCACTTGTGGTTCCTGATCATTTTTCCATATTTTCTGCTTTCAGAATTCCCTCGGTTTGTGTTTTCTTTATTGTCTCTAGTTTGGTTTTCAAATTGTGAATTGTGTCTTTCACCTGTTTGATTGCTTTTTCTTGGTTTACTTTAAGGAATTTCTTGATTTCTTTCATTTTTTGCTTGTCTTTTTCTTTATTTCTTTGAGATAATTTTTCATTTTTCTTTAAAGGTTTCAAACATTTTCCTAAAGTTGTTTTTTTAAGTAATTTCCTTCTGCTTCATCTGTATTGAGGTGTTCAATTCTTTCTGTTTCAGAGCAGCTACTTTTTGTTGGTGTCATATTGGTCTCTGTGGTGTTGAATGTGCTCTTACCTTGTCTACCCATATTTTTCTCTGATTGGTGTAGTTGTGACTCTGGTGATCCCTCTTCTAGGTGCCACTGGATCCAAGGCTCAGATGGTTGGTCCTTGTGCTGGAGTCAAGACCATGGTTCCAGTCAAGCCAGAGGTCACTTGGAGTTCCCGGAGTTTGCTTGGTGCTCCCGGAGGTTGCTCTGCAATCCTTGAGTTTGTTTGTGCCTGCTCCCATAAAGGTTACTTGCTTGGGTCTGTTCCCATGGAGGTTGTTGGCTTTGCCTAATCCTATGGAGGTAGTTGGCTTGGGTCTACTCCTGTGGAGGTCACTGGCTTGGACTTGCTCTGGAAGAAATTGCTGGCTTGGGTCTGCTCCCATAGAAGTTACTGGCTTGGGCTTGCTCCAGGAGAGGTTGCTGGCTCGGGCCTGCCCTGGTGGAGATTGTTCCCTAGAGCCTGTGCCAGAGGAGTTTGCTGACTCAGGCCTTCTCTAGCAGAGGTTGCTAGCTTGGGCCTGATTTCATGGATGTCCCTGGCTGGGACCTGCTCCCTCAGGGAATCTCTGGCCTGGGCCTGGTCCCATGAAGGTGGTGGGCTTGGGCCTGCTCTAGTGGAGGTTGCTGGTTCAGACCTGCTCTGGAGAAGGTGGCTGGCTCAGACCTGTTCAGGTGGAGTTTGCTGGCTTGTACCTATGCTGGCAGAGGTTGCTCCCTCAGACCTGGTCTCATAGAGGTTGCTGGCTCAGACCTGCTTCTGTGGATGTCCCTACTGGGGTCTGTTCCCATTGTGGTCGCTGGCTCTGGCCTGCTCTGGCAGAGATTGCTGGCCATAACAGATTTCTCAATTTCTAAAAGATTCCATACTAAAAAATCCTAGGAATTAGATCAGTTTTGCCTGTCCATGAGTGTCTAAGGAAATTTTGTCAGGGTTCTCTTCCAATAAACTCTTTGTACGACATACCCACCTTGTGGCTATTCTTTAATGTACACTGGGTCAGTGCTATTTCATATTGCCTTGAACCATCTAACAATTTCTTGGTTGATTCAGTCACTTCCTCTATTACGTCTTGCTATCTGTTATAAGTTACTATCATGACTAGCACACACAATAACAGTCAGATATTGTCATTTTACTGATAAGAGACATGGTTAGGAGAGAACACAGCACCCCTATTCTGATATTTTACAGGGTAGTCTAAAAATGAAAAAAAGGGCCTATGAGATCAGTATCCTGATTTTTTCTCATTTATCTTTTTAATGACTTTTGTTTTTTCATATACATTAACACCAAGAAGTTAATCAGCATCACCATTCCTATTTCTAATTCCCTTCCTTACCATCACAGTGCTAGCTAGTATCATTGATTCCTCACTCATCAAATAGTTTGAACTACTAAAGTCACAAATGATGGCACATGACTTTTAAATTCATACAAAGAAAAATCAAGCTTTTTAAAAATTCTAATCCAATGCTTCCTAAAATATTTAATGTGAAATTGTATTAAAACAGCATAGGTTGGACTGAGTACAGTATTACAGTATTTGACTAGCAATGGGTAAAGAAGTCCTTGGTTTGACCTACAGTACTGACAAAAAAGAATTATCATAGGTGAATCAGTTGTATGTAGTTTGCATGGAGAAGTACTCATTTAGCTAAACATTTTTCGCATTATTTTTGAATTATGCTACATATATGTTAATTCTGGGTCTGTTTATAAATATATATTCAAGGAAGAAAAAATCTACAGAATTTTACCAGGTATTATAATAATTGCCTATTTTTCTACAAATGTACACTTGGATCTGATTTTTTTATAATAAAATAACACTGTAACATGCTCAGGGAACCAGTGATTTAAAGGAACCCCATGGTGAACCCTTCTGTAAAGTGAAAAAAAAATCTCTTGATTTATTTGCTGCATAAATCCAAATTTTCATATTGGAGTTTACCTGCTGGGAAGAAATGTTCTCCCCATTGTCTGGGTCCTCTTGGCTAGCCTTCTGTTCAATATGTGACCTTCTCACAACTCTGTGATTTACATGGAGCTATTTAGAGAAGTAAACAAGTGGCATTGTGTGCTAAGTAGGGGTGATTAGATTGAAGGGCTGCCAGGAGCCAGCAGGACAAAAGATAAAAGGAGCTTAAGCCACTATGTAGAAGAAAATCAAAGTACAATGGAGGAGGTAAAAAGCAGAAAGATTCCATAGCACTGAGAACTGTACAGATATATATATATATATATATAAAGGGTGAGAGGCCAAGACTTGAGATGTTCTTTATTTCCAAATTAAAGAAAAAATTAGCAGGTGAGACAGGGTCAATATATCCTTCAATGGAAAGGTGAGCTCAGGCAAGCTTATAGTCTGAGCTGAGAATGAAGGCAGAACTAGGAAATAAAAACCTGTTATATGCCCAAGAATAGTTGAACAACCCAAATAAAATCCAAATACCTAGTAGTATAAAGCCTAAACACTGGTATGTAAACACAATAAGTTGGTTGACACAAATAAGATCCCATAGGCAATGTACAGCACATCATAAATTGATAATCTTAGCATGCCTGTTTGTCTGGGTTTCCTACTAATCCTAACTTATTTTCAATACAATACTCTCAAAATTCACAAAATGAAGCAAGGGAGATGGCTCAGTTAGTAAAGCTAATGACCTCAATTGATATCCCTAGAACCCACATAAAGCTGAATGTTGTGGAGGCAACAAGATCCCTGGAAGTTCAGAGGCCATGTAGCCTGGCCTACATAGTGGCAAATAACAATAAATTTGTGTCTCAAAAAAGAACAACACCCATGTTTGTCTTCTGACACCTATATGTGCACAGTGATACATGAATACTTATAAACATGAACATGCACAATCATCACGCATCATACATTATACATACATATACACATATGTGTGTTATATACACAAACAAACAAATGGAAAAAGACACAGAATAAAATAGTAAGCCATGATTCACTTTAGCATGAATTCAATTCTACAAATTATTTTTGTGTACATTCTACCTGCCCAGTACTAAAGAGGACACAAAGAAGAATCAAACATAAACTCCCAACTTAGATGAGACAATAATTCATAAATTAAATAGTTGTGCACAAATGACCTCAATCTGAAGAACAAGCCAAAATGCAATAGATTTCAAAGTCCCAGAAAAATCTACCAGTTATTTTTAATTAATCACAACAGTTCATCAGAAGAAAAATGCATAATTCATAGAATTTTAATTTTGTTAAATGACAAGATTATATATCAAACCAATCCATCTGAGAGACAGCTGGAGTCCAGTCTCACATTGTCAGGCATAGTCAAGATCAGGGGAATACATGAAGCAGAGAAAGGTATTAAAATAATCTGAAACACAAAAGCCAAACTATTCATCATTCACACCCAGGAGAAAAAAGGTAGAAAACTAATACCTGGATTAGTCAAGTATAGATCCCCCTTGAAAGGTTTCCCTGCCCCATATAATCATGGCATAGCAATAATCAAATATATGAATAGATACAAAGGGATTTTTTTCTCAGTGATATTCTTGTGTTCCCATATATTTTACTAAGACTTAGTATCAGATGAGTTCACCAAAAGAGATATATGGTTATGCTCTCTTGGCCAATCTTGGAAATTTTCCATATGATATAGGATTCCCCTCTGTATGCTTTGAATACTTTCGTTAATAAAGAAACTGGCTTGGCCTGATAGGGTAGAACAGAGCTAGGGAGGCAAACTAAACTGAATGCTGGGAGAAAGTAGAGCAGAGTCAGGGAGAAGCCATGGAGCCACTGCCAAGGACAGACATGTTAAAACTTTGCCGGTAAGCCACTGCCACTTGGTAATACCTAGATTAAAAAAGATGGGGTAAATTAATATGTAAGAGATAGCCAATAAGAAGTTAAAGCTAATAGTACAAGCAGTAATTTTCATAATATGGTTTTATGGGATTATTTCGGAGCTAAGCAGCCAGGAACTAGCAAGTGACCTACTACAACAAATTGGCATGAGAATGTGACCAACTAAATCCACATAAAACCTGAGAAAGCTTAAAAAGGAATCTTAGATACAAAAGAACAAAGTTAAGAATGGTTTGTTACCAGCATTTTCTTGGGTGTGTTCTTTTTGATAGAAGCAAACAGAAGCACCACTCCTTTAAGAGAGATTTTATTGATTCAGTGGTAGCAGAAAAAAAATGCCTAAACTGTTTTGAAACTGCAGTTTCCTGAGTAGTGCTCCTGGCTCAAACTCTGACAAGGTCTGGCTGTGGAGCATTTAAATGGGGTTTTGTGAACAGAATGCTACAACTTGCTTAATGGCAACATAGACCCATTGTGTGCCTAAAATTGGGGCAATGTATATGGCTCTTGGAGGCAGTGAACAGCTCCACTCTGCCATGCTATACTGGGTGGGGAAAGCAGGCAGTGCCATATTTCCCCTAGCAGTGCAGCTTGGGTTTTTAAGAAGCACTTAGTCTTTTAAGAAATACTCCTAGAGAGAAAAGAATTTCAGATACCTAATAGGTCAGATTCAGACACAAAAGAACTCTAAAAGAGTTACATTGTTGGATAAATGTACATAGGCTTGAGAGAAAGAAGAAAAAGAGTATAAAGAGTTAAAAAAGAAATAAGTTGTTAAAACATAGAACTAAGTCTTTAAAGAGACAGAGTACAGATAGGCATAGATTAAAGGAGTAAAGATAATAAATATTAAAAAGTAATAGATTTTGAACAAGTAAGACATGGAAAGATGGAAAATACACAGAGTCTGGACTATGTGTATTGTGATTTCTTTGAATTTTTCAACTGTGAGGGAACTAAATACCCAACATATTTATCTTAAAGGTATCCTGAATTCAAAATATGGATCTAAGGATATGTTGCTTTGGAGAAGAGGTTCTTCTTTGTTTCCATGGAGGATGAGAACCTATGGATTCATTCTAGGCTAATGTGGTTTGATGGACCACATTAAAGGTTGCCTTGAATACCCCTCAAAAATTACCTCACCAAATAAACAATAGGAAGCAGTTTTGAGAAAACTATGCCCATATTCCCAAATATTGTTTGTAAATGTTTGTTTACATTTAAAGGGGGATATGCTACAGAAATTGGAATTGGAATAGATCTTGCTCTATGGATACAAATTTAAAGTCAATTTTGTTATATGTATATTTCTGCTCTTGAATAAGGTATTGTGTTTGTGCAGCTCATTTAAAAATTTAATGTATAATTAAGAAATATATGTTAATAGATAATAATCTATGATGTTCGAGCTTGTAGTAATGTTAGTTAGATTTTGTAGATGGACAGATATGTATTTCAGATAAGCATTCTTCAAACCTTTCAAAGACTACAGAATATGGCATTTAAAATGTTTAAGAACTTACAACTTTTCATGACAGTGAGTCATGTCTGCTCCTGGCAGCACCAAGTTACTTTAAGAGGAAGATGGGCATCAAAGAGCCTCCTCATAGAGTTTGCCAGACATTTGAGCAAGAAATTGCTCTTGCCTGGACTGCTTGATGAACTGGATGTGCAGAACCCACAGAGAAATGACTGTTGTACTTGTCTAAGGGTGAGATGGTTCTTCAGAGTTCCTGATTAATGAAAGAATAGAAAGAGTCTGCTAGATATTCTGCAGGGCACAGAAGAAAGTGACTTACTAACTGCCAACATAGGCAGAACAATCTTTGAAATTTCCTGCTTCATGGAAAAATCTGTTGGATACTATGGGCCTGTAGGCTGAAGATGAATGCCCCAACAGTACAGAAGAACTTTGGGTAACTGTCCAGGCAGTGAGATGTCTCTATAAGTTCTAGAGTTTTGAAAGATGCTTACAATGAACTTGTTGCTTATTTAGGTAATATTATATCCTTCTGGAGTCTTTGACGGAGTTGAAGAATTGATAGTTATAGTTTTCCTTAGTTATGATAAAAGATAAAGTAGATATGTAATTGTAATATGTTAAAGTTAAAAACCTTCCTTTTTATTTAAACAGAAAAGGGGAAGTGATGTGGGATTCCCCTTTGTATGCTGTAAATACCATTGGCTAAAAAAGAAACTGCCTTGGCCTCATAAAGTAGAACAGAGCTAGGCAGGGAAAACTAAACTGAATGCTGGGAGAAAGAAGGCAGAGTCAGGGAGAAGCCATGGAGCCGTGTTGGAGATGTTTGGAATTTTATTGGTAAGGCACAGTCATGTGGTGATACACAGATTACTAAAAATGGGTTAAATTAAGATGTAAGAGTTAGCAAATAAGAAGCTAGAGCTAATGGGCCAAGCAGTGATTTAAATAATATGGTTTCTGTGTGATTATTTTGGGGCTGAGAAGCCAGCTTTTCTGATGAGGCTTGAGGGATATAGTGATTAAACATGGGTTTAACAGTGTTACCAGCTGTGTACATTTTAATATTATTCCTATTTCACAGAATAATAATATTAGGTTCTCCCATAATGACTATGATTTTATAGGATTTGGGCTATATTAACAGTGCTGGATATGAGTTCCATCTCAAGAGACAGGCATTAGATCCAATCAGAAAGTAATTTGCTACCCATGCTAGTATTGTACACAGTTAGTAACACTGATGATTACTTTTCCCTTTGAGTCGGGTGCAAAGCACCTTTCAGTACTATGAATATAGCCAGGAGGGATGAAACTTCCAGGTAAGTACCATTTTGATTTCTCTGTGTTCTATCATTCAAATAAGCAGTGGTTATAGAGACTAGCCAATAGAATTGGCAACAGCATATTTGGGGGTGGTCTATGGGACCTCACTGGCCAACAACTCAAGAAGAAGTAACCCATTCCTGGGAGTTGGACTTATTGCTAGAATGTAGAATCTAGTTGGGGTATTGTCTCCCTATAATAGGATAATTTTATATAAACTCTTCATAGGTATGTATATTTTAGGAAGTGTCAACATTAGTAGATATGTATATGGCTTTTTCAAAAATCTATTATTAGTTATCCCTCCCGTTCTTTCCTCTTCCATTTTGCCTTCTTATGCTCATATTTTTAAAATATGTCCTTAAAGGTCTCTGAATTTCTTCAATATTTGTTGTCATGTCTCCAGTTTCATCTTTAATTATATTAACTTAGATTCACTTTATCTGTTTTTAGGTTAATTTGGCTAAAAATTTGTTAATCCTATTAAATTGTTTGAAAAGCCAACTGTTTATTTCATTGGTTCTCTGTATTTTTCTCATTTCTGTTTTATTAATTTCAGTCCTGATTTTGAATATCTCATCAAATTTTGGGGATAGTTTATTCTTTTTTTTTGCCACGGTTGTCAAATACATCATTAAGTCATTAACTTGATATTTCTCGGGTTTTGTGATAGAGGCACTTACTGCTATAAACATCCCTGTTAAGTTCTCCCTTCATTATGTTTCTTATATCTTAGCATATGATATTTTCACTTTTATTCACTTCTAGGAATTTTAGATCTTTCTTCTTAATTTTTACCTTAAATGATTATCATTCAAAATTGTGTTTTCTACTTCCTATAAGGTTGTATAAGTTCCATAGTTTCTGTTGCTGCCAATACACAGACTTACTCCATAATGGTGAGAAAGAAGTCACTATGTTATTTCAATTTTACTGTATTTGTTGAAACTTGCTTTGTAGCCTAATATGAGACTGATTTTCGCTAAAGTTTCCTGTTCTGCTGAAAACAATATAGAAGCAGTATTTAAAATCCCTCCATTTAAAGAGTTCTGGGCCAGATAGATTAAGTGTAGAATTCTATCAGACTCTCAAAAAATAATTAACACGATTACTTCTGTTACTCGATAGAACAGAAAAAGAAGGAACATTTATAAATTCTATTTCCAAAAGCATTAATAGCATGATGCCCCCCAAAAGGCCCAACAAATCAAGAAAACTATGGCAATCTATTTGATAAGCGGGTGCTGGGAAGCTCTGTACCAGCTTCACTCCTCCCATTCCAGACCCCACCCCTGAGAGAGACTGCCAAAGTTCAACTCCTCCCCCAGAGCTGATCAAGGTCATGCCTACAGGGTATTTGAGTCCCAGTCCATGGCTCAGCTACATGATTTTCTTTCCTGCCTTTCTGAGAGTCAACCAAGAGTTGCTTTGTTCTATTTATTAAACCTGAACTTGTTTTATTACATCAGTGGAGGAGGCCCAATAACTGGAGATAAAATATTTATCAACATCAACAAAAATATTCTCAACAAATTACTTTCAAATTGATTTCAAGAACACATCCAAAACATTATCCACTATGATCAAATAATCTTCATACCAGAGATACAGAAATGTTTCAACATACATAAATGTAATAATCTGATTAGAAACAAAGAATACACCTTAATGATAAAAGTTATGAAGAATCTTGGAGTAAAGGGGGCATATTTCAACATAATAAAGGCAATATACAGCAATTCTACAGCTAACAGTCTGCTAAGAAAGAAAAACTCAAAGCATTTCCACAAAAATCAGGAAGACAATGATGTCCAATCTCAACGGTCCAGTTCAACATACTTGAAGTCTTAGAGCAATATGACAAGTGAAAGAGATAAAGGGGATTCAAACAGGAAAAGAAGTCAAAATACCTTCTATTTATAACACACACACACACACACCCTAAAGTTTCCACCAGAAAACTCCTAAAACTGATAAACACATTAAAAAATAAATACCAGGCTACAAAACCACAAAAAAATCAATAGAGTTCCTACACCCAAATGACTGAGAAAGAAATTCCCAGTACCTCATCAACAGAATTTGGTGTGGAAGTTCTCCAATTCCAACACTAGAGAGTGAAGAGATATTGTACAAAATGAGTAGGAAGCTAAGAAGAAAAAGACTGAAACTTTATTTGAGTCTTATAAGAATATTTGAAAAATCAACTGCCTCTTCACCCAAACTGTAAGTGTAAAAGTCCATTGACCTGAAAAGGAATAGCTTATTCTAATTGTGAATTCTCTTTCATCTGTCATTTTGGCATTTGGAAAAGAAAAGAAATAGAGATTCTCATTCTGTTTTTCTTTGAGATTGTCTCTATGAGCCTGGGAAAGAAAATCTCAGAGGAAATGCTGAGAACAAAGTAACTTACCTAAAAAATACCTGGGTCTTAGCATTGGCCTATCATTTATCTCTCTAAATTACTCTCCCATTTCTCTCTGTTTGAGTATATATGTCTTCTCTTTAGTTTTTGGAAGACCTTTGCATCTTTTTCTTCATCTTCCAGAAAAAAAAAATCTCTTGATAAAACAAAGATCCTATTTTTCATTGTATGCTATCTTAATGTTAGGGTGATCTTAAAAATTTCTCTCTAGGACAGGTTTTCAATGACTTTCCAGCTATGCAACATGTTGCCTAACCAGCTTAGTGTCAAGCACAGAGTCAGCCTACTAAACATACAGAGGAAGCGTTGCTTTTCTGTTTCCTAAAACCAGACCCTCTCTCCAAAACAATGTTTGTGAAAGTGTTCTCTCTCCCACCATAGGAGTTCATTGAGGATATATATACATAATTTTTTTCAAAGTCTAGGCTGGCCTGAACTTGAGATCCTCCTACCTTTGCCTCCTTCAGCAAATCTTACTGGCATGTGCCATCACAACCAGCAAGAATATCAAGAATATGTATATTGATAAATAGAAGTTGACTTGACTGATATTTTACAATAGCCTATAGTATATTAATAACACAATGGGAATGGTTTTATTTTATCAATTTTAGCAAATAGGGCTTAGTGGTGGAGCATTTTCCTACTGGTTTTGAACTCTAGCACCAGAAAAAAAGATAAAAAAAAATAGGACAGAAAATGGCTTAGAAGGTAAAAGCAATTTCCATGAAGGCTGCCAGCCTGATAGAGCCCTTAGTCCCCTCTGGAATCTCTAAGTTGGTTCTCTACTGACAACCCTTCTCTCAGCAGTCTTGCCTTCTCAAGATTCTACCACAGCAGCCCGTTATGCTCTGTTTGTAGCACTCTAGGGCGTTGGTACACCAGAGCTGATAATCTTCTACATTCATTCTCCGAACTAGGTCTGAAGACCTATGGAGCACACAGTCAAGTTTTTCACAGCTTATCACAGCAATGAATCAGTACCAGTTTTCTATTTTAGTCATTTATCTCTTTGCTGTAACAAACTATTTGACAAAAACAACTCGAAGAAGGGTTTAATCTGGCTCACAATTTGAGGAGACAATCCATTGTGGAAGAGAAGTCAGAGCTGCAGGAGCTTGTGGCAGATGATTACATTGCATTCAAAATAAAGAAGCAGAGAACAAAGACTTATGCTCAGCTTGCTTTCCTCTTTCTATTCAGTCTAAGACCCCATTCCACACTGCCTACATTTGTGATGGGACTTCCTACCTCGATCAATCTAACTTATATTATCCCTCACAGACATTCTCAGAGACTGTTACCATTGCATTTCTTAATCTTAACAAATTAACAATCAAGATTAACCTTTTCACCATATTAAATACATTAGCAAAGAGGTTTACAATTTGACAGAAGCATCCCATTAATACTAGCTCACAATATTGGAAACTCATATTAAGATTTAGAGTGTATCCACAGAAGACTATCAGAGACTTTGAGTAAAGTATAGTTGTGGCTTCAATGAAGTCCTTTGAACTCCGATCCACTAGTCTTCCAAAGACCCAAGTCAAAAAGCAGAATTAGATCACTGGTAGCAAATAGAAGAAGAACATTTAATATTCCATTGCATTTTCAGAGTTTTAACAATGTTGATAAGTGTCACCAGGTTTATCCTGCCTTAGAACCATCTACTCTAAAGGCATCAAGGGAAATGAGCAGTTCATCACCCAAAGGTTGCCTCCCTAAGGAGATGTAAGGAGAAGCAACTAAATATATGTATATATGTATATGAATGATACTTGTATTATTTTTGAATTATCTATATTTTTAAAATGAAATTCCTTCTAGTAAAAGAATGAATGAGCCTTTGAAAAATAATAAGTTAAGCTAAAAGTGAACATAAACAGTGCTAGAATTATTATTAAAGGAAACAAATATATGCAGATGGTCTGACAAATGGTAAGTAGAGGGAGGTGTTAGCAGCCTGCAGTGACTTGGAAGTCAGCAAACAAGGAAAGGGCTAATTGGAAAGGGGCCATTTCAAGGATTTACTCTGCTGGCAGGGAGCCACAAAACATGGCACTAACCTCAGTTTTTGTTCCTTCTGATAACATTCACTGGGTGGGTAGAAATTAGAGAATGGATAAACCGTTTCTGTTCTACTAAATTAGAAGAGACAAGACATGAAGCTCCAGGTAGGAGCTGCTAAACACTTTCCCTAAACAGTCAGGCAGGAAAGATTTTATTCATTGCAGATCATGCAGTCTCTTTCAAGCTTCTTTGTCTTTGTAATGCAAAACCAGACAAGGATAGTAAGGCATGAATAGACGTGATTACATTCTACAAAAACGCTATTTACAAAATCATTTTTCTAACTGAAATAGACTATTGGGCCATAATTTGACCACTTCTACTCCTGAAGGATTCATGTATCTGGGGCCACAAAAAGAATATACAGAGTATGTGTGTGAAAAAGAAGAGAAACTTGTGAGACCCAAAGTCATGGGATTATGGTTCTTCTCACTGTATTACTTTGAAGAAACTATGCAGTCTGTTAATGTTTCAGATTCCTTACCTCTGAAAGGAGATCGAAACTAAAACTACATAGCTCTCATGCTAATACAGTATAGTGATATTTATTTGTATTTTAATAAATAAAGCTTGCCTGAAGACCAGAGAGTAAAACAGCACCACTAGTCAGCCTTATAGACCAGGCAGTGGTGAGACACACTTTTATCCCCAGTAGCCACATTAGTTGTCATAGAAACCAGGTGGTGCATGTTTTTAATCCCAGCCCTGAAGAGGAATATAAAACGGGAGGAGACAGCTCTCAGATACAGTCTCATTCTGAGGATTCCTGGAGGCAGTGTCACCATTTTGGACTGAGGTAGAGGTAAGAGCCAATGGTTGGCTGTTTTGCTTTTTGGATCTTCAGGTTAAACCCCAATATCCGTCTCTGGAGTTTTATTAACTGTGCTACAAAATAGTGGTCTCCATATATTTAACCCTAAAATGAATCTGTTGCTATAACATTGCATGCTAGCATAAACACATATATGATAAAGATAGAGTTAACTTATTTTACAATGTGGAAAAATACTTCAATTCCTACTATCCCCACTACTGGGTTGTGTAACTGACCTTGATTATTAGTCCTATATTTTTAGAATCCTAAATTTGTACTAATAAGGTTGATGAATGGTGACCTCATTATAAAAAAGATCATATATCCTACAGGTTTTTAATCTCTTCTACATATAAGTCCCACAAACTAATAGTATCCAAGATACTGTATCTATACTTTACAGTTACCATAAAAGAATATTTTTGGAGATTTCAGAAAACATGTGAAAAGAAAGATCAACTTATTCCAACAATTGTGTGTGTGTGTGTGTGTGTGTATAGGCCTATTTTATCTGAAGTTTCTTCTGAGACAGAAGAACGATACTACAAGAATTTTATTAAATATTTGAGTAAGTTTGGCAAGGTCAGTGAGAATTTTGAATTAATGTAACACATACCTAAGTAACTGCTCTGTCAGATTGTTCTGAATAACTTTCAGAAATGTACTGAAATTGTCAATAGTTAAGGGTATATCAGGTTGTCTTGATTAATATGTAATTAATTATTGAATTCATATAAGTTAGCATATTCATCTCTTCTCATAGACACTGATTCTGTATGTAATAAGAGTATATAAAGTTTACTACTTTAAATATTCTAAATATATAGCACTTTATGAATAATTGTAGATTTAATATTGTATATTCTCTAGTACTACTTCATTGTATAAAACTATAAAATTGTACTTTTGAACTAACATTTTTCTCATTCCATTCTCTCCCCTTGTTCATGATAAGCACCATTTTTTATCTAATCTTATGAATTTGACTCCTTTACAGTTCACATGGAAGGGAGGTAATGTAATAATTTTTCTTTCTTTGTCTAGGTTATTTCAATAAGCACAACAATCTCCTGGTTAATGCAAATGTCTACCATGCACTTCATTCTACAAATAGAAGGCGTGGAGTTGACCTTCCCTGTTTAACCAAGGATGAACTGAGATCTATAACGTTCCATATGATATTTTTGGTTTGTCTCTTTAATGTATAACATAGAAATAGATAGAAAAGGAGAGAAGGAGGTATTTCACTTGCCAAGAAATACAGGGAAAAAAAGAGATGGCATTTCATTAGGGAAAAGCACAATCTTAATAGCATCTGCAGTCCCATTGGAGTCAAATACAGCAAAAATCAGATCTAAACTAGAATTTGAAAAACCTACTATTATCTCATATGTTATTCTGAAAGCCTTCAAAAATGGATAATACTATGGCTAGCTGGCAACTAGGGGGCAATTTCATTCAAGCCAGCTGGTTTTTCCTAACAGCACCTTCAAACTCAGACTGAATTAACTCAACGACTACCCCAAATGATTAGTATTGCCCCTGGTGACACAAACAGTGCTACAGGAAGGTTTCAAATACAAAAAATAAAAGATAATATGATCAAGCCATCCTATTTCACTTCATTTCACCCTTTGCCAAATGAAAGGCTGTATTTTTTAGTTGGGATTTCTATCCTTTATGAGATCCTAAATCAGAAGCAGATAGTATTGTACCATACTACTAACGGTGTTTCAAATACAAAGAAAGCATATTATATATGTTGAGCGTGAGTGTTGAACTGAAGGCAAAAAGGTGTTATTTATTGAAACAATGTGACAAGATATGAAGAACAGACAACAACAAGAACCAAAAGGAGTATGAATCACCTTGCTCAGAGTTTGTGATCCAGGAAGAAATGGTACTCTCAAAGTTAGCTAATGGATGTCACAGAAATGGCAGAGCTATTCTATTCTTTGACATGAGCAAGTGATGTCAATACAGTGTGCAAACACAGCCATCAAACTTAATGACCACATTTAAACCTCAAGTAAACTTACATTGAAGCTTGAACGACCTCTCAAAATAATGGTATTCACCTTTTTATACTACTGAGGACAAGAAAGTTGTATGGCAGAGACATACACAAATGGGAATAAAACTAAAAGTTTGAGAAAGAATTGGTTGCCTTGCTTATCAGGAAGGTCAAGACTTCTTAACTATTAGTCACATCACACTGCATGTATTTGGAAGGAGGAATGTCCAAAGTCTTAAGGAAAACTGGAAGCTGTAGTAATATTTTGTTTGTAATCTAACATATTACGCCTACCTGAAGATCAGAGTGCAGAGTTAAGTCACTAGTTAACCAAAGAGACAAGGCAGTGGCACACCCCTTTAATCCCAACACTCAGAGGGATTGTGAGTTCTAGGTTACCCTAGGTTACACTAGATTAGTCCAGTCTCAAAAGGAATCAGAGCCAGGTGGTGAAGGTTCACACTTTTAATCCCAGCACCAGGGAGACGGAGATAGGAAGTGATATGGCTGGGTGGAGAGAGGAATCTAAGGCAGGAAGAGATAGAAGTTCAGCAGCAATCTGAGGATTCAGTCTGAACATGCAGTCTGAGGTATTGTAGAGGTAGAAGCAGCCTGAGCATTCATAGAGATAGAATTGTTCCTTTGATCTGGGGATTTGGTAGGGGTAAAAAGAAATCCCTAGTGGCTGACTTCTCTGCTTCTCTGATCTCTCAGCTTTCACCCCTTAATAACTGACCCTAGGTCTTTATTATTAAGACTAATTAGAATTCATGCTATAGGGAGCTATGTATTTGAAGAAGAGGAAATGAAACCATAAGAAGTAAAAAATAAAAACAAATTAAAAATAAACTATACATATAAAATTACAAGTAATAAATCATCTACATGAGTAAGAAATACATTGACAACGAACTTATTCCATGAAGTCATCCTTTAAAAGCCCCTAATTCCTTTTTTCAACAAAATGCTTTTATTCATTTATTAAGGAATTTCATACACCCCAAAACACTTTCCAGTCCTCCCAATGCTGCCTCCTTACCATTGTGAGCCTCTGAGAATTAAGAAAGCAGAAGAAGAAGGAGGAGGAGGAGGGGGGGGGCAAGGAGGAGAAAGAGGAAAAGGTTCAATTTATTTTCCCATATACTTATTAGTGCATGGTCAAACTCCCAGTAGCCAGCTCCTTTCTCAAAAAAAAAAAAAAAAAAAAAAAAAACTGAGTCCTTCTCCAACTGCAGCTCCTGCCAGAAGCTATCAATTATGAATAGTTACACTTCAGCATCTTTATCACAATTTTTTAAAGAGCTCTCTTCAATGCCTTTTCTGTCTAGGCTGTTACTTTTTGTGGGGGGATGGGTAGAATTGGGGTAGATATTGTCAAAAAAGCTACCAATTTCCCTCTTTCTCAATTGAGTCTGCAGTCATCCATACCACTGCAAAAGTAGCTTCACTGCCCTTTACAGTTAGTGGCAACATGGATCATGGACTTACACATGGTGACAACATGGACCACAGAAATCCACATATACCACTATAGTCTCAATGTTAGGCCAGCCCACAGATAGCAACATGGAACCAGATAGTAGCACAGGTATTCACTTGCCCCTTGACTTGGTGATAACACATACCATGGACATTAACATCACCCCCAATTGTAGCAGGACCGTATACCCCAACAAGGCCCTCTGTAATCAGCCCTTAATTATTATAAAGTCTTCCTTAGCTTATACTGAGGCATTTTCTTATAAAATTTCCCTTTTGGTACTACATATTTGTGTTTTTCTAGAGCAAGTCTTTCTTGTGTATATTGGGGGGTTTGTTGGGGTTGTTCTTACTGAAATGCAATACTTGAAAAGCATTATTTAGGGGAAGAAGGATGTATTCATCTTAGATTTACAGGTTTCAGTTCATGTTTCTTTGGTTCCATTGTTTCTGGACCTATATAGAGAGATACAGAAAATTACTGTGGTTTGAATTCAAAATGTCCATCATAGGCTGCTCCCCAGCGGCTGGTGCTATCTGAAAAGGTTAAAAAAAACCTTTTAGGAACTAGAGCCCTAATGGAAGAAATTGGTCACTGGGGCAGGCATTGATGTCTTGTATCTTAATGCCCACATCAAGTGTTCTCTCCATTTTGAATCTACCTCTGGCTCCTTACTGCCATGCCTTCCCTATCATGGTGGAAATGTATTTTTCTTACTTTCTACATGAGAAGAAACCTTCTTTCCTAGCTTGTTTTGTCATAGATTTTGTCACAACAAGGAGGCAAGAATAAGGGACTACAATATTGTGGAACAAATGTATATACTTTCTGGTGTACTGGCAGTACTGGGAGATGGAGAGAAGAAAAGTTGGGGGAGAAGATATGTTCTTTGAAGACATGCCCTTGGGTAAGCTACTTTTGTTAGTGAGAACCCACTTTCCAGTTTTTGCCATCTATCCAAAGTCTACTTGATAATAGATTAATCCATTGATTTAGTAAGAATTCAACCTCTTCCCCAAATCCTGACCTCTAAATAATGCATAAAAGACTAAGGCTTCAACATATCAGCTTTAAGGACATGTTCTTATATAAATTTACCATGTGTTATTTACTGTTCTCCTGTGAATAAATGTTTGTGTTGTTTCCAGGTGTTTGTAATTAAAAATGACACTGTTAGAAGAAAGAATGATGAATAGGCAGAGCATAGAACATTAAGGCAATGAAACTAATCCACATAATATTATACTCATGGATGCTTGTCACTGTATATTTGTCAAAAAAGCATAGCATATATCACAGGAGAAGTTAGTCCTATTGTAAACTATGGACTTAGATAAATAATGAAGGTTTAATGCAAAATTTTCAATGCTAAGACATGTACCACTATCATAAGGTTGTTAATTGCTGCGAAGGCTATGCACATATATGTTTATCCATTTCATATAAACTCTTTAGATTTGGTTCCACATTTCTGTGAAGCTAGAAATGCCCTCTACAGTACTTTATTTATAATGCTATTATGAACATGCATACACTCTCTTAACACTCATTGAATCCAGGAACTTGTTATGGCGTAAATGAATGGCAGACAGAAATTATATTAAATATTCAGCTTTAATAAGGGTAAGACTTATGAAACTGAGGTTCCCACGGAGAACAGGGAAACAGAAGGGACACGGGGAGTACACCCGCAATCATTATTAGTAAAAAATAATCTCAGGGGACCCCGCCCTTCAAGCAAGGTGATTGGCTGAGGTTCCCGTACATCTCCCCCTTTTGTCTAAATAAGACAGAGCCAAACCAAATACAACTACATACAATAGGAACAAATAATAAATATAACAAACAATAATGAGCAAGAAACATATAACAAAAGTTTTGCTAAACATTCTATCTCAAGGATTCTAAATAATGTAGAGCATAACTACAATTATCTAATCTTCAACTCCGTCAAAGAACTGAGAAGGGAAGTAATATTACTTAAGCAACCAGGAAGAACAAACGAGAAATTTTGCCCAAGCAAATGGAGCCTCTTACGCAGGCTGCTGGCCTTGCAGCCGCCCCACTGCCTTGGTAAACAGAGCGCAGGACACACGTGACTCGAGCCTGAGCGACTTGGCCATGCGCGAGCCTGCGTGGCCCCGCCCCGCCCGCCAGCTTGCTGGGGCCTAGCTACAGTGGTGCAAGCGCCACTGTATTCAGGCCCCCCCAGCACCTAGCAGCAAACAGTATGACCAGTACACAACGCCACTCCATGCTTGTGATTGCTCTGAGTCCCCTCCCCACGGGTGGCTGAGTCCGGCCTTTACAGTTAACTTTCATTTTTTTTTTTTTTTTTTTTTGGTTTTTCGAGACAGGGTTCCTCTGTAGCTTTGGTGCCCGTCCCGGAACTAGCTCTTGTAGTCCAGGCTGGCCTCGAACTCCCAGAGATCTGCCTGCCTCTGCCTCCCGAGTGCTGGGATTAAAGGCATGTGCCACCACCGCCCTGTTTTTTTTAAATTTATATATTTATTAAAGATTTCTGTCTCTTTCCCCACCACCACCTCCCATATCCCTCCCCCTCCCCCAATCAACTCCCCCTCTCTCATCAGCCCTAAGAGCAGTCAGGGTTCCCTGCCCTGTGGGGAGTCCAAGGACCTCCCACCTCCTTCCAGGTCTATTAAGGTGAACATCCAAACAGCCTAGGCTCCCACAAAGCCAGTATGTGCAGTAGGATCAAAACCCAGTGCCATTGTTCTTGACTTCTCAGCAGTCCTCATTGTTCGCTATGTTCAGTGAGTCCAGTATTATCCCATGAGTATTCGTTTTAGACCGGCTCCGACTTCCTAGCCACATGGACTCAGGTGCACTTCACCATCTACTGGCAGAAAATGGTCATTACAGGTAAAAGTTTGTTTATAAATAAAAATAAATACAGATTTGATTGAAAATGTCTGAAAACGTCACCATTGAAGACTTTAACAGCCTTTTTGATTGTACCATGCGGGAGATTTTACAAGAGCTGTCTGTCACCCCACATCTATGGATCTTTCTGGGATTCGTAATTTTCCTTGGTACTATATGGTTTGATAATAGAAATATGACAAAGTCTTTGCAAGACAAATCCAGGATTCTTAAGGCAGAGGTTGAATGCTTAAAAACAATTGAGACTGACAACAGTCTCCTCAAGAATCAGTTTGAAGTTCTCCCGGAAGAGAATAAATCTTTGTCTAACATGACTCGGTCAACTGAGCAAAATTTAGAAAAGGTACAGTCTGATATTAAGGAGAAATTCATTACTATGGACGAGGGAACAGCTGATTTGGATCGTAAGCTTCAGTCCCTTTCTGTAGGAACTGAAATATTAACTGAGAGAATCAAAACTGCTGAATGTGACAATCGGATTTTGTCTAAAGGAAATGACAGATTGGCTGATAGATTGTCAATACAAGAAGCTACGGTTTATGCCATTAAAATTATGTCCAAAGATGAGATGTTATCTCTAATGGACAAACTTTATACCTTAGAATCCTCAATGAAGGCTTTGGAACATAATTCTGGACAGGAGATTTAGGTCTTGCAGAAGGCAATGGTGAATAGAATTGAAAAGATTGAGGAAATTCTAAATTCTGATGAAGAGGAGCAAAGGGTAGAAAGGCAAATTTTAACTCCATCTGTGGAGAAATCTCTCCGGGATAATTCCCACAAAGCTCTACCTAAAGCTCTACCTGCCTTTCCAGTAATAACAACAGAGAAAGTGATTGGTTCCAGAAACCCTAGGGTCATCAAGGAAGATACATGGGAGCCTGTCCGTATGAATGATCTGAAAGAAATTAAACAGGCTGTTATGAATTTTGGGATGCATGCCTCCTTTGTTAAAGAGACGCTAAAATCATGGTCGGCAACAAACAAAGACACACCCTTTGACTGGCTCCGATTGGTTTCTGTGGTCCTTGAGAGTGGATCACAATTGAATTGGAAATGCTTATTCAGGCAAGAGGCTAGACTTTCAGAACAGCAGGAAAGAGCGAAGGGAATTGAAATTTTCCTAGATCAAATTCTAGGTGAAGGGCTCCTTTCTGACCCTCAGGAACAAGCTAATTATGATGAACACACCCTATCCATATGTACTACAGCAGCCTTAAGGGCTTGGGACAGGGTGCAAGACCCAGGACAGAGAATAGAATCATATGTCAGAGTTAAACAGGGTAAGAGAGAACCCTTTAGTGACATTTTACAAAAAATAACTAAAGCTGTACAAATAGGGATATCTGACCCAGAAGCAAGACGTATAATAATTGAGTCTTTGGCTTATGAAAATGCAAATGTGGAATGCAAAAGGATCTTGGGGCCTTTAAAGATCAGATCAGCGCCCTTGGAAGAATGGGTCTGGCATACGCTGAATGTTGATACAATTGAACATGGCACTGAAGCATGGGTAGAAGAAGCAATTTCCAATGGTAAAAGAAGGCATCAGAATACCAAATGTTTTAATTGTGGCAAAACGGGTCATATGAAAAGGAATTGTAGACAATGGATTTCCAGAAATAATAATAATGCATCTTCTAGAAATAACAGAAATAGGAGGACTCAGCCTTCAGGTTTATGTAGAAGATGTAGGAAAGGCAGGCATTGGACGAATGAATGCAGGTCTACAAGAGATAGACAAGGCAACCTGTTACAGACGGGAAATGCGGTGGGGGGGAGCCTTGCAGGCCCCCATGGCGAATATGGTTCAGTCATTTCCAGTTACTGCAAAGAATGTGCCTTGTCAGGACAATTAGGAAGCCCAGTGCCTACTGTTACAAGCAATAATGATCTGAAGGATAAGTTCCGTGTGTTTTGGCAAACTTCTATAAGTGATCAAAGACCAAAGCTAAGAGTGTGTGTAAATGGCATTTTTATTACTGGCCTGCTGGACACAGGTGCTGATGTAAGTATCATTACCCCAGAATCTTGGCATCCGTATTGGCCTTTTCAGGATGTAAATGTTCAGTTCCTAGGAATTGGAACCCTATCTCGAGTAAGGGAAAGCATGAGATGGGTTGAATGAATAGGGCTAGAAGGACAAATAGGAAAACTAAGGCCATATGTAGCCAATATTGCAGTGAATTTATGGGGTCATGACCTATTACAGCAATGGAATACCCAAATTAACATTCCTGCTACTTCTAGAGCCTATATTTCTGAGAATAATATTAAAAGATATTACAAACGGAGAAAAACGGCCATTCGGGCTGTACAAGAACACAAAACATTTGATGTCCCTTCAGAGATACCAACAGCCTTGCCTCTAAAATGGTTGACTGAGAAACCAATGTGGACAAAGCAATGGCCTTTAGCTGAGGAAAAGTTACAGGCTTTAGAACAGCTGGTATAAGAGCAATTAGACGCTGGACATATAGAAGAATCTGCCAGCCCTTGGAATTCTCCTGTATTTGTGGTTAAGAAAAAATCAGGTAAATGGAGAATGGTGACAGATCTCACGACTATCAACAAAGTTATTCAACCTGTGGGCCCTCTCCAATCTGGAATTCCTTTGCCCTCTTTATTACCAAAAGGATGCCCTCTCATAGCTATTGATTTAAAGGATTGTTTCTTCACTATACCTTTACAAGAAAAAGATAGAGAAAAGTTTGCCTTCACAGTGCCTACTTATAAGAATTCTCAACCTTCCAGGCGATACCAGTGGGCTGTTCTCCCACAGGGCATGTTAAATAGCTCCTCCCTGTGCCAATATTTTGTAAATCAACCATTGCAAATAATATGCAAGAGATTTCCCAAGTCGATAGTCTATCATTATATGGACGATATTTTGTTATCTGATTCAAACATGGATACCTTGAACAGACTGTTTGAAGAAATGAAGATAGTTTTACCTAAATGGGGATTGCAGATTACTCCTGAAAAGATTCAGATGGGATATTCTGTTAGTTATTTATGTTATAAAATAGGTTTGCAAAAAATTAAGACACAAAAGGCACAAATTAGGAGAGATCACCTACGGACTCTCAATGACTTTCAAAGACTGTTAGGAGACATTTCCAGTCTACGACCAGCTATTGGGATAACACCTGATCTAATAATTCATTTGAACAAAACCTTCAATGGTGATAAAGATTTGAACAGTCCCAGAGAATTAACAGCTGAAGCAGAAAAGGAACTGACAGTGATTGAGAAAAAATTACAAAAGGCACATGTGGACAGGGTGAATCCAGAGCTCAATTGTATTCTCGTCATACTATCATCAAAAATTTCTCCTACAGGAATTTTGATGCAGAGAGATGATATTATCTTGGAATGGATCTTTTTACCACATAAACCAAGTAAGAAGCTAAAAACTTATGTGGAAAAAGTCTCTGAATTAATTATAAAAGGCAAGTTGAGACTTCGTCAACTAGCAGGCATAGACCCAGCAGAAATTATAGTGCCTTTCACTGCTGATGAACTAAAGAAATTATGGGAAGATAATGAACCGTGGCAAAGAGCTTGTGCTAATTTTTTGGGAGACATTAATAACAACTATCCAAAAAGCAAGAGGCTTAACTTCATAAAGAGAACTTCTTGGATCCTTCCTCGAATCGTCCGTGATGCTCCAATAACTGGAGCCCGTACATTCTACACTGATGCCAATAAATCAGGGAAGGCAGGTTACAAATCAGAAGACTTGAGTAAGGTGGAACAAAGTCCTTATGATTCTGTCCAGAAGGCAGAATTATATGCCATTCTTATGGTGCTAAAGAATTTTAAAGAACCTATTAATATAGTTACTGATTCACAATATGCAGAAAGAGTTATTTTACATATTGAAACTGCTGAATTTTATACCTGATGATACAGAACTAATCTCATTGTTTATCCAGGTACAAGACATGATCAGGAACAGGATCTGCCCTATGTATATAAAACACATCCAATCACATATGAGTCTGCCAAATCCTCTAGCACAAGGTAATGCAGAAATTGATCAATTGTTGATTAGTAGTGTGTTACAGGCCTCTGAATTTCATAAAAAAACATCATGTTAATAGCAAAGGCTTGAAGAAAGAGTTTTCTATTACATGGCAACAAGCTAAGGAGATTATAAAGAAATGCCCTACTTGCTCTTTCTATAACCAAACGCCACTTCCTGCAGGGGCTAATCCAAAGGGCACTCAAAGGAATGAAATTTGGCAGATGGATGTGTTCCACTTTGCAGAATTTGACAAATTAAAACATGTTCAGCACACCATTGACACTTATCCAGGCTTTCAATGGGCAACTGCTTTAAGTGCAGAAAAAGCTGATTCAGTAACCACTCATTTATTAGAAGTCATGGCTATCATTGTTATACCTACACAAATAAAGACGGATAATGGTCCTGCTTATGTATCTAGGAAAATGAAACGTTTTTTTTTTTTTTTTTTTTTTTTTTTTTTTTTTTTTTTTTTTGCTTATTACAATATTAAGCATGTTACAGGTATACCATACAATCCTACAGGTCAAACAGTCATAGAAAGATCAAATCGAACTATAAAGAATATGTTAAACAAACAGAAAGGGGTGGAAAACACCCCCAGAAATAGGTTACATGATGCTTTATTAACCTTGAATTTTCTCAACGCCAATGAAAAGGGGATTTCGGCTGCAGAAAAACATTGGATAATGGAAAAGTCTGTTGAACTAAATCAACCAGTTTATTTCAAGGATGTGGTGACCTCACAATGGAAGCCAGGAGATGTGCTGCGTTGGGGAAGGGGTTTTGCTCTTGTCTCCACAGGTGAGGAAAAATTGTGGATACCATCAAAATTAATAGAGGTTCGGTTTGAAGAGGAGAAGCCACTTGGAAAAGATAAATAACAATTCATTCACAAGGATAGCAATCATACTGATGGTAAGAAATACAGATAGGTTGGGGGCAAGGTTCTTTACTTATTTCCCCAGGAAAGCACTCATCTTCAAAGAATTTAAGGGACCCTGAATATTTAATTACTGATAGATGGAAACTAGTTACGACCCACTAAGGGTCAGCAATAAAACTAAACATGTGTTGTAAGTATTAATTTTTTTATTATATGTCTTATTAAACATTTCTTTATAAATATATAGAGCTGGCTTTGGAGTTGGACTATGGCTCAGTCCCTATTCAATTCCAAGCCTGTTGATAAGAAATTTCTGAGTTTCTGTCTCAGGTCAGGAGCCATGAAATGGGACAGAATAAGAATAATTATATACTTGATAAACTTTCTTTGCCTTTCCTCATATCTGTGTCTTTCTTTACATGTCAGTATATGTCTTTGTAGTTAATGTTTAAATTTCCCGCAACAAACAACAAATTTTCCTACAGTAATCTTTGAAGTTTCCAGGAAGAAGATGGGGCCCCACAACATCAACTCAACCTGGTTATTATGATGTCATGAATTTTTTTTAGCGCTAAAATTAGACCTGTTTTTTTTGTTTGTTTGTTTGGTTTTTTTTGGGGGGGGTACCAACTTTACAAGACAGTTTCGAATGGTGCACAATTTTGACAACACTCTGGCTAGACCTTCTCAAAACACTCAGAGCTAGTTATAATTTTCTTAGGTCAAAGGTTAACTTGGGAATTTTACCATCATTTGCTTTCACAGGACCCCCTAAGAAGAACGTTGCCTCCATGTCAGCTGGAAGCAATCTTAGAGGATGACGTCCCCTCTACCACCAGAGTTTGCCCTTAGGGTTAGGATAATCATTTAGTGGTTGGTATATAGGGTTGAGGGGATGGGGGAGATATTTCATGGATTTAGGGGTACTTTCAAAAAAGGGGGGATTAATTGGTTTGATGGAATGATTGGTACTTGTGAATTACTGTTTTTAGAAAACTGTATTGGTACTGATTCTTGTATATTGATATATTGAATATTGAATGTGAATGCTCCTACTTCTATTTTTTGTATAAGAGTATGCTTATAACTTTGTCTATATTATATTGATACATTTACCATAGTACAATGTACATTTCTACCTCTGATATTATTTATATAATAACATTGTTTACATTTGATATGTAATGACATTGTTTACAGTTGGAGATCATTGTCTTCATATATTGCACAGTTGTTTATTCTCTTAGTCTTCAAGTTAGGTATTGAGAATTATATGTTTGTCATATTTATTTTTAGGATAATCAGGTTTCTTAGATACATAGAGATTATATTTAGTATAGATAGTATAATCTTCAACCTCTTCGAAGAGCTGTAGAAAATGGCCTTTAATCTAACCTAGAATTCCAAGCCAACGAGACACAAACACTCCTGGCATCACCGCTCTACTCCCGAGAGAACGTTGAGCACCAAAGACACTCCACTGGGAGCTTGTCTTCTTGGCAGAACTGGCCTTTGGCTTAAGAAAAGCCCATACCTCAATATGCAGCTGGATGGGAGGGGGGAAGGGAAAGCGAGCCAGGAGCGTGCTGTGAAAGATAGTGGGCTAGGCACGAGCCCAGTCACACTTCCTGAGCTCCATTAGCTGACTTGCTCGCAAAGCCTGGGAAAGATAGAACCCAGGCAATGAGCTGTGGCAAAAAATTGTGTGCTGGGTATTCAGGGGGCTGCTCTTAATCAGTAGCAGCCCTCAGTAAGAGAGTGTGGTGCACACGAACGCCTGAGACAGGGGCAGCTTTCTCAATCTAAAATTCAAGCCTGCACCCCAGGCCATGCAGGGGCGGAGGCAAAGAGCCCCACTTTAGAGCGCCAAGATATTATGGTGTAAATGAATGGCAGACAGACATTATATTAAATATTCAGCTTTAATAAGGGTAAGACTTACGAAACTGAGGTTCCCACGGAGAACAGGGAAACAGAAGGGAGGTGGGGAATATGCCAGCAATCTTTATTAGTAAAAAATAACCTCAGGGGACCCCGCTCTTCAAGCAAGGTGATTGGCTGAGGTTCCCCTACAGGAACTAATCTAGGTCTGTGTGGTTCTATAGTAAAACAAGAGAAAAAGTACAGCTGTACAGCTCATATGACAACGTTCTTCTACCAGGAATTAGCTTTTTGAAGTTCCACTAGTTCTCAATAACTCTGCTAGTTGGTGACCAAACCTGGAGCAATGAAACGTTGAGGTACTTTTCAGATTCAAAACACAGAAACAGTGTATATGTAATTTTAAAACAGAAGTGTCAAGGAAAAGCTTGCTGAGGTGACAGATGAGTAAAAAGCCCAAAAAGGATACATGTGAAAGTCATTCTCATCTGGATGAACAAGAATATCAGAGATAGCAACTGCACAAGTCTTTCATCAGGTGCATTCCTGCATAGTAAGCAAACATCAAGGAGGCTTTTGAGATTAGAAATGAGTGAGAAAAGAAGAGAATGAAAATCTATCAGATCAGGTAGGTGTTGGAACGGTGAGCAAAGACTTTTGCAGTTTTCCTTTTAGATATTTGCTAGAACTTGAATTTGTGGTTTTGGTTCAAAAAGAGATGAAAAGCTAATCAGTATATATTGCTAGGGTATATAAAGGTAAAAGTTCTGTATTATAATTCATATGTATTCTTAATTTCACTAATGAAAGCCAACATTCTTTTCTTTTTTATTGCTATTTATTGAGCTCTACATTTTTCTCTGTTCTCCTCCCTGCCTCTCCCCTCCCCCCTTCAGCCCTCTCCCAAGGTCCCCCTGCTCCCAATTTACTCAGGAGATCTTATATTTCTCTACTTCCCATATAGATTAGATCCATGTAAGTATCTCTTCGTGTCCTTGTTGTTGTCTAAATTTGCTAGGATTGTGGTTTGTAGCCTGGTTTTCTTTGCTTTATGTTTAAAAACAACCTATGAGTGAGTACTTGTGATAATTGTCTTTCTATGTCTGAGTTACCTCACTCAAAATAATGTTTTCTCACTCCATCCATTTTCCTGAAAAATTCAAGATGTTATTTTTTTCTGCTGTATAGTACTCCATTGTGTAAATATACCTCATTTTCCTTGTCCATTCTTCAGTCTAGGGGCATTTAGGTTGTTTCCAGGTTCTGGCTATGACAAACAAAGCTGCTATGAACATAGTTGAGCACATGTCCTTGTGGCACGGTTGAGCATCCTTTGGATATATACCCAAAAATGGTATTACTGGGTCTTGAGGAATTTTCCTAATTTTCTGAAAATTGTTACACTGGCATCCAAAGGAGTTGTACCAGCTTGCATTCCCACCAGCATTGCAGAAGTGTTCCTTTCCCCCACAAGCTCTCCAGCATAAGTTGTCATAGGTGTTTTTGATCTTGGCCATTCTTACAGGTGTAAGATGGAATCTCAGAGTTGTTTTAATTTGCATTTCTCTGATGACTAAGGATGTTGAGCATTTTCTTAAGTGTCTTTCAGCCATTTTAGATTCCTCTGTTGAGAGTTCTCTGTTATATTGTCATATTAATATACAACAATATCATTATCTATTGCCATCAGTAGTCTATACATTACTGACAAAGCTTCCCCAAATTTGCAAATTATATTCTTAGTATTTAATAATTATTAAATATTATTAATTATTAATAATAATAAATATTTATTGTAATAGAATTAAAATATATCATTAAGGTTATAGAATTATTTCCCTGAGAAATAGTGAGGCTAAAATTTCACTCTATTTTCCCCCATGAGATAATTTTACTACAATTATTTATCAGTATAAGAGTTTCCAGGAAAGCAGAGCTTAATTTTGAATCACATTGTATTTTTTCTAAAGTTTTAAGGTAGTTTTTCTTTAAATGTCTGTACATGATGCTTTGTTTAAATATATATATATCCTAAGCCTTAAGTACTTTTTATTTTTTTTAATTTAATATTCCCAACAAAATCACCTTTGGTATTTTTAAGACATTTTGAAATTGAGAAATCAATTTCAAAGATACATAAACAATCACTTCATTAATAAACAATTTTTAAAAATTCAACTATACATAATCTAGATGCATATTAGTAGAATAGATGAACAAATTGTGTTTTTGAACTTTCTCAAATACTGCTTAGCATAAAGGAAAACTTCTTACTGACATATTCAACATGTGGATGACTACAAAAAAGCATAATGAGTGAAAAGAATCTAAAATGTCTGAAGGACACTTAAGGAAATGATACTTGTTTTTCTGATCCTGGGTTACCCCCAGGGAATGTAATAATTTCCAGATCCATCCATTTTTCTATACACTATATATTTTAATTTTTCTTCATATTCAAATAAAATTCCATTGTGTACACGTTCCACATTTTCATTTTCCATTCATCTGTTGATGCGCATCTATAATGTTGTCACTACCTCGCTATTGTGAATAGAGTGGCAATAACATGGCTGTACAACTATCTATCACGTTGGCAGGATATAGAGTCCTATGAGTACATCCCAAGAGTGCTGTAGCTGCATTACATGGTACTTCTGATCTTAGATTTTGAGGAGCCTCCCTGTTATGGTTTCCAGCACCCAGCACTTTGGCCGGCATTTCCAGATTTGGGGGCTGCGTATGCTCCAACAAGCACTCAGACAATTTATATAGCCACCCAGGATCGTCAAGCCCTATGTGACCTCCATCCAGCATGGTCACATCACCTACACATGACATGGCTACCTAAGCCCTTGTGTGCATGTGGAAGCATGCCCTAGGTAACCTTTAAAAGCTGGACAAGCCTGCTCCACTCTCTCTCTCCCTGCACCAACTTCCTCAGGCCTGCACACGTCTTTCCCTCTCTTAATAAACTCTTAAAGTGGGTTTTGTTGAGTGTTTTGTGATCTGTTTCGCTGGTGCCCAGTATTTTCACTCCCTACTAGTTTACTTAGCAGCTTATCCAATTTGCATATCTACTAACATTGAATAAGGGTTTCTCTTTCCCCATATCTGCATCACTATTTGCTGTCCTTTGTTTACTTTATTATAACTAGGGTCTGTGGTTTGATGCTTAAAAAATCCCACACTAGCTTAGAATTGAGAAATAGATGGTTATTTATTTAGGAGTAGACTCAAAAATCAGAATCCTCTGTTTGAACAGAGATCAGAAAACAAATTCTGCAACGGGAACAGAGAGGCCAGAAAATAGGCCAGACATATGCTCTACGTTGCCATATATGGTATAAGAGGCCATGCCCCAGTGGGCAGGTAACCACTAGCTGTAAGATTTCCTACAGCAGAGGTCAAAGAGAATCTCAGAATAATTTTAATTTGCATCCCTCCATTGGTTAAGAATGTTGAACACTTCAAGCAATTCATCTTTATATTTAAACTTCTGAGAACTTTTTGTTCTCATTAGCCCATTTATTGCTACTTTAGAGAGGAATAGTGGTTTTTTAATAGTTGAGGCTCTTTATGTATTTTAAATAATAAAATTTGTATGAAGTATACCTAGCAAAGACTTTCTTCCATTTTGTAGGCTATTGACTGTGCTTATAGTTTACTCTGGTATGTAGAATCTTTTTAATTTCATGTAATCCCATTTGGCAATTTGGGTAATATTTCCTGATCTATCAGAGTCCTATTCAAAAAGTTCCTGCCTAGGTTAAAATCTTAAAATTTCTTCCTTATGTTTTCGCGAAGCAGTTTCAGCACTTCAATTTTTTTAAGGTCTTTGATCGATTTTGAATTATGCTCAGGTTGATAGATACAGATTTAATTTCATTTTTCTGTAGATGAAGAATCAATTTTGCCAAGACTATTTGTCTTTTTGCAGTGTGTGGTTCAATTTATGTATGTATGTATGTATGTATGTATGTATGTATGTATGTATGTATGTACGTATGTATTTTTAATGCTTTTTAAAAACGTTAGGTGATCATTGTGGTCTATGAGAAGGTAGAGAGACTATTGTAGATGCAGAAATGCAGAATATATTTTTACAGCTGTAGAAAAGTAAGATCTTCATAGTGAGGTGATATGCAAAACAATCCCACACCAGTTAGTATTTAAAGGGGCATTTATTTTGGGGTTAAAACTCACAAAGCACCAACCGTCAGGAAAGGAGCCTAGTCACCAGAGCAGGAGCAGGAACCAAGCACCAGAACAAAGAGGAGGCAGGAAGCACACCTGCCAGATTTATAGGTAAATATTGGCCTAAGGGGTACCCGCTCTACAAACAAGGTGATTGGCTGGGGTTTCCCCTTCATCTCCCCCTTTTGTCTAAATAAAACAGAACCAAACCAAATACAACTATATACAATAGGAACAAATAATAAATATAAAATTACAAATAACAAACAATATTAAGCAAGAAACATATAACAAATTTTTACTAAACATTCTATTTCAAGGAGTCCAAATAATGTAGAGAATAACTACAATTATCTAATCTTTAACTCCATCAAAGATCTGAGAAGGGAAGTAATATTACTTAAGCAACCAGGAAGTAGAAAGGAGAAACTTCCAAAATGAGCAGAAATGTAGAGACGACTACCTGGGCAATCACCCAAAGTCTGGTTTGCAATGTTGAGTCAACCAACTTTGGCTAAGGCCTAACATAACTGACATACCATTATCAAAGGCAAGGAACTTTTTTAGAACTATCCTACCCTGTCTTGGCAAGATAAGACAATCCTGTTTTATCCACTTATGGATATTTTGTATCTTTGTCAGTAGTCGAGGTATGGGCTTTTCTTTACCCAAAGGCCAGTTCTGCCAAGAAGACAAGCTCCCAGTGGAGTGTCTTTGGTGCTCAACGTTCTCTCGGGAGTAGTACGGTGTTGCCAGGAGTGATTGTGTCTTGTTGGCACGGAATTCTAGGTTAGATTAAAGGCCATTTTCTACAGCTCTTCGAAGAGGTTGAAGATTATACTGTCTATACTAAATATAATCTCTATGTATCTAAAAAACCTGATTATCCTAAATATAAATATGACAAGCATATATGACTATTGATTTATAATTCTCGATACCTATCTAACTTGAGGACTAAAAGAATAAACAACTGTGGAAATTATGAGGACAATGATCTCCAAATGTAAACAATGTCATATCAGAGGTAGAAATGTACATTGCAATATGGTAAATATAAACAGAGGTGTAAACATACTCTCATACAATAAATAGAGGTAGAATCATACTCACATTTAATATTTAATATATCAATATACAAGAATCAATATACAATTTTATAAAAATAATAGTGCACAAATACCAATCATCCCATCAAACCAGTTGGGGCCAGATGATGCGCAAAACAATCTCACACCAGTTAGTATTTAAAGGGGCATTTATTTTTGGGTTAAAACTCACAAAGCACCAACAGTCAGGAAAGGAGTCTAGTCGCTGGAGCAGGAGCAGGAACCAAGCGCCAGAACCAAGAGGAGGCAGGGAGCACACCTGTCAGATTTATAGGTAAATATTGGCCTAAGGGTTACCCGCCCTACAAACAAGATGATTGACTGGGGCTTTCCCTTCAGTGAGGTAGCAGTTATAACACAATAGCTTAACAATAAAAGTATGTAAGGTGTAAATAGTAATAAAATTTGTTAAAAAAAAAACTAAACAACCAGAAGGTTTTTTTAAGGAATAACAAAAAATAGACAATATTAAACTTCTAACCCATAGCTTTTCCTCACTGTGATGCGATGGTTTCTTTTTGCCCTTAGGTTTCTATTTCTATCAGTCTGTACATGTGGACCGGGGACTGCTAGCCTCAGTAGTTCAAACCAATTAAGACAGTGTACCTGTCCAAGCTGCAAGGCTTTCTGTGAGCACAGACTACCTCTGCCATAATTTTCTGGCTAGAGTGAGTTCTGCTCTCCCTCTATTGAGTAAAGCAGGTAACAAAGTGAACATAGTGAGCCAGGGAATCAAACTTTACACAGGTAGGACTTTCTGTGAGTCAGTTTTAGGGGCTGTGAACTGTCTCAGAACTCAGTACATACTACAGAACCCTTCTGATGATGCTACATGCATCACCCTGCTAGTGGATGAGGGTTAGAGTCCTTTTCTCTGACTGTGTTTATGATCAGCTTCCCTGACCTAACTCAATTTACTCTGACACTGGCCCTGTTCCTGTCTCTTCTACCAACCATGTCCTTTTCTCTTTGAAATTGCAGTGTCACTAATACATACAGTTCGCTATTAAACACAGCTGTAAATACTGATCAGCTGGGTAGCTGAGGTGGCTGTGGACACTGCACAGGTCCACCAATATGCACAGTGATGGTCTCAGGATTCTATCTATGGGAGAAGATCAATGGTGATCTCACTCTTGCAGGTAGTTCACAGGTAGACATAATTAAAACTGAGCAGGCGGCAGAAGGAGCAGCATCAGTTTCATAGATTTATTTGTGGGAGATGTTCATGGATGTATACAAAAAGTGCTGGTCTGAAAGTCCAATTATTGGTAGAAGTGGTTGGGCCCAATATATCAATACTAGCTTTCCCCGTCCCTTAACAATATTCATCCATTTGATGACATGCAAGGGCTTAAGTTGCTTTTCTATTGCTGTGATAGACATCATGACTAAAAGCAACTTGAAGAGGAGAGAATTGACTTCATCTTACAACTCTCATGTCATAGTTTGTCGTTGAAAGAAGTCAGGGCAGGAACTCAAGCCATAAAAATGGAGGCAAGAACTCAAGTCGTAACATGGAGACAGTGACTGAAGCAGAGGCCCTGGAAGAACACTAATTGATTGTTCAACCTTTCTTATACAACCATAGATGACCTGCTCAGGAGAGGCACCTCCCACAATGGACTGATCCTTTCTATATCAATCATTAATAAAGAAAATGCAATCACAGACTTGCCTACAAGGAGTCTGATGGAGACATTTTCTCAGTTGAAGTTCCCTCAGACTACTCTGACCAACCAGCCAGCACACACAGTTTCCAATGTGCTATCTCACTCAGCAGTTCTACACGCCAACCTCTTACCCGATGCCTAGCTTATACACATTTTCTGCCATTAAATGGTTTGTCTATTCACTCTGTTCAATTGCTGTCTAGAAGCTTTTAATTTTTATGTGACTCTATATGTCAAGTTCAGCTTTTATTTCCTATGACTACTCAGACTGGTGTTAAAAAGCTTTCCCAATATGTAGCTTTTCAGATTTGGCTCCTATGTTAAAGTCTTTATCAGTTATTGCTTAATTTTTCTAAGTCATTTTAAATATTGGTTGCTAAATAATTCGACACATCAATTGGTCACCCAGGTTTATAAGTAGCTCTCAGTATAGAGATTATCATTTTTCCACTGTGTGCACTCTTGACAATTGCGTTGTTTTTATGTCAATCTGTTTTATGTCTGTTGTAACACAAATGTTATACAATTTGTATTGGTATTGCTTGGTATTATGTTTTCTTCTGTTGCTGAGCTGTTCTTTTCTATTTATTCTTCTTATATATTACATCCTGACCACATTTTCTCCTCCCTCTTCTCCTCACACCTCTCTTCTCCCCTGGATTCACTCCTCCTCCATCTCCTTTCAAAAAAGGGAGGGCTGCCAGGGATATCAACCAAATATGGAATGGCATAAAAAGCTTCAATAAGACTAGGTCCCTTCCTTCATATTAAGACTGGATGAGGCAACCCAGTAGGAGGAAACAGGTCTCAAAGACAGGAAAAAGAGTAAGGGACAACCACTTGTTGTGGGATATTCGATCACACTCTGAACCCCAAGTTTGCATGATCTGGGACATATAAATAGCAATGTGCTTTTAAACATCAAAATATATGACATCTGTTCACATTACGTTATTTAGTACTTAAATACATTTTTGAATAGAAAACATAGTCTTTATGAAACAAATTCTTAGGGATTCAGCAATGTTTTTATGGTATAGGGTATGTTACATTGGTTATACAATTGAAAAAAATATTCTCTAATATTTGGACGGACTTATCCTAATTGCATATGTCCCAGGATTAAGCTTATAACTTCTGTTCTATTACATGTTTTATCTACCAACTCCCTAAAGAGATATATAAAATTGTACTGCTTATGATGGTGCATAAGGAAACTTAGTATCTATCTCTTTAACACGTTTTCTTTCCCAATCACTTCCCTATTGTGTTTCCATATACAAAGTGTGGAAGGGGACTTCTAAAACATGGAATATGGGATAATTCTTTGTGTAGCAATAATGTTTTAAATTTATTGATATCAAATAATTATGAAATCCCATATTGAGCTTATGATATGGAAAATGGGCAATCAAAACATTGTAGCAGATTCACACAAGCTATAGAAAGAATTGCTAGCCATATGTATCCTTAGATCTGAAAATCCATTATACATGCCCAAATTAAATCCCAGAGTATTTAGCCAAGACTATTTAAAATAAGGAAAATAAGGAAGGCCCTCCTTTTTGTATTATACAAACAACAAAAGAAATAAAAATATAGTAAGATGAAACCAGAGAAACCATGGTGACACCGATGTAGAAACCTAAAAATACATACACCAAGACCAAAATAGCTCGGGTGATCGGTGATTTCCATAAAGCCAAGATAGAAATCCTTCTGCACGTGTGTGTCAACACATCAGCTCAAACATCAGGCATCCCAGTTCTGATGATACATTTAGCTACTGGCAGTCTCAAGTTAATTACAAGCTGCTCATCTCAAAGTAAGACTTACAATTTTTAAAGAACAAGTCCCAAAATTCATGGACAATCTTTAAGAATGGGGTTTGACCTCTGTCTCATGTTGCTGCTGGTGTGTGTGTATGTGTGTGTGTGTGTTTACATGCAAATGAACACACACTATTTTACCTTTCTTTCATGTACCTCAAAACAACTTTCCTTCTTTCCCTGTATTTATCTCTTGGTCTCAATGTGTATTCATGATACGTGGTGCTGAGGCATGTATATTGTGGTTTCAAGGATAGGCAAAGAAATCCACATTTTAGCTTCCATCTTTCCTGACACTAAGTCTAAAGTCAAGTTGATTATCATTAACTATTTTCTCTGGAGCAAAATCACTTTCATTCAGCAACATGCACCCAATAGTTCAGCCACTGCTATTAGAAATAATGAAAAGAATGCACTTATGGACCATTTAGTACCTCAAAAAAATCCACATAGTATGTCAGAAAGTATTCCTTTACCTTTCCAGAAAAAAAATAATGCTTTGACAAATAAATGTGAAGAAACCAAAGGCTGGATTGTTCAATACTCAAAAGACTTGATTTCATCTCCCTTTGGGGTAAAGAAAAAAGGACAGAATGAAATATCTAAGGAATAAATGGTGTGGCAGCAGAAAAGGAAGAGTCTATAAGCCTGTGAGCCTCACTAATAGAGCTCTTAAGCTAGTATGTATCATCCTTCTGCTGGAAGTTTAATCAATGGGGATCAGTTCCTCCTAATATCTCAGTTACACAAATTGCCAAATGCCCTAATTAGAATCAACCCTCACTAGACTCACTGTAGATTACTCGGAGTCCAAAATACAGATGAGAATCTGAAAACAGCAAAACAGTGACTGTTCAAGTCATCACTGTCTCTTATTTACATAAATCTTGTTTTTAACTCAATGTAAGTAACTGTTAAATGCAGAGACTGTGTGAGGTTATTAGACAATGAATCAGACATGAATTCTGCCCTCAGGGAGATTTGTAAGACACAGATAAATACAAGTATATGAAAATTCAGAAGAGAAAGAGATGAAAGGAACTATGTTTAAACAAAGAAGAAAAAATATATGAATATTATATAGTAATGACTTTTTCTCGGGTTATCAGGGAGAAAACAGAGTACCCATAGAAATATGAAGTTCATATGAACATTTTTCACATAAACATATCATAGGAATTATTTGGGAAAATTTAACCAGCCATCTTATATCTTTCTTGACTTTCAAATGTCTACTCTCTACTATCTATGAAATAATTACTGAAAACATTTCAATGCATAAAATGTATAACAAATGAGTATAGAATTAAACCAATTCCTAATAATTTGTTGTTATACCCATAGATTACTGTATCACTCACCCCTCAGCAAAGAAGTTTCTTATTGGAGTAGATACACACTAACTAACACAGAGACCCTTAACTGGTCAAGGTACAGAGAAAGAGAGACTGTGGATTGCTCAGTCCTAAGTGGGACATCACAAGGTTCAGGAATGGCAGACAGAAAAAGTGTAAGAGGCAGAGATGGTGGATGACGACAAAGAAGTAGTGTTTTGCAGATACAACAGGGAAGTTGAACATACGAACTCACGGGAACTGTGACTTATTGCACAAGATCTAAACAAACTCAAGGCACATATAATGTCGAGGGAGGGGATGTAGCAAGGAAGTCTGCCATCTACTTGCACAGCTTTTAGGTTTTTGAGGATTCTCTACATTGCTTTTCGTAGTGGCTGCAGCAACTTGCAATCCCATCAACAGTAAATAAGGTTTCCCTTTGCCCCATCCCATCAAACATTTGTTGTCAGTTATTTTGTTGATATTTGCCATTCTGACTGGAGTAAGAAGAAACGTAAAAACTATTTTGACTTAGATTTCCTTAACTACTAGGACAATGAACAAGTGTTCAGTTCCCAGCTCCTACATATGATAGCTCACAATTGCCAGTAACTCTAGGTCCTGGGGGTTTGAGATCCTTTTTTGTTCTCATAGACACCTGAACACACATGTGAAAAGACACATACGTTTTAAGCAGCTTAATTTAGAAACATAACTTCTGACCAAGTGTTCATAATCTACATATTATCCTATTAACATGTACATGTGTATACTCACATATAGGCAAATTTATAAAATGAAAACCAGCAAAGATGCTAATTGTTCTTTTGTCAGGACTTTTTCCTGTAAGCTAAAGAAAATAGAAATGAAAAAGCAGGTTAAACAGGGCCTTTCCTATTTTTACTCTGTACTTCATTAAAGATTTTTATAGCTAAAATGCATTTGTGGTTTTCTTGTATGATTCAAATGATTATTTAAAATAATAAACATGCAGGCTTATATATGCCAGAATTCTTCAGTGACAAGAGAAGTACGATTGTCTTTTATCATGTTTCCTTCTTAAAAGGAGTATCTTATCATGAGAGATAATTTTCTTTAAGACTTTTTAGAAATCTTGACAGATACATGAGGCAAAAACTGTTATGTAAACACTGCAAGACATTTTCTTCCTCTCATGTAGTTAGAACTCAAATCACCCCTGGGGCAGCCTGTTCTTTTATCTTGGAGAAGGTGACCCTAATAGCTTTTATTTCACAAATAAAAGATGCCTCTTTTTCTTGGAGAAAACTATAACATAATCTGAATCTAGATACTTGGACTCAGAAATAACTATTCTCATCTGAGTAATGCAAATTATTTGATATGATTCAGTTAGGGCTGTGTTTACAAGTCCTTATGCTTAAAGTGCCAGGGGTAGCTTTCTATGAACTGAGACAGCACTGTGTGAATTAGTCCTTCTTCCCTTGAAATTTCCAAAGCATTTTGAAATATTTTTCATAGAATAGTTTTAGCCAAGACCTTAGGAACTGTATGATACAGGCATCATATTTCCCTCCTATAGAACTCTGGTTCTTAAAAAGGTTTTAAAAGAGGGAAAGAAAGCCATTGTGGGTATGAATAAGTTAGGATGCATTGGTAATACTTTGAAACCAAATGACAGGAATCTTAGGAAACACATTGATGCTGAATAAATCACCTTCTCATGTGATTATCATTAGTGCAAAAGAATAAGGGTGCAAGTTGACAAGGCTATAAAATTCAGAGGACTTGGCCATTGTCACCTCATAGGAATTGGCATTCTTATTAGCAGTCGTCCTTAAGTGTGATGAGACTCCACTAAGGAATTAAGAATGTGAGATCTGGTATTCATTTGGGCATAAGGGGACAGTTTTCTGTTCTAGAAGTAACTGAGCATTGATCTGGAACTCACTGAACAGATGTGTTCACACTATTTGCTGGATGTAGCAGACATCGGCAGTAACCTAGCTTCTGGGCACACAGAAGCAAGCCAAAAGCTAACACAAGACATGTATTTTATAAAAAGTCCTAGTGATGGATTTGGTCCCACGGGCTATGTAAACAGCCTCATACAATACTGGTGGCAGAGGTAAACTACCATCTATGTTGTCTTTCCTTACTATGATCCCAAAACTTTGAGTAAAGCATTCTGAAGGAGGATTGGCACAGTACCACACACTTGAATTTTGCAAAGATTTTAATGTCCTGTGTTTAGAACCTTGTAATTCTTAATGATTGAAAAGTTTGCTTATTGTTTTTATTGATTCCTACAAATGATAGACTCAAAAGTTTGAGGGATTTGTCATCTATGAAGCACAACATCATCTCTCCAGGTCTTTACTCCATCATAGAAATGATGGTAGCTATGATAGATGTGATCTGGAAATAGAACAAGGAAAAGTTCAGAGTATCTTTGAATTTTCTCAGGAAGTGCGAATTATTTTATGAAGACCTAGGAAGGCTGAAGTCTCAGGATTTTAACAATTTAATTCAAAATTATTCAAAAAAGGAAATATGGCTTCACTGAAAGTTCATTGTTTGAAACAATTGGTTGTGCCCAAGTCAGTCATGTGAAAAGTTTTAAAAGCACAACCATTCATTGTAAAATTAAAGAGGAATGACAATATTTATTTAGGTTAATAGTTTGTTTCCTATGTGTTGTAGCCTCCTAAGGCAGGACATTGTTACAAAAATCAATATACAAAATGATATTTTGTAATTAGGACAATAATATAATTTGCTATTCCCCTAGTTTGAAATTCATCTTCCCTTGTCTTTGCAATGTTATTTTCTCTTAATGTTTGGCCCTTAGCTAAGATACAACTTTCAATGAAAAGCCCACTCTGGTGATAACATGCTATATTAGGAATGGATCCTCTTAACTTTCAGAGTGTCTTTACTCCCCCGATTCTCACTGCACTCCCTGCCACTGTAGATTGAGCACCATGACCAGACAAGCTGATGGGAAAGTAGGTTGAGTCTATGTTTGGAAAGACAAGTCTCAGGCAGAGCAAATTGTCTTTTGTCTAACACAGGGATGCTGGCAACACCAGATGCTGTGCTAACTGGTGAAATTGCATGAATCATCTGCAGCTTCTACTTCCCTGCTACAACCTTCATACCTAGCACAATACCAGGAACATAGGTGCTTCTTAATAAATACTTACATATAGAATGGTCAACCATTGTATGGTGAGGGCCCACTTGTTCATCCCAGCCACCCAGCTAGCTTAGCCCTGAAATAACCACACAGAAATTGTATTATTTAAATCACTGGTTGGCCCATTAGTTATAGCCTCTTATTGGCTAACTCTCACATCTTGATTTAACCCATTTCTATTAATCTGTATATCACCATGTGGCAGTGGCTTACCAGGAAAGATTCAGCATGTCTGTCTCTGGCACCTTCACGGCATTCCTTGCTCTGCTTTTTTCCTCCCAGCATTCAGTTCTGTCTTCCCCACCTATCTAAGTTCTGCCCTATCAATTAGGCCAAGGCAGTTTCTTTATTCATTAACCAATAAAAGCAACACACAAACAGAAGGACCTCCTACACCAGTCAACCACAAAAAGAAAGATATGGTTCCCTAGATGTAGAAGAAACTGATCCAAAGGCTATACCAATCACCGAGTCATACAGACACACCCACATGGTTCTAGTTGGGTACTCTATGGTCTCTGGTTATACTTCCTCAGTCTCTGAATTTTAATATCAGGACTTTCTAGACAAAGAAGGGATGGTCAGGTGTCAATATAACTTATTCTCAAACTTCAAGGAAGATGATGGATTCCACTTTAATGCTCAAATAAAGAAAATCAAACTAGAAGCTCACAAGCATACTGGATATAAGGGTCATTCATCATCCCCCCCAAAGTGAAGTGATTGCTCTTATATCCTGAAGTGACACCAGCAGGATATCAATATGTTGTTTCACTTTTAGCTTTAAATGTTATATTTCTTTGTGAAAAGGTGGGTTGGGAGGGGGGAGTAGTCTCACTCTACAGTCCAGTGTATATAATCAGAACTCACAGTCTAGCTCAGGCTAGACTGGAACTTGTGACAATCCCTCTGTTTCATCTGGATGAGTTCTATGATTACACACATGAACCACTCTGTCTGTCTTATAGCAGGTTTCTTATAATCTAATTAGTGAAATAAATCCAGAGGATTAGATCAGCTAAATAATGATAGGTAGACAGTGTGACAATCCCTTGACCTCAGAAATCTCAATGGCGGGCTTAAAGACCCATACACCTCAAGGTAAAGAGACTGTTTTTATACACTTTACTTACCCCATAATAGGGTTGAAGACCTTAAAGTTTTCAAATAACTATTTCAAATTTTTACTTTCCTTTACTTGATTAGACAAATATTTAGAGGCCCCTTCAAGATATGAATTTTCGAATCTCTTCTACCTACCTGGATGCCATATTGCAACGTCTTTTTATGTAAGTTTTTATGTCCTCAATCCCCTCTTTAATTCTGCCAGGAGTCAGTGTCATTTAATGTCATCCATTGAATTTCCAAAGAGTGAACACTTTTTTCTCTTCTTGCAAACATCTCCTAATTAATGGTCACCACCGCCTTCTCATTAATGCTCATACAGGAGGCAATTAATGATTACTCATGCATCAGATGAGAGTCTCAGGCACAGATCACTCTAACAGAGCTATAGCCTATGTGACCTCAGTCAAAATTTCATTCCTGTGTTCTTTCTGTAATGAGGAAGGGTGCTACGACCTCTTTTTTGTCTTCCACAGACTCACTCCCTCTGTCAATAAATACATCCAAGTCATCTCTGCATATTGGTAAAGATACAGTCAGTTTTTATTTTGTGTATTAGTGTTTTGCCTGCATATATGTAAGTGTACCATGTACATAAATACATCCAAGTCATCTCTGCATTTATTTTTATATCTTGTATATGACTGGCCTGTATATATGCAAGTGTACCATGTGCGTCTTCTGCTCAATGAGGTTAGAACACAGCGTAAGATCTGTTGTATTGCAAGTTGTAATCCAACATGTGGGTAACGGGAACTGAACCTGGGTTCTCTACAAGAATGACAAGAGCTCTTAACCTCTGAGGTCTAGCCCATCTTTCTACACTTTTAAAGTCCAAAATAACAAAATGGCAGCACACTGCCAATTCTTCACATTCCACAAGGTATTTTCTCTTCTTTTTACCTCTTCATAGGTGTGAATTTCTGTGGGTAATATATACTTACTGTTTCTACATCTGTCTTTTGTTATGCTATTTTGGTTTCATTTTATGGCAATGTTTCACAGTATGTAGCCTGAGCTAGCCTCCAACTTACCATCTACCTGACAGTATAACTTCAGAGCTGAAATACTCTTGTTGTTGAAGTCATCTCACCAAGTACATCAGGTACCTCCAAATCTAAAATATTGATGTTTATATAGCTATAAATTTATTTGTGCCAATTATAAATAAGTATATTGTAAAATTATTTGGGAAACTCTATCTTTGGTACCTCAGCTTTTGCTGAGTAAGTAGTAGTCTGGAAGAGAGCCTTCAGAGAAACATTATCTTTTGTTTGCTCCCTAACCTCAAGTCTATTTATCCCTATTAATAAGAAAAACACATCCTACATAGAAATTCCCACTTCCCACCAAGAGTGTATAATTCATATGGTGATATTTGTAGTTCCATGGTTTTCTTGAATCCCATAAAATGTTCACATTGTTTCTCCTCATTATCCAACACTGACTCATTTTAATCCATCCATTACTGTAATATTGATAATTTCTTCAATAGGTTTCTTCCTTCAATATCCTTAGATGAAATTATCATCTACTCTTTAACTTTTTATAATCATTAGTCATTTGGTATCTTTTCTTCTATAAAGACATCTGAACTTCAGATTCACCATCTGGCTTCCTGTTTAAAATCTCCACGAGCCCCTATCGTTAACCCAAAAGATATCTATAATTGATAACCACTTTCAAAAGAAAAATCAGTGTTCTCAAACTGAGTCTCCTTGGGTATACAAACTACACTTAAGGACAGGCCCATGCCCAGTAGTAGATGGCCAACATAAAAACAAAATAAACTCAATGGTATTTTTGGCAGTTTTGCCAGGCCTCCTTAGCTTTATTCCCCAGGGAAAGGTGAATGCTTATTCTGCAGCCCCACAAAGCAGGACAATCAGATCCCTAGCCCCACGATGCAGGACAATCAGACATGATAAGGAGTCAAGTCAAGCAGGAACTCTGTTTATTACTGTAAGTGTCAGTTTATATAGGTTAAGTGACATCGTGTGATGTGAGGGTACCTCCAGCCAATGAAAGACAGCCAAACCCTCTTTCTGGCTGGAGGGGTGTCTACCTAGATTATGCTGTCTCATCCTCACTATGTAGCTTTGAGACTATCCTTCAAACTCGAGCCAGACTTTTCTCCTTTTCTCTGTCCTACAGGCCTGAAGGAACAGGCCCTGAGATAATTTGGGCCCAAAATTTCTTTTTCTTTTCTCTTTCTCTCTTTCTTTCTGTCTTTCTTTCTTTCTTTCTTTCTTTTTTCTTTCTTTCTTTCTTTCTTTCTTTTTTGACTCATGTTGATTTGTTTGTGCATTTTTTATCTTACTGGTCCTCTGTTTATTAAGGTTTCTGATTTTGTGATTTTTATGGAGTGTGTGTGTGTGTGATTTCTTGTTCTTTTTCTTTGTTTTATTCTTTTGTTAATTTGACTATTTGTTTTCTAAAGAGAGATATTGTATGGAGTTGAATGTGTTGGGAGATGGAGTTGATTTGGGAAGGGATAGAGGATAATAAACCATGATCAGAATACATTTTATGAAAAATGTTTTCAATAAAAAATAATCTTTACTTGACTTATCAATAGAGAATATATATGCATCATTTCTCAAAATTGGTTTATCATTTACAGATACCTAAATTTAGACTTCCTCCAGTGTTCCTAATAAATGGGAGCTAAATCCATGCAAGTATTCAGGTTAAAAAATGTAGAAATCAGTTTTGATTTTCCGACTTTCTCAACACTTCATCTAAAGCATTTCCTCCCAACATTATTTCCTAATTATTGCTTAAAACTATATAATTTTCTTTCCCCACTAAAAGCATTACTACCAGTATGCAATATAAAGTTTTTATCACAACCACCCAACGTGCATGTAATTGCCAGCATTTATTGTGTTTCCAACTGTAAGCATGGTATCACACATTGTTTGTGTTTAAGCCCTTGGGCTATCATTTCAGTATCATATCTTTCAATGTTATCAAATCTACTTATCACTTTCTATGCATGAATAATAACAACTATATTATATTTAGTTAAATATATATTTACTGTTTTCTTCTCTAGCTTTGCAGGAACTATTTGTAGCACCTGAACATTTGAAAAATATTACTTATAGATAAAGAAATTCTATATTCTTAACTGTACTCAACAGGATAACCAGATATATTACTTGATTTTTCTCCTAAGGAAAGTTCATTTGAATTTTTATCAGACTGAACTATTGTCTCATACAGCTCCAAGGAAATTATTTCAATTGCTGAATGTATTTTTATAGTGAATATGGATAGATGGACTTGAGGTGAGGGTGAGAGAAGGTACCAAAAGAGAATTTCTATCTAGGATGTCTTTCAGCATCCTCAGCAAAAGCCAGGATGGATAAGGACTGAATCATCTAAATGTATTACAGTGTATTGGAACCACAAACTCTCTTCCTTGAAGGAAAAATTAGGACTTAAAGACTTTGGCATTATTTCTGAACATGGGGATGGATCCTTGTGCTTGTAGGTCATTCTATACCTATCAATATGGTAAGGATAAGAAGATTTTGTTCATTTTTATAGCTGTTTTTGGTGTGTATGTGCACGTGTGTGTCTCTCTCTCTGTGTATGAGTGTATACATGCGCACTTTGTATGCTTTTCATTGCCAAATATGACCCCTTCAAAAATTGCCCCTTTTACAAAAGCTTAGCCTGTTTTTTTTTTTTTTTATCTATCCTTCAGTGGGTGTTCCCCGCCTGCTGTAACTGCTATCTTTCCAGAGATTATTTTTCAATTTAATTTCTGGGACTAATACTCCCCTCTGATCATTCTTGACTCTCTTGCTGTTTTATTCCACATGTACTTTGGATGGCTCCCTAGGATTTGAAACTCAGCATGGAAATAAAATGAGCAATTTTCTCCTCCACCAGGAAAGTCAGACATAGTCTCAAGTGTAAGACATGCAATGTGATTTTGAGTTCTTATTTCTAACATACCACAGACAGCCATGTCCTAACCAGACACTGATTTTTTTTAAAAAATAATTTCTTTTCTAACTGATAATTTAAAAAAACTACTGATGGATACCTGCTGTAAAACCCAGTTTCGAGATTACTATTTCTATATTTCATGACAATAACAAATAATAACACATTTTAAAAATCCAGCATTTATTGTGGACAGTTCTTATGATCCAAACTTACTCATAGAAAACCATCCAGAGAAAAACAAATCAATTTACTCAAATTTACATGGCTATCAAATGTCAGAGGCATACTTTTAACCCAGACCACCTGGCTTTCAATTCGATGCCCTTACACATTATTTTATATTTCCCCATTTGATGGCTAGGCCAGAGATAAAATATTTCTGGCTCTCTACCCTCTCTCCATAGCAGATTTCAGGTGTTATTCTTTCTCTATGCCCTATCCTAGATCCCATACTTAGACTGTCCTATGTAATAACAACTAGACTTGTGTGACTACTGAGCCCTTAAAATATGGCTAGGACAATTAATTGACTGAATTTATAATATTATTTAATGTTAAGTAAATTTCCATAACCACATGAGGCAATTGTATACTATATTGGGCAATGAAACAGTACTGCCAGTGTTTTTTCCTGGAGACAGAAAATGGATGCTGACTAACCATCTACTTGCCACTAAGAACAACAACAAATGTACAATGTTATTATATTTTCTTTCTAATAGAACAAGACAATTGGGAATCTAAGATACAGGGGAAAGTGAATAGCTACAAAATGTTCGTGTTGAATCTTGGCAATAGTTAGGCCAAGAGAATCCAGGGCACTATGTCAAGTCACAGACGGTACATGTTAGGTTCAGGGCACCCAGATAAATGGCAAAATCCATAGCATCAGAGGCCAAAGTCAAGAGGGGGGAGACTGGCTAAATGAAAAAGACATATTTTATAGTTCAGGTTGTTAATCTAAATAGAAAGGAAAAGATCAACTATGGTATCCAAGCCTAGGTATGTGGAAGGCTCAGATTTAGCACACACTGAGAGCACATGCAGTGACTAGTTCAAACTGGAAACAAGTAACAAAGAATAAACATGAAAAAGAAAAGAAAAGTATATATTGAAACAAAGAAGGAGGAAAAAAGGACACATATAAGTAGATCCATCTACTTACACACAGAATACATTGGGACTTTCTGAGCCTAATAATACCATACACTACTTTCTGTATATCTTCTCTGTCCCCATATCACTCTGGGTGCTCTTTCAGCATAGTTCTATAGCTCAGTTTTGTGGGGAAGATACTATTCTATTACTATCATCACTTTACAAATGAGAATGTTGAACCTCAGTTAATTCAACTCTTCTTCCAAGAATCACAAAACTTGAATCAGTTTTTCCAATTTTAAAAATAATCTAATTGCCTTTTGCTTCAATATATGTCTTTAAAGAATAGGTTTGACGATGTGAAAAAGCTAATTCATAAGCAAGGAAAGGTATTTGTAAGCATGGGATATTCTGGCGGCAATAAAAATGAGAGCAATGCCAATAACTCCCATTTAGATATGTAAAAGTCACATGCTACCCACAGAATTAGATGGCTTATATTGATTAATCCTCAGTTGACTTATTTCTTGGCAATACTAAGAGCTCAATTTCACAGTCTAAAGCATGAGTTCATGAAAATGCATGGGATTGTAATCCAGAACCTGTCTGGACCTAATGCCATATTCTTTCCATGATGAACAATGACTTCCATGAAAATCCATATGTAAGGTTCTAATCTCTATATTCTTTTCTAAGATATTCTGCATTAGAATCTTTTTTAAGATTAAGTACATGTTTTAACAGCCAAGTTTGCAGACAATGGCAAGATCGCTTGGTAGCTAAAGAAGAATATATCCTCCTCTAAGTTGCTAATGTCTATGAATAGTAATTCAGGCACAACACCAGAGTTTATGTTCATTGAAGGTACATAGGGATTGTATCCTAATTAGACCATCACCTGAGAATCTATCTTAAGATTTTTATCTTCTTACTAAGGTTGTTGCTTTAGATAAACATAAAATTTTTATGATTAGCCTATTTTTATTTTGAGGTATTGTGCATATATATGTTCATGTGCATGCATATATGTGTTCTTGTGCATGTGTACAAATTTTGTATATGAGGATATATACACATATATGTAAATTTGTGTGGACTGCAGAGGTCAAAGTAAAGTGTCTTCCTCAGTCACTCGCAACCGCACTTTTTTGAGATGGTGTCTTCTTACTGAACCTGGAGTTCACTTGGTCAGGCTAGCTAAACTGGTCATCAAGCTCCAGGAATCCTATCTTCCATAAAACTCCCAGTGCTGGGATTATGGATTCACAAGACCATATCTTGCCTTTTTCAACAGGTTCTAGGGTTCAGGCTTTACTGGAAAGCCATCTATATATACCCTTAATGTAAACTTTATTTAGAGATAAAATACATAAATCAAAAATACAATATAACGAGTTTTGACCAATGATCATATCTTGTAGCCAAAACCCAAACCAATATACATGGATATTAACATCATCCCAGAAGGAAGTTGATTCAGAATTGATTCAGTTAACCCTTCACCCTTCATCACAACTCCTATCCCAAGCAATCCTTCTAAAATCATTAGCTTGATTATTTTATTCCTTTGTCTCCTCTCTCTCTCTCTCTCTCTCTCTCTCTCTCTCTCAGACCAGATGAGCCAAGATCATATTGTATAGGTTACACATTATTCTCTTACTCAGTCTCTGAAGTGCTAAGAGTACAGTCCTGAGCCACCAGACCTAGGTTGTCTGTCCTTGAAATGAAGCGTGATATACAGTGTGCACTTCTTTGTGTCTGATTTCTTTCACATATTTATATGTAATAGTGATCCATGCTGTTACATGAATACCTGTGTCAGTAACAAATGTTTTTGCTGAATAATATTTCAGTGTGTAGGCATACTATAATTTGTTCATTCTCCTATTAAAATGCATTCAATTTGTTTAAATATTGGTGTACTATAATTAAGATTATTTTAAATATGTGTGAGCATATGTTTCTATTTCTCCTGAGAAGTGAGATTAGAAGTCAAAATGATAGGTCTCATGGCAGGTGGATGCCTAATCAGAAGGAACTGCCCACAATGTTCCTAAACTGTTATAGCATTTTATATTTTTGACAATAAAGCACAAGAGTATCAGTTGCTTCACATAAAAAGACCTTGTCTTGTCAGTCAATTTAATTTTAGTCATTCTGGTGGGTGTATAGTGGTATCGCACCATGGTTTTAATTTGTATTTAACTGATTCCTAGTGACATTGAACATCTTTTTCATGTGATTAGTAAGGATGGCCTATTTTTAATGTGGTAGGCTACATATTTCTTCTACTAATTAAGATGAAACAGTGGTAGTTTGAAGCATTTAGTTATTTGGCAGGACAGAGTTAATGGAGATTATGAGATGAACTAACGGACTTCTTTCAAAAAATGTGTTGCCTGGGTTTTTTAGGGATCTCCATCAGACCACCTCAGTTAACAACTCACCCAAAAGCAACCCAGTCCAATAACTGGAAGCCTTGCCTGGCTACAAAACATGCCCAGTTCAGACTCAGTGTCCTCTATTACCAGGAGTCCATATTAGGGTCACCCTCATAGATTCTAGGAAGTTTCTACTGCATTAGGTTTTCAAATTGCCCCCCAAATACTCCCAACTCTAGCTGTCTCTTTCCACACTCTCTCCTTACATCTCTTCCCCACTACCTGATCTCTCTCAGTCCTATTCCCACCCACCCTTAGTCCACACCTGCAAAATCCAGTCTGTTTCCCTTTCCCTGGGAGATCAATGCATCTCCTCTAGAGCTCTCCTTGCCTAACTTCTCTGGGTCTGTGGATTGTAACTTGATTATCAATTACTCAATTGCTAATATCCATTTATAAGTGAATATATGCCATTTTAACAATATACCCCATTGTCCAAATACTTATCATATTTGTCTTTCTGGGACTGGATTACCTCACTCAGGATGATTTTTCTGTAGTTGCATCCATTTATCTGCAGATTTTATGAAGTGATTTTTTTATTCCTAAACATCCCAGGCTGATGTTAGGTGAGAATCATTCTCAGAAAACTAATACCGGGACCCCATCACGGAGGACAACATCCACACAGCTCATTGAACACAGGTTTAGCTGTTGTTGTCTGCATGGTGCCTTCACCCTTATATTCTAGTCTCTTTGACGAGGGAAGGTACTCTACAGACTATAGAAAGATACTCCTGGACACTAACCCAGCTACAAAACCCTTCACATACAGTCTATCCTGCCTATAAAATGTGCCAGGACAGTGGTGATTCAGAACTTGTGGGAGTGGTCAACCAATGTCTGGTTTAATTTGAGGTCCATAACATGAGAGGGAGTCCATGCACTGTATGGATTACTGGGAAATGAGAACTTGATAGCCCAGACACGTAGGGTAGAATCACACACAACTGGTCTAAAAAAAAAAAAATCAATGAAATTATTTCTAATGACATTCTGCTATACTGATAAATACTTAAAGTACTTTGTCCAGTTGTCATCAGAGAGGCTTCCTCTGGGAGCAGTTGGGAGCCAGTGTAGAGACCCACAGCCAGACATTATGCAGAGAGAGAGGGTTTGAACTGAAGGTCTCCATCGGGTCGCTCATCTCAGAAGTCAGGGAAGCCCATGGAAGAGGGGAAAGATTGTATAATCAAGAAAGCATGGAAGACACCAGGAGAACATGGCCCACCAAATCAACTAAGCAAGGCTCATGCAGTCTTACAAAGACTGAAATGGAAAGGACAAGACCTGCCAGGGTCTGTATCAGGTCCTCTGAGTATATGTTTTAGCTGCTAGCTTAGTGTTTCTGTGGAAGTCCTTATAGTGGATGCCCGTGTGTCTCCAACTCTTGCTTGCTCTTGCTCTTTTTCCTCCTATTGGGATGCCTTGTTAAGTCTCAGTTTGAGGGTTTTCACTTTGCCTTATTGTATCTTGTTTTGTTATGTGTGGTTGTTGTCTCCTGGAGGCCTGTTTTTTTTTTTTTTTTTTAAAGGGGAATGGAGAGGGTGGGTCTGGGGGAGAAGAGAAGAGGGGATTAGTAGGAATGCATGGAGCATAAAATGTGGTTGCAATGTATTTCATGAGAGAAGAATCTATTTTCAATTAAAAAACAGATCCTGTAAAAATGCTTTTCAGGGCTGTAGAGATTGCTCAGTGGTTAGGAGCACTGCTTGCTCTTCCAAACATCCTGAGTTCAATTCTAAGCAACCATATGGTGGCCCACAGCCATCTGTAATGAGATCTGGTGCCCTCTTCTGGTCTGCGGGCTGAACACTGTATCTATAATAAATAAATAAATGTTCTTTTAAAATGCCTTGCAGTGGCCATTTTACCTACTTTAGGAAGATTGCTGCTTCCATTTGTACAGTCATTGCTTTAAGTGGTACAAAATAATAGTTTTTTCTTTCTTGAACCATTTCTTTTTCATGACTTAGAATTATAATTCTATAGTTTTTCAAATATCTTAAAATTTTAGTCAAATATTACCAGTTTTCTTTCCAGGACTTAAGTTTAATTTCTAGACAAGAATAAATGACAGTCAACTACTTAAAACATATTGTTCAAAGATTTATGTCTCAGTACCAAGCATATGATGCTAAGCGTGGTCTTAGTATTGTGTAACTGTACTGTAATTTAGCTGTCACTGCGTTTGAATAATGGCATTGCTGAAAAATAATTTAAAAATCGGGACAGAGGGAAAGAGCAGCAGACAGATAATAGAGAAAAATCACACTGGCAAAAACAAAGCAATACAGTTACCCCCAAACTGTAGAAATACCTATATTTGGTGTGGAAAAACTGCAACACAAAGTGACTTTGTGTGATTTTATTCTTTTCCAGCCAAATGAATTTGGTATCCTAAGGCTGAAGGTGAGGAGAGGATTAACAAGCAGCTGGATTCATCTCAGAAGCTTGAATGCTGTAACTTGAAGGGATCTGCAAGGTCATCTAATACAATTCCCCATCGAGCACCAGCAGTCAGCTCGTGGAGCACAGAAATGTTTCTATCTTTTAAAGTCTATTGGTCATAGTGAAAGCCTCTGTAGCTACACATAATAAATCTGTTGTCTTCAGATTTCAGAACTTCATAAGTTGCAAAAAGTATTGCTGTCCTCAACCCGCAGCTCAGTGTTGTCGCTCATAATCCTTACACTACCCCTTAGAGACTACTAGCCATTCTTGTAATCATTCCTTTTCATATCTGATTATCACCAGCCTCATGAAAAGCCTTTCCCTCAAAGTATCAATGTCTTAAAACTATTCTGATTGCCACAGAGAATAGTTGTAGCATTTAACCTTATTTTAGAAGGTATGCAATTTGCTTTCATATTACATTAGAATTTGGAGTCCTGTGTCAGCACTGATTGCTTATAAGGTTAATTATTACATAGACTTAATTTTTCCTGTTTTATTAAATTTTGATTTAAAACAAAAATTGTGTATGTTTGTAGGCATCCGATATGCATATACATTATATAAAGATTGCATCATGCAAATTAACATATCCATAGCTCACCAATTTATTGCTTTTATGATGAGAATTTTAAAATAAAGTTTAGTAAATTTAAAATACAAAAACTATAAAGAGGAAGGTGGTATCAGCACTGAAGGTGGTTAACAATAAACAAAACCCTTATGATTCAAAAATGTAGTGCCTTAAACCTTGATTTCCTCACCTAAGCTATTTGGTAGAGTGGGAATATGAAGCTTTTCTTTAGTCATTATTATACTTTTCCATGTGAATGTAAATCATAAAACTCAATAATCTCTTATTGTCTTAGAATCTCAAAGAACTATCATTCCAAATGTTAGTATACTTACTATCCAGTATCTTAGGTATGCAGAAGAAAACACAGATGTAGAACATTGAGTTGTAACTGTTACACTTACATGAAAACCTGTACAGATATTTTTGTTTCACTAGATAACAAATACTATAATGTTTTACTTCTTTCTTCATGAAGGAACAAATAACCATTACTTATAATTCAGTATAATAAGGCTACAATTTGATTATATTTGATTGTACTGACATTATATTGAAATGTAAAGCCAAGTTACTATTTATGTAATTCATTTGAATATCACAGAGGAATAGAATAAGTCAAAGAGTTACCTTTTTCGTTACTTTATCGTGTATTTTTTGAGTTTTTATTTATTAAAAATTTCCACCTCCTCCCCTCCTCCCATTTCCCTCCCACTTCCCCTACTCCCCCTCCCCCTCCCTCTCCAGCTATCTTAAGAGCTAATATCCCCAAGTCAATGAAATGAATGAAGTAGCTTTACTCTTTCATCTTGTGTCTAATCCATTCACATCATAACTTCCTACTAGGCTAATATTGTACTTTATATTATCTTATAGAAAAAGCAAATGAATGAGAATTCAATAAGAAATTTAAGGTGTTATAGTATATATTTTTCTTTTGGAGCATCACTCTAGATACTGCATTAGGAAATGATAATTGATGATGATACATCAATATTCTATAGATGATTCCTATAAAAAGCTGTAATAGACACCCCTTTCAAAAGTATTTAAGTCTAAATTTCAACTGCTTGCTGCCTGATGCTAATCAGAAAATCATCTGAATCTTATTGTAAATCTGTGTTATATATCTCTTCTCTTTACCCTTATCTTTAGCCAGGCAAATAGTTTGAATCACATAATTGTATGTGCTCAATCAAAAGAAGTTGAAATCTAGGAAAATAGTGGCTTTCTAATGAATACTAAACAGTCCAAATTCTATTGTTGGTTCAGAAACAACTAAAGACCTAAGGGAAGTTCATTAAAATCAAATCTAATCTTTGATAAAAATATACTACGCTTCTCAAACTTAAAGTCTACAATAACTTTCATTTTTAAAGGGTATTAAAATATTTGAACTCTTTGAGATATTTGGCAAACAATTTTAGGAATGTCCAATACTGTGACCCCCCAGTTATGAAGCTTAAAACTCGAATAATAAAATGTATGGCATGGTACAAACAAGGAATTCTAAGTCAGAAAGAACCAATTTATAATCTATATCAACCTTGGTTGTCTCACTGTTCATACTAGAACTATATATCTGATTAGGTTGTTGTACGGGTGCTTTTATAAAATATAGTATATAATATGTACCATTTAATAAGGAGAACTCTTTCTCATTAACCAATGGACTCCTCTCTGTAATAAATCTAACTACAAAATAATAATTCTATATACAAGAAATGTCAGAATAAGGATCTATTTACACCCTCACTGTCAGTTAAATATTTGAGTGAAATAACCTTCATTTAAATTATTAGAACTTATATCAAATCTGAACAATATTTGAATATGAACATAACCTGCACTGCTACCTTACTTATTTAACTAAGGAATTTCAGTTTCCAAAGCTTCTTGAAATTACAATAGTCAATGGCAATTCATGGACTTACTCATTTCACTTATGTGTTGTAGATATGTAACAATTTGGTGCATATGTCTATCATTTATATGTTTCATATGTATATATATCTTAATTACTTGTCTATTTCTGTGATGAAATACAATGACAATGAAAACTTTTGGAAAAATTAATTTGGGTTCACAGTTCCAGAGAGTAATAGTGTCCATGATTATCATGTCAGAGAGCATGGAGCTGAAGCAGTTAGTTGACAGTTTATACCTTACCCTTAAGCGCAAGACATAAAGAAGAAAGAGGTAACTGAAAATGGCTCTTTCCACATTTTTAAAGTTCAAAGCCTACCTCTGGTTACAAATCTTCAAAAAGGACTCAACTAATCCTTCTCAAACTGTTTCACCAACTGAGGACCAAGTGTTTAAACATATGAGCGACTACACGGGTCATTCTCATTCAAACTGCCATATTCCATTCCCTGTTTCACGTAGGCTTGAAGCCACATAAAATGCAAAGTACTTTATCTAATGTGTGATCCCTCAAATGAGGAATGGATAAAGAAAATGTAGTGCATTTACACAATGGAGCATTACTCAACTGTTAAAAACAAGAACATCAGAAAATTTAAAGACAAATGGATGGAGCTAGAAAAAAAATCATCCTAAGTGAGGTAACCAAGACCAAGAAAGACAAACAAGGAATATACTCATTCATAAGTGAATATTAGCAGTAAAGGATAACCATGCTATACTCCACAGGCCCAGAGAGACCGGTAACAAGGAAGGTTCAGGGGGTATGCCCAGGTATCCCGGGGAAGGGGAAATAAGTGATTTTATAAGTGGACTGGGGGTGGTGGGGATGGGAACATGAGCAACCAGGTTGTGGGGGAGAGGGGGACAGCACTGAAAGAGACTACTGGAAAGGGGAGTATTTGGAGGTCAGGTAAAAATCTAGATCAAAGGAATCTCTTAGGAATCTACAAGGATGATTCCAGCTAAGACTCCTAGCAGCAGCAGATATGTAGCCTGAACTGACCATCTCCTGTGACCAGACTGGTGCTTAACCCAATTTTATGAGAGAGGTTTTATCTGGAAATTGATGGAAATATATTTAGAGCTACAGCCAAACATTAGGTAGAGTTTAGAAAATCCTGTAGAAGAGGGGGAGAAAGGATTGTTGGAGCCAGGGGGGTCAAGGACACCTCACGATAACACACAGAATTAAATAATATGGGCTCATAGGGGCTCACAAAGACTGAACTGACAACCAGGAAGCCTACATGTGACTAACCTAGGCAGGCACTCTGCATATATCTTACAGTTGTGTAGCTTGGTCCTCTTGTAGGACTCTTAACATTGGGAGCATGGACTTATCTCTGACTCTTTTACTGACTTGTGGGACCCTACTCCTCATACTGGGTCCTCTTTCTTAGCCTTAATACTTAGGAATGTGTTTAGTTGCACTGCAATTTATATGCTGTGTTTTGATGATATTCATTGGAGACCTGCCTTTTCCTGAGCAGTAGACTGGAGATAGGAACATAGTGGTGTGGAAGAAGGTACTGAGCAGAGAGGAGAGAAGGGAAACTGGGTCCAGGATGTAAAATAAATAAATTTTTAAAAACAGAAAAAGAGTAATCTCTAATAGCCAAGCAGCAGAATCAGTATGAGGTTTCCTTGAAATCTCCATGATAACAAAATTAATCAAAAACTTTTCAATCTAGAATTAGACAGATTCCTAGGACAAAACAAAAAAGCCACATTCATATTCTTTGCCTAAATATCAAAAGAATTGTTTCTAACCACACTGCTAATATTGTTCTCCTCTGAAACTTCCTGGGCTGGACCTCCATACTCCATTTTGATCAGCACTATTGTCTTCCTAACCCCTTCTAGAATGTCACATTAGGCCTCACTTACAGTGTTCAACCAGTTTCCTATTAGAATGCCCCAAATCTGCATTTCTCCAAAAACCCAGCATAGCTAGGTCTATCATTGCTATAGTCTACTCTCTGGTACCAGTTTATGTCTTAGTTACATTTCTATTGTAGTGAAAAGAAACCATGAACAATCCAATTTATAAATAAAGTATTTAAATGGGGATTACAGTTCCAAAGGGTTTAGTACATGATGACCATGGCAGGCAGAATGGCAAGGGAAGACAGCAACGGCACTGAAGCAGTTGTTGAGAGTTTACAACCTGAGACAAAATCATGAGGCAGAGAGAGACCTACTGGGAAAGGCATGAGCTTTAGAAATCTCAAAACTCAGCCCCAGTGACACACCTCCTCAACAAAGCCACATACCTCCTAATCCTTCCCAATCCATCCCACTAACTGGGGACCACATATTCAAACATATGAGTTTATGGGGGCTATTCTCATTCAAACCAACACAGTATATATTTTAGTGTTTTTATTTTCTCCAAAATCAAGCTAAGAGCCTTTTGAAATCCCTAGAATAAGAAAACTCCTGTCAGGAGAAACATGATGTCTTCCTGATTTGACTAAGCTTTCCTGACAAGCCAAGGACCAAGTTTTCTCTAACTCAGCTCTTAAGTCTTAATAAATACTGCTGACGGTTGTGCCCTTGTTGATTAATTACATGAGCATACAGCAAGGCCTGGAAATTACTGATAGATGCTGAGAATAGCTGAATATGTATCTCAGAGATCTGTGTCACACAACATTGGACCCTAGATTTAGGATATCCATAACTAAGTCATGAGTGACTTAGGGTACTTAAATAGCTAAAGAAACTGCAGATGTTCCCCTTGCATTAATAGCATCACAGCCAAACAGCCAATAAAATACAGCAATAGAAGAACACACGTAGAGCATGACTGCTAGGGAAGGTTTTTAGAGCATAAACAACCCTGGGCTATAAGTCAGAAACTACCTGGGTCCTGTCCTGGACTCTTACTACTGACTTCTGTGATTGTGGCCATTTCTTTTCTATCAGCATCAGATTATGGGTATTTATCAAACAAAGACATGACATTTCAACTTGGCCCATGAACCCAAGAGTCTAGAGCACAATGAGACATAAAATTGATGCTTTTTATCTCAGAACTCATGCAAAATTCAGAATCTATATGATTCAGGCTAGCATGTAATTAATTGCTGCTTCAGTCTAGAATTGTTTAGTATGCACTCAGTTCCTTTCCCTGATATAGGAATCATGACATACACATCTATATTTCAGGCCCAAACCTAGGCAATGACTGCTCAAACCAGTACATGCTTTAAAAATATCTGTGTTGATTGATTGATCTGGTAAATGAGAAATCTGCTTACAGATGTGGCCTCACAGCTGTGATGTTGAGATTAGCAAGGTAATATACATTAACAGTGGCACTGCTTTTAGCTTGCTAAATAAGAGATGGTATAAGTGCAGAGTAAATGCACAGATCAGAATCAATTTTCTATTTCCTTCCAAACATTTCCAGTGCTCAGCAAATATAGAGAAACATAATGGGGTCTGCTAGCTTCTTTGAAAACCTATTTTTTTAAGAAGTCCGGAATTTCTGTGTCTGGCCATGAAAGGATAGTTTAAAAAACTTTCTTAGAATCATAGCTCTGTAGTATCTACCAAGATCACTCTTATGTTTAGGAGGAAAGTGGTTCCCATGTGGTTTATAGTAAGGCATTCCAAAGATGCACTCAACCCCAACCCTAGTCAACAACTTCTCTCATTATAACTTTTCTCTCTCTTACAAGCCTTCTTGTTGCAACTGAAATTCTTACTTTGAGGTAACTTTTGTCTGCAGAGCGGAAATGCAGTTTATTTAATGAGGAGGAAAAAAGAAAAAATCCTGTGTTCAAGACATTGAGGGAACTCAAGCCCAGATAAAAGACAGGAAGGGGTAGGTGAAGAGTAAAGAGATGCTCTTAAACTTCATTTCATTCCCTCTCTTAAAGAAAAAGATGTACCAGAAATAGAATCAAAGTGAAAATGGAGAGCAAGACAAAACTACTTTCTTTTATTCAGATAAAGCAAAATGACCATTTAAATATGACGTATAGAGCTAATAACTTTCTTTTTATTACACACTAGGTATACAACTTTATGACTCAGTTTTCAGCTCCTTGACAGAATTAAAATTGTTTTCTCTATGTCTACTTCTAGAACTTTAGTATAAGCTACTGTCATTTCTAACCCAGTACTTTAATTAGCTTTCTTACTATTTTCTTTGGTTCCATACTTGTCTTTTTCATTTATTTCACAATAGCTTGCATGACTTTTTTTAAAACATGAGCCAATATTATAACTCCCTAGCTTAACATTCTCTAATGGTTTCCAATCGAAAATAAGTGTTGGTGAGACAGATAAGAAGGTAAAGGGATTGCCATGCAAGTATGGAAATACACTTTTAGATCCCAGCACCCTTCCCACCTAAAAGCACGGTGGCATTTCTCTGTATTCCAAGCACACAGAGGAGAGAGACAGAGACAACAGGATCCAAGGATTTGCCTTGGTCAATCAAGGCAAATCAGTGAGATCCAGATTCAATGAGTGAACCTGTCTCAAGAATACAATGGAAAGTGATAGAGGAATATATCTAACACTGACCTCCGGCTCCCATACTAACCCTAACCCTATACCATACATGCATGCATAAAATAAATAAATATTTTAAAAATAAAACATGCTAAAAGTGTATCTTTTTTATTGATACCTGGGAATTTACTCGTAATACTTTTCCTCTCCTTTTGAATGAAAGCTACCTACAATCTTTTTAATTTTGCTCTTTGAGCATCTCATATTTATTAAAATCTTGAAATATTTGTACTTATTCTTTTCATCGAAATTATCCCAATATGAAATTTTTCTTTAGAACATACTTATTTTCTACCATCATCCTCTAAATTTCTCTAAGTTCCATTGTATCCCTTTTGGTTTAGCCATAGTTGAACCACAAATATTACCTAATAAACTTGAATTCAAAAGAATGAATTAATAAGCAAAGGAGTTGGGCAAGCAATGAAAACAAATGTAGGTTGCTTCTAGGAAGGCCTGACTGAACATGCTATTGTGAATAATAAATATCTTGATTTTATGGTTTCTTGTTGATAGAAAATAAAAACCTCAGAAGTAAACAACTTGGGAAAAGTTTCCCATGGCTTAAATTGGTAAGGAGAAAAACATTGACATGCTTTCAGATAGTTGAAAATTCCAGGGTGTTAATGATTGCATTATCAAATTAGTTGTCCACTTAGACCAGTGAACATGGAGGTAAATCATAAGGAGAAATAATGAACAGAGTGACTAGGGGAAAAATAATGTTCGAAGGTAACAACACAATCAAAAAGAATATTCTTTTGAAGTAAGGGGTATGTTGTTACAGAAGGAAATAAAATTGTGATTAGAGAAAAGGATCGGAGTTCAAGGTGACACATACTATATACTGCATGTTATAGTAGAGATGCAGAAAATAGGAAGCTGAGGAACAGTTTAAGAACAGATGGGATCTTAAGATACTCAGCCCTAACTTTCTTAACTGTCAAGAGTCTTCTTGGTAACATAGTAAACTAAGGGAAAATGAACCTCCTACTTATGAACTAAAGTAAACACATACATACACACACACACACACACACACACACACTCACACACATGAACATGCGCACATGTGTACACACACACATCTACATCAAAAACTCTATAAAGTCAATTAGCTGACAAGAAATTAATTGCTGTGGAAGGTTTGAATATTATTAGTATTATTAGCTTGCGTAGTAGCCATGCATTGTTCATGGAAGTGTCTGAGCTACTGTCCCCTTGGGTATGAGGTAAACCCCTTGGAATACATTAATAATCCACTGTTTCCTTCACCAATCTAAAACTTAACACTATCATCAGGCAGTATCTAAGACTTACAGCAGAGATTTCTCCAATTTTCTGTAATCTGCCTTTGTGGTGTTTCCACCGATGTCTTCTTAAAGGGCCTTAATCTGTGAATTTGTTTTGTTCTGTAACTAATAAGTTCATGAGATCTTTTCCCCATTGGACCATGGTATTTGCAGCAACTTAAATTCATGTTCCAAGTATGAGTCACTCATACTTAGTTCAAGTATAAACTATCTCTTATTCTCTTTGAAGAGATAGCTGTGGTTTTTGGACATACTCCTGTGGGCATATTCTCATTTATTGTAGAAAATGTATCTGTACATGTAACTGACAGTGTGTGATTACTGACTTTGAAGAATTGTGACCAGAATAAAAGATAAAGAGATATTTCTTCCTAACTTCTTGATTTTTCCTTTAGCTCTCAGGCTCACTGCTTGTTTCTAAACCTTTCTTTTCCTATGTCAAAAGAATTTCACCTCTCTGCTTCTCCCTATTTCACACCATAGCTATATTGATAACCAATCTCATTCAGAATAAAATGAGAATGCTTTAAGATTTCTCAATCCCAGTTTTAAAAACATTTTAACAATACCCTTTCTGACCTAAATCAATGGAAAGTAAATAAGGTGGATCTTGAGGGACATTATCAGTGACCGGTTTTACTAGAGTTAAGGTCATCTCCAGGAGGGAATCATCCCAGTTCTTCAGAATGTGCTATTGAATATTCATGTGGAATTACGATCTGTTGGCTGTGCTATCTATTTAGATTAAACCTGGATTACAGGCCTTCTCACTACACAGAATCAGAAAGGGTAATGAAATCTCAGAGCAAAGAAAGTGACTCTAATCCCCACATATCTATCTGGCTCTTGACATGCCCTCCAAGAAATGCCCCTCCCTGGAGCACAAGGCCCTTAGGGATAAATTTCCCAGTATGTCATTTTTAGATGCATTAGTACTAAGATGCAGGATGGTTGCTAGGATACTATATATGAATCAGGAAAGAAAATGTTGCCTAATGTTAGGTACAGAGATGCAGGCTCAAGGCTGTTTTGCACACAATGTAACATGCTGTTACTTATTAGCATCATGATTAGGATCATTTCCAATAGTTCCTGTCTATTTTCCTTCTGGGAGTTAGGTTGCAACTGCATTTCAATTGGTAAAGAGTGTTTATGCTTTATATTTTGAGTAATAATTAAATTTGTGAAAGTTATAATTGTTACTGAGGAATATATTAATAAGTATGAAGGATGTTGCAATGTGTGTACGTGTGAGTGTACACTTGTGTGCATGTGTGCATTCGTATGTGTGCGTTTGTGTCTGCGAGTGTGTGCCTTTCTCTGTGTGGTGTTTTCTCTGACTATTAAATGGTAACTTCAATTTGGGAATGAAATCACCCTCCATTGATTTCCAGTGTATTCTGCCATCGTCCAGATAGCACTTTCAAAGAGTTCTGTAAATGAGATTTGTAGCTGAGGTAATTGCTGCTGCAAAAGCATGCAATAGAAGGCAAGCTTTATAACTGCCACTTTCTTCATGTTGTAACTTAACTGCCTCCTTTCCAAATCAAAGCTGAATGGGATTGAAGATGACATTCTTTTTGATTTTTGACCTTGCCTCTTATCTTCTTTATAGAGGAGGCACTCTCGAAGATCCTTTGATACATATCTCGCCCTATGATACTAATTACCTAACTAGAATAATCATAATTAAGTGAGCAAATTACATGATATTAAATGCTCACTTCATTGCTCTTAGATTCAGGATCTTACCCTTAAAACTAATAGTTACCAATTCTTTGGCAGTAAACTCTTAATGCTGTTAGCTAAGAAAGGAAAAGTAACTCCTTCCCAGATGGGATTCATTACTACTGAATGTAGAACATTGGTGGTGACAAGAGGAAAGGAGCTTAAAATGTTCTCTCCATAGACAAGTTCTGTCTTCTTTTGGTAGCTGAGTAATATTCTTGAACAGCAGTCTCCTCATGCTGAGGTGCTGCCTGTAATTGAGGCTCTACACAAACCGTAAGTCTCTATATATGAATACCCGAGAAGGACTCATTAGGAGAACACTATACACCTAGACAGGTCCTTCTCTACCAACAACATTATAATTGGAACTGTGAGTTTGTCTGGCCTCATTCTGGCTCAAAATTCTACCTTGCCCTATAATTACTTACTCCTATTATAAGTAATTGAAACTCATCTATCTCCCTCTGTATTTCCTATCCTCCATCCCCATTTGAGACTTCACAAATACCCTATAGATATTTTTAGCTATTACATATTTAACTAACATTTGTACAAAGGAATAATTTTGTCACCTTAATAAAATATGAAAAATCCAGTGAGAATGTTGTATCTTTACTACAATTTGAATACAGCTGAAAAGAATCAGCAGCTTTTCTAACATAAAATTGTATTTCTCCAACATTCTAATATTTGTTATGTATACAAGTATTTTGTGGGGTTTATTTATGAAGAGTAAGGGAAAAGCAGAAACCCTACAAAACAAATTTAACTCTTCAAATAGTAGATACCAATGACTATGATAAAAAGGATAGCATAGGTGATCACTCTTGTATTTCTCAGGCACAGGTTTTCTTTATACCCTCACACAGCTTTTACTTGCAGTAGTGTAAGCTCCTCACATATTCTCCATAGTGTCAAAATTCCACAGGTCAGATTCCCAAAAAAAAAAAAAAAAAAAAAAAAAAAAAAAAAAAAAAACTCATCCCTTTATTACATTTTATAAAGACCTGTTACTAAGAAGCCATGTCAAGTGAAACAGAATGATTACCTTCAAATGTATCTGCCATAGTAAACTGTCTACCAAGAACCATGCCCAAGGCAGGAGGAAAAGACCAGGTTCGCATTCTTTGTTTTTCTGCTATACATAAGGTGCTGTTGTAATAAGGCTGCTTGTTAGTTCCTGGCTGCTCAGCCCCGAAATAATCACACAGATTCTGTATTAATTAAATTACTGCTTGGTGCATTAGCTCTAGCTTCTTATTGGCTAACACTTCCAGATTAATTTAACTCATTTCTATAAATCTATGTATCACCATATGGCTGTGGCTTACTGGCTAAAGTTCTGGCTACATGGTTTCTCTCTGTGTCTGGCCTTTTTTCTCCCAGCATTCAGTTTAGTTTTCCCCGCCTACCTAAGTTCTGCCCTATCAACAGGCCAAGGCAGTTTTCTTTATTAATTAACCAATTGTTTTCACAGAATACAGAGGGGAATCCCACATCAAGGTGCAAAGAAAAACATTCCCAGTTCCTGAAAGTCATAAAGGATGACCAGTGACTTTGAAACAAATGGGAGAGCAGTTCAATGGAAGGATCTACTTTGTATATGATGAATATAATGAAGGAGGCAAATTCATTATCCTGTGTAGAATCCAATTTACTTTCAACCAACCATCAATAATCATTTACTCAATTTGTTTGACAAATTTCAAGTAAAGAAGTGAGTTCAATAAAGACACTGCTACTAGTTTCATTGGAAAGAATCAATAATACGGGATCATGTAGACAGAGAGTACTCATACAATTCCTGGCCACCCACACCCAAATAATCATATAGAAACTGTATTAATTACAACACTGTTTGGCTAATAGCTTATACATATTTCTAGCTAACACTTACATCTTAAATTAACCCATTTCCATTAACCTATGTGTAGCAACAAAGCTGTGGTTTACTGTTGGAGAAAGGGGGCTTCTTGTTATTTCCCAGCCACTTAGCCCCAAAATAATCAAATAGAAACTGTATTAATTAAATCACTGCTTGGCCCATTATCTCTAGCTTCTTATTAGCTAACTCTTACATCTTAATTTAATCCATCTCCATTAATCTATATATCACCATGCGGCAGTAGCTTACTGGCAAAGTTTTGGCACATCTGACTCAGTCAGCAGCTCCATGGCTTTTCTTTGACTCTAACCTTCTTCCTCCCAGCATTCATCTTAGTTTTTCCCCGCCTAGCTTAGTTCTGCCCTGATATAGGCCCAAAGCAGTTTCTTTATTCATTAATGATAATCTCAGCATACAGAGGGCAATCCCACATCAGTTTACTGGTAAAGGTTTTGGGCATCTGTCTCTTTCATCAGCTACATGGTATGTCTTTGACTTCTCCTAGACTCTCTCTGTGTGTATCTCTGTTCAGATTTCCCACCTGGCTATATTCTGCCCTGCCGTAGGCCCAAAGAAGCTTCTTTATTAACCAATAGTAAGAAAACACATTCACAGCATACAAAGGGGAATCCCACATCAGGTCACAAGTAGAATTTTGGGTTGCAAGAGTTCAAGAGAAGAGTTTAACCTTGTGTCAGAGAGTTCTCATTTTCATGACTTTGATACCTCAGTTTTTGGATTTGTTTTGTTTTGTTTTGGTTGGAATAACTTTTAGCTTTCAGAAAATATCAGTGGTGTCTGAGGGTGGACATTGACAACCTAGAGACTCAATTTTGTAAATTTATAAGCAATGTGGCTAAACAACTGCACATCATAATCTGGAGCAAGAGACATCTCATTTCACATGGTACAATTATTTGCAAGTTGGAACATAAAAAATAAATGACTACAAATCCAAGATGTTTCAAAATATATTTGGTAGGCATTTGGCGGCTCCCTAGATTATTCCATGGAGCATGCAACATCAATACTCTCTTCACAATAAAATTAAGATATCACTTGTTTTTTTCCTGTGGGTTGACACGTTTCAGTTATAGTGCAAAAGCAATGGTGATAAAATTACTGATCATTTAATACAAGTTAAGAAAATGATACCAAATTATATTAGTTCTATATTAAGTATGTACTATCCATATTAATAATAGGCACTCGCCCATACACTTGTACTTTGTTTTATGCCTCAAAAAGAGAGTTTCTGTCTATATTGAAAAGTTTATACCCACATGAAAGTGTTTCTGAGTTTGTCCAGTATGTTTGAATTTCATGAATCTTTCATGTCACAATAGTAACTTCAGATTCAGTCTTCTCTACATTAAAGAGAAGTTAATAAATGGTCAAAGTTATGCTAACAGAGTTATTCTTCATAATTAAGTTATTAACATGCATAGTTGCTATGGATAATGACCAAAGATAGCTCACAAGTTTATACAGGGAATATCCATTTTAAATTCCTTACATAGAACCAGAAGAGCTTAAACGTTAAGAACAGAACTACCTCCAGTCAGTCCGAATATGAACGGCAGCTTTGCTGTCTCCTACTAGGGACACTACGTACCAGTTTTTCCCCTCTTTTTCTCCAAGACTTGTGAAGATTGAATAATTAAGCAAATTGGTAGGTACAGACTGCTTAAAACAGTACTTGACACATTGTGCCATGTTAGCATTAATCCTTGATATGATTTATGAATTGTTGGGACAGATACGGTATTAGTATATGAACTTACAGCATCCAAATATGTAATTTTAGATCTAGTTTGCTCATTTCTTAGAACAAGAATCAGGGTTAGGGATATTGCTCAGTGTTTGTCTAACTAGAGTTGGGTTCTGGATTCAACACTCAATATTGATAAAATGAAGACAGTCATATTTTTATGCTAACTGGTATTTCTGCTGAACTTTCCACATTTGAAATAGCCTTTATTTTGTAGAGGGGGGGCAAGCTCTGGAGTCATTAATTTGTAAGGTTTTTCTCTATCACAAGCTTTAAGTTTCTAAGTTTAGAACCTTTACAACATACTGTTTTCTAAATTTTGTTTCAAAACATCCTTAAGCTCACCAAAATTCTTTTATTGCCAGAATTGTCATGAAATCATTAAAATAAAATTAATTTCAATGCATTCCTTAAGAAGAAAAGTGAAGGAAGGCCTCTGGGGTGTTGTGAACATTCTATTTTTGACTTGGTTGGTAGATACCTGGGTATTTGCTTTGTGATAATTTATTGAGCTGTATATTCACGTTTTATGCACCTCTCTGTATGAGTTCTCCTTAACAATAATAAGAGATTTAAAAGGAAAATGAAAGAAATGTGAAAAGTCTGAGAAATATCTTCTAGGGAAAGATGCAAAGCTGTCACAGGTTTTTTATTTTATTTTTTAAATCATGGATTAGGTTAGGAAACTGATTTTTAAACCTGTTAGCAATTTCTGCTTTATACATATACACAGCTTTCTGTCATAAAGAAGGCCCTACTTTGATTGAGAAGTGAGGCAGTTTCCTGTTTTTAAAACCCTACCCAAATGGTAGCTCTTTTCCAGAAGCCTCCCTCAAGACAAAGAAGAGAGAGGCACCACAGTATTCGCAGTAGTTCCAGCAGCAGCTAAGTCTGGCTTAGGTCTTTTTCTTCCATATTGTCCTTGATCACTGAGAAAGGTAGTGCTGGCCAGAGCTGGGTACCTAGGATTAGCACCATCTGGCTGGGGAAACTGTTGATTTTGAATCTCCAAGGCTGGCTTAAGCTCTCAGCAATGCTGACTTTGAAGTCCAGTAAGATGATGTGTAAATAGCAAACGACAGCTGGCATTTGCCTAGTATCTTTCCATGTAAATCCATTAAGAAATTCATTTAATACTTCAATAATTTTACCATCTTCTTTGATCATGTTTTCTATTTCATCCTGTAATGTTCTGACTTCTGCCTTGACTGATCTCTGCCTTTCACAGCTTTTGGAAACTGTATATTTTAAAATTATAGTTCTTTGGAGGAAATAGCTACATTTTTAATGTTCTTTTCTCTTTACCTTTCACCCACTTGCCTTGTCATCTTTGACTTATGTTTTTGAGAAAGATACTTTATTCAGATTTATTCTATAAGATGAGTTCTTTTATAATATGACTTTTATGTGTCATATCATATCCCTTATAATCACCATGAGACTCACAACTGTGATTAATATTTCTAGTCATATGCATTATTTTAGGATTTTGAAGAATAATTATACTATTCGAACAAACAAACAAAATACTTAGATAGGGCCAAACAATTGACAATTTTTAGACAGAGTAAAAAAATGATAATTATAAAAAATAGATATCATCAGCAGAAATGAAGACTGAGTACCTTCCAAAAATCACAGTAAAACAATGAAAGCTCAGGCTACAAGTGTAGCAGTAAACTTTTACAGAAACCTGGAAATGAATAGAATAAATGCAATAATCTGATGAAAATTTGTTGAAGAAAAATATGTGACTATTAGGAAACAAAATCAATGCTATGGTGTTTTTAACTTGATACATTCCTACCTTCTTTGCTAAGTTCCACAATGAAAGTAAAGCTCAATGCTGTACTGTCACAATGGAAAGCAACAACCAAGCGGCACTGGAAGTGTTAGAATAGGACTGAAACCCTTTCAAAACTCTCAGAGAAATGTAATTACTGACCTGTCCAGTGATGTCTTGGAACATCCTCCTTCCAAGTCTTATTTTTAATTGACCTAATTCAGCAATCACTTGGCATACATAGTCCTTTACTAGAGAGGAGCTCCTGATAACTATTATTGGCAGTTGTTTAATAATGAGGTTATTGGATATAATAAATAACAGCTGGCCAACCATTAGGCTATTAAAATAACCTGAATAAAAAAAGCTGCAGAATGTTGAGATCCATTTTTTTGAGATGAGTTTTCTTTGAAAATCCCCTACATCATTCCAGGAAACTACAAGGTTACATTCATGTATATGTGCATATCGAAAATCATGCACACATTCACAAAAGCTCTGAATAGATTCTATGCTGTCACTCAGTCTGACCAAAAGGTTCTTTGTAGAAAGAATTGCATACTGCCTGACTTTTGAAAATATGCCCATACAGATACACACAGTTAGTTTTGAAAAGGGCGCTGAAATAATTCAGTAAAATAAAGAATATTATTTACAACAAATGGTGTTTATGTAACTAGATAATCATTTTCAAAAGAATAAATGTGGGTCCTTTTCACACCATAGGAAGGAACCTACTCTAAATATGTCAAAGACCTATATGTACCATATAAAACAATAAAACAAATAAGAGAATGAACATCTTTTTTCATACATTGAGTTTGTCAGAGATTTCTTAGATAAAATATTGGAGAACAAGTGACAAAAGTAAAATTACCCTTCACGAAACATGAAAAATATGTTTTCTTTCAAATCATATCTTCAAAACTATGAAAAACAACATATATAATTGGATAAAAATGTTTGCATATTACACAAATGGCAGTTGATTTATACTTAGAATATGTTAGAAATTATCATAAGTCAATATACAAAGCCAAAAATGAAAAATGGATGTTCTATTTGTTATATTAAACATTCTAGGTTTTATTACAACATTATAGATAAGTGGTAAAGGAAACAGCTCTATATGCTAAAAGGTCATGTACAAGCAAAGGAGAAAGAGATGTTCTGAGGCAGAATCAGGGTTTTAAACAATTATCCAGCTTCCTGAAAGAGAAATAATGTCTCATATTGATAAAATATTAAGCCTTGTTGAAAACCTAATCAAATCTCACTATCCCTCACCTCTGAAAGTCTCCATCACCCAAGGACACAAGCTCTTTGGAAATCCATATGGAAGGTTCTCCATAAGAAAATAGATAATATGATGTTTTGGAACTAGTCAAAGCACTCCTGTATATTTTCCCAAAGACACTTAGAGTTTCCACTGCTGTTCTAAACACTATGACTGAAAAGCAACTTGGGGAAGAAAGGGTTTATTTCAGTTTAAAGTTCCCTGTCACAGTTTATCACTTACAGAATTCAGAGCATGAATTCAAGCAGGGAAGAAACCCGGAGACAGCAAACAGAACATAAGTCATGCAGGAGCACTGCTTGCTTAGTAGTGCTTGCTCAGTAGGGCTTGCCCAGTTTGTTTTCTTATAAACCCCAGGGCCACCTGCCAAAGAATGACACCACCCACAATGGGCTAGGCCCTCTCACATCTATTACTAATTCTACATTTTCTATAGTCTGATCCTGGAGGCATTTTCTCCATTAAGATTCCTTCTTCCCAGATGACCCTACCTTATGTCAAGTTGACATAAAAACTAGCCAGCCCAAACTCCAAGTCAACATATCACAGAGAAACATGTACATAAAAGTTTATTGAATAACTATTCACAGTAAAAAAAAATAGAGGTGCAAAAATCAGAAGAATGGATAAAGGAATATATCAGACATAAACAATGGAAAGTTTCAAACATAAAGAACAATGAAGTCATGTTATTTGGGCAAAATGATGCAACTAGAGATAATCATAGTACATGAATTAAGCCAGCCTCTGAAAGACAAATATCATATGTTTTCTCTCACCTATGGTTCCTGACTTTTATATAGTCACATGAAATCAGACGGTGTAAGTAAAGTTGTCTAGGCGAACAAAAGGTAAAAATGCAAGGGACAGTGGTGAGTGAAGGACGACTGGCAGATCAGAAAGTTGGAGGATATGCTCAATGCCCAATGCACACTGTATACAACTCTCAAAAATCAATAAAAGAAGACAGAGACAGAGACCAACATTGGAGCACTGGACTGAAGTCTCACGATCCAAAGGAGGAGCAGAAGGAGAGTGAGCACGAGCAAGGAACTCAGGACCGCGAGGGGTGCACCCACACACTGAGGCAAAGGGGATGTTCTATCGGGAACTCACCAAGGCCAGCTGCCCGGGGTCTGAAAAAGCATGGGACAAAACCGGTCTCGCTGAACATAACGGACAATGAGGACTACTGAGAACTGAAGAACAATGGCAATGGGTTCTTGATCCTATTGCACATAATGGCTTTGTGGGAGCCCAGGTAGTTTGAATGCTCACCTTAATAGACCTGGATGGAGGTGGGTGGTCCTTGGACCTCCCACAGGGCAGAGAAACCTGCTTGCTCTTTGGGCTGAGGAGGGAGGAAGACTTGATTGGGGGAGGGGGAGGGAATGGGAGGTCGTGGCGGGGAAGAGGCAGAAATCTTTAATAATTAAATAAATTAATTAATAAAAAATAAAAATTAAAAAAATAAAAAAAAAATCAATAAACAATCCATAAAGTTTCTTACATTACTCAACATTGCCTTACTAGGAACGAAGCTGCCATCGCATAGCCAAATCATACTGAAAGTAATTATCGCCTGACCTGAATTTCTCGTTTGAAGATATGAAAATGAAAATAATCAATGAGAACAAGCAAATGTGCTCACCATTATGGTCCACTAAATAATTGCAAAGGAAACCACAGAGAGATACCACTTCACATACAATACAATGGCTTATATTTAAAAGAGATAATATGATGTGTCGGTTAGTATATGAATAAGACAGGAACCTAATTTACTCCAGCATTTACTGCTGGAAATGCAAATTTGAGTCCTACTTTAAAGAGTTTTTAAGTCAATTACTCTAAAATTCTAACTTATAATTACAAATTACCATGACTTCCACTCAGGTATGTATCCATGCTTATTAAAAATATGTTCATATGAAAACTTACAAATATTCCTAGAAGTTATTTTCAAAAAGTAGAAACAACACAAATATTTATTTGCAGATAGTAGAAAGCCAAATTGTATTATACACATATAGAAGAATATCATTTGTCATCAATAGTGATGAAGTACTATTATGTATTGCAGCATAGTTGTACCTCAAACCTTATGCTAAATGAAAGAAGATAATTTTAAAAGACCAAATGATTACACCAATATGAAATGTTCATAGTAGGCTAGTATATGGAGACAAAGTATATTAATGGTTGCTAAAGGCTGAAAAGCACATGAAGTACAATGGAGAACTCTTAATTCATGTGTGGTTTCTTGTTAATAAAAATGTTTTTAAAGTGGATGATGATGTGATCACTTGTATCTGTGAATTATAAAAACTAAAGTAAGCAAATTTATGGTATGCAAATTATGTCTTAATGTAACCATTAAGGCAGTATATTAGATGAGCTTTCTATAATCTACTAAAAGCAAAATCAACAAAGACAAGCAAAAATTAAATCCATGTGTTTCTAAGTTGCAGAGCTTATTAACGCAAATAGACATCTGCTTCTTGTGTTTATATTAATAAGTAAAGGGTTTATATCATTAAGCAAAGAGATTCAATTCGAAAGAGTGAAGTAGCCACAAGACTGATTTAATTGATTTATGTGGTGGGGTCTACAGATATTATAAGTCAAAAACTCATTTCTTAAAATACCATAAATTTGCAGATAAGAACATTTCCCTTGAAAGAGGGACTTTTGAGTATACATGATTTCTCAGCATAAAAATCCCCAAGTTATTTGTAGCATCTTGTTCTGTTTCTAATTCTGCAGTTCACAAATGTACATCATTTGTAAATCATGATACCTGCATGTGTCCAACTTATTGATCTACAAATAAAAATTGAACCTGATAGTCTCTAAAGTGAAATCACTTATTCAGCAAATACTAAGAGTACAATCAATGTGTCTGACATTTTGTTTCATTTCGGTGGTGGAATGATGAGTCAAATACCCTTTGCTCATTAATGTTATGTTCTAGAACAGATAATGCTGACCAATAGACGAGATTAAGTGCAGTAATTGGGGATTCAATAATCATATGGAATATTTAGAAGAGGAAAAAAGTTGCTATTTGTTGAGGTAACTGTATAAATCCTGAGCTCAAAGAAGGCTTGGAGCATTTACATGAAGCCAAGCAGAAAAGCATCCAATGTGATGTAATATGGTATGCAACAGGCAGAGTAGGTCTAAAGCAGTTTGGAAAACTTGTTAGAAACTACAGTTTGCAGAGTCCTGTTCACTCTATACTTTATGACTCATTAAGAGATTATATAATGTCTGGGGAGAAGGCTTAGCCAGGAAGACTGCTTGTTGCACAAGCACGAGTATCTAAATTTGAATTTCTAGCACCCACATAAATAGTGGTGCTGGGAGGGGGGTAGTGGTGATGGTGGTGTGTACAACACTGAGGAGCTGGGGAGCAGAAAGTAGATTACTGGGTCTTGCAGCCCATGCAGCATTATCCAGACAAATAAAGGCAAGTTTGGGGTTCACTGAGAGACTGTTTTAGGGAGAAAAGATAGAGATTGATACAATAGGACATCCAATGTCTTCCATATATATATATATATATATATATATATATATATATATATATATATATATATATCACGCATGGCGGAGATTAAAGAAAGGATTCTGATTAAAAAAAAACATTGATAGCATGCTTCAGTGCAAATGAATGGTTATAAATAGGAAAATGTAAGGGAAGAACCTGGAAGACATTGTCTACAATACACTAATTTTAGGACATTATTTGCTAATCTGGTGTCTGGATAGGTTTTAGTCCACTTGACAAAAGCTAGGGTCATCTGGGAAGAGGGAACCTAGATTGAACAAAAAGTGTATCTATAATAAAGACCTGTAAGCAAGTTTGTGAGGGCATTTTTCTTAATGATTTATGTGGAAGGGATCAATCCAGACCACTGTGTGTGGTGCCACTCTTGGGCAGCTGGGCCTTAGAGAGGTAGCTGAACGTGAGCCTTGGAGCAAGCCAGCAGCATTCCTCTATGGCCTCTGAATCACTTCCAACTTACAAGTTTGTGCCCTAACTTCCCTCAGCGATGGATTTGTGACACTGAAATATAAGCCAAATAAATCCTTTCATCCCTTAAATTATTTGTAGTTAGAATATTTTATCACAGCAGGTGAAAGCAAACTAGGACACCTGATAATCAAAATGAGACAATATGACTTCTTAATGCCTGTAACTCTTCGAGACGCTCTATGTGATTAACATGGGTCCAGTTAGATGATACATAGTACCATAAGGAAAGAAAAAATGTTTGCATTTTGCACTTCACCAAGGACTTTATATCAATCCATTGCACTTCCTTTTGGAGTATTTATATACAGCTAACTAGTCAGAAATAGAAAGTTGTTGAAACATTAGGAAGATCAAAGGGTTTTTGATTTTTAAAATAGTGTGAAACCTACAATTTATGAGCATAAGAATGAGCAGGGAGACAGTTTAGCAGTCATTTACTAATATATTAATATCTCTGAGTGAAGACTAGAAACCATATGGAGTTGATTACTTCAATAAACATGCAATTAGATTTTGGAAGGAGTGATCAGCCGAGCTGACTGGAATGACTCATATCCCACGAAGCTTTATATTTTCACCCTTCCATAAGAAAAAAGAAGTCATACCACTGAAGTGTCATTGACTGATAATGCATATTGGCAAGTGTATCAGACATCCACATAAAGAGAAATATTAAAGTAGGTATTATTTGATTTGCCTTTCTCAATATGAGGTGAAAGTAAAAATCAGAAAACAATAAAAGGAACGCTACCTACTAAGACTATTTCCTTCAGTTTTAGTTAACACACAGAAGAGAAACACAACCAAGTGACATGTGGGTGGAAGTCTGATAAAAAGCACACTACACAAGATTAGGAATTCTAAAATGAATCCTCATAATTTCCCAATTGTTCCATACTTTCAATGGAAACAAATGAAGCTAGAAATCAAGATAATAGAGAAATAATACTGGAACAAGTTCCCCATTTTTGTAGTAATTGTGTGACACAACTCAGTGACAAAACATTCCATAAAGCCTGCTGGGCACAAAGCAGAACTCAGGAGTCAAAAGGCCCACTGAACTTCAATTGGGAATTCAAAAGAACGAGGCAGCATGTTTGCATATATACAAAGGGCAACAAAACAGCATGCTGCCTTTGAGAACAGTGCTGCTAAATGTATGTTTAAGCTGGAATGTTGCCAACAATTCTATTTGTGAGAGTTAAGATGACTGTCAATAAGCTTGTCTGAGAAAAAGTCAAGCCAAGAGAACAGTTGATTATTGAATTTCCCAATTTGTGGGAATGGTAACATGCTAAGGCTATTTATTTCTGTGCAGCTGCCCACAGGGAGAAGTTCTTCTGTGTTTCATACATACCTTGGAAATAGTAGGCAATGCACCAAGGTTCTACTAAAAACAACTTATGCTCTTACCTGTTTGAGTCTTTATTTCTGTTTGTCAGCCTGCTGATTGCTTCTACTTTAAAGCCCAGCTCTAAATTTCTAGAGGCGATCATTTCTGTTCACCAAGAAAGTGTCCCTTCACAAACTACCATTTTCTATACATTCCATTGCCATGGTATTTGTGTTTTACTTCTATTATCAAATCTCAAAGAACTCTTCTAACTTAAATTAAATCTCAGCAGCTCTGGAATAGGCCAATCAGGAACTACATTCTAGTAAGACCAGTTATTCCATCTATGACTTTTAGAAAAAAAAAAAAAACATTATTCTAGTTTCATTTTGTTGCTTTAATGAAAACACCCTAATCAAAAACAATACAAGGGAAGAATGAATTTATATGACTAGCTTATAATTCCAAGTCACAGTTCTAGGTTACCATATGTGCTGGTTGTTTTTTGTCAACTTGACACATCTGAGAGGAGGGGGCATCAATTGAGAAAATTCCTCCAAAAAACTGGCCTGTGACCAAAGCAATTGAGTGTTTTCTCAAGGAATGATTGCTGTGGGAGGGCCCAGGCTATCGTAGGTGATCCCTCCCCTGGGCAGCTGTTTCTGAGTTGTTTACCAAAGCAAACTGAGGAAGCCATAAAGAACAAGCCAGTCCAGAGCTCCCCTCCATGGCCTCTGCTTCAGTTTATGATTTGTGTTACTGTCCTGAATTCCATCAGCAATGGACTGTTTCTGTAAGATGAGATGAACTCTTTCTACCTCACACTGGTTTTGGTCATGGACTTTAGTCACAATAGAAACCTAACTAAGACAATGGCTAAAAGGAAAAGTTAGTGATAATAACTGCCGATAAAAAATGTGAAATACTTAGAATGTACATATTGGCGATATGAGAAAATTTGTTTATAACAATCATGGAAAATTTTGGGAGTAACTACTGATATGTACATATATATAACCCAATGTCCAGAAATTCTACTCAGAGATATATCTCTAATGGAAATACGAATGTTTGCCACAATACATAAAATACATTGCTCATAGCAGAACTATAGATTGTACCAATATTATGATTGTACCCAAAGCCTAGAATTATTCTAAATATAATTCAACAGTACAATGGATAAGCAAATTCTACTTTATTCACAAAATAAAATACCATAGAATACAAATAAAACAACTATGTGAAAATGTCATAAATGATTTCCATAAGATTTTCCTACGCAAATTGTGTTACATCTTCTAAATATTCTGGTGGAGAACATATTTGAGGGAAAAATGATCACCGGATACTTCTTGGGAACAGAGAAGGATAGACATATAGAAGTAGATACGGATATGAAAAATTGGAGTTTTTGACAGAGGGTGCTGCCTTGTGATAGGAAACAGTACACAGCTTTTAGGGAACAGTGTGAGGTGCATAATAGAAACACCATGCTTTAAACTGAGAGGACTGAGCCTCTACGGGTAAGCATTTGTGGTGGTTTGTTTTTGTGGTAAATTGCCATAACTTAGAATTACCTGAGAGAAGAGCTTCAGTTGAGTAATTATGTAGATCAAGTTGCTCTGTGGGCAATTCTGTGGAGCACTGTCTTGACTGTTGAGGTGGGAAGACTTATCTTGAATGTGGGCATCAGCATTTCATGGACTGGATCATATAAAAGTGCAAAACAATCGCTGAGTATAAATACGAGCACACAGGCAGCACAGGTACATTTATCTCTCTCTGATCCTAGCTATAGATGTGATGTGACTAACTGCTTGAGTTTCTTCCTTGACTCCCCCTCAGTGATAGGTGGTATATTAATTATATTTCTATTGCTGTGATAAAACTGCATAATTAAAAGCAACTTGTGGAGGAGAGGGTTTGTTTCAATTTATTGTTACACATCACATTATATCACAAAAGGAAGTCAGACAGGAACTCAAGGCAGGAATGTAGAATCAGAAAGTGAAGCAGAGGCCATGAAACGGTGCTACTTACAGCTTGCTATCCACCCAAGACAACCTTCCCAGGGATCCACTATCCCCAGTGAGCTGGACTTTCCCATGTCAATTGATGCCCTAGTGATTTGCCTACAAGTCCATTTCATAGAGGTTGTCTTAGTTAAGGTTTCTATTGCTGTAATGAAACACCATGGCCAAAAAAGCAAGTTGGGAAGGAAACGGTTTATTCCGCATACATGTCCATACACTGTGCATCATTGAAAAAAGTCAGGACAGGAACATAAACAGGGCAGGAACCTGAAGACAGGAGATAATGCAGAGCCACTGAGCAGTGCTGCTGACTGGTTTGCTTCTCATGTTTTCTAATAGGACCCAGGACCACCAGCCCAGGGATAGCACCATCCACAATGGGCTAGAATCCCCCCCCATCAATAACAAATTAAGAAAATACCCTACAGCCTGACATTATGGGGGTATTTTCTCAGTTAAGTTTTCCTCCTTTCAGATAATTCTAGTTTATGTGTCAGGTTGACAGCGAAGAGTAGCCAGCACAGAGGGGTTTTCCAAGATGAGATTTTTCTTTTTCCCAGATTGGTCTACCTTACTCTCATATTAGAATAGAACTGGACAACACATAGTTGAAAGTATTTATTATGGGCAAGCAAAACTAGTCCAACCTTATGGGCCTCCTAACTTATAGTTTATCATGCCAATTACATTTTTCTGGGTATTAGCTTTTATAGGTTGCACTTAAGCAAAAGAAACAAAGTACTACACCTTGGCTACACTCACAGTGCCTGAAAAAAATGAAACTACATTATAGAACAAGGGAGTCTTGATGGGTATAGAAAGATGAGAATGAATAATAGATACATGGGTGAAAAGATGAAAACAGACACACATACAGGAAAAAGTAGAACTAAGACCAAAATGTTGAACCATTTACCCAAATTAAAGAGGATTCGATAACTTAGAGACAGAGGAGTCTGCACAAACGTGTGTGTGTGTGTGTATGTGTGTGTGCGTGTGTGTGTGTGTGTAGAGAGAAGAGGGAGATATTTAAAACCTGAAAGCACTAAAATCGTATTGGAAGAATGTAGAAGAAAAAGAGGAGAGTGATAACATGCTCAACAAAGTTTTCAAAGCTACCAGCCCCTTAACATTAAGTTTGAACTACTCATGTCATTATCCGGGCCTAACTTTTAGCCAAAGTTGGGTTCCAATATTCCAATAGGATTCAAACTAAAGATTTTCCTGCTCCACTTGCCACAGGGCCATTTGTCTTTTTCACTTTAAGTCAATAGCTCAAAGCCACTATGTCATATGCCCACCCAGACTAAACCAGCCAAAGTCACATCAGCAAGCAGAGTTTGGCATTGACCTTTTCATATTCTGTATTTGACTGCCTGGCCCATCAGTGGGTTTCTTGCCTCTCTGTTTACAACTTCACTAAACTGTAAAGAGGGGACCGTCAGTCAAAATACCAAGCACAGAAAGGTCATAGCGACAGCTTACTATTTGCCAATGATTTTTAATCATTCACTCTGGAATACACCTGAGAACCTACAGTTAATTTCATTTGTTATTGACAGAAAGAATCTCACCTAGCCTTCATTTCTAGTATGAAATGAAGAGACAGAAACCAGAAAAAAAGAATCCCACTACATTGTATGGACTCAGGATGATTCAATTCATTTGCAGGTTATATTTCTGCAAATTGAAATGAACAACATGTTGTTTATTACTGAAACACACACACATACACACACACACACACAAATAAAACTCATACCCCTTACTCTACTCTTTGTGACAAAGTATGTCGTGAGACCTAGCAGACCACATAACTCACATGTTCTCAAGACGTTCACAGTCTGTGGATGTTAAATGTTATAAAATACATTTAATATATTGGCTGAAAGCTAATATTGCCAGATAATAGAATACTAGTATCCTCCAAAAGGTGGCTTTCTCCATCTCAACACTGATTACAATTGGTGCCAAATAATTGTTGTGTGAGATATCTTGTACCTCTAGTTCTATACATCATAGACTATTTCATAGCATCAATAAATGTTAGTAGCAATAACAACAAAACCATTCAGATGTAGTTAAATATCTCCAGTGAGGGAAATTTATCCAAATTTAAAAAAAAACAGTGTTTTAAAAATATAAAATTGACTTATAAGTTGTGAAATCTTTTCATGAGAAAAGAAATGTGTCTTCTACAATTTAAATCTTTACCTGTGTGTGTGTGTGTAAAATGCCTAAAAATCAGAAAGACTATAATAGTGATTCTTAATTCTGACAACAAAGTATAATTACTGAAGGAGCTTTTTAAAAATGTCTGGAGGCAGGTCTTTGGGCTCTTACATGGTTTAAAGTTCCTGTTGTGGTTCTGTTTTTACTCACCCAAGATTGATAACTACTCAAAATGTTCATTAAATACAGAAGACACAACCTTATTTATAGTTTCTAAATCAGCAGGTCTAGAGTGGAGCTAGACAATTCAAATTATACAATTTAACAACTTTATATGTTATGCTATGGTACTGATCCAAAGAACACTTTGAGATCTGCTGTTCTATTAGAATGATGGGTCTCCAGGTATTGGCAGTGCTCTTTCCGTTTCAACTGGAGAATAACATTGTAGGAAAAGGGAGTGTTTTACCAAATTATTTCCCCTTCCCTATCTTCTCCAATATCCTCTCAACCTTGCTACTCACCCAATGACCCAACTTCTTGTTGCTTTCTGATCAAAAACTAAGAAACCAATAATCAAAATAAACATATGTAACACACACATGTACACACAAAACAAACAATGAAAACATGGAGTCTGTGTTGCACACTCATAAGTGTGCAGTATGCCCTGGAGTGTGGTTGATATACCCAGTGTCTTTCCACTGAAAAGATTATTTTCCCTCTCCCAACAGGTTATTAATTAATAATAGTCTCTCAGCTAGGAGTAGAAATTTATGTTCATGTCCTCTTCTCCATGATGGAATTGTATCTGGATTGAACTTGTACAAGTTTTAGGCATGCTGTCACAAATCCTTTGGCTTCATATGAACAACTGTCTGTTGTATCTGGAAGAAGCAATTTCCTTGAAGTCATCTAGCATCTCTGGCTCTTAATAATCTCTTTTCACTTCCTCTTCCACAAAGATCTGTGTTCCAAAAGTGTCTCACCTTTGAACATTGTCCAGTTGTTGGTTAATTTTAATCTTGTATTCTTGTGTTATATTTTAGTGGTTTTTTTTATATACTTTTAGTGATTTCAAATTTCCAAAATCACATGTGGATGATGATTCAGGCCTCTAATTCCAGCATTCAGAGGTCTGAGGCAGGAGGCTCAAGGAAAATCTGAGGGAGCTAGGCCACATGGCAAATGCCAGGCCTACCTGAGATATAAGAGAAAGACTCTCAACAGAAAGTGTTTCATAGCTAACAAGCTAAATTGGCTACATTTGAGGCAGTTATTGTACACCTTCCTTCCAATCTCTTTGCTCATGCACAGATACTTATTATTCAAAACAGTTTGTTAAACACTGACTAGCTTTTTAAAAGTAATTTTAGTACCTAAATCTAATCCCTAAACAATGCAGTGTGTGTGTATGTGTGTGTTCTTCTTTATGATTATAAGTATCATAAAATCAAGATCATAATTTACCCATACTATGGTATTTTGAGGTAAATACTATAATCTTTATTTACCTATGGTTATGTATGTAGTCTGTAATATACTCATTTTCATGTGTTTTTTGAAATTCCAAACATACATATACATGGTATCTATTGTTTATATCCACATTATTTCAAGATTTCTCCTTATAAACAATGCTTTGGTGAATATTTATGTACATGAAAATCTTTTATGTTACTATTTACAGAAGCTGTACTCATTCGCACTCTCAATAGAGTTGATAATAATTCTCCCTATACTATAAAATTCTCCAATGTGGCAAATTTGTATTTTTTAATTTGATTGTTGCAAAATGATGTATTTGTGTGATTCTACTTTGAATTTCCATAAAACAAGATAGTTTACAAATTATCTAATTTTATACTTCAGTTAGATATATACAGTATCATAGGGGAAGCTATTTAAGGTCCCTGGCAAATTTCTTAGCATACTGTTCACAAGTAGTAATAATTCTCAAGGGAATGGATCCCGTATTTGCTGAGCAAGTGCTTAATGAATTCAACCATATAAAATCTGTCTTGATTTTAGGACTATAGTTGAGTCCTTTAAGTTTTTTTTTCTTTTTACATTAACTTAGATTCTTATAAAGAAGGAACTTGAATTTAGTCTGTCATGTTTTCCTGTTCTAAACTCACACAAGAGACCATTGAAAGCTTAAAGAATCTTCCCCAATTACACTAAAGGATTTTCACAAAGCCAAAGTCAACAATTAAAGGTTGAAGTCAATTTGTATCTACTAAACCTTCATATTCCAGTGAAGAAAGTAGAAGATGAAGAGGCAGAAGTGACTTATTCAATGGCCTATAGCCAGTATGTGGATGATTGAAATACAAGGTAAGTCCATTCCCCGTTTTGTGCACCAACCCCATCCAATGAAAAGTGCCACATGGATGATAATGGATGGAAGTATATGACACCAGCAGGGAAGAAGGTGGAAGAGAGGCCTGAGGCACAAGATGAGAGGCAGAAGTGATCAGGACAAGAAGGTCATGCCTTTGCTGTGTTTTTGTCATCACTGAGGGATGATCTCCGTCTTGCCATGCATGCCTGCAACAATCAACCCCCAGGCTAGACTGGTCAATGCAAGACAGTGCTTACAAATGGAGCACTTCTCACCTGTCGAGTAGGTTGCCAGCCACCTTGACATGGGCTTCAGAAGTCATCGTTCTAAAGCAGGCACCATTGTACTTGCTGAAAATATCTCAACCAGATTACCATGCTTTTAATTAGCCGTGCATGATGACAATCAATTAAGGATAGCGGAAAAGCCAATGGAAATAATGCAACTCTCATTACAGATTTCTCATTTGTTATATGAGTCTGTCTACTGATTGAGTTCCCATTAACACAAACTGGGGTCTGTTATTTAAGCCATTTCAGTAGAGTACAGGGTTATCTTTCCCTTTGACATTTATTGTACCTAACAGAAAGGTTAAAAACAATTATGTTCACTGGATTATTTATTATCTTATGAGATTCAAGCAGAGTCATTATGTTTGTTTTCTTCTCCTTGTCAAAGCTGGTGGAGAGATTCTTTAAGGAGATTGAGATAAATATTAAGGAAATCCTGCTTTTCTTGTACTCAGAGAGATAAAACAGGAAGTAGAGATGCTTAGTAAAAACCAGAGTTGAGACTTATCATTCACCATTTGCACACCGCCACTACTTCATGTGCTCTAGACCAGCTCCCAGTGCCTCAAAGATTTACATCAGCATAGTCTGGAAGACACAGACATGTCAGCAAGAAGGCCCTAAACTGGGAATTAGGGAGACATATTCCAAAAGTCTCATGCTTTTAGCAATTTCTTATATGACTTTGAAGACTCTATCCTTCTGTTACATGGACCAAAATCCTTGATTCTACCCTTGTTTTCTAAAACTTCAGCAAATTCTATAACTATCCCTTCAAAACAAATTCCACCTTACTTCTTACACTGGTACCAATATAGCAAAGAACATTAGTAATCTGGAACACTATAATACCATGCAGAATTTAATAATGCTAGCCCACTGGACAGTACTTATATACATACATCATACCTTCCCTTATAAAGGACAAGGCATAGGACTAGCTTTCTCAGTAAACTCCTTCACAGAGAAATATGTCACATATTAGTAGAAAATAATCAAGGGGAAACCTCTACCAAACATAGTAGTTAAAAAAAATTATTCCTAACTTTAGCTTCTGAAAAATAAATTTTAAGCCCTTAAAACCCCATGTTTGATAACAGCTCCTTTGTTCACCTGAGATCTTGGCCACGTGACAGCTTAACATTGTGATTTGTGATTGTGATTACAGGATTTGAAACATTCACTGTCTGCTCTTCCTTGGAACATGGTAGAAAATGCAGCACAGACATATGGCATTAGGTATAACTCTGAATAACCTATAAACTCTGGGTATCATGTCTTAAATGTGAAAAGATACCCTTCCATAAGTATTTGACCATTTGGTCTCCAATTAAACTACTTTGCAGGTTGTGGAACCATTGGTAAGAAGGGCCTAGCTGGAAGGCAGAATTTTTCCAAGCCCATCTCTGCTTTCTGAACCATCGTGATATGCAGAGGGCCATGCCATGATCACCAGTAATTTCTTCTCACTTTTGTTGCAATTGTCAGGCATTCTTTCATAGCAACCAAGAAAACAACCAGAAAAAAGGATTAGTCATGTAGAGAACCAACCCTTGAACTCTTGTGAAACTCTAGACACCAAGGCTCAGAAAAACTGTCTGGATTGACAATACTGTATACATTGTTACACAGAGAAGTTGAAAAAACAATAAGAAAATTCTTATTTGCAACTTTCATTGACTCTTTCCTATGCATCTCTTTCTTTTGTATATTTATTATATTAAATTTCATTTTACATTCCAACCACACTTCTCCTTCCCACCTTGCCACTCCCTTGTCTCTTCTCGTATCCACTCCTCCCAACAGGTAAGGGTTACCATGGGGAGTCAACAAAGTCTGGTTCATTAAGTTGGGGCAGGACCAAGCCACTCCATCCTACATTAAGGTTGAGTACGGGATCCCACCATAGGGAATGGGCTCCAACAAGATAGCTCATGCACCAGGATAGATCTTGGTACTACTTACAGGAGCCCCTCAGATAGTCCAAACTTCACCACTGTCTCCCACATATAGAGGGACTAGTTCGGTCCCTTGGAGGCTCCACAGCTGTTGGTCTAGAGTTCATGATTTTCCACAAATTTGGTTCAGTTGTCTCTGTAGATTTCTCTATCATGATCTTAACCTCCCTTGCTCAAATAATTCCTCCTCCCTCTCTTGGATTGGATTCCTGGAGCTCTGCCCAGTGCTTGGTTATGGATCTCTGTATATGGTTCCATCAGTTGCTGGATGAAGGCTCTATAATGATAGTTTGGGCATTCACCAATATGATCACAGGGGAAGGACAGTTCAGGCACCATCTTCAATATTGCTAGGAGTTTTAGCTCAGGTCATCCTTGTGGATTCCCGGGAATTTACCTAGCATCAGGTTTCTCCCTGACCCAATAGTGGTTCTCTCTATCAAGATCTCTTTTTCATTGCTCTCCCACTCTATCCTTCCCAGACCCCCAAGATCATCCCATCCTATTCCCTCATGTTCTCATCCCTTTTCCCCTCCTTTTAACCATCCTCATTGCCCCCTCTTCACTCAGGAGATATTATCTAATTCCCCTTCCCAGAGTGTTCCATGCATTTCTCTTAGGGTCCTCTTTGTTACCTAGCTTCTCAGGAGCTTTGGATTATAGTCTGGTTATTGGAATGATTTTATATTATATTGTTCCCTGTTATAAATCATAAACATTAAATATAATAACTTTCAATGATTTCTATGTCTATGAGTGTTTCTAGCACATTATTGAACCTCAGTGTGGTTTTCAGGCCACTCACCCACCTCCCAACACACACACACGCACACACTTACAGTTGGTGGTAGAAACAAAGCTGGTCAATGTTCCCTTAGACTCTGAAGCTCACTATTCTCTTAGCCAGTGAAATGGAACAACTTCATTATTAGTTCCCAAGATATCTTACTCTCTCAGTAAAACTTGCAGGTTTTATTAATGAGTAACTTGGATGTGTTGATCTTCCAGATTTTCCCAATGATAATTTTTTAAATACCATGAGAACCCAGAATCACATCGAAGAAAAGAGAGTATATACCCTCAAAATCAACTATTGATATCCCTGAGGTCTTGATGGTGAGGTCAAAATATTGTGAAGATTCTTATAAACAATCACAAAGGGGAATCTTAGGATCTGTTCAAGGCATCATTTGTTTAGGAACATTCAATGTAACATGATTAGGTACATAGATCACTACTGTTTCTTGTTCTTCATCAACATTTTTTGCTTTTCCTTTTGTTCTTTTTCTCCTTCTTCTCCATCCCTTCCCTCTCTTCATCTCTGCTTATCATCTTTTTCTTTAATCACCCAGGTAACTTCAAACACTACATTAGAAGAAGCAAGACTCAGTTGTTTGCCTAGTCTAAACATTTTTATGTAGCTACTATTTAAAATGGCTGTCAATTGTGAATAGCTGAGTAAAGATATATCAACAGCTTAACAACTTAATATTACCCAGGCACTAAAATTATATTTGTGGCATTTTAATGGCATAAATAAGTCCAACTTTCTATGTAAAATCAGTACAGAAATGTTATATTATACATCAAGTATGTTTGTATATATTTACACAATGCTAATAAAAATGGAGGGAGAATAGAAAATATTATCAGTAATTTTTCTGCTGTTATAGTTATGAATAAGTCCCTTTGTTATGCTTTTTCTACATCTGACAAAATTTTAACTTGCATTGTTAAATAATATAGAGAAATATATTTATATGTTAAATATAGAGAGATATATTTTATAGAAGGAAACTTTACTGTTGAGTACCACACACTCTTCTCATTTTAAGTAATGCAGTTCAGAGCTTAAGATGTGATTGTCAGTCATTTGAGTGCCTGCTATTTAGGGTTCAAGGCTATCTAGTCTTTTTCCTATTGACTATCTATCACTTCCCACCCGGTGAAGTACAGAGTCTATACTTCCTCAGTAAGTCTGAGCTGAATTGCTATTTTTGTAGTGAGAAGGGAAATTTTGTTTCAAAACATGAGTTTTCTCTTTCATTCACACATCTCTCCAAGAAACTCCCTGTTGCTCAGCTGGCCTGAATCAATCTAAGATGACTAATTTTCAAGCGATTTTGTGGAGAATATTGCATAGTAGAGAGTATAAATAGAGTGCTTTTATCACAAAACTGAGTGTTGGACTAATTCTTTACTCATGATAAAAGCAACAAATCTCCCTGGAGTGCCACAGTTACTTTCTTTTCCACTACTCAATTAACAGTGTGTTAAGCATCATTTCTATAAGAGCTTTTATGTCAATCCTAGAGTGCTTGGTAGTTTTCAAATCCTTTCCATTTGCACAAATGCCAAGTCATATTGCTCTATTTCTTGAAGTGGCTCAAGTAGAGCTTTATTGTTTACTGCTATGGGATGTAAGTCCCAGCATTTCTTGTAACCTCTTGTGGTTTCTGACCCAGACAGCAACCTCACACTTACATACAATGTTGCTTATCTGAAAGGTCTTCTGGTACCCAGAGAGATTTTCTGTCTCTCTTTCAGAGTTCTGTGCACTATTTGACTAAAACAGATGCCACTTTCTATCAGTTATATAAATCATTAGATAAAATCTCTAGCAAATACTTAATGCCTATCTGTCACCCCTCCTCTAGAGAAATGGCCAAAACTACAGTGTCTGTTTTTGCAACCTTTTTGAAGAATATGACAGTATTTAGGAATAATGAGACAGCTGGGTAAACATTCAACTTTCCCTGAAACACCAACTGTAGGTACCTTATGGGGGATAGACCAAGAGAAAAGAAAACAGAAATCAACTCTCTGATAATCAACTTGTGGTTCATACACATAAATAGAAATGCTGAAAGCCCTTCTCAAATAACTACAAAATATATACTTAGAGTATATTGCAAGGTAATGTGGAAAGACTGACTATGGAACTAATCAGGGCAGATTTACTGGAGAGGAGAGTCTGTAAAAAGAAGTTTAAGAACAAAGGAGAGATGGTATGATGGTTGCATGTAATTCTGTATGTAGAAATAAATAAGCTGAGCTTGTGACTACCCAGTGTGCTGTAATAGAGTGGCCAACATTAGGTAAAAGTCTGTTGATCTTCCAGAACGTGTATCTGAGCAGTAAGCTCTGGAAAACATTGTATGGGAATGACAATGTTTACTTAAGGCTAAAAGAAAGCCTAGTGCAGCAAAGAATAGTCTAAACATTTGTAGAAAATCATTGCCTCTGTGTAATTGCTAATTCTGAATGGAACTTTGCCGATCTCAATTCATGTAAATGTTAACTGTGTCTTCTCCCCTTGATTCTGACTCTTCACATTCACATCTATACTCTGGGAATATGCCTGCTATTATTACTATTAATGTCAATACAGCCAGCTTCATGATTGAGAACTTCACATTTGGGCAGGCAAGACTACTCAAAAGGTAAAGGTACTCTCCACCAAACCAAACAACCTGAGTTCAACCTCCTTGGCATGGGATTGAACGTGGTTGAAGGAGAAAATTGAATACTGACAGTTTTCTTCACAAGCTATGGCATAAAATTTTCAAACACACGCCACACACTAAAAATAAAAATAAATGCAAAAATACAAAAAAATTTTTAAAGAAATTTACAAATAATATTTTTTTTAAAAATCAATTGATGCTTTTATTTTTTATAATAATTTCATTTTGGATGTTCCTTTGTACATGGTGTAGTATTACTTAAAAGACATGTTCTTATAACTAAATACTGTACATTTGACACATTGCCCCATCTTCCCTCTATTCACTGTTCCCACCCTGCTCCCTTCCCATTGGTCTCCTTTGTTTACCTAGACAATTTCATTTCTAGTTTGTTGTCATATACATATATGAGTTTATGTATCTACAAATAATCTAGAAACTACAAATGAGAGAAAACATTATTTTCATTGACTCGTTATAAAGACACTTTACAGCCCTTTCACATATCTAAGGTCACAAAACTAAAGATAGAAAACATAGGAACAGGAAGTCAATATTTTTCTTACAAAGGAGCTCAGATGATTTGGGGGGTGTAGTGAGGCGCTGCGGGCTGCATTCCAGGCACCCAGCCACCTGCATGGCTAGCTTTACACCCGAAATAACAACACATAAATTGTATTATTTTAAACACTGCCTGGCCCATTAGCTCTAGCCTCTTACTGGCTAATTCTCACATCTTGATTAACCCATTTCTAATAAACTGTGTAGCACCACGAGGTGGTGGCTTACCAGGAAGGATCTTAACCTGTGTCCATCTTGGAGAGGAGAGCTACAGCATCTGCCTCACTTCCCTTCTTCCCAGCATTCTCTTCTGTTTACTCCACCTACCTAATTTTCTGTCCTATCAAAGGCCAAGGCAGTTCCTTTATTAACCAATGAAAGTAACACATAGACAAATGACCCTCCTCCATCAGGGGGGGAAATGGGGCAAAAGAGAGGTGGTCCATAATAGGGGAAGTAGAGTGGAGGATAATACAGAAGAGGAAAGAAGAAAGAGATATAAATAAAAATAAAAATGTTTGAAAAAATAGATAGGGAAAAAAGATATATTTCATTTTGTATTTATCCAAAATTGCAAGTGTATGTGTGTGTGTGGGTGTGTGTGTATGTATGAAGTTACATGACATGAGGTAATAATGTTCACTCCAAGAGCCAAGGTCCATATAACAAAGTCCCCCAGTACCAACCATGAGAAACTTCTTTTCCAATTGTTGTGCATGGGAGTTAATGTGACTCACAAAACTTTATAGGGGATTGCTGTTGCCCTTGGATACCCCCCAATAATTGAAGGTAAGTTCCTACTGCTGAAGATAGTGTGTCTTCTCCCTGACGATATAGTACCAGAAGGTGCTATACAAGATACCAAGGGAGGAAAGTTATTAGTAGTTCTACCAAGTTGTGGTGCTTATAAACCATAACAACAAGTAGCATAGAAGATGTGCCCAAAGACGCATTAGTGGTACTCATACCTTGATGGCAACTACTAAATATGTAATTGAACATAAAGCCTGATCAACAGGAGGGAAATCAGGACTTGTACTGAAAACCTAGTCAAATACTCATGTCTAGTGAGGTCATGAATCTTAAAGTAGAAGCTACCATTTTCACTTTATTATGTTAGTATAAACCCTAATTGCATTCTGGATACTTATTCTTATAACCACAGGAAGTGCCTCTGCCTCACAAGAATGATGCTGGCTGCTCATAAACGTCATTTATGTGTTTGGTGGCAGAGCCTCTTAAAAGATATGTGTGGTTTTTGCCACTAATGCTGAGTCAGGAAGCCTCTCTTAAAGGAGCTGCACCTCTGCTCACAGCCAGTAAACAAAGCCTACTAGAGAAAAGAGGGTTACCAACAAGCTGCATTTGACTCTCTTCTTGTTTGTCTATAATCCTTTTTTAAACGTTTTCTCAGGATTTATGTGGAAATTCCTGCCAAATATTTGGGCACCATTTATAGACAGAGACTTCACTTTCACACAGAAACTGTATTAATTACAACACTGTTTGGTTGATGGCTCAGGCATATTTCTAGCAGACTTTCACATCTTAAATTAACCCATTTCTATTTGTCTATGTATTGCCATATGGGTGTGGCATTACCTCATTTTCTACATTTTTTGTTTTCTTGTTGGCTGGCTGGCATCTGCAGACTGAAACTTTCCTCTTCCCAGAATTCTCCTAGCCTGGTTACCCTGCCTATACTTTCTGCCAGGCTACTGATCAGTCAGCATTTTATTAAATCAATGGCAGTAACAAATCTTTACAAAGTACAGGAGCATTGTCACACAGCAAATATCACGTAAGTAGACACTGTAAGATGGTAGGGGAAATGTCACCATGTGCCATCCATAGACAAAAAGATATAGGCAATTAATAACTGCTTAGGGAAATTAATCTTCCCCAGGAATAAGCCCCATCATAGGTTATCCAATACCAATGGCCAGCCTTGAAAGTGTTAAAAAAATACAAAATGAACTTAGCAGGTTGTATTTATATATTTGTTCTTACGTCTGTGTAACAATGACAATTAAAGAAAAAGGGACCATGAATTTGAGAGGGAGTGGAGGGAGCATAGGCGAAACTGCAGGGAGGAGATGGAATTACTGAATATATATAAACTTCAATTCAATAATTAAACATATTAATTAATTGATTAACTAAATGATATATTAACAAATTAAATAATTAACGATGTTATTTTCATTAAAAATAAAATATTTTTAGAACTCCATCCACATATCATTTTTCTACTGTAATCCTAATATCAACATTCTACCAGTATTCCTTTCAAATGACTTCCTAGAAAGCATATAACATTTTGAAAACCAAAAAACTTACATGCTTAATTTTGAGAAAATGAGAGTGTCAGAAACTGTAATATCTTTATGAAAGTCTTTTTCTTTTAATTTATTTTGGACAGAAATCTGCCATTCTAAGAATAATTTTGTGGTTAGCCATATATGATTTGGTGTTTCATTCTAGGCACTGAAATCTGGGGGCCATTCATGTGTGCTATATTTAGGTTAGCTCACAAACCATCCCATATGTCTAGTAGAAACCAAAAGATATATTATAGTCTTGTAGCAAGGTTACTTAAAATAAGACATTTATTTTACTACTTATTATTGTCTGGTATTTCTGTAGCCAGAAATTACTTGGTATGATGAATGCACTAAGCATTATAACAATAAATATACACTCAATATGAACAGATACATATAGACATTGAAAAACTGTACCATTATATATCTTAACATATATGTGGTTGGGAATCGGCCAAGGAAATTTGTTATCCACACCATTTCATTTGGTCTGAAACCATGATCTCATTTGGTTTCAAAGGCAACATTTTTAAGCAAAGTTAAGGTATATGGCTGACAAATATGGAGAAAAAAAGAGTTCTTTACAGGCCACAGGCCGAATCTTAGTCTATGTTCAATGTGTCACCACACCAAAGGGCACACTTTAGCTCAACTGAGATTATGAGGCTAAATCAATACAAATGCCACCCTGACTAGAAGGAGGTAAAAAAAAAAAAAAAACCTAAAAGAAGATTGCCTAAAGTCAGAGTCTAGTGTGTGTCCATTTTAGGAACAAAAAGACAGTCTGTTCTTTGTCCCACAAAATGTGCATATCTTGATATTCGTTGTTAATTCTGACCAATCAATTTGTGTTTTTTCTCATCACGACCCCTGGCTTTTGAGATTAACATGGCATTAAGCCTACAGAGTTAGTTTATTTATGTTTTATTTTTCCCCTGGAAATAATGTGCACAGAAGAGCATCTTTCTTTTGAGCAGTATAATGCTTTTGTAATCAATACCACAGAAAACACATGGGATTATCATTTCTAACATTCAAAAATATTCATATAATCAGCATTGAAAATGTTGCTTTCTAGCTTTTCAAACAAGTCTCAGACCTACACAAGGCTTATGCATATAAAACTATTGAGGGCATGGTTGTTGGATTTGCTTGAAACAGTCCTCTAGTATCCTTCTGGAGAAAAGGCATTCTTTCTCTATAGTGGCAATAGAGCCTAAATCTCTGGGAGGTGAGCCCAGTAACCTGACAGAGGCCCTAGTAATCACTTTCCTGTGCCAACTCATTTGATTTTCACAACCAATCTTGAGGCAATTAAGGTAGAGCATTATAGTCTTCATTTCTGGGATGAGAATAAAAAGAGAGGAAGTGATTTGCCTAAGGCTATACAGCTGTTTATTGCTACAGCCAACCCTCTATCCTAGGCCTCATGATTCCCACATGTTGCTCATGTCAGCACACATTTGCCTAGCCAGTTTCGAGAAGTGACACAGATGAGCTGTGCTCTTGCTAGAAATTAGCCACGTTTCCATCAGTCAGCTGCACTGACCTTGCTTTAGGGATGAATACATTCTTAAGGATGCCTTGGTTCTTGTCTGTGTCAAGATAATTACAGATGGTCTAACTAGAATAAATCAGGAAAATGTAATGTGATGACAACTTAGATTCAGGTGATTTGTGGGACTATTCCAGCTCTACATGTCTACTTCCTTATTTTTCATTTGTCACCATTCACTGTTCCCTGGTGAGTCAAATAAACATTTCCATTTCTTCATTTTTGTCTCACTCCACACTTGGTTGTCTGCCTCAGTATTCTAGTTCTTAAAATGGTATAATTTCTACCAAGTACACTGGTAAGTATTCTTCCCTCTACCTGCCTTTTCTTTCTGTACTATAGAAATAAATTCTAATTTGTCACCTGTCATTGCTAGTGACAGCCAACAATTCCATATCCAGACTGGAATCGTTTCTAAGAACCTAGGAACCACTGAACATTTCAGTTTTGAAATTTGTTAATCCAAAGCTTTGTAGTTCTCTTTCTAAGATTCCTGAAGTTACTAGAGACTATATTACATTTCCATTGGCATGTGCTGGAGAGTCAGCCAAATAAGGTCCAGATGAAAAGAATAAAGAACAAAACTTTGTATCAGGGTAGGAATCTAATATAGAAGCAAAATTAGCAAATGTTATGTTTCTCATCCATATCTACCCTCCAATCAGAGCTAGATAAGAAAAGTGTTACTTTTATCCTATTATCTGATAATTTCAAATGTAAAAGTAATTAATACAATAGCCTGTCATGATAATTGAGCACTACTCAAAACATATTAGCTGTCAAAATACATCGCTAAGGCTGAGAAGGGTCCTTGTCCATTTCCTGATCTTCTCTATAAAATTTAGAATATCTTGCCTATTTATATAATTACCTCTGAGATTTCTGAAATTTAGCACAATCATCAAAGTCGGCATACATTATGACAGCTATGTGGAAACAAATTCTAAAATAAATCTCTAGAATGGTAGAAGACTAGTCCTTGAAGTATATTAAGTTTATATCTTAGTTTTTAGTACACAGAAAACAATAAAGAAAATGAATCCGAGATGGGTGCTCCTCTCACAGCAATTCTCAACCTGTGGGTAACAACCCCTGTGGGGATCGCATGTTGACTATCCTGAACATAAGATATGTACATTATGATTCATAACAGTAGCAAAATTATAGTTATGAAGTAACAATGAAATAATGTTATGGTTGGGGTCAGCACAATATGAGGAACTGTATGGAAGGGTTGCAGCAGTTGAGAACCACGGCTCCTAGAGGCTCACAATCTTTTTAATAAAGTCATACTAATAGTGTAATAGGCATTACTATAGTAATTTATGTGATACCTTATTAATGTAAAAAAAGTCAGATTATCAAATTAGACTTAGTGAATGATACGACTAAATTCAGAAAATTTCACAAACAAGAGTTTACTAAGTCGAAAAATGATTGAGGATGCACCATGGTTCAGAGGCACCAACTACAGTGATATGTTCCTTGATAAAACACATCACACGTGTATGATGCTATTACAGATTATATCAGTAACAGAGTAAATGAGGGAAGATCTATTTTGAGAGTTTTATAGCTTATAATGAGGTTTCGAGATTACATACAACATGGAGGTTTATGAGTATACTAGTCCATAGTAAATTTATATTTTATAAAAAATCATACTGACTTCCAAATGAAGGAAAGTCTAGGATAAAGGATAAAGTGATTAAAAGATGTGTCATTAAATCCAACTTGTCATATACGTGCTCTAGTTCCTGAAGCTAACAGTTCTGAAGGACAGAGACCAATATTGATGCAAATGAAAGATGGGGAAAAATAAGAACAAAGCATAAGGGGTCTATAAATAATAAGAGTAGAAGGAAAAACATGAAAAGAATATGAAATTAAATAAAGGTTTACTGAACATAAAAGAATATTTAATATTTTATGTGCTACATTACCTCATTTAATGTGTATAGAACCATAGTGAAGTAGGTATGATTACCGAAGATTATAGATGGAAAATCTACAGTAATTCGGCACTTTCTGGCCCAAGGTCATGTTAATGAAGTAAGAAAGATTCTAATCTTAAATACTTAGGTAGACTAGGCAAGAACAATAATAAGAACAAAGATATCAAAAGAGAATAGCAAGACAGGAGAGATTCCAAAGAGCAAGTGAAAGATCAAAAACAAAGAAGAAAATGGGGAGGGGAGGCAGGTTCCATTATTCAGTAACATTCTTATACATTAACATTAGACAAAACAATCACTGAAATTCTAGCCTATTATACAAAAATGCAAATGAGAATATGCTTGTCAATTAGACTGTGGTGTATATCTAGACATAAGCCTAATTTTTCTTTGGTTAACTAATGAAACTGACAATATTTGATCATTTTTGCCTGTGAAAACAGCATTCCATTATTGTCTTACCATACTAACTTTAAAGCAAAATGACTTCACAATCCAAGGTCACTTTCCTGACTTGAAGTCTTATCATTCTATGTAATCGTAGCTAGCAACTTACTCCAGGAAGCTGGGCCTGTGCCAAACTCTGCAGCTCTGCAGTGGTTGTTGATCAACGTTCATGGAAAGTTTTTTTTTCTTTTATTGAAAATGAATTTTTTATCACATAATAATCCTGATTACAGTTTTTTCTCCTTCTACTCCTTCCAGCTTCCCCTAACCCCATTTCAATCTGGATCTACTCCCTTCTGGTCTCTCATTAGAAAACAAACAGGCTTCTAAGGGATAATGATAAAATAAAATAAAATATAGAAGAAACTAACACCAGAATTAGACAAAACAAATGGAAGAAAAAGAGCCAAAGAAAAGACACAAGAATTAGAGATGCACTCATTTGCACACTCATGAATCCCAAAAAAATCACTAAAGTGGAAGCCATAAAATATATACAGAAGACCGGGTGTAGACCCAACAGGTCCTGTACACTGCCTGTTGCATGCTACCTCAGTCTCTGAGTTCACATGAACTTTGCTCATGTTGACTTAGAGGGCCTTGTTTTCTTGGTGTCCTCCATACCTTCTGGCTCTTATGCTCTCTGCTTACTCTTTCAGGTGTTTCTTGAGCTCTGAGGAGGAGAGAGATTTGATAGATACATCCCATTTGTGGCTGAGTGTTCCAATCTCTCTCTCTCTCTCTCTCTCTCTCTCTCTCTCTCTCTCTCTGTTCTATGAGTATGGCAGACTGTCATTAGGAGTAATTTAATCACTATTTTTTTAGAGCTGTAGTATTTGGTTTTACTATTTCTCAACTCTCTAATGTCTGAACTATCTAGCATCTAGTAGTGTCATGCATGAGTTCCATCTTGTGGAGTGATAGACTATTCTTAAGTGGAACAACCTAGCTGTAAAATTCCACTGGAGTTGGCATGAGGTAACTGGATACTTCTTTAGATCTTATTTAATGAGGATGTGTGGTGATGGTACTATGAGAAAGAGTTGTCAGAGTAATAGCTAAATTGGGGTGCGTAGCCTGAGAACCCCTGAAATGTGCATGCCTCTCACGCCAAGGCTCCTAACAGCATGCTGTTACACTTCTGCAAAAGGTAACTGCATTCAAGATCACTTCAACCTTGTTTTACAGAGCTTAAAATATAATTTTAAATTTTATACCAATTATTGGGTTAGTTCATAAAACATTTATTTCTTTAGAAGGTTCTTATTTCCTTGGCTAGACTGTGGTTTTATTCACAGGTAATAATCTTCAAGAAATGCTGCCCTGAGCTGAATCTCTGCATCACCCTGGTTCTTCTGCAACCAGTGGTTTTTAAGAATCCTTCTCTTTGAGGGCTTTCATTTTAGTGAACACTTGAGAAATGGAGAATGAAAGCCAGAGAGGAAACCAAAAAAGGAGACAGAAAAACAAGCTTTTATACATTTGATATGTTTCTGATTATCAAAAGTCCGTGAAAGGAGGAAAAGGAAAACAAAATCTCCCTTAGCAGATATAAATCATATTCTTTTCACTTTTTTCTTTTGTAATAAGTCATCACCTACTTGGAACAGAACTTGGATTCAATTTTGAGCACTAAAATTTTAGAGCTGAAAGGGACGCTAAGTACTATTTAGATTTACATTTTATTTCTTAGTTAAGAAGGCAAGAATCTCAGTATCTATGTTGGTCAAGATAAGTCAATAATGGTGCTTAATGTTTTATCCCAATGATAAGCTATAATGTCTTATTTTGTGCTCATATTTGATAATAATAAGAGCATATTTGTGAGCAGTTACTAAATACTTTTATCGACTCTTACAACAAGATTTAATTACTATTTTAAGATGAAGTTTTGCATATGATCAATTTGAATTCCAGAAAGGTGTTGTTTCACCTAGCGAGTCAGTCTGTTTTTGTAATTGCCCATTTATTTAGTGTGTGTGTGTGTGTGTGTGTGTGTGTGTGTAAGAGAGAGAGAGAGAGACAGTGAGAGACCATGTGTGTGTGCATGCATGTGTGTTTGGTCCATGTGCACTTGTGTATGTGCATACAAGCTCCTATGCATGCACAGAGGCCAGAGGATTATGTCTCTATCATTGTCTCATGATTCTCTTTAGACTGGGTCTGAAACAGAACCTGGAGCTTGCAGTTCAACTAGGGTACCCTGACTGGCCAGCAAGCACCAGCAAATCTCCTGTGTCCATTGCTAAAGGTTCTAGGGCTACAGATGGGAGGCTGCAATGCTCAACTTCTTTTCATGAGTGCTGGAGAGTTGAACCCAAGTTCATAAGCTTGTGTGGCAATTGCCCTTACCCAGTGAGCTATCTCCTTAGCCTCACAGTGTTTTATGTTTAATTATTCTGCTATATAGGACATTGTATTTATTCTTAAGTTCATAATGTAGCTCCCCAGTTGTATATGAATAACGGAACCACTTAAACCATGGCAGAAGGAATTAAAGGTGTGTGTGTTTCTAACTAAGGTTGATAATGAGGACACAAATTGGCAGGTGATGAAATGAATTTGTAGCATAAAAATCTCTTTGGTTAAATTTGATGGCTCTTATTGAGTGCTCTGGATAGACCTTTCTTCATAGTAGTAATATTCATCCATTTGACTCAATTTTTCCTCAAACTTCTTTTTTTAATACACTAAGCTGTTATAACAACTTCATAGTAAATAGTCCATGACAGTTTCATGGGGAAATGTTAAGTGTTTACCAAGTTCGGTATTTCAGCCTCATTGCTTGAATGCACAAAGGGTGTAGCTTGATCTGCCCACCGCTCACCCCACTGACAGAAATATAGTGGGTGTCCACAATAAACAAGTTATCATCACTTTTATCACAGGGGAAAACAGCAGACTGGATTAATTCAGGTCACCACATCCCTCCTCTCTGCCAGTCACTCACTGTGCCACACGCACAGGAAGATACAGAGATAAGGGACAGCCCTTCCCTTTGAGGGTCCCTCCCAGAGTTATGATGACAGAGTTATAAGGAAGAAACTAACTTGTGGGGCAGAAGAGCAAACTGTGGAAAGCAAGTACAAGGAATACACGATGGGCACACAGCACACTTAGAAGTGATTCCTTTTTGCTTGAAAAGCCAAGGAAGCTTCAGTGATCAGGTTTAAGTAGAGCTTGGACTTGAAGAATGAGTAGATTTCACAGGTACTGATTAGAGAAACAGAAAATCTGGGTGGGTGGGGCACTGAGAACCAAGGCCAGAAGTAAAGACATATCAGAGCATATTATGATAAATCTTTGGTTAATAGAAGTGCAAAAAAAATAAAACTGAAAATGAATAGACACCTGAACATGAGGAGCCTAAAATGTGTAGCTGAGGAATTTCCCTTTGTTATTTTGGAATTTGGAAGGTATTTAAGAATGTAAAAACAGGAATGGTAAAACTTTGTGATAACAGTTTAGGGGTGCTGGGAAAGCACTGGCTGTTCTTTTTGAGGACCTGGATTCAATTCCCACCACCCACATTGCAGCACCCAGTGGTCTGTAACCTTAGTTATATGGGATCTGATACTCTGCTCTGACCTCCATGGACATCAGGCAGACATATGATACATTTTCAGACATGCAGGCAAAGCCCTCATTCACATCCATTTTAAAAATAAAATAAAATCTATCTGTCATCATTGCATAGATGGATTGAAAAGGAGAGGGCAGTAATATTAATTGGGGAGCTGCTATGTTGAACAGTCCATGGATGCCACCTAGGTAGAGTTGCGATTAGGAAAATCAGTTAGAAGGTACTTCTACAAGTATCTAAGGAGGTACCTTCCTAAATTTCACCCACAACTCACTCCCACAGTTTTCTAACTCTACCTTATTTCCAGAAAGTCAAGAAAAAGAATAGCCTGATATTTGAAGTCCTATAACTAAACACTCAAGAAAACGCCCTTCTTTACCACTACAGTCTGTGTATTCACTGCAATGTACTGCATGAAAACTGGATGTGTCGAGTTACAATGACAGAAGGAAAACTGTGTCAGCGGAATTTCATGACAAGTGTAAGTTGACAGTCACAGACTTACAAATGTCAATGGCACAAGGAAAGTGTGCCATGTAGTTGATCAACCCTGATCAGACCAAAGAAGAAATGGTAAAAAACTACTTGTGAGTTATGCTTTGTGCTTCATCTTTTATTCTTGTTATCCTGGGGTGAGCAGTTACTCAAAATATTCCATCTGGATAAAATCCTTTCAGAGGGGAGAGGGGTTTTATAATACACATGTGTGCTTGAATTGCACAGTCCTGCAATTCAAAGTGAAGATCCAGGGCAGAAAGCAACATTGTCTTCTCCAGTAAACAAAAGGGAGTGATCTACACATTTTCCTATGCACGTCTCCTGGTCTGCTATTAGATATATATGATTCATTCAAGGTGCCCCAAGAACAAAGGTTCAAGTGTTAATCCTACCAATGGCAGCATTATTTTCCTCACATTGCCACAGGCCTCTCCTCTTGAATAGGTAGGAAGGAAAACACTTAAGAGACAACTGCCTGCAGGAAGCATTATGCTTCACAGTGGCTTGCATTGCTCATGTGGGGCATTAGAAGAATGATGGCAGTTAAAATTTGTTTGCAAATCTGTTGCTTCCTGGTTTGCCTCTAAGAAAACACACCACCATCTGTCTCACTGGTCTTAAATCACATCCTGTCACTGGAACTCTAATGCTTGCTGTCGCTTTGTATTCTGCTTTCTGATTTCATTTTTGAAGAAGTCCAGCGGTTTTACTTTGAGCAGCTATATATCCCAACAATCGCAAGCAAACCAAAATCTTTTTTTTTTTTTTGAGACAAAGACACCTGAATGCACTGGAGAAGGTGTCTGCTATATTGAGTATAATGGGGAAAGTGCTGCTTGAAGTTGGGTAACAGAGCACAGCTACTGAACGTGGTCTCCTAGACCTTGACATCAGAACAAAGAAAGGATTAAGTAATAACAGCCATAGGAAGACCTTTCTCACCTTCATTCTACCTTCCTCTGCCTTCTTTTTTCTTGCATTGCAGAGGTGATGCAATTCATCCTTGAAAGTCTTGTCCTGAGTCTGCCACTAGTCTATTCTTTCTAAGACCTTTGCCTCTAGGTGGGACCATGGAAGCAGTATTCACAAGTAAGTAAAAGTGACTTTTGTCACCCTTGGGACAAGGGGCTTCATAGTTAATATGTCTTCTGTGTCCCCTCCTGTTAGTTGCCAATATAACACAGTCCAGACCTTATTGGAACCCTAGAAGATGGTCCGGGCACTTGATGAGAGGAGGCTGAGTCCCTGATGAAGGAATGCAGCAGAAGGTGCCTACAGTCTCACTCTGGACAGTCTCATGAAAAATATACTTTTAATGTCTAGTGACAGAAAGGAGAATTGTTATAGGGGTTACCCTAAGATAGTTTATATACATTCCCAGAGTCCTCAGAGAGAACTTTTATTTCTACACTTCCTGGCATTCTTTTACTAATCTCCATCTAAGACTGACCAGATCCTCTTACCTGGGCATCTCTTACAGTATCTATGTTCCAGTCCCATTTCATTTAAATTCATCATGTTCACTAGGCAAAATGATCTGGGCTACATGCTCAGCTCCCTGTGACTTGACAATATTTAATGAATTCTAACCCAGAATCTTGTGTACTAGTAGCAAATGAATTAACTCGATACCTTGATCTAGGTTGTCTGGAGGGAGTTCAGAATGTCTCATGTCTGTCACAGTGTCAACTGATGTCTAGTTAGGACAACTGGGTGAGGAATGAAGACATCATCTGATGGTTTTGGCAATTAGAAACACTAGAGTAATAACTCTACAAAACCAGGAAGTGAATCTGTCTTTTAAGTCAGGAAGGACCGAGTATAAATTGACTGCCATATGATGTTAAATTACTTCTCTGAGCTTTAATTTCCTTATCTTAAAAATTACAAGGAAAGGTAAGAAGAGCTTCTTTACTGGGTTGTTTAGTGAGTAAATGAGTCGTCATATGTAAATTACCTAGCATATTGGCTAGCATTTAATGACCACTCAGCAAATGTCAGCTATAATAATAGGGCACATACCACATTAGATCTTGTCAGAATGTCAGTAATCACTTTACTGGTGTGTGTCAGGTCCAAAGGAAACTCCCTTCCCCCAAATTCCAAAGGGAAGAAGGGACAAAAATCTATTCCTGCTTATTAGAATATCAAAGTAAATACAAGTAAATACAAGTCCCTGTTATACATTTCAAAGTTCATGCTGGCATCCTGGCTCTTCTCGCCTCCTCTCCTGCCCCAAATTCCCCCAGCTCATGGACTCTCCCCTTCAGCTACTCATTCATCTTATAACCCTGTTATTTTAACTATGCTCGCTCTCTTTGTCTTTCTCCATTTCCATCCTCTCCCTCTGTGCTCTGCCTCACTTGCCCCCTCTCTATGGCCCTCTGCTCTGTCTTTCTGTCTTTCTCTGCCTCTCCCTTCTCTTTCCCTCCTCAACTCCCACTTTGCTCCTGCTCCTGCTTATAGGTCTAGTCTGCTGGCCATGTTCAGTCTACTTCTTTCTGGTCTGGACAGTTCCCAATGCCTCTGGTTGTTCTCTTTCTCATATCCACAATAAAAGACATCTCCTTAATCATACCATGGAGTGGTCATGTCATCAGTTTATACAACGTGCAGGTGAGAAACAAGTGGATAAGTTAGGACATTTCTAAGATCACTTTCACAAATTAACTAGTTCAAGAAAACTTTTAAAGTTGCTACCCATGTGAATTTCCTTACCTATTGGACATAAAACTTGATTTCAGTGTGAATGTCCTCCTTTGAGGACATGCTGTTCTGCCAATATCTTCCCAGCTTTTGTCTCAGAGGCAAATGGGGAATAGACTTGCCCTATGTCTAGCCCTTTCAACCTAGCCACAGGGAGCTCAAGGGAACACAACTCCTCTGTCTCTAATGCTTTTGTGTTCCAGGCTGTGGATGTGTTCTTCTGAAGAGGACATTCAAGTTTCTAGCTTGGCTTATATTTATAAAGAAAACTAATGATGGCATGTTTCACAAGTCAAACCTTACTAAACTGCTTGAATATTATTAGAGGAGTCACTGAATACAATACACAAATCTGACATTTTCCCCATGAGTATCTTAATTCCTGGCTTTCAATTATTCAGGTTTGCATTCAGGCTTCAGATTAGTCATGGCAACTAGTTCCTAATCTAACAGCATTACAAAAAGCTTTCTTCCCCCCTTACTTCCCAGAGTTATAATCAAATCAATACCCACAATGCTGGCTTCCTGGCTTGGGGCTGAGCCAGCCACAGCCCCTAGAAGAATGGCAATGCTGAGGGCTTTGTTGTTTGTCATAGAAAGAGATCTCACTATTGATCACTAAGGCAAAGAAAAGCTGGTGGCAGGATGGAGGAGCTAATGGAAAGAGATGAGATAAAATCCAGCTGGGTGTCCCCGAGGTCATTCTGTGGATAACTGAGGAAGTTCGGGTGAGACTCTGAAAAAGTAAATAATAAAAAAAAAAATGCCAATTCTGCAAGCACCATACAGAGTAGCTGACAGCCCTTGCCGAACTCTGGAATATGCTATTTTTCCAATTGAATTATCTAATGATCAAACATGACATACCTCATGCTTACTAGCCTTTGTTCAGGAAATATTCTGAAATTTGCTACTCAGCTGGAGGCTAAGATTGTGTCCTTATTGGAAGATACATTTCAGCAGAAGTGTCTACGTGTTCTTACTGCTGTGCTGATAAACAAGACTTTACACAGGTGTGTTTGAGAAGAGTTCTCTAAATTGAAGTTGTTTTAATCACCCTATACTTCCTCCCTGCAACATAATATAGTCAGATCACACCCGTTATCTTCATTTAGGATTTAGTCTCCACTGACATACTTGAAGATTTTAGTCTGTTGCTGACCTGGAGTGTAGTGATATTTTGTTTGTGATCTGACAAATAAAGTGTGCCTGAAGATCAGGGTGTAGAGTGAGCCACCAGTTAGCCATAGAGAGGCCATACAGTGCTTTAATCCCAGCATTCCAAAGACAGAGTTAGGAGAAGTTCGGTGAGTTCAAGGCCACCCTAGGCTACACAAGATTGATCTAGCTTAAAAGTGAAACAGAGACAAGTGGTGGTGGCTCACACATTTAATCCCAGTATCTGGGAGTCACACACCTTTAATTCCAACACTAGGGAGGTGGAGACAAAAAGGGATTTGGCTGAGTGGAGAGAAGAATATAAGGTGGGCGGGGACAGGAACTCAGTGCAGTCTGAAGACATAGAGACAGGATACCTCATTCGGTCTGAGCACTGGTAGAGGTAAGAACTTGTGGCTGGTTGCTCTGCTTCTCTTATCTTTCAACTCTAATATCTGACTCCAGGTTTTGATTACTAAGACAAATTAGAAATCGTGTTACACTGGAATCCAGGAGTTAACAACATAAAAACAGGGACAAACCGGGGAGGAGGGAACGAAGTCCTTTTTCCTTTTTAGGAGGATTTCTTTAGAAACATCAACTGTTTCAACACATGCATTTTACTGACCATAGCCAATGCATTATACTGGGCATTTTTCAAATGTTATCACATTGTACTCCAAAGAACGCCTTTTGACATTGGTATTTCTATCTCCCTTACAGAACTGTAGAAACTGACTATCAGAGAGATTAAGTAAATTAATGAAGTTCAAAGAGTAGATGAGGGATATCCTAGGCTCCACATCAGAACTTTACTCCTTTAATTCCTCTATATTGATGGAGGAAGGTCATTGGCTAATAAAGAAACTGCCTTGGCCCTTGGTGGGTGAAGTAAACAGAACAGAATGCTGGGAGGAAGAGGAAGTGAGCTCATATGCCTTAGCTCTTCTCTCTGGGGCAGATGTGATGAAGCTCCAACCCAGGATGGACGTAGGCTAGAATCTTCCCGGTAAGCGCACCTTGGGGTGCTACACACGTTATTAGAAATGGGCTAGTCCAGATGCGAGAGCCGAGAAGAGGTTAGATATAATGGGCCAAGCAGTGTTTAAAAGAATACAGTTTGTGTGTCGTTATTTTGGGGCATGAGCTAGCCAGGAGGCAGGGAGTTGGGTGGCTGGAACACAGCACGCAGCTCCTACTGCACTATCTTCCTAATTTGGAGCAAGAATGTAAATAATTCTCCCAGTGTATATCTAAGTTTTACATGGGGCAGGGAGGGAAACCCCAAATGTTCTAATCACTACATAGAGTTCAGTCTTGGCAGCCCCAAACCACAGTGTGAATTTGGGGAATCCACTTTCCTTTTCTAGAGCCTGTGAATTTCAGAAGCTGATGCAGGATATTTTCGATGTCCTTTTCACCTCCAGAAGTTCGCTGTTACTTTTAAGTTCCTAAGAGAAGTAAGCACCTTAATATGTAAAATGCTTAAAATCCACCCAGATGCCATTCAATGCCACATGCCTTTCACAAGTTCTAAGAAGATGGATCTTTCCCCACACTGAGAAGTTATGAAATGAATCCTGTACGGAGCAGACATGAAACTGATCACTTAGAAGTCTTTCCATGCAAACCTTTTGGCCTGAGACTACAAGCCAGCACATGCTGTTCTGGTTTCAATAATGTCAACTGAACAAGTGGGCATAAATTTTCACCTTTCACTTGATCATTTTGACTGCCTTGTCTAAATGCCCTGTCCAATACCATGATATCCTATGGAAAATGGCTTCTTTTGCTTCCAACTGGTCTTTTCGAAAGCAACAAAGATGCTCAGAAAGACCTGTCATTAACCTGGGAATAGTTATGAGCAGGATGCCAGTGACATCTCAAAAGCTGTGTCTCCCCGACCCCCTCCCCAGCTCTGCTGTACTTTGAGAAAATGATCTGGAACACCGGGCTCTAAAAGGAGTTGTGCTTCTGCATACCCAAATGTGGTTCAAAAGGCATGCAAATAAATATACATGAACTGAACTGAAACAGCTGGGGAGTTCTCAACAGGGACCTCTAATGACCTCTGAATTGGAAGGTCCACAGCTGATCAAGGAATCATTACTAAGATTAAAGGCTTAGACCAAAACCACTGTGAGACTTAAACTACTGAATTTGCAATGTTGATGGCATAAACTAGAAAGTACTAACTAGCCATATTAATTTGCTGCTTGAAAGTCATAGGACACAGAAATGCTGAGTTATTTCTCTCCCCTTTTCTATACCTGCAGTCGGTATTCTGCCGCTGAGCTTTAGCAGATAAATGACTTTGTTTCCCAGCCCGCATTATTGTTGATGCAGGGGAGTAGTCTTGCCCTTTAGGTAAGTGGTTTAAAGCACATTGCTCAAGAACTAGGTAGGAGTTTGAGTTCAATGAAGAGTCCATTTCAGGAAACGACCACTGAGCATGCCAGAATCTCAGGACAAAGTATAAAAGGCTGAACTACTTGAAGACAAGAGAAAGCGGTTGGTTGTATGGCTTACCCTACAAATGGTAGTTGTTGAATAGCATGATACCCACTGATCTAACATAATTTCAAGCTTCAGCTCAGTTTATAACAGAGTTGCTACCTTGCAAAGGGTAGGAAGCCAGGACCATATAATGTGACACAATGGGATACTCAGAGTCCTAGCTTCACTACATTCAACACTGCATGCTATTACCGTTAATTCAGATTTCTCAGGGCCATAGGTCCATCTGTTTTTTTTTCCACATTTAAATTTATTCATCAAGATATACACAACTCAGAGCTAGGCATGGGAGCAAACATGTTTCATCTCGGTTCAGCTGAGGCAGGAGTATGAAAAGTTTAAGACTTACTTGAGCTACATCATAAGGCCCCGTGTCGAAGCAAGGCAGAGCAAAATGAAACAAAAGAGCAGCTTACAAATGTCAGCAAGTAACAAGAGTGGCAAAATCCCAACCAGACATCTCTTGCTCCAAATGAAACCTCCAGTTCTGGAAATGGGTTACCTCTAATTGACTTTTTGGACAAAGTGTTCCCATGGAAACCCCCCCCAAACAACCCAGGCTAATGCCAAAGCTATTGGTTGCTTTCCATGAACTGATAGTAAGACTTGATTGCTGAAGGCAACACCTACACAGTGCACAGGAGATGGAGAAGTCAACCTATGCCTAAAATCAGTCGCCCTCTTATACACAAAGGATATGGAAGCAGAGAGGGAAATCAGAGAAGCATCACCTTTCACGATAGCCACAAACAGCATAAAATATCTTGGGGTAACTCTAACCAAGGAAGTGAAAGATCTATTTGACAAGAACTTTAAGGCATTGAAGAAAGAAATTGAAGAGGATACCAGAAAATGGAGGAATCTCCCCTGCTCTTGGATTGGGAGGATCAACATAGTAAAAATGGCAATTCTACCAAAGTCTGTAGAGGTCCATCTGTTTAAAATCATTATTTCACTGATTAAGTCCAAGAATTCCTTACATCTGCTCCTACATATGTCCAAGTCATTCTAGAGTCAGAAGTCAAACTTTCTGCATGGCCTTGGGCATAACCATTAACCCCTCTGAGTTCTGTCAAATTAAAACAAGATGTTAATCATCAAACCTACTAATGGTATTCCTGGGTCTATTAAACCACATAATTCATACAAAGTGTTAGCCTAAAAACTGGCACAGAGTAACTTATGCCAAAATAATACTAAAATACATAAACCATTTTATGTTTTTGGGCAAATTCTCTTCCCCTTGAAAATGTGGTTAATAAAAGTAAACAGAACTCTGTAGCCATGATTCAAGCTAATTGGCAGCCTAAATATAACAGCCTACCATCAAGAACTCAGGAAATATACTGGGATAAAACACGATGACAAGAGAAGAAAGACATTCTTGAGATAAGAATTGCAACTGAAGTTCAAAATATCACAAAGAAGCATGGCATACACACTCATTGCCAGAAAGAAAAAATAGGCTAGCTACAGTTCTCATTAATGTGACCAAATACATGATAAGATGCTAACATAAGGGTTTATTTAACTCACAGTTCCAGAGAACTCCATTTCATCAAGGTGGGGAAGTCCAAGTGGCCAGAGCAGGAAACAGCGAATACACTGCACCAGCACTCCAGAAATAATGAATGCAGGTGCTCAGTCTGAGTTCCATTTTGTATTCAGTCCAAGATTCCAGTCCAGGGAATGCTGCCACTCACATTTAAGGTAAATCTTCCTACTTTAATTAACCTACTCTAGGAAGTCTCTCACAAACATATCCAGAAGTTGTTTTTATGGTTATTCTAAATGTCATCGAGTTGACAATGTTCATTAACCATCACATAGAACAATAGATGTTTAATAAAACTAGTGCCAGGTAATATGCAAAAATGTGAAAGAAAGGTCATTTAAATTTAATGCCCAGAGAAGATGCTATTTAAAATAGGATGTTAGTCCTATTTTGGAACATAGTGAACATTTCTGCTCTGAAAACGTCTATTGCCTGTTTCTGGCCCTATAACCCTGTTGACCAGGCTGCCAGAAATCTTCCCAGAACCAACCAACAGTTCCTCTTTTTTAGAGTAACAATATATCCTCTGTAGTGGCATTTCATTTGTATTTTAATAAATAAAGCTTGTCAGAAGATGAGAAAAGTTAAATAGCCACAGTCACTGCTGCCCTACAGACCAGGCAACAATGACACACACCTTTAAGCCCAGTAGCCACATTATCTTGCTATAGAAACAAGGCAGTAGTGGTGCAGAATCCCAGAACTAGAGAGGATTATAAAACAGGAAGAGACAGCAGGCAGTCTGTTAACATTTTGAGCTTTCCTGGAGACAGGATTACCATTTTCAGACTGAGGTCGAGGTAGGAGCCAGTGGCTGGATGCTTTGTCTTTCTGGTTTTCAGGTTGAACCCCAATATCTGTCTCTGAGTTTTTAATTGAATGTGCTACAATCCTCTTTTATAGAGTAACAGTGTATAAAGGGATAAGATCCAGGAAATGTGGCGTATGGACAAGTCAGGGTCGATGACGGACTATTTTTCCTTTCTTCTTCCTAACCTTAACATCTCTAAAATTTGCCTTTGATTTCACACTTCTTATAGAAGTGTTAACATTTTAGGGTTGTTTTTAATTCCTCCAAAATCTTCATATTTTGCTGGCCAGGACATAAAATTACTTTCTAAATTTTGAAGCACATTGTGTATTGAAGAGATTAAAGGGAAATATCTACGTATCAGGGGACCCTAGGAAAGGGTGAATTTCCAAAACAATTCAAAAGATGAACATTGCTTCATTTTTTGTTTAAATGAGGATGAGGTTAGTTGTTCCACAAAATGGTAGTCCACAGGGGATACAAAATATGGATTCCAGAAATAGGAAGCATTTCCCTGTAGCTGTGTCATAAAATACCCTGCAGCTGAAGGGAGTGGATTAAAGGAGGGTTTGGGTCATATTAAAAGACAAGCTGTGCACAAAAAGACTGTCAGAAGATTCAGAAGCAAACTGCTTCACATGATTTAAGAAGTGCTTGGCAATTTTTTACCGTTAATCAACAGCTTTCAAACAATGGGATTGCTGTCAGGAGTTTTTGATAGAAGTGTTTCTGGAGAACCCAAGAAAAGAAATCATAGCACCTCCAGAGCACTTGGAGCATCACTAAAATGCAAAGCTCTTGAGTCCTAATTAGGCTTTCACTGGATAGGTGAGACTCATATTGAAAAAAAAAATGTATGGTCTGAATCTAGGTCTTGAAATTTGAAAAAAGGAAACTTGGCTCAGAGCAGTGATAGTAACACACTTGTCACCCCAAGTATTGGGAGGTTCAAAAATTAAAAACAGAAACAAAGCATAGCCATAAGATTCTTATATTAGGTAGGGCAAGGAAGGAATAGGAGACCAGAGGGCAGGAGAAAAGAAAGAACAAAGTACTTAGCTCTTCCTTGGTTTTAAGTACTACTCGTATTTTATGCTTAAAGAAAAAAAAAAAGATGTGGTGACTGGTGACCCACTTACAATTGTGACTGCCTTTCAGTCACAACTTTTGTATTTGACTTTGCTCCAAAAAAAAAAAAAAAAAAAAAAAACCCTGCATTTGCTGATGGCACTTCTGAAATTTCACGTGAGTTCAAACAACATTACCTCTTCTTCAAGAATCTATGGACATTGTCTGTAGGTGTGGGTGTGTGGGTGTGGGTGTGTGTGTGGGGGGTGTGTGCACGCGCGAGTGCGAGTGTGCATGTGTGTTTCCTGTGCCTTCAGGATACTGTAGATAGCCTGTAGGTAGCCTTAACCTTCCTGACATAAATGAAAAGATAGTCGTTGTGAACTGCTTAAACACAAGCAAGATTTTGTAGGTAGCTCATTTCTTGCACCCAGAACTGATACTGCCCTGTAAAAATATTCTTTCCCTTCCCATGAGTTTTAAACATTATAAAACCTGAGTTAGCTTAAGCACTGATATTTTTATTTTTTTTTTTATTTTTGGTTTTTCAAGACAGGGTTTCTCTGTGGTTTTGGAGCCTGTCCTGGAACTAGCTCTTATAGACCAGGCTGGTCTCGAACTCACAGAGATCCACCTGCCTCTGCCTCCCAAGTGCTGGGATTAAAGGCGTGCGCCACCACTGCCCGGCATGATATTTTTAAAGTATAAATCAAGTCAAACATTTTGAAATGGAAAAGAATTATCTATATCAAATCTAAGAATATGATGTTCAGTACCATTCAGCAAAATTTGTTTTAGCTAAATGCATGTATATATTGCATTGCATGTATATAATACATACATAAATATACATGTATTTAGCTATATATATTTAACTCTACAAATACGTATATATTCAAACTGCAAAAGTATTTTCTAAGTGTGAGTCACAGTTGTAGGTTTAAAATACACTGGTGAGTATTTAAACCATGATTAGGTTGACCTCAAACCTGCTGCCACAGTCATTTCCCTCTAAGAATTTCATTGAATTAATATAATTAAAATCGTAAATGAAAAGGTTTCCTTCAGAAGAGAAATAATATTGTTTTGACTCAAAATGTCAGTGATCTCATACTGAAAAAGACACGTGACTCCTTCTATGTTTTTCTGCTTCTTTGTTTCCATACGAAACATTTGCCTAATTAGCAGTCATTAGTTTCAGAAATGCTTTGCTGGCAGTTTTCGCACATATACAATAGAAACATACTTATTCAGGCAACAATAAATAGACTCAGTAGGTTGTACATATATGTATATATATATATATATATATATTTGTTTAAGAAAAAGAGAGGAAGCCATGAATTTGGATGAGACTACATGTGGGCTGGACCTGGGAGAGGTAGGAGTGAGAAAGGGGAGGCGAGAAAACAATGAAGAATAAAAAGAAGAAAACATTTTAAAAAGAAAGAAGAAAGAAAAACTGGAAATGATAATGACATCCATGTCAAAGAGATGTGAGCATTGGTATAAGACAGTTTGATGATGACAAACAGATTTTGTGTTCTAATAAACTGATAATAGCTGACAACTGAAATAGAAGCATACTATTGGCAAATATTAAACAATACTTAATATTATTTCTTTTCACGTGCTCTCCCTATAAGTTCCTTTTCAGACTCAACATACTGTGATTTTAGCCAAGCCAATCAGTGGGAAATTTAGAAAATTATTTCTAAGGAATCCAGGATTTTACCAGGCATCCACTTGCTTGGGCTAAGGTATTGGAAGTGGTTACAGTGAACAAGTGAGATATCACTTAGAAAACACAATTATGGCTGTAGGTGCAGGAGAGAAATTTAATCATGGTAAGAGTAACTGTATGACTGATTCACTAAACCTTGACCATCGACAGCAGGACCCTAACCGTATTGTTACACCGATTGCACTAGTTGAACAAGTCCCCACTGTCTCTGAGAGAAAACCCAGGCTTGATGTATCCTTTAAGATCAGCTCATTCCAGCTATTCTCATTCAGATAACCTATAGTCTAGACATACCATGCCACAGACATTTCAACAATGTGTGGTGAGTGCTTATCTTCTACAATATTGTTCATGTCAAACTGCTTCACAAAAGTGTCTTTATTAGCTTTTATGTCCACTGAAATTATGGGATCTCTTTAAGACCCAGATGTAAAAACATTTTCCCCATCATGTGTTGCCTGGCAGTAGTCCCTTCTGGAAAACCTGTTCGCTTCTAGTGTATGTTCCTATAGTACTTGGCAACAAGGCCAAAAAAGCTATTATCCAGTATTGCAATTATTTATTTCCACACCCATCTCTTCTAATGACTACTTTTTATTAACAATGATTATATGTGACCTAAACAATTGCCTCCTTGACAAAAATCTCTGTCTTAGGAGAAGGTTCTCGCTGCATGTATGCTGTGTGAATAGAAATGGGGGAAAATAGCTGAAAGGAGACAGAAAGAACATATTGTAACCTGAAATTAATAGCATGAATGCTATTTTCCTTCCTTGTCATCATAAATTCCATGAAAGCAGGTATCATATCTGTCTTATTCATCAAAGTAAGCAACTAGCACAATTCCTAGAACACTATAGGTACACCAAATGATTTAAATGAGTAAGAAAAGGCTAGATTTCCTAACATCCACACAACTGACAGATAATTTTTCCTTGTTGTTCTCTTAGGCACTGAAGGATGTTTAGTGGGATACCTTATATACCAAGAAGTTCCCAGTAACACTACTACCATCACCATCATCTTCAATTGTTAATGACCAAAAATGGTTTCCATTGTTGCCAAGTGATCCCTGGGAAGTAAAGCATCTCTAGCTCAATAAACCTGGCCAGGAAAGATTGCTGCTGGAGGACAGCTAAACGAAATTCTATGTGCTGTTTTAATTAGAAAATCTTTTCCTTCTACTAGCTTCTAGCATCACAAGAGAGAAGAATGAGAGGTGACCTACTGTGCCTGAAATGAGACAGTTTTCCTAGGAACTTGGCACTCCTGTTTTCATCCTGCTCCCTTCTGCCTAGCCAGCTGAAATTCGATTGATCAAAGAAGTTTTTTTTTTTCTTTTCACCTGATTCCACATCATGCTTTACCTGCTAGAAAGAAAAATGCTATGTTGGCTGTGAATTCTATTCTTCATTTTGGAATAGCTATCTACCATCCATTGTTTTTACTAATGTCTTGATTCCTGTAGCTTTAATTCAGGCCTTCTTGTATTTCCATTCCTAAGCCTCGTATTCTATTCTCAGGATTTAGGTCTCCAAAAGATACTCAGGTACTGAAAGCTATGACAAAACCCACTTTTGCCATAGTCTTTACCTTCAAATTTGATGTTTAGGGAAAAAAAGTTAGAGGAGTCACTTACCTACAGATTACACGAAGTGGAAAAATGTTTAGAGGTTATTTATTGTGTCAAAGAGAAAATATATTATCAAAGATGACAGCTATTGAGTAGTAGACCTGGAATAATGGGCCAGATCCCATAATTCCTGTCTAATAAAGAATCAAAAAAGGAAAAGTAATACTCCTTCAAGAAATCATTGCAAGTTACCCTCTGAGATAAAGTTGATCATTTCTGCAGTCTGTCAGGTGGGATTGTAATGTGGACATATCTCAGTTCTCTGTACATGGCAATGAGTCAATATGTAATTCTGGAATGAATAACTGAATGCTGTTATATCACCTTAGGGGTCCTGCTAAAAGGATCTATGTGTTAGGTCTTGCTTTCTCCATTTCTGGAATTCAGTCAGCTATAACTGACCGAGAGTAAGTAGGACTCAAGAAATGTCCTGCTTTTACTTCAACTAGTTGTCAGGTTTTAACACAACACCTAAAATTCTGAAAGTTATCTCCTAAGCTCTTGGTGTGACTATTTTCTCCTTGGAGGACTTCCTGTCCACTTTCAAGCATATATGTTTTTCAAAGCATTGTGGTCCATAACACAAATACCTTTACAGGTCATACACACACAACACTAAATCATTGAACAAGGAAATTTATTACATTACTCATGACAGATACCTCATTAACTTTTCATAAAGGATCTATATTAATAAAGTCACTACCTGTTCCAAAGAGGAAGTATTGGCCATGGTAGCATAGCATAGGATAATGCACTCACTTAAGAAAATGTAAAGTTCAAAGTGTCATGTCATGTATAAAAAGGGATAGATGTCATGAGATAGGTGACTAGTTTTAACAAAATATTATATAGATCAAACCAGCAGGCATTATTGGTTCTCCCTGTCTTTACAACTGTAACAATGTTTATAATTATTATCTGGTTGCCTTGTCCATTAAACTTTGTAATGAAGCTCATAACTCTAGAATTAATTGGATGTGAGCATATTTGGGGATTTTGTTTACCATTTCCAACACTAGACACTCAGTGGTTTCATGTTTGAGTGTTTCCCTACAGTGCAGTGATTCTCAACCTGTGGGCCACAACCCCTTTAGGAGGCTCAAACAACCCTTTTACAGGGGTCACCTAAGACCATTGGAAAACACAGAAAAATTTATTATGGTTCGAAATACCAAAATTACAGTTAGGAAGTAACAAAGGCAATAATTTTCTGGTTGGAGGTCACCACAACATGAAGAACCATATTAAAGGGTTCTTGCATCAGTAAGGTTGAGAATCATAGCTATATTGTCTCACCTGGATTTGTTCAGTACCCTAAAATGCTAGACTTTCTCTGAGATTCAGTAAATCTTTTCATCCCTGTATCACACTGGCCTTTCCCAGACTGGTATAAAAATTATTTTTTGAGTGATAGAGTTTCTAAACTGTATGAATCTATAAAATATCATGGGAAGTTGGTATATTAATATAAATGTAGGATTTTGCAAAAAATGCTTAAGAGACCAGATAATTAGAGCATTTTTTGTTTGTTTGGACTATATATGGTTAGCATAAGGTCACAAGGTGCTTTCTTTCAAGACAGTTCTGCAAAAGGGAGAGGATTATAAAATTTCCAAGAAAAGAAGAGTCTGCAGAAAAATACTCTGATTGCCTTACTACTTGACCTCCAGAAAAGCATTTTTTCTTTTCTCTATGTGGGCAAAAAGCAGCGGCTGGAATTCTGAGCATGCTTTAACTATCATCTAATGGTTTTAGGACTGCATCATGTCATTGTTTTTGAGACAAAAGTACAAACCAGATGCTGAGCAGTTGATGAAAAGTTAGAAAAGACATTAATGGTCTTATCCAGTATTGTACCCTGAGTACTACAATACAGATCTGCCTGGCAAGATGCACTACTGGTGAAATAATGCATGATGGTTTTCTTTTTGAACTTGGGAAGGTTACAACTTATATATGAAGTCAGGTTTAGCTACTCATTTTCAATACACCAGTAAAAAGAGCCAAATGAAAGGTGGAAAACAGGAAGATATTATTCAATGTGGTTACATCGGTTAGAGGAACAAAGAGATTTAGCAAACCCGTCAAGACCATCATCCAGATGGTGGACTGAGATCAAAGTTTAAATAGATGTCCAAGGATATACACACCTAAGCTGTCATGGACAAGGAGCAGTCCTTCCCACCACTGATCCAACGTTACTGGTTTTTTTTTCTAGAGACTAGTTCCCCGTGACACTGGTAACTTTTCCTTCTCCCAGCCTAAGATCCCTGGAGAAACTCCCATTCCTTTTGGGCCCATTAGTCCAATAGCCAGATAGTCAGATTGCAAGGAATGGGTGTCTCTTTAGAAGTTCTTCATTACTGCTGGACCAGTTTATTGGAAATATAACTGCTTTCTGATTGGGTATGAGGACTGCTCCCCAGAAGAGATTTCATGTCTGGTACTGTAAACCCAAGTCAAAAAGCATATAACTGGGAGATCTTAGGTCCTAGATGGGAACATACCATTTTTTATGTCAAATAGTAATGCAGTCAAACAGCTTTCTCCATATTTATGTTTATACCCATAGATTCAGGTTGCTCGCAAACTTAGTTAGAGAAGCTTCCTTTTGCAGTTGCAGTGGGTAATAGTACAGAGACCCATAACTTGTCAAAGTGCCAAAGATAAGTAACTGTGAGTACTCTGCTGTGGATGAGACACTTTTATTAATCTTCCACCATCCAAGGCTCACAGAACAGCATGAAAGACGGGGCAAAAAGGAAGTAAGAGCTGTGATGGATGAGGAGGATTGCTGTGAAATACAGGCTTCCAGACATATGGCCCTTGCACCCATAAACTCACGGTAAGTGTGATTACCTGCACAGTATGGAGCCAGTCAAAATTGTAACACCAATGGGAGGAAGGCCTCCAAAACCCCATATTTGGTAGTGGAGCTAGTGAAAATAATAGTTACTGAGGAACAGAGTCACTTTCTTTCAGGGACATGCCTGCTAGGGTTGTCCAAACCCCAGTGAATGAAGCATAGCCATATTCCTGTGGGCAGCACTAAATGGACTCAGAGGGTTATCAATAAAATAAAGGTAGAGGACATGAATGAAGTAGGGAGGGAGTGTGGGAGCACTAGGATCATTTGGAGGGAAGTAAAGGATGTACGGATATGCTCAAAGTAAATGATATACATGTACAAAATTTACAAAAAAAAAAACAAATGAACACAAGATGTCCTTTTAAAGCTAAAAAGCACACACAGGATATTGGTGGACACAGTCAATCAGGGAGCTATCCTCAAATAATGCTGTATAATATAAAAATAGAAGTCTATGGTTCTTTCTAGTCTCAAAGCAAGCTGAAAATTGAAAATATATAAGTCCCAAGTAGGTGGTCATGAAAAAGGGTCTCTCTCTCTCTCTCTCTCTCTCTCTCTCTCTCTCTCTCTCTTCATGTGTGTGTGTATGTCCCTTTTTATGAAGAACAGAAAATTAAAGCAATGGGCAGATACAATAGTACATTTTATTCAATGAATAAGTAGTACATAACAACAGACAGAAGAGCAATTAACTAAATAGCAGTTTGCATATTTATGATTCATACTAGATAATAAGACATCTAACTATATAGTCTTAGGAAAACTATTTAACTGCTTGGTTTCCTTGACTATATACCAGGTATTAAAACTACAGCTAATTTCTAGGATAGATATGAGCCTTAAATAAAACAAGTCATATGCAGCTCCTAGCACAATGGTACAATCTGAATGTGTCTTTCAGATTTCACATGTTAGAAAATTAATCTCTAGTGCAATATTATTAGAGGTAGGAGATGAGGCCTATTGGTGGGTGTGTTTAAGGTGTAAGGGCATTGTCTTCATGGATGTAATAGTTACATCTTAAAAAGGACACACAAGAATAGCTTTTACTTCCTTCTGTTTTTATGCTAAAAAAAAAAAAAAGTATTCAGAGAGTTCCTGAGAGTTCAGCATTCCAGGTGTATCTTGGAAGTGAAGACTAAGAACTTACCAAAATAACCTGCCAGCAGGTGGGCTTGGATAGACCAAATTGCAGATGTGAAATGAATCTTTGACGAATCACATATTTTCATTATTGCTTTGACAATTGTGGAATTTAAAGAACTAAAACAAACTCGGGTTTTTTGCTTGTTTGTTTTTCATTTTGGAGTCTTTTGTTGTGGTAGTTGTTGTTGCTTATTTCAAGGGGACCAGGGAGATGGATTAGTAGATTAAGCACTTGCCATACAAGCATAAAGACTTGAGTTTAAACTCCAGCACCTATGAAATTCAGCTGCAGCAGAAAGTATTTGTAATGGAGACAGGAATATTCCAAGTGACTCAATTGCAAGGAAGTCTTGCTGAATTGATGAGCTCCAAGTAAAGTGAGACACTGTCCTAAAAATAAGGTAAAGAGCAATTGAGAAAGACATCCAATATAAACCTTTTGCCTACACACACACACACATACACACATAATTTTCTTCAGATACAAAAATTAAAATAGAACCCTAAAATTTTCTTTCATATATGTACAGATTCACAAGACATTTTCTACTGTGGAGCATTACACGCTCCACCTTAAAAATCCATTTCATAATTCAGCCAATTTAACTGTAAAAAATCATGAGGTGATCTTAGAAATATAAAAAGAAGTAAAAAAAAAGGTATACTTAACTTTGGCAAATTCAAATATTATGGGTTGGTTTGTTTGAACTCAATTACTCAAATTCTGTGCAAAGCTACGTCTGTAGCAAGCCCCAGAGTCTGAAAAGTGGGCTGTTAAAAGTCCAAATGAGAAAATGGAGAAAAAAGAGAAAGAAAAGCTGAACTAGCTTGGCAATCTTTGAAGTGCCAAAAGTGGTGTTGAGAAGCAGCAGTACTAAGTGCCTTTTAAAAAAAATCAGAAATCAGACAGTGAGCCATGTGGGGAACAAGGTTAAATACCATCAAAGAGAAGGATTGAAAGAAGGTCAATAATTTCCTGGACAGGAAAAGAAGATGAATAGAATTTGCTTTCCTGGTCCACACCACTACAGACCTCTGCCAGATGGAGAGGTATTGACAGAATTTGCAGTGACTTGCAAAATATACAGAAGGTGTGCCCTCTGCTTCACAACTTAGACTACGAAACTTAAAAGGAACTGGAGGGGTTGAGAAGTACCATTCAGCTCCCAAGTCTGAGCATGTTCATTTAAAAAACTTGAGTTCCTGTGTATGAGAAATTTACACAGGACTGGCCCTGATGGTGGGATTGCAATTATCATAGAAACAACTGATAGAATATAAAGGATCTAGAATGAGTTTATTTAAATATGTTGAACCACAAAGTTGGACACAGCAACCCAATAGGAGCAGAAGAGTCCCCAGAGCAGGCAAAAGAGTAAGAGACCCACTCTTTCATTCTCACTGTTAGGACTCCCATAAATATCACACTAATAGCTATAATATATACACAGAGAACCTAGTGTAGACCCCTGCAGGTCCCGTGCTTGCTTCCTTTCAGAGAGTCTTGTTTTCCTGGTATTCTCTGTCATCTCTAGCTCTTCAATCTTTCTGCCTCCTCTTCAACGGGGTCTCTTGGACTCTGAGGGGGAGGGAATTGATGAAGATCTCCATTTTAGACTCTCTCTATATATATTTAATATCTGGTTGTGGGTCTCTGTAAGTATTTCCATCTGTTGCCAGAGGAAACCACTCTGATAACAAACGGTAACGCGCATATCTACAAGTACAGCTGATTATCATTAGGAATCATTTTATTTGTTTTTCCCTTATAGACCAGTGATGTTTTATTTTACCCTAGATATCTGGGCTATCTAGTGCCTGATTCTTAGTTACCGAAGCAGTGGACAGACATTATAATGATTATAATATCACTGTTGTTGAAAAGCATTTTAAAAAACAATTTGTCTTTTGTTGCATGTGTGTTATTGTATAAAAATTGAAAATTATATATGTATGCATTTGAATATACCATGCCATATCATACATGTGCACATACATGCATGACAACCACACTAGTCTAGTCTTAGTTGTCAAATAAAGAACATTGTACATTTGCTGTCAGATTCTGTGATTTTTCAAAACCACAAGTCTGAGTTACAGTGATCTCTATTTAGGCATCTGTGAAGATCAGGGTCCTCAGAGAATAAAAAAAATCTGATAGTCATTTTTGCAACTTTCTCTTAAGAGCAAGAAAAACAAAAACACAAAGAAAGAAAGAAAACAACAAAAAGAAACCCAGTGCACATGTAAAAATAAACAAGAAATTTATATTCACCATTTGTAATTTATAGCCCCAAATTGCTTTATCTTCTCTTTCTAAAATTGTACCTACTCAGCCCATGGATGAAAAAACATCACAATGACTTAAAGCATAAGCAAATCACTATCTTTGTCATCAGTGTTATAATAATCTGTTGCATAAATCATTAGAAACATTATACTGGCTAAAATGAAGGAAGCTGTAGTGACTACAGTATAAGAGGCTACTGGATACCTAGTGAGTTGAATTTAAGTAATCGGTGTACATTAAATCTTGTAGGGTGCAGAAAACTAGAAGCTCTACTTTAGAGAAGAGAAAACTGATACACAAAGTGCTTTAATTAGGTTCCCAAGTTCAATCAGTAAGTGGTGGTTCCAGGAACTGATCCAAATATATGTTCTGCAATTCAATATCTACTCATCCCCCCATCAGAAGAATTACTTCAACCCCTGAAAACAGAACCAACAATTTGTTCTAGGGAAGGTGATCTAGGGGTGTACCAGAGACTGTGGAGTAACACTCCATGTATAAATAGCTCTCACACTTCACAGCTTAGCATTCATTTGCAGCTCAACTTCATTTGCCCCATCTTGAGCAACATCTTTCCCTTCTTACTTTTTGAGCATTTTCCTAGATCTTTGCAAGCTTTAGAATATAGCTTTTAAAGAAACATTTCTTTTATTTCCAAGCATTTGTTTGGATTCCTTCACATTCTAAACTACCTTTTCCTTTACAATGAGGGAAAAAAATGATGTAGACCATAAAATCACACTTGAATAAAACCAAGTCCCCACCTTCCAAGACAAAACTTGATGTGGTAGCACTTGAGAATGGGCTGCTTTTTTACAGTAATTCAGTCACTGTGAGCTAAAGTAAGATGAGATTTCAAACCCCTTTCTGTGAATTTCTATTGTCAATCTCAGCATCACTGCCATTATCCAGTACATATAAGTTACCTTTTCTTTGTATAAAGTTATTTCAGAAGTCAGAGTTTCATAGTAGGGTTTCATAGTAGCCACAAATAGCTACTACCAATGTTATAGGAACATTTTATAGAAACCACATAGCTAATTAACAGGATGCTCATAAAAAAGAAGAGTTCTAAAATATTGAAATAAAACACTGGCTGCCAAACTAAGAAACTCGGGGAAGTGCTAAGGACAAATATGTATGTGTGTGTGTGTGTATATATATATATATATATATATATATATATATATATATATATATATATATATATTGTCCCTTCTCCTCTGACTGAATTAGTTCAGAGTTTATTAGTTGCATTTTGTTTTCAAAAAGTCTTTAAATTTTGTTCTAAAATTATTTTATCTTTTTTATAAGATGTAAATTTTATTTTCAGGAAGGGCATATAGTAACTAAAGTAAATATCTACAAACTCCAATATTTTAATGAAATTTGGCATGCTTTTGTAAGAGAAGGAGTTTCAGATCTTCCTTTTCTCTGATGCTCAGTCATCCTGCCCAAACAACTCTAAGAAGGGCTGTGAAACAACATGAAAAAACATTTGCTATGTGATATGTATGGTCAAACTCAAGCTGCCAATTAAAACTTGGTTTTCTATTAACATCATTACTATTGGATTTGCTAGAATGGAATTTCTGAGTTACATTAAACACCAGAAGTGTATTACTTTTGTTACAATAGACTTTCACTTCTGGTATTTTAGTCATTGTTGCTAAGATTCAGAAACCCTACCAACAAATAATCAAAACTGTATTTTAAATACCAGTGAGAAATGGGAGTGCTGGATAGAAAACTCAGTCCTCTAGCTCATTGTTCTTTCTGGGTAGAACTTTTTAATCCCTCTTGGTTTTCCACATGATTTTGAACTTTACCCTCAAATTCACTGAAGAACAGTAGGATACAAAATGAGCTTAAGATATTTGCAAAGGTTACAGAAGATGAGAATTTGTTTACAGGGCATTATTTGAACCACACTGTATATTCATGAAAGTGGGAAATAGCTGAATTAATCCTCACAAAACAGATTAAAACAATATTATGCTAGGTCACGCTTGTGGATTATCAGATTTCTATCCATCAATCTTGAGCTATTACTCCACAAATACTCAAAACTTAATTTGATGCTCTACATAAAATTGAGACAAGGCTAACAATTCCCTCATTTGTTAGAATGTCATTCTTAACAAAAATAAAGAAACTGAAACATGCTTATAACTGTAAATCAATGTGTTACTATTTTTTAGATGCAATCTTTTCTGGTTCATTCATGTGTAAAGAAAAGCTGAGGGCAAAATACTATACCTTACTGGACTAGGGCAGTACTGCATTCAGTTTTCCTAGAACACAGCATGCTGTCATCAATTTTATCTCAGGAGGAGAGTACACCGTCAGTTTATGCATTGATTGCAGCCATATTTCAAGAGGGAGCATCAAACCCATTGTAGCTGGTTTCCATACAACTTCCAAGTACAAAACTGTATTCTAGTGAAATTGGCCGAAGAGTCAACAACCAGCATTGAGCACCCACTGTGTGCAAAGAATTAGGCCAAAAGAATAATATAGATATTTTCACTTATAAGGGTATAGCTTTTGACACAAAGAGTCAATTCAGATTTCACCTGAGTGAAAGGAATTTACATGACTTAAGGCATGTCTTCATGGCATTGCTTCAGCTCAGCCCCTGCCCTGACTTTCCTAGGTGTGCTTGTTTCATTGTCATTATATCTCCCATATTAGAAATGACAGCACACTAATAAGATGGAGGTGGTTCTTCCACCAGCAAGCAGACACAGTGCCTACAGTCTCTGCTCTGAATGGAATGTGGCTTCAGAGACATAGAAAGGGACTAAAAAGGCAACACATCTGGCTGGGCAAGGTGACATACTGAAGCTCATTGAGATTCACCTGCCTTCTCATTTTTCTACCTCCTTCTCATGTAATCCCAACTTCCTGGCCATGCTGAATCCCCATCATTGGTGCTTCATTTGAACCCGGAGAGTCAGAATTTGTTGCACTCATGTCATGGGGTGATCTCCACCCCTTCCCCATTATCAGTAGCTTTGGCAGGGACAAGAAGGAGGGCAGTTATTTTTAATATCCGCTCTGTCCATTTCACCATTTTAGAAATGCCCAGGAAACCGGGCAAGGTTTGCATAGATCTCAAGAGAATGTTTTAGTCGGCCCAGATGGAAGAAGAAAAAAAAATGGAGAGTTAAGTTTATTTAAATATATGACATTAAATATACAATAATTTACATTTTTATATTCTACTACATATATAAGTATGATATGAATGAAGAATATTCTATGAATTATGATACATATTACCAAGAAACTGAGTTCAGATTGCACAGCTGAACACATACCACAGTGATAGGAACCACCTTTAGAACAAGGTTCTTTCTGTGTGGGTGTTATTCATATTCATTTCTATGTGTGCATGCATACATGTATTATGGAGACCACGGTTGGCAGCCATCATGTACTTCCCTGTATCTCTTACTTGATCCCTGAGCTCATGAATTTGCCTAGTCTAGCTAGTCATCTTTCTTCACAGCTCCTCTGTATCTGCCTCCTGTGTGCTGATATTACAGACTAGGACTTAATGCCCACTTGGTTTTTGCATCAGTGGTGGGATCTGAACACCACTCCTCCCCCTTGGGTGGCAAGTGTTTCACACTTTGCAACATCTTTCCAGTCTACAGAACCAGATTCTTAAACGTAAAACAGATGACCCTTTCCTATTCTCGCCTAAGAATGCTCTCATACAAATAATATTACACATTTAATTTCACTGTGTACAATATTATTAGTACAAATTTTCAGGTCCAAAGGAATTTCTAATTGCCCAAACTGTGAATGGTAGTCTAAATATCTAAAAATGAGCTCAAAGTGGGTATTTGTACTAATTTTTGTGTTTGGGGAAATTGGAGTTTCCTTTGGAACTGACACAAATATTGTACTTAAGAAAGTAAGGGAAGGAAGAGGTGATGGTCCCCCATAAAAGTATGTGACATTCATTCATCAAACATTACCCAAATTCTTACTATTCACACAAGTTCACATATAAGTATAATACAAATTTCATAATCTTAAGGACCGAACAACCTTTTAGAAGATAATACATAGAAAAATAATTTCAAAACATATAATATAAATCTCCTGAGAGTTATATGGAGAAGTTTAGAAGTTTCAATGGGAGCTATAATTTCTCTGTCTCGGGTAACAATAAGAAATCCACTATCTACTAATAAGTACTTAGTATATACCAGGTACATGTTAAGATTTTGTGCATCATTCTTTATTTTCTTCTCATAGCACCTACTTTATGAGGCTGTCACCACTTATTAGACAAGGAAATTAAGTCTCTGAGAGGTTACATAGCCTGCTCAAGATCACAAAATGTACAGGCTAACTCTTCCCAATGTATTAGACCCATTACATGAACTGGTATATGGCTTTAGATAGCATTGTATGTAGATGTCACTTGAGACTAAGTTTAAAGCATAGTAAGGTAATGAGAATATGGGAGATACTTCCACAGGAAAGGGAAGACTTGAACAAAGTCACAGAGACCAGAAGGAGCAAGTGGTGTTCTGATATGTGTGATGAAAGGATTTTGTATTAAAGTCCCATATGGGATCAACATAACAAGAAAGCTTGGGACAAACTAAGACTTGTCTGGAATATCAATATAGTCTATCAGTTTGAACCTGAGAGCCATGTAGGATTATACATAGGGAAACAAAATTATCAAGAGCAATGATTTATTCAAATTCATCTGGCGAGTTGACAATGTCGATGTGACATAGACTAGAGACAGGTAGATCAAGCCTAAAACATATAAAGAAAAAATGTGAACGGAAAATGACTGATAAAAAATGCATGTAAATGACACGATCAAATGACACTCTATAGATGTGCTGAATAGGAAGACACATCAAAAGGCACGTGAAAACCTGCCCATACAAGAAGAATATGAACAGAGGAGCTGATTTGAGACCAAGATGATAAAGTTCTTTGCAGATGGGTTGTATCTGAGATTTCTGGCATAGCTAAGAAATTCAAAATAGTGAATGTATTTCTATTGCCCCACTATCACCTCTCAGACTTGACTGTTGAAGATTTTCACACATGTAAATTAAATGTCACAGCCCAGGCTTCCCCCGAGCTTTTGGAGCAAAGCATTTGTATTTTAAAAAGTGGTGTCTAAATGGGAAATGAAACATCTTTCCACAAAACTACATTCATTCAGTTCACTTTGTAGCTTTTTCAAACAATACCACTAATAGAGAATTAAAAACAGATACTTCAGCTTCACAGAAGCATTTTATTTTTCTTCTGCAAACCTTGCAACAATGAGTTATTATTTCTAACTTTCTCTTTGTCCAGGACACAGTGACAAAGTTGGATGATCACCTTTGAGGCATCATCTCTGATTAAAATGATAAGATTTCCATGACATGGTAGTTGTTACTGGATATTTTAAATCTTAATCAACCATCAAATAATTTTTTAAAAACTCCAAAATAATGTGTACATGGTACATGATAATTCAAAATGAACATTCACATATATATGATTACATTCGATTTTTATAGAACTCCTACTGATGCAGATATTATTAGCCTCATTTTATCAGGGCAGATACTGAGGCTCAGGAAGCTTTATGCATTTTCCCAGGTTTCCAATATCTAGAAAATGTCAGAGCTGGGATTTGAATCCAAGTCCTCCGATGTGCTATTCTTTTTGTGTCACAAATCATCATCCTTGCATAACTGAATGTAATTAATTCTTATCAAAGAGTAACTTTTACCTATCCCCATGATCCCTAGAAGCAACTGCAAAATCAATAGATAGAGCTCTGGTTTATCCACAATAAAGGGAACAACAGTGCTTCATTTGCATTATCCTTACTGCATCATTAAAATCAAAGATTGATTTTGAGCAAAGGTTGGGAATTTTAATTACCAACAATTTATTATCAAGGTTTTCATACTTTAATGTTAATTTCAGTTACTATTACTTACTCACCCAATGGACAAACACTGAGTGCACACGTTGTCCAAACACTGTGTTTAATGTATGAAATAAGATGATGCTGATGCTTTACTACAGAGAACATCAAATCAGAGTCAACAACAACTACTTCCAGTCTGCCTCAACCTCTAAGTACCTCTGCCACGTTGGACAAAATAGTATTTGTTCCCTGACTTTCATTTACTTACATGACGATTGTAAAGCTCAAATAAGAAATGGACATGAAAGAACCCTTAAAACTCCTATCTGGAAATACATGTGAGGCTCAAGAAGGAAATAGAGCACCATGAACTTGGAGACAACTCAAACAGTGATGGGGCAACAAACCTAATTAATGAGTAATTTAGGTAACAAAATGCTTTTAAGGAATGCATACGCCATTTTTTGTTGGGCACACCAAGTAATGATAATAGCAACTGCCTATCCACCCAAACACTTGCTACATTCACACAAATAAAATACACATTTGCTAAATTTCACAAGAAAAGTACCATTTATTTTACGTATTTTCAAACCAGCCAAGCGGTGGAATGGCTTTAGTTTATTTTTTTTATATAGCTAATTTTCTGTGCAGAAGTAGCCACTGGTAAGGATTCATAGCCTGGTCTTAGCAGAGTTGCTTTAGTAAACTTCTAGATATTTGAAAGCAAAACATTAAATCTTCATCCTAAATAATCTTGAAGGAAACCACTTTTCTCCAGCCCCACTTAGCATTTAATTCAAGCTTTGTTACCTTTGACCTGAACCACAAAATTACATGGGCTTTAGAGTTAGCCTGGCCTCTGTTTGAGCAGTGGCCCTTTCAATTACTTGCTGCTATATGGTTAGTGGTAAGCTAACGTAACCTCTGAGCTTTAGTTGTTTCCTATGTTAAATAGAAGACCCATATAATCCTAACTCATAGAACTGTTCTATGAAAATGTTTGTAAAATATGAAATGATATAATACATAGCACATAGCCACATAAATTTTGGTAAAAAAATATATGGAGCTATAAACATAGAAACAGAAGTAACTTCCAAATTTGTTTGTGGGAGACGGGAATTTTTTCAAAGTTAACAATGTGGAAATGGGTTTTAAGCAGTTTTCACAGGCCCAATTATTGTATTGCTGAAATAGCCACTAGGAGCTAAAAGAATAAAAGACTTGAGCAGCAATGAATGTGGCTGAAACCTGTATCTGTGGAGTAGGATACTGAGTCTTTGGGGTACATGATGAGGAATGGTATAGCTCGGTCAATGGCAGATTTATTCTTAGATTTTTGAGGATTCCCCATATTGATTTCCAGAGTGGATGGGCCAGTTTGCAACCCCACTAACAGTGAACAAAGGTCCCTTTTTCCTCATATTTTCTCAAAATATTGTTGTAGATTATTTTGGTTAAAGTTTATTCTCTCTCTCTCTCTCTCTCTCTCTCTCTCTCTCTCTCTCTCCCTCCCTTCCTCTCCCTCTTTCAGTGTTTGTATATGTGTTTTGTGTGTAATAGTGTAATATAATATTCCAGAACAGTATTCATTCATTCAGTTAATATACACAACACAACACAGTCACAATTTCCATACCTAGGGCTCCCAGATGACCTCAAAGTTTTAATGAACCTGTTTGCCTTATATTCCAGATTGGAATGTCACTCTTTTTTCCACCATTGAAATTCTGTCCCAGCATTACATTATACAGCTTCCCTACTGCCTGCCTCTGGAGATATGGATAATGTTATCATTTGACTCTTATCATAATTTCATTCAAACTCATATTGCTTTTACACGGTATTTCCTTTTGCCATTCTGATTCCTAACTGCAAGCAGAAGGCTCAAATTTTACCTAAATGGGAGCATTTTGACTTGAGGATAGAAGATTTCTCAGTGCCATTTGCTTAATAGTATATATTACTGCAAAGGGAGGGTTCTGACCCAAGGCCAAGTCCCTGACATCCAGGGCAGAGGAAGTTTCAAGGGCAGGACTGCAGTTCCTGCATAGATTTGAAAACCCATGCTGGGCAGAAGAAGTGAGGGCAAAGGAGAGTTTCAGTAGAACCTGTCACTCTAAGGCACAGCTGCTTCTGAAACACCTAGTTGCAATGAAGAAATAAGACAAAACAAAGTGTTTTCTTAGTTACCAGGGAAATGCATTCAATAAGTACATGTCCTCAAACACACAATGCTAAGTAAGTTTTAAAGGTAGAAATGGGATGGAATGCAGTTTTGAAGAAGCAGGTGATACATGCAATATGACCAAAGTGTAGGGAAAAATAAACACTTTGAATTCACTAGAATATATGTTCTAAATAGGCCCTGGAAATGAAGATGTCGCTATACTAAGATAGACAATAAGCCAATCCTAAGATATTGAACTGAAGATCTAGAAGTACTAATGACACAGCCTGAAGTAAAGCAGGAAGGATGATAAACTGAATTATCAGAAAACACTTAGTTTCCCTGATACAATGTTAAGGATATTTTCAATTCTGAGAGAAATAGACAATAAATCAAGTCATATGGGCAAAAATGGATGTAAGGAATGGGGACAATGGGGTATGCAAGAAGTGAAGAGAGAACATAAAACATTGGCTGCCTGGACACAGGACAAGTCTTGCCTGACCACATTGCGGCCTCCTGCTCCTTTTAGTGCCTGCTCATATTCTAGTCAATAATCAGTTCCTCCCATTTTTCACACAGATAGCTCCCACTAATACCACCATTATTAGTTTTATCCTTAATGACCAAATTTCCCAAACTTTCACTCTCCAGTACCAACACATTCCCTCTTAGTTTATTTTCTACTGCTATGATGGATCATCATGATCAATAAGTCATAAAAAAAGCTATGTGGGGCTTACAGTTATAAGGGATTAGTGTCTATGACCATCTTGGCATGGAACATGGCAGCAGGCAGGCAGGCGTGGTGCTAGAACAGTAGCTGGGAACTTACGTGTTGATGCATCAACCAGAGGCAGACAGATGCCGACATTTGGGAATGCTGTTGGCTTTTGAAGCCCACCCCAGTGACACACCTCCTTGAACAAGTCTATACTTCCTATTCCTTCTCAAATCATTCCATCAACTGGGAGCAAGTGTTCAAATATATGACCCAATGGGAGTCGTTCTCTTCCAAGTCACTGCACTTTCACAGAAAAGTTTCTAGGTGTATAGAAGTAATGTTTTCTTATGGAGTCAGTAATCACAGTACTTCCTTAGACTGAGTAAGTAGGCTCAGAAATCTCCATTTTGTACACTTATATATTAAGATACAGAGTAATTATTTTCAAAGGGGTGTCATTGCTAACAAAATTTAAAGGCTACTTTTCATAAACACAGAATGAATCACTCCTGGAAACAATCCTTTAGGTCAGTAGTTCTCAACCTTCTTAATGTTGCAACCTTTTAATACAGTTCCTCTTGTAGTGACCCCCAGTCACTGGAAGGAGTGGAGGAAGGGAAACTAGTCTTTAAGCTTTAGGCCTTTAAAAAGACATGTAGAGATTCCCTGGGAACCCATGGGCCACTCCAACCAGAGATGCAGCTCAGGGCTTTGCTCAGCCATCATCAGACAAGTTTCCTCCTGTAGCACATCAGGACAAATACAGAGACCCACAGTTAGACATTGCACAGAGAACGAGGGATCGTAGAACTCTCAGCCCTAAATGGAATGTCTCTGTCAAAACCTTCCCCTTGGAGCTTAGGAAACCCTACTGAAGAGGAGGAAGAAACAATGTGAGAGCCAGGGATGAAGGACATCAAGCGAAAAGGACCTTTAAATCAACGGGACTGACACACACATATAAGGTCTCAGACACTGAGGCTGCATGCACAGGGTCTGCACAGGTCCTTTGGGTATATATTATGGATTACACTCCAGTGCTTTTGTGGGATTCCCAAGTGGGCAAACAAGTGGGTCTCTGCATACATATTGATTTCTTGTGCCTTTTCTTGGGCTCTTTTCCTTCGGTTTGTTGGTTTTTTTTTTCCTGTTCTGATGTGTTAGATATTGTTTTTATTCTATTTTTATTTTATTATCTCTTAGAAGCCTAATTGCTTTCTAACAAGAGACACAAAGGGAGTAGATTCAGATAGGAGCAAAGATGGGGAGGAACTGAGGGAGATATAGAGAGAGTAAACCATAGCCTGGATATATTATGTGAGAAAAAATTCAATATAAGTGAAAATGAAGTTGATGGAAAAAGTATAATCAATATATGATATGTTACATAATTTCCCCTATAAAACATTTGCCTCACACTTTTCATCATCCAGTTTTGCTATAATTTTTATTTTATTTTATCAAGATTATCATTTGTTTTAATTAATATAAAATGTGTTCAATTTTATTATGGCCATTAGTACTTTCTGACAGCATTAAATCTTCCTTCTCATATCTTGGATATATATGCACATGGACTTAAGCCATGTGAATGAACATGTTTCCCTGACCACCTTGCATGTTAGGTCTCAGCCTCTTGCTATAAATTATCGCTTATTACAAGTGCTTAGATGCCCCCAACAGCAATTGGGAGATTGAAATTTCTTTTTGATTGACTTTAACACTTTGTTTTCTTACCATGTTATCTCAAAATAATGACCTAATGAAATACTAGGTTGAGATTATATTGATATACATCTCCGTATTTTTCAAGTGGCCATAAAATATTTATTTCTCAAGTGTATAATTTCTTTTCAAAATTTAAGGTCATTATATTCACAATTATACATGAGATTGACTAATCAAAATCTTCATCATTAATATCCTGTGGTTTTCTATTCTTAAATTTGCATACCTCCTTTTCTTTGTTAATATAATCTCTTATGGTTAAAATGTTGTTCTCTGCATAATATGCTTACCAAAATGCTACTTTTATTTTTCAAGACCCAAATGAAATGCTACCTTTTCATAAAATCTACTTCATCCTCTCAATGAAACTTCACATCTTACATTTTGGCACCATGACTCAATTTTGTTATTGTTGTTTTTATTTACAGACTGACTGAATCTGAATATATAGTTTGCCTTCTGGTCATGTCTTCTACGGCTCCTGTTCCCCAGTAAGTTTGTAAAGACCAGAAGGCAGAGCCTAGCTCTGATTCATTATAGTAAACTGACTGGAGCCACCAAAATTCTGCTTTTCATTTGGATCACTGTCAGTAACCATACTCAATTTAGCTTATGATTGAAGGTAGCCTTGAAATATCATTTACACAGTTGATTGTCTATCTTAAAAATCATTATTCTCACTTAAGCTTTAAGGATCCAATACTGTAAAAGTTCTTCCATCATCTTAGGACTCAGTTGTAAAGAGCATACCATTTCTGCATGAAAGATTGGGACAGGACTAGATCCAACACTGAACATTTTTTGTTTGATATGTTCGTTTTGTGAGGGGGGAATAGCTCAAAAATGAATATCATACAGGAAGAAGTTGCTTTTTCTTCAATCTCAGGGTCTTTAAAGACAGGATACTATCTTTATAAATTTTATTTCAGCAGCTGATAAAATTGTACACAAAACTTCTCATTCAAGAGAAGAAAAATCCCCATAGAAAAAGTCTATTTTGATGAAACTCACTTAAAATATATTTTCCCACTGCAATTTTTCTTGAGCTATGTGATTTATTTATGCATTTATTTATATCCTACCACCTTGCCCCATACTGGCAGTTGAGTAAAGACATATTCAATAAGCAAATACTAAATATAAATAGGAAATTGGGACCAGAACAAATACAAATTACACAGTTATTTATTTGTTTGCTCATGAATTTTTTTCAGTTTCCCACTAGACAATAGTCTACACAAATACAAAGTTTATATCTTTTTCATTTACTATTATATCCATAGTACCTAGAATATACAGTATAATCAAAAAATGTGTTAAATGAAACACATTTGTGAGGTATATAGATCACAAAACAAATTCAGTTGGCTATAATTGATCCTCAAATATGAACATGAACATCCTGACAGTCAAAGCAAAATGGAAAGTAGATATATTCGTAAAGAAGTTGTGTGACCTATTCTAATGAAACAAATTTTACTCTAGAATTCATTTCTGTGTAAATTGCTCATGTCATGACTGACATGTGGAATGATATTCTTAACTCTACTGCAAAAAAGAAATCCAGCAATAGCTAGTTTTTTGGTGTTTCTTATTCCATATTTTGAAAAACAGCAGAAACCAGTGCATTAAAGCACATAATGAGTTACGTATGGCTCTGACTACTTTGAAAGACTGGAAAAATACAGATATCTTACTATATGGTTTCCTATGTTTCTGACATCATTCAAGTACAGCTTACATCTTCCTTAATCCTCTACAGTAGCAGTACCATAGCTTCTATTTATGATATGCTTACTGCCAAGTTATTATTCATTTACATATCAAATTGTATTTATTGAGTAGCACTCTTGCTTCTTTTCTATCTGTGTGCCTTTTCTCTATTGCTAGCTATGTCAGGACAGGCTTCTCGAATCCATCTCTGTGTCTAAATGTACTCTAGCTTTGAAGAATAAACAGAAATGCTACTTATGTTTTTAAATATTCCTTTATCTTCTCAACAAACTACAATTCTTCCATCCTTCTCTGTGATTGCTTTTGCTTTGGAGTCAAATCGTATAAAATTTTTTACTTTAGGGCAGGAATCCTGCCTTTCTCATCTCTAACTCATCCAAAGGGCCTGTCTCAATGATTTGAATTTTGTTGTTGTTTTACTAGTAAGCATTTACCAAATACACAGGTTAATAATAATGTATTTAGTCATTGTGTATTTGGATCAATCTCAATGAATCTCATTTATATAGTTTTCTTGCAATTAGAATGAATCCATAAATCAGGAAGATCTATAAAGTTATCTTTAAAGTAATAACTGGATAGGTATAAATAAGGAAGAGTAATTTTTAAAATGGCAGCAATAGTGTATAGGGGTAGACATAAGGGGTCTACCAAGTTACTGAATATAATTACTAGATTAAATATTTACTCAGTTTCATGTTCATCAATTGTTTTTTTCTTTTTTAAATTAATTTTTTATTTATTTTACAAACCACCACAGTTTTCCCTCCATCCTCTCTACCTCTTCCCTCCCCACACCTCCCATCTATATCCACCCTCCCCATGCATTTCTACCCCACTAAGAAAGAGGCAGGCCTCCCATAGGGACACATGGATTTCCCTGGAAAGGGGAAATAGATAAGAGTTCCTGGGTAAAATGGGGGCAGGGATGGGGAGAGGGTGGAGGGGACAAGGGAATGTGAACACAAGGGATCATATTGGTTGCCTTGGGGATAGCACAGAGGGAGAAAGTAATGAAAGGGATATCATGCTCATCAATTATAATACTAACTGATGACCCATAATCAGTCATTGTTTTTGTTGAACATAATGGGATCTAAATAGGTTTCTTTTCCTCCCGGGGGGAACAATGCCTCTGAGGTCTCTAAAAGAAATATTTTTCATGGCAGCAAATTTCATTGCATGTCATTAGAAACAATGGTAACGCCTTGACCTTGAGCACAAAGACTTCCAGAAGCCTCTGGACAATACATGCTCAGCTTTAATGTTACACAGCCAGTGTTGCATATCAAGATCTGACCACTACATCTGATCCTCATCTTCCCACCTTTGCTTATAATTTTCTTCCATTAAGGTTTGTCTTGAAGCAAGCTGTTTACTAGTAACTATTGACTCTTGCCTTTTCTTTGGGCAATTTTAGGATTCATTAGAGGCTGAGAGCAAATACTAGGCCACTCAGAAGATGCTGCTCATCCTGGAGGTAGTATTGCAAAGAAAGAGGAATAAAGACTGTCAGGACTGAGAAACTTACCTTCTTTCAAAATACCAAGAGCTTTATTGAGATATATCACACACACCATGGAATCTACCCCTATAAAACATACATCTCAGTGGGTTTTAGTATATTCAGAATTGTGCAACTATTACTTCAGTTGAATCCGGAAATGTTCCCAACTGCATTTGATAAATGTCTTTAATCAAAAATGGAACTAGAAGGAGAGTGTTTGATGTGAGCCAGGCCCCAGTGTAGAAGTTGTAATTTAAAGCGTGAAAGATCATGAATGGGAACATAGATGAAAACAGCAGCTTTGGCACTAATCTTAAATTATGTCCCTTTTATTTTGTATTAAAGCAATATAACATCTTTTTATACGTGGAAAATGTAATTATATGATAGTGATATATTCAGCTATATCAACTTGACTAATTTAGAGCATAAAAAGGTAAGTTTAATGTGGGTCTTAAATATAGAAACTCTGAATTGTATTTGTGCTGAGTTCCACCCACATAGCTTTACATCAATCAGGAAAATAAAGATGTATTGTGAGATCATTTTTCTTTCTTTCTGTCCATAATTCAAAATGACCACATATTTTTACTATTAAGTACCTTATTTTACTTCTGTATTAAGGATTCTAGTTTTGATCTGTAGTTTAAAGATTCAGAGTTCCTATGGTTGCTAGGGAACTAACGAATATGGGTCTTTAAGCTCTTATATTACAAAGGTGTAATTATGTAGGTGTTTACAGAAAAACAGACATTCAAAGAACATTTCCTTAGGATGAAATTAACTAACACATCTTTTCTGTGTGGGACATAAGTAACATTAAACAGGAAAATAACAATCAACATGACCCATCTGAACTTCCTATTGTTCTCTCTCACAAGCACATCTTTAAATTTACAACTTTTGATGAAACAACCAGATTTGGCCCCCAATGTAAAATATAGTCTTCTGTTTCTGCCTTCAGTAATATATCATTTAGCTCTCTCCAAAATTAGAAACAAGAAGCTCATTACGGTGGGTTATGGAATTTATTCTTGATAGATTCTAAAATTTGTTATTAATATTTCATTATTGTGATTGCTGATGGTCTTAGGTTCAGGGAGAAGCTTTTCTGGGATAATCAATCTCCTGTCTTTATGAGAAACATTATTCATAAACTTATGTAAAAGGTCTGCTCTTTCATTATAGTATAACCAGCTAACAATCTATCTGTGTGTGCCCATCTGACCTTGCAATTACTAACTTATCTCTATGATGCATTGCAATAGAATTATTAATTCCACTTCCTTAAGACTTTTATTCTTTTGCTCTGTAGGTCAGCTAGAGAGAGTGATAGCAATCCCATTAATAACAATTATCAGTAACTCAGAAAGCATATGGAAAACATTTTTTTCAGAAGATGAGTGTCTGGTTCTGAAGAGATATAAATGCAGATGCTGCCAATCCCTTGGAAGCCCTATTTCTAACTCAGAAACATCACCTCATTGGTCATAGTTACTGGTTGTAGAAATGACAGCCAGAGAAGTCAATGTCATCAGAAGCTTTCAGCTATAAATAGACTGCTTATTTCTCAAGAGCCTTCTGGCAAAATCTCCAACTTTTAAGTAACTACCTTTGTTTGCTTTTCATAATGATGCTGTTTTCTGAAAGATTTACTACTAGTTGCATGTCAGTAAGAAAAGACATTGGTCCCTAGATTGCTTCAAAGTATCAGCCTTATAAACAACAATGTCCCCTATTCTAACAGTGCTAGGATCATGTTCACCTTATTTGCAATCTATTTATCTCAGTTAAACACTTTAAAGATTCCCCCTGCTTCAGTGAAATGTTTTGCTTGGTAGCCACATATAAAATCATATTATAGCATTACAGAACCAAAAAGAACTCATAAAGAGTGATTTTGCCCAGCATATCATTTGAAGGTAGGTTGTTGAAATTATTCTGAGTTGATTATGCTCCTCTATTTTCACATTTCTTTGAACAGTAAGGCTAGTGATACTAGGAGAATCTCCAGGATAATGATAGTGTGGTATCTTGAAAGAACAATACTCAACTTCATATGGAAAAAGAAAAATCCCAGGATGTCTAAAACAATCCCACATAATAAAATAACTTGTGGAGGTATCACCATCCCTAATTTCAAGCTCTACTATAGAGCTGTAGAAATAAAAACTACATGGCATTGTCATAACACCAGACAGATAGATCAATAAAATCAAATCAAATACCCAAACAGAAAGCCACACACCTATAGATACCTAATTTTGGTCAAAGAAGCCAAAATTATCCAATGGAAAAAAGAAAGCATCTTCAGATGATGCTGGCATAAATGTATATCAACATGTAGAAGAATGCAAATAGATCCATATGGATCACCCTGCACAAAATTCAAGTCCAAGTATATCAAAGACCTCAACATAAATCCAGTTATACTGAACCTGATAGAAGGGAAAGTGGAAATCAGCCTTGAACACATTTGTACAGGACACAACTTCCTGAACAGAACACCAGTAGCACAGACACTAAGATCCACTATTAATAAATAGGACCTCATTAAATTGAAAAGCTTCCATAAGGCAAAAGACACAATCAATAGGTGTTGTAGATGGAGCGGCGGGCTACATCCCGCCGCCCGACTGGCTTACACCTGGGCTGGCAGGCTGCTTGTCAGCCTGGCCACCCAACTAGCTTATGCCCAAAATAATCACACAGAGATCTGTATTAATTAAATTGCTGCCTGGCCCATTAGCTCTAGCTTCTTATTGGCTATCTCTCACATCTTGATTCAACCCATTTCTAATAATCTGTATGTCACCACGAGGCCGTGGCTTACTGGGAAAGATTCAGCATGTCTGTCCTGGCAGCTTCATGGCAGGCAGCTCTCTGCCTGTCTTTTTCCTCCCAGAATTCTGTTCTGTCTACTCCACCTACCTAACTGCTGCCCTATCAAAAGGCCAAGGGAGATTCTTTATTCAACCAATGAAATCAACACAAATGCAGAAGGACCTCATACACCAAATAGGAAAAAACAGCAGCCTACAAAATGGGAAAAGACTTTCACCAATCCCACATCCAACAGAGGGATAATTTCCAAAATATATACAGAAGTAAAACTAGATATCAAAAAACCAAATAATCCAACTAAAAATGGGATACAGAAAAAATAATGGGATACAAACCTGAACAAAGAATTCTCAATAGAAGAATATCAAATGGCCAAGAAAAACTTAAGGAGCTGTTTAACATCCTTAGTCGTCAGGGAAATGGAAATCAAAAGAACTCTGAGATTCTATTTACATCTGTCAGAATGGCTAAGATCAAAAACACAAGCAACAGCTCATGCTGGAGAGGATGAGGAGCACGGGGAACACTACTCCATTCCTGATCTGAGTGCAAAGTTATACAGCCACTTTGGAAGTTACTGTGGTGATTTTTCAGAAAACTAGGAATCAATGTACTTCAAGACCCAGCTACACCATTTTTGGGCATAGACCCAAAGGATACACACTCATACCACAAGGACATTTACTCAACTGTGTTCATAGCAGGATTATTCGTAATATCAAGAACCTGGAAACAATATAGATGCCCCTCAACTGAATAATGGATAAAGAAAATGTGATACATTTACACAATGGAGTATTACTTAGCTGTTTAAAACAAGGACACCAGGAAATTTGAAGGCAAATGAATGGAACTTGGAGAAAATCATCCTGAGTAAGATAAACCAGACTCAGAAAGGCAAACATGTACTCACTCACAAGTAGATATTAGCTGTAAAATAATAGATAACTACGCTATCAGACCCAGAGAGACTATGTAACAAGGAGTATTTATGGGTGGATATCCAGACCTTCCTGGGAAAGGGAAATGGAAGATATTTTGGGCATGGACTGAGGATATAAGTCATCAAGTTAGTGGGCGAGAGAGTACTGAAAGTTACTGCTGGAAAGGGAAACATTTTGTGATCAGGTAAAATTCTGGAGCAAGGGAATGTCCCAGGAATCTACAAGGAAAACCCAAGCTAAGACTCATAGCAATAGCAGATACATAGCCTGAACTGGCAGTCTCCTGTGACCAGATTTGCGCCTAGTCCAATTTTCATCAGAGAGGCTTCATTTAGCAACTGATGGAAACAGATTTAGATTCATAACCAAATATTAGTTAGATTTTGGGGAATTCTACAGAAGAGGGGGAGAAAGAATTGTAGGAGCCAGATGGGTCAAACTCACCATAAAAAAATCTAACAGAATCAACTAATCTGGGCTCATAGAGACTGAACCAACAACCAAGGAATCTGCATAGGACTGACCTGAGCACTATGCATATATGCTACAGTTGTGTAGCTTGGTTTTCTTGTATAACTCTGAACACTTTTGCTGGCTTTTGAGATCCTACTCCTCATACTAACTCATCTTGCCCGGCTTTAACACATGGGGAGGTGCTTAGTCTTACTGCAATCTGATACGCCATGTTTTGTTGATACTCATGGGAAACCTGCCCTTTCCTAAACAGAAATAGAAGCATAAATTGTGCGATGGTAGCAGAGGGGGTGGGGAAAAGACTGGGAGAAGAGGAGGGACAGGAAACTGCTGCTTGGATGTGAAATAAATTTATATTACAAATGATAGTTTGATCATGGCATGGGATCTATATTCTCTTTTTCTCTCCATTTGTGCCTTTTTCCATACTGGACTAAGCTCTCTTGGTCTCAGGACAAAATTGCTGCACGTGTATGCTGAGTGGATCTTCTTAGTCTGTCAATCATCATGACTATCATAATTATCAATGCTTTTGAAACATCTTGAATTTTTTATGACTGAGTAATTGTAATCAATTCCCTTTACAGTTTTTAGCCTAAATTTTTCCATGAGAAAATTTTTTTATTACTATGGTACTTATTAAATACTAGTGATAATTCAAAGTATAGCAAACATTAGTCTAGTGTACAGCACATTAAATATCTAGCAACCAATTCACATGTAAAATACAGTATCTTGTTTTGCTAAAAGCAAAAGAGGAACTTTAAAATAAATCACATAAAGGTAAAAATTCTCTACAGAGTTGTTTATAAATTCATGGATATTCAGATTAACAGCCTCACTGGTATTGGTCTTAGATATTGAAAATACCATTTTAAACCTCACTGAGAAGAAACAACCATACACAAGACTTTTTTTAAAAATTATTTTATATTTTTAAAAAGAAAAAAAAACAAATTATCTTTTTTCATTTTACATACAAATCCCAGTTCACACTCCCTTTCCTCCCCCATTCTCACTACCTACTCCCCACTGCACCCCTCATCCAATCCTCAGAGAGGGTAAGGCACATTGCTTTGGGGAAGGTCCAAGGCCCTCCCTACTGTATCTAGGCTGAGCAAGGTGTCCATCCAAACAGAATATGTTCCCAAAAAGCCAGTACAAGCAGTAGGGATAAATCTGCCAGTGGTCCCACAGTCTGCCCCAGACATACACCTGTCACCCACATTCAAAGGGATTAGTTTGGTCCTATGCTGTTTCCTTCCCTGTCTGGCTGGAATTGGCGAGTTCCCATTAATTAGCTCAGGTAAACTGTTTTAGTAGGTGTCCCTATCATGATCTTGACCTCTTTGCTCATATTCTCTCTCTTCCCACTCTTCAACTGGACTTTGGGGGCTCACCCCAGTGATCTGCTGTGGGTCTCTACCTCTTTTTCCATCAGTTGCTGGATGAAGGGTCTATGGTAACATTTAAGATATTCATCAGTCTGACTACAGAGCAATGCCAGTACTCTCCTCTACTGTTTAGGCTCTTAACTAGGGTCATCCGTGTGGGTTCCTGGGAATTTCTCTAAGTACAGGTTTCTTTCTAGCCCCACAATGGTTCCCTCAATCAAAATATCTTTTTCCTTGCTATTATCTCTGTCTTTCCTCCATCCTGAATATCCCATTTCCTCAAGTTCTTCTCCCCTTCTACTCTCCTCTTCCCCTTCCACCCTCCCTTCTCTCTTCACGCCCATGATCCCAATTTTGTTAGGCAATCTTGTCTATTTCTTTTTTCCAGGTAGAGCTATATATGTTTTTCTTAAGGTTCACCTTGTTACTTAGCTTCTCTAGGATCATGAACTATAGGCTCAATATCCTTTAATTTATAGCTAGTATCCACATATGAGTGAGTACATAGAATGGTCATCTTTCTGGGTAGGGTTAACCCACTCAGGATGGTTTTCTCTAATTCCATCCATTTGCATGCAAATTTCAAGGTGTCATTGTTTTTTTTCTTTTCCATATCGAGTAGTACTCCAATATGTAAATGTGCCATATTTTCTTTATCCATTCTTTGGCTGAGGGGCATCTATATTGTTTCCAGGTTCTGGATATTACAAAAATGATACTATGAACATTTTTCATGAAGAAGCTAAAATGATACAATGGAAAAAAGAAAACATCTTCAACAAATGCTGCTGCATAACTGGATGTCATACAATTAAAAAAAATAGAAAGCATCTTCAACAAATGTTGCTGGCAGAACTAGATGTCAACATGTAGAAGAATGAAAATAGACCCATATCTATTCCCATGTACAAAACTCAAGTCCCAATGGATTAAATACCTCAATATAAATCCGACCAGAGCTACCAGTCAGAATGGCTAAAATCAAAAACACCAATGATAGCTTATGCTGAGGAGGATGTGGAGTAAGGGGAACACTCATCCATTGCTAGTGGGAATACAAACTTGTACAACCACTCTGGAAATCAGTATAGCTGTTTCTTAGAAAATTGGGAATCAACCTACATCAGCAATACCACTCTTGGGCATATACCCAAAAGATGCTAAGTCATACTATAAGGACATTTGTACACAAGACTTTTGAAAAAGGACAAAAACAATTGTTTCAGTTGTATGTTGAGAACCAAAGACAATCAGTGATACAACCATAAAGAAAACACAAAGATGACCTCAGCCTCAAAGACAAACCATAGCCTAAGACCTGGTGAAATGACTGTTTTTTAAGGAATCAGGCCAAGGACTAAGAGGAAACTAAAATAAAGTCTAGGGCCTAAAATTTAAAATATTCTCACACTTCTCTCTTTTTTTCAATCTTTTGTCTTCTTGGTACATGTACTGGCTACTTTTATGACAATTTGACACAAACCAGATTCATTTTTGAAGGAAGAATTTAGCAAATGCCCCCATTAGATTGGCCTGAGGGTAAGTCTGTGGTACATTTTCTTAACTGATGACTAACATAAGAGGGGTCAACTCACTGTGGGAGGTGCCATGCCTGGGTCAGTGAATCTGGATGCTATGAGACAGCAGGCTCATTGAGACATAAGGAGAAATGCAATAAGCAGCACTGAACTTAATTCTGCACACAAGAGATTTTCTTTCTAATCCTACTCTAAAGTTTAGACCATTACCTATAGGCTAATGGTTTTCATAACTTAGTACCTGAATTAAATCCTCCTGGCTATTGGATCTTAGTGACATTGTTACTTAAAAATACTTTATTTATTTTTCCTTTTATTGAAAATAATTTTTTCACATAATATGCCATGATTATGGTTTTTCCTCACTCTACTCCCAGTTTCTCTCCACCTCCCCTCCCATACAAAGCCACCCCTTTCTGTCTTTCATTGAGAAACAAACAAAATTTATGGGATAATAATAAAATAAGATAAAACAAAGCTAACACATTGGAATTTGACATAAAAAACAAACCGAAGGAAAAAAACACAAAAAAAGGCACAAGAATCAAAGATACACTCATTCACACACTCAGAAATCTCATAAAAACACTAAACAGGAAGATACCATTTATATACAAAGGACCTGTAGGGAAAAAAAGAGAGAAGAAAAAATTTATAGCTAAAATAAAAATATTAAGTAAAATTAAATAAAGAAAGCAAGGGGCCTGGTATGATACCATGAGACAAGAAACCTCCAAAGATACCATTGAATCATTTTCTGTTGGCCATCATCTACTGCTGAGTTAGCAACCTATCCTTAAGAGTAGTTTCTTTGGCCAGTGAGACTGTCCTGGAGAACAGTAAGTTGTCATTTGTAAATGGTTATGAGTTGGAGGATGCTGCTGGTTAACAATGGGGGCATGTAAAAACTCCTTACATCTCTAGGATCCCAACTGGTACAGCCTTAGGAAGGCCCTGAGTATGCAGCCTCAGTCTCTGTGAGTTCACATGTGCATCAGTCTTGTTGACTTAGAGGCCTTGCTTCCTTGGTGCCCTCCATCCCTTCTGGCTCTTACACTCTTTCTGCCTCCTCTTCCCACTGGTTCCATGATTCCTGAGGGGAAAATTTGATGGAGATATCTCATTTAGGGCTGTGTGTTCCAAGGTCTCTCACTCTGCATAATGTCTGACTGTAAGTCTCTGTATTTGTTCCCCTCTGCAGCAGTAGAAGCTTCTCTGAGTTCAGCTGAGCATAGAACTGATAATATTTGTCTTTCTGTGTCTGGGATACCTCACTCAGAGTGATGTTTTTTTCCTAATTTCACTCATTACCTGCAAATTTAATTTTTGATGGTTGAATAATATTCCATTGAATAAATGTTTCATATTTTTTATTCATTCCTCCACTGAGAGAGATCTTGTTTTTTTTATAATTTCTGGGTATTATGAATAAAGACACAATAAATATGATTGAACAAGTGTCTGTGTGTTAGGATGAATTATCTTTTGGGTATATTCCCCAAAGTAGTATGGCTAGACCTAGAGGTAAATTTATTCTCATCTTCCTCAGGAGCCATGACACTGATTTCCATAGTGCCCTTACAAGTTTTTACTCCAAGCAGCAATGGATGAATGCTCCCCTAAGAATAAGGTTTTATGAGACACCTATTACCACTACTATAAGAACAGAGAATAGAGAAAAATTGACAAAAATGAAAAATTATGGATATCTAATAAATTAATTAGAGATTATAATGATCAACAAAATCAGATAAATACATTTATGGTATGCCAGATGCTGGTCCAGGCAATGACAGAGAATAAGATAGAAGCAAGATGACAATAAAAAGAACACAGTTAGAATCAAGGCACAAACATTCATGACTGGCTAATAATTATGCCATTTCCTTAGAGTAGATACATGAGTAAGAATGCCCATCACAAAAGCAAGAATAAATGCATTTATAACTATTAACATTTTTCTGTGTTATCTGTGTAACAGAAAAAGATTGATTATAAAAGAATGAAACTAGAACTTACTTGTTGTAAATATTGTACTTTACTCATATAATAAAGAAGAATAAGAAATTGATTTGCAATTCCAAGACTAGCAAGCCAGCTTAGAAGTTTTTAAAAAAGTACTAGTGGGATAGCTCAGAAGACGAAGATATGTGCTGCCAAGTCTGCCAACCTGAGTTCAATTCCTGGGACTCACATCAGAGTGTGGAAGAAGATAACTAACTGCCCAATGTTGTCTTCCACCTCCACTCACACATTGTATCATGCTTACACAAAAATTTTAATATAAAATTTATAAAACAAAAATAATTTTATTAATGCTTCAACTCAGAAAGAGAGAGAGAGAGAGAGAGAGAGAGAGAGAGAGAGAGAGAGAGAGAGAGAGAGAGAAAGAAAGGAAGGAAGGAAGGATTAAAACTGTAATAAAAATGCCCAGATGTCTATAACCTAGTATTTTGGGATTAGGAAAAGCACTGTCATGCCAAGAGTATATGGTGGACTATGCTTTTAAAATTAATAGAGTAGTTAGAAGAAAAGAAAACTTATTCTTGTGATGTACTTGTAACCAATGAAAATTGTATAATGATTGGGTTGCCAATTGAGTTGGGAGTATAAGAAAACAGCAACAAATCTCTTCAGCACAGTAGAAAACTAATAAGGATCAATTGACCAAGGGCAATAAACACTCTGCTTATACCCAATATATCCCAAGGGAACTTTGGATGGAATAAGGAGTGGGAGTTTATATTAGTTTCCTAGGGTTACCATAACAAAGTAACACAACTTGGATTTAAACAACAAAAACATACTCTTTCAGAGCTCTAAAGTCAATACGTCTGAAATCAAGGTGTTGGCATGCTTGATTCCTTCTGCAGGCTCTGAGATAAAACTCTTCTATGCCTCTTTTCAAAAATATAGTTGTTGCTTTCATACTTTGACATTTCCTGGTTTATGGATTTATCAAATTAACTTCTATAACATCCTATAAAAACTATTTCTTTCTTTTCTCTAGATCTAAAATCTCTGTTTTTCCCCTTATTCTTACATTAGTAATTAGAGCTCCAGGTTAAATGTCAACTGAAAATCTTTCAATTATATATATATATATATATATATATATAAAACCCGACTCATAAATGAAGTCTTCACAGGTACTGGGGATTAAGTTTTGGATTTATCTTCTGAGAAGACACAACCTACTACAAAAGCTACTGAGAAGTAGAGTATATTTGTTGCAGGGAGCAGCTTGTTCATCCCAGCCACTCAGAACTGAAATAACCACACAATAACTATAATAATTAAAACACTGCTTGGCCCATTGGTTCTAGGTTCTTATTGGTTATCTCTTTTTTTTTATCCTTTTTTATTGATTTTTATTGAGCTCTACATTTTTCTCTGCTCCCGTCCCTGCCTCTCCTTTATCACCTTCAACCCTCCCGAAAGATCCCCATGATCCCAATTTTCTCAGGAGATCTAGTCTTTTTCTACTTCCCATGTAGATTAGATCTATGTAAGTCTTTCTTAGGGTCCTCATTGTTGTCTAAGTTCTCTGAGATTGTTGTTTGCAGACTGGTTTTCTTTGTTTTATGTTTAAAAACACCTATGAGTAAGTACATGCGATAATTGTCTTTCTGTGTCTGGGTTACCTCACACAAAATGATGTTTTCTATCTCCATCTGTTTTCCTGCAAAATTCAAGATGTCATTATTTTTTTCTGCTGTGTAGTACTCCATTGTGTAAATGTACCACATTTTCCTTGTACATTCTTTGGTCGAGAGGCATTTAGGTTGTTTCCAGGTTCTGGCTATGGCAAACAATGCTGCTATGAATATAGTTGAGCACATGTCCTTGTGGCACAATTGAGCATCCTTTGGATATATACCCAATAGTGATATTACTGGGTCTTGAAGAAGGTTGTTTCCTAATTTTCTGAAAAATCATTACACTGACATCCAAAGGGGCTGAACCAGCTTGAATTCCCACCAGTGATGCAGAAGTGTTCCCTTTCCCCCCACAACCTTTCCAGCATAAGTTGTCATCAGTGTTTTTGATCCTGGCCATTCTTACAGGTATAAGATGAAATCTCAGAGTTGTCTTGATTAGCATTTCTCTGATGACTAAGGATATTGAACATTTCTTTAAGTGTCTTTCAGCCATTTTAGATTCCTCTGTTGAGAGTTCTCTGTTTAGGTCTGTACTCCACTTTTTTTTTTTTTTTGGATTATGTGTTCTTTTGATGACCAATTTCTTGAGTTCTTTGTATATTTTGGAGATCAGACCTCTGTCTGATGTGGGGTTATTGAAGATCTTTTACCATTCTGTAGGTTGTCATTTTGTCTTGTTGACCGTATCTTTTGCTTTACAGAAGCTTTTCAGTTACCTAAGGTACCATTTATTAATTGTTTCTCTCAGTGTCTGTGCTGCTGAGGTTATATTTAGGAAATGGTCTCCTGTTCTTATTGGCTAACTCTTACATCTTAATTTAACCCATCTCCATCAATCTATGTATTGTCATGCGACTGTGGCTTACCACCAAGATTCTAACAGACTTCTGTCTCAGGCAGAGGATCCATGGCTTCTTTCTGACTCCACCCTTCTTTTTCCCAGCATTCAGTTTCATCTTCCCCGCCTACCTATCTGCCCCATCAACAGGCTAAGGCAGTTTCTTTATTCATTAACCAAGAAAAGCAACACATAGACAGAAGGACCTCCCACACTATACACTCAGTCCTTATACCTGAATTTCCTCCTTATGGAAGAGCTAGGTACCCCTAGTGCAGAAAGAATTCAATGTTTTGGGTCATGACCACTCTAAAAGCTTATTTTAAAAGGCATGTATGCTAATTGTAAATTGATACATATCAAGAACTCTAGTAAGGACAATCTATTTTTATCCTGGCCATCTTATACTCATTCTATGAAGTAGATAGCTCTTATGTGTCAAGACTGATATTTGTTTCATATGATCTAAAAAAAAGCCTCTAGGGGGTGAATATATCATGCTGATCTGAATAAAAATGCTTGACGGTTATAGTTGCATGAGAAGTGCAACTTAAATGAGACTAAAAGTAATTAAATGGTAAGTCTAATAATTGGTGCAGCCAATGCTAAGCTGTCTGGTAGATAATAGCTACTCAAAAAGAAGCTTACTAAGTCTGGGTGAAAGGAAGATTGCTGTGTTAAACCCACATTTATGGTTCAGCTGAAATAACAAGGCCCTCCTGAGGCCACAGCAATAAATCAGTTTTCCAGGGTAGGTGGTAATGCACAGAAAAGTTATTCTTCACTAACAAACAAATTCACTCAATATTCTAAGCATCAACAGGAGAGTCAATATCTGAACTCATGAGTAGAATGGTACTTTTGGATACCAAGTTGTGGAAACTTTAGTAGCATAGCGAAAGAAAAATACATCCTAAAATATGGCAAGAAGCCAGGTATAGACTGCATTGCTACTGGAAATAAGTTCCATTCATAGTATATTTCATGTTGACAAGATACACCCATTTCTCCCACTACCAATGATGCACGTGATAGCTGAACCTAGAAATACACCTACACCTCACTTTAAGATAAAAATATTGAAGGAAAATAACCAAGTGTTCATATTTCCCATTATAATAAATTCTCAAGAGATAGATTGCTTTCTCAAATAGGATGGTTGTTATAGAAGACAAAACAAAATAGCCCATTAGTTCCTTCATATAGTATTATATGGCATAAACCAACACTTACTCTCTCCTCTACACAGCAAATCTTAAATTCAGAAGAGATTCTACTGAGGTCCTTATGAAACACCTGTCACTTTTACTTCAGAGAAAATAACAGTAGTAATGAAGGCCTTAGCCCCCTTTCATAACTATATAGTTTATGTGAGTTTATCTCTTAAAGTTTCTATGTAAGAAAATGTATGAAGATTAAATTAGCCCAAGTTGACCTGGTGGAGAAAGTGGTAACATGATAAAGAAAAACCATCCTTCAGTATCTTCCCAGAATAGAAATCTAGGCCTTTTCTTTGTAAATCAAACTTAGCCTAACTGATAAGTCACTGAATCTTAACTAGAAGACAGCAAACTGTAATAAAATATTTCCATGCAGGAAGGAGAAAGAGAGAGAGAGAGAGAGAGAGAGAGAGAGAGAGAGAGAGAGAGAGAGAGAGAGAGAGAGAATATGAATATGAGTGTGTTGGAGTGTATATTTGACTGAGCCCTATAGATCCTGCACAGAAAAGGCTGTAATGAAACACAAATTATCCTGCCTTTGAGGTATAAACTGGAGGGCTGACACCTTAACTTGCCTGTTTCTAGGTGTGTGGCTCTTTCTCGCAATTAACCGTGAGAGTTTTATTATGGTCCACAGAACAGCTAATCAATAGGGTGGGATGCTAGTTACAGTCCGCAGCCAGTTCTGTGTGCCTGCATAATAGCCATGATTTTGTTCCCAACTGTTCAGTCTAATTCATTTATGGTTGTTTATGGCTCACAGTCAGAGAAATCTTCTATTTACAGATCATTCATCATTCTTAACATTTTCACAAATCCAGGGCGAAATGCTCTGAGGTGGGAAATAAACCCAGACTTCCCCAGTCCTCTTTTCAATGTCACCACATCAAACTTTCTTCTTCCTCTGCAAGGCTCACAAACCATATTTTGTTACACTAAAAATTTATATTAAACTGTTTCCCCCAACACATGATGTTAGGTTAGTGAAAATCCAAAAGGTGAATGTTCAGTTCTAGTTCTCTTCTGCTTTAGAGATATACATACTGTTCTAAAATGGTGATCTGAGTTCTTTGAAAATGGGGTAGGACAGACATGGGTGAAAATCAATTATTAGTTGCAAGTAACACCATCATATGAATGCAAAGTCAAACTGCAAAATAAGTATCAGTCAAGAGTATCTCCAATATACCAATTTAAATAGCTCAAATACAACCCTGTATTCCTCATTTTGTTGTAATAAAAATAATACCTAACAGAATAACTTCAGGGAGGCAAGGTTTATTTTCCTCATGGTTTCATAGGGTTGCTTGGTTACATGTTCATGAGAAGACCTTGGTGGCAGGAGCATGTGGATATAGAGTTTTTACCTTCTTGTGGAAAGCAGATAGACAGAGAAATAAGATTGGACTAGGAGTGATATAAGGTTCAAAAATATGCTCCCATCCCCATATTGTACCCACCTATTAAAACTTTCTCCATATCCCAATATGGAGTCCAACACATGATCCTTTGTGATCAGTTTATATTCAAATAAAAACATTATGTATTTCATTTCCACAAGCCTCATGGCTTCCTCACAAAGTAAAACATTTTATTCTATCTAGAGGAGATTCCAAAGTTTACTGGAGCCTTAATCAAAAATCTTAAGTACAGGGTCACTGCTGAAGCTCAAAGCAAACTAGTAGTTATAAGCCCTGCAAAACTTAACAAATTACATGTTTTAATATGCAATCATGCAGAGTAAACATTCCTATTTCAAATGGAAGGAATTATGGTATCAAAAGGTGGTATGAGACTAAAGTAATACTGCAAAACATGATAGTACACACAAAACCCAGTAGTAAGTGTGCAGGGCTCATAGAGGGTCATTATGTAAGATCCAAAGGGCACTTATAACTGTGTATCTGTAGTCTTTCAGTATGTATCCCACACAGCCTCTCTACTAAACTGATCCTTCTTTGATTCCTCTCTATCATGATGTGAGCTATTCTTCCATGCCCTTCCTACCATGGTGGACTAAACCCTCTGAAACCATTAACAAGCTAAATTTTCATTTAAGTTGTTTTGTGCTGACAATTCAGTCATAGGGAGAAAGTTAACACAAGCCCTCTCCCTATTTTGTGGCTGGTAGAGTATAGCACATTACCACCTCTCTATATATTGTGATTAACACTAAGTCATGAAATGATTTTGATCCATTCTTTTTGAAAATAGTGTTCTCAAGGTTGGATGGAAATTTTAATAAAATTTCTAAACCAAATTATCAGGGTGAAAAACACAATTCAGTGTCATGTAAGGGAAAATGTCCTAAAAATCCACCCCCAAATCACCAGAAATACACCTATGGTAAAATAAATTTTAACTTTTTGTAATACAAAGACAGTAGCAGCTCATAGGGAAACATGGAAATGTCTTATTTAAAAGAGTTTTTTGAGGATTTGGGCTTTGCTGTGCTATTTTGGGGGAACATTTAACAACCATGGTCTTGTTACAGATTAAGTTCTATCAGAACATGTCAATCATTCTGTAACTGGGTTTTAATCATCCTTTTGTAGGAAGTATGGGAATTGGTAAAGCTAAAGTTATAATTGATGAAAAATCAACAGTTTATGAGATTCACCACATTAGGAGCATTTGGTCTTTTTGTGACTTAAATTATTTGTGGTTGTGTCTATATTCAGGTATGATTTCAAAGAGGTCTTATTTTGCCTTTTTCATGAATGGTCACAGAATTTCCCTATCTAGTATGAGTGCTCTGAATTTGTTTTTATGTTCAGCAGAACATTCAGGTGTGTCTGCAAGCAGCATACCCACCCACAGCAGCTACCAGTCAGGCACCACGCTTTCTTCTCACATAGGTTTTTATGGAGGAAAAGGGATCTGTTATAAAATATCAAAAGCAATCATAAAGTTAGGTCAGAGAAAAGTTATGCACTATAGCACCTGATGCCAAATATAGCACATGCTTTCTAGAAAAGTTCTGCCTAGTTTCCATTGTCACTGAAAACTAACATGGTTCTTTCCATTATCAAAGCTTAGCCTTCTCAGCACTTATTTCTGGTTTCTAATGGGAGCTTCTACTTACTTGATTTCTTCTAAAACAAAGCCAAAGTGAAAATGTAAAGAATAAAAAGAATACATAAAATCACAGTTTTAAAACTAAGGATGGTGGCATTTCTTTCTCCCAATTTCTATTCCAAAGAACTCCAAACCCTGATAAGGGTACTTTTTAATGTACAAAATGTATTTTTACTAAAGCTACAACAATGTATAAAAGGGAATTTCTCCAAGTGTATACTGTAGGATAAAATAATGAATAACCCTGGGGAGGCAGATATTGTGATAAAGAAAAAGAGCTGATGGGAGAGGCAGAGAATAGAGAATATGGGGAGAGAAAAAAGAGAGAGGTATATATCTACAGAGTTATTACTAGTGCAAACCAGAGGAGGATCTTGTCTCTTGGAAAGAGCTTTTGCACATTTCAGACAAGTTGTCAGACCACATTTCAGGAGAAACTGGAGCAGAGACAACTATGGGAGGGGACACACTTTGACTGGGATTGCATAGCTGTACATAACTCTAAGCTTCTACATATATCCTTCTTATCAGGACCATGAAGCTAGACTAGGGGAATCCCTGGATTTCTTTATTCTTCCAAATGTGACTTCATTAAATAAATCTCCTTTCTCTGATTCCCACTATTTATTTGGCTTTTTTCGTTTTTTTTGTTGTTGTTGTTTTTTTTTTGTTTTTGTTTTTGTTTTTTTCTGAGGACAGTTTGCCAAACCTGGGTTATTAGGACTGATCAGTCAGAACACACCTTAGGGCCCAAACTCCCATAACAACTACACAATGTCAGGAACTCCAGATTGCTGTGGGAACTCCTTCAGCCAATAACCTTTAAGATACTGGCTCACTTTTGGCATGGTCTCATGTACTGTACACACAGACAAAAAACATGCATGGGCCTCTTGGCTGCTGGATTTGGTTCCAGTTTCCAGGGCACCCAGAGGACTATGGATCACTACCCTTTTTGTGAGTTTATCCCCGAATAAATAAACCTCATTGTACTCCAGGTCATTGTGGAACTCTTTTGTATGCCAACAAATTAGGGCCCAACGTGTGGCTCCAATTATTGGTGTATCATGTACAATGCGAGGAAGGATACAATTAGCTCTCCTTATAGGGTTAATTCTATCGCTTTTGGGATAGTTGTTATTTATAGACAAAAGAGGGAGGTGCTGTGGGAACTCCTTCATCCAATACACTTTAAGATACCAGCCCACTTTGGATGTGGTCTCATGTACTATAAATGCAAATGAAAAGCATGTGTAGGCCTCTATGTTGCTGAATTCAGTTCCAGTTCCCAGCACATGCAGAGGACTGTGAATTGCTACCCTTTCTGTGAGTTTATCTCCCAAATAAATAAACCTTTATTATACTCCATTCTGGGATATTGTAAAACACTTTTGAACACCAACACCAGATTTTAAAGACTCTCCAACATTCTAGGTAACAGAAACTAGGAATTGTACCAGAACAAAGGCAAATCGGGTACCTAAAATGCCATCTCTGCTAAGAGCCCTTAGGAAGACAACATCTCTAGTAAATGTTAGGGAAAAAAAATTCTTCCTGATGGCAAAGGGAACTCATGAGATAAACTGCCTTTCTTTCTTCTAGTTCCAGATGTGGATAAATCATCTCTTTTGAGATAGGGAATAATAGGTGTGCATTCAGTTATGTCTGGAATTTATATTTATATCATACTCAGGAAACACCAAAACAGGAACGGAATGAGTTCTGCAGTTGGTGAAAACTCTTTAACACAAATCCCTCCTAGAAAAAAAGAATAATTAACTCCAGACTATCAGACCCTCCCCAAAAGAATTTGGCCAAAACATAACTATATTTAGAATTAGTAGAATCCGGAGTATTTTGTCTTGAAATAACTTCAGATACTAAAACTTTATGATACTAGTTAAAAAAACAGATATGAAAAGAAACAAAATCAAATATCTAAGTAAGTGATTGAATTTGAATTTATAAACTCAGTAGGTATATTTAGAGGATTACACAGAGATGAATTTGGAAATCTAGAATTAACAGAAACAAGTAACCAGAATAAAATAAAGAAAGACATAAGTAAAACAACATGAAATCCAAATAGATAAAAGGCATAAAAACATAGGCTTTAAATGCACCTAATTGAACCAATTAAGAAAATGATGGAAGAAATAATGTAAGAAATTATAGTTAGCAAAATTCAAGTGTGAATAAAATACATGCATCCTCTGCTTTGATAAAGACAATGTATTCAATGTCTGCTTAGAAACATTGTGATAAGATACAAAGGGGGAAAATGTTAAATGCAGCAACAGAGAAGAAATGGATAACAGACAAAAAATATAGCAAGAATAGGATTATCTATAGGAAATACAACCACAAACAGTAAAGCAATTATTTTCAAAGTACCAAGAAGATTAATCTATAACTTATAGGTGTCAAATCTCTCTTAGGGCTGATGAGGGAGGGGGACTTGATTGGGGGAGGGAAATGGGAGATGGTGGTGGGGAGGAGGCAGAATTCTTTAATAAATAAATAAATAAATAAATAAATAAATAAATAAATAAAGTGAAGACAAAAAAAAGAATGAGAGCAAAATGTCAAATGAAAATTGTGTTCAACACAGAGTGTGGTGGCACAAGCCTGTTATCTCAACACTCTAAGGACTACAAAAGGAAGATTAAGACATTGAAACTTGAGCTACACATCATGTTTCAGTCTAGTCTGAGTTATATGAAGACACTGTCTCAAAAAGTGTGTATATCACCAACAAACCCTAACTAAAGCACATTATAAATTAGCCTCGTTAGTAAATATGTTTTTCTATGGCCTATAGCATAATGTGCTATATTACACTACCATCTTACAGGAGAGGTTACCTTGGCCAGGTAGCAATGCCAACTAATTGAGATAAACAATACAGGTAGCTATGTTTACTGTAGTAATGACAGAGCTATTAATATTCCCTAGGAGAAGGAGCATCACAGGACTCTCACCTGGGAGGACCAGCTATTTCTTCTTCATGGCATTTCCAAGCTGTATGTGATGTTAGCAGGTACCAGCATCCACAGGAAGTGGAAAGAGAATTGAAAACAGGACTCCAAGGTGCATCACCCATCAGTGATCCACAATAGGGTGAGACTTTGTAATAATCTAACTCTTTGGCGGGGGTGGTCAAACACGTTTCTGTAATTGATCCTTTACCTGTGTTCTGTAAGTAAGACAAATATACTCATTGCTTTGGCAGTATGAACTTTGGTAGAATTGTATTTTGGTCTGATTGGTGCTCAGTTGGATGGATGAATCAATGTTTGTACATGTTTCCCTGGGAAAAATAAATGCAGTGAAACAAATTTCCTCAAAATTATGATTACATAAAAGTAAACCAGAGAAGATGTCATCAAGGTATTAAAATAATAAACGCTGTACTCTGAATTGCCTCACAAAAATTCTACAGTCTATTCTATTCACAACAACAACAAAAATATATTTGGTAAACCTATTACTGCCCTGAAGATAAGGAAAGCTACATTTGAAAACTTAGAACAGGAATCTCTTCTTCACACTGACCATTTTCTACTTTCCACATGCTACAGAGTGGCTCACCTAGAAAGATATTCTGGCCCTATGGGCTCCTCAGTGGGAAAGAAAAATCCAAGATTACAATTCAAGCTGACAGAGCACTAGAAGGCACTTTCTGGAAGTCCCACTTTTATCTCATGTCAAACATGGAGCAAATTGCCTCTGCTATAGAACTGAGACCAGGCAGAAGCAAAAGAAGGTGGGGCTCACAACTAGTTCTTGGATTGGGGCAGTAGTGCTGCAGTTTCTAACAACCCAAATCAAACAAAAGGGCCAGATAAAGGCTCTGTAGCATATAAAGCTGAGTCACAGCCCCATCTGGCCAAGAGCAAATGAAGCAGTTATGAGTTCATGGCATGCATAACCAGTGGCCAGTAACATCATAGAGCACAGAAGGCATCTTGCCTAGGTAGGTAGTTTAGCCAGCAGCCTGGCCCCAAGTCCATGCATACAGGCCAGCCTGGAGCCCTACCCAAAAGTGAAACAGAAACTGAAGCTTCTCCTGGACACACAGTCCAGTTTGTGACAGCATCTGGCCAAGAATTCCTCCAGAACATCCTTATAAATGGGGCAGATTGCAAAACATAGCCCAGGCCATGAAGTCAGCCAAAGCATCACCTGACGAAAGTTCAGGCTGCAAAATGACCATCCTTTGAAACCTAGCCATCAGAACTAAAGACACCCAGATATGCATTTTTAAGTAATATTTTCAAGGGAGCCAAGAATACAATAAATTACATTTAAAAAACTGGATATCCATACACAAAATATTAAAATTGGACTGCTATCTCATATAAGATCAACTAAAAATGGACTTGAAAATGTAATTCCTGAAATTATAAAATTTCTTAAAGAAGGAAAAAGTTCTTTAGCATTGATTTTGCCAAAGACTCTTGTATAAGATAACAAAAGAACAAAGGAAAGAAGATATACAATTAGGACCAGCACAACAAAGAAACCAATGAATTAAATGAAAAAGATGGAAAAATACACACAAGCTACACCACTGATATCCAAACTACATTAGGAATCCACACAAACCATAGCACAAACTAAATTTGACTAAAATCAAGTTCTGTAGCTTAGATGTAGAAAGTCTCTCACAGGTCCATGTGGGGTAGTCTTAGATTAGTATTGTTGGGAAGTGATAGAGCCTTCAAGGGGTGGGTACCAGATGAAAGCTAGAAGAAACCAGTAGTTAGATTTTCCAACTAAGATCACTGAACAGCTGGTGGTCCCCAGCTTTTAATCTGGCTTTTCCACCCTCAGGTTCTGTGAAGTGAGCAGCTCCCTCTGAAATATACTTCCTACCAGGACATGTTTGCTACTTCAACAAAAGCAAAATACCCCACCATGCTGTGGAGTCAAATATTTAAATCTCTGAGCCCAAACCAAACTCTCCTTTTACACTGATTATCTCAAATATGTGTTAGGAAGATGGAAAGTGTGAGTAAAACAATAGGAAAAGGACCTCCGCCGATTCTTCCCCCAGAGAAAACATTTAAAATATTAAGATGGGTACATGGAAAAGATACTTCAAGTCACTAATCACCTGGGAAATGAAGCTCAAAACCTCAAATAAATGGCACCTTACAATTGTTAGACTATCAAGAAGACAAAAAATGTTGGCCAATATGTAGAACAATTAGAACCATTGTACACAGCTAGTGTGGATATAGATTGCTAAAACCATTGATAAAAAAGGGTAGAAAATTATTAAAACATTAAAAGTAGAACTACTATGTGTTTGAGTAGCCCTTCTTAAAGATCTACAGCAAAAAATGAAGCAATGAATTTGAATCTTAAAGAAGAATCTGCCATCTTATGTTCATTGCAGAAATATTTGCAATTATTAAGACATCTAAATGACTTGTCTACCATGACAAATTAATGGATAAATAATACATGATATATAGACATAGACCCATTGGGCAATAAAACATTTTGCCAGTCACATCAGCATGGATGAGTCTACATGATACTGTCCCAAGTGAAGTAAGTCAAACATAGGAAGGCAAATATTAATTAAATATATATTATTAGATGTGGAACCATAAAAGGTTGAAATCACAGAAACTATATAAATATTTCCTTTAAAAGGGTTGCTATGGAGTGGGGTTAAGGAAAATGAGAATATAATGGGATATAAGAATCCAGGTGTTTGATAAAGTCTGTGTCTAATGTACAGCATAGTGACTATAATTAACGAAGGGTACATAGCACATGTGAAACTCACTACACAAATAGATCGTAAGTGTTATCACCATACAAAACAATAGTAAATATATGGCAATGCTAGTTTTCTTTATTTTGGTAATCATTTTACAATTTTTATCAGGTCATCACATTGCACACATTAAATATGGTCAATTTTATTTGTCAGTTTTACTTCAGCAAGTCTTGTAGAAAAGAAGAGTGAAGAGAGTAATTGGTAAGCAAGAAGTCTAAGCAAATCTAAATAATCATAGACAGTATAAATAAAAACTACTAAATATAAAGTTTAAAACTAAGTAAATGTCAGGTAATCACAGCATATAAGGTTAGAGAAAATAATAAAAGTTCAAACACTATAAGAACTTTATCAATTTGGGCAGGACTATAGATACAAAAATTGTGTTTAGAATTGGATAAATATTCATGATCAATTCAAGTACTCAATTTTCAAAAGCATAAAAATTGCCAAATAGAATTTAAAACTTAATCCAAAAAATAAAATAAAGGAATAAACAAATAAAATGAGATAAATGAAAAATTTTTACATGTTATGGTAAAGTTTTATGCAGATTGATCAATAATTATTATACATGTAAAAAGCATTATACACATATTTCAATGAAACAAAGTTTAGGGATGTAGGGTAATTGTGACATGAATTCCTCAGATATTCACTCTCTGTCATTGAAAAGTGTCTCTCCAGGTTGGTGCTTGCCAACTCATTTACTTATAGGGGTAATGAGCTCTAGAAGTTTGTTCCCACACCACTTATCTCACATGATCAGCTGAGACTCATATTGCTGCAACAAAGATATATATTCTGGCAGTTGCTAAGAGTTGTATGATTGTATTGGCCAATTGTCTTTAACTCTCTGCACATCGACGCGATTAACTCTCTTTTCCTTTTTCCCACAGTTGCAATAATCTTCCTGTAGAATTAGGTCTGCTCCCACTCTTCCTTGTTTTGAAACTTAGAAAAACAGTCCAGACGGTGAAACATCAATACACATACTAACTTGATGGAGGTGGTTCTTGTCTTTTATCTGTTGCTTTCATTGGTTAACTAATAAAGAAAACTGCCTTAGCCCATTTGATAGGCCAAACCTTAGGTGGGTGGAGTAAACAGAAAAAAATGCTGAGAGAAAGGAGCTGAGTCAGGAGTCGCCATGATTCTCCCACTCCAGACAGACGCAGGTTAAGATCTTTTCTGGTAAGCCAGCTTGTGGTACTACACAGAATATTAGAAATGGGTTAGATCAATATGTAAGAGCTAGCCAATAAGAGGCTGGAACTAATGGGCCAGGCAGTGATTAAAAAAATACAGTTTCCGTGTAATTATTTCGGGGCATAAGCTAGCCATGCGGGCGGCCAGGTGCCGGGGACACAGCCCCGCCGTTCATATTACAACACTAACTATAGAACTTCATCAGTTACAAGAACAAGTAATGCCCCAGTGACAGAAAATTTCACAGTCAGTAAATTTGTAATAAAGTAAATAAAATGCAATGAATCACATGTGGAAGAACAAAATTTCATCTATGAGAGCACGTCCATCCCACTTTAGTTCTAAGAAATCACCAAGGACTTTTTTAAAAGTTGTTGTTGTTTCTGTGTGACTTATACAATAAAAAACTTGTGGAAATTGTCATAGTTCAATACATTGTTATACATTTTAATGATAAATTTGTTTTGAACTTGTTCAATTTATACACAATTATAATTATTTTATTTTATGTAAAAAATTTATATAAATATTTTAGTAAAATATCAATCCATAGTTTCCTATATTCCATTCTGTTTTTGTTTTAAGGCCCATTAGTTTCTATCAGGTGTGTCTAATGGATTCTAGGCTATATGCAGCCTGGGCTAGCTATGAATATCATCCAACACAAACAAAAATTTTACTTAAAACATTATGAGATTTTGGGGATTTTGTTTCTTTGTTTTCTTTCTGTGAGTTTATTGAACCATTCTCAAGCGTAAACTTCATAGACAACAGTCTTGTCACAATGCCATGCAAAAAGTATGTGATTTTCTTGCTATCTGTACTCATATGGCTTCAGTTCCATGGTATTGTGTGGCTTCCAGTGTGTTGTCTTCTAAGCTCAGACAATCAGAATGACACCATCAGGTGCTCCATGTGTTTGCGGTGATTTGGTGTATAAAACATGGTGATTATTGATTATGTTTTAAACTATTGGTATAAAGAACTGGCACCTAATTGTTTTGGGAAAAAATGTAATGATTCATACTTGATTATTAAAAGTACTTCTGTCCCTTAGTTGTTCCTCACAGATTGTCCACTGAGCTTTACAACTGGCCTATTTGTGCTGCATCTGCAATGGAAATGTTGACAAGTATAAACCTTATACTCTATCTTCCTGTCAATTCATTCTCATAACAAAGGTAGATACAGCCCCTCAAGCATGATTATTCTTAATTCCAACATGACTTCCAAAACACTTTAAAAGAAAACAATACCAAAAATTTTCAGATAACGAAAGATTGCTTAACAAAAAGATGGTAGATGTCTACTATTTTGCAAAGTCAAATAGCAAGACCATCCTTTAAATTTGTAGGGAATCTGTGAAATTTTCAAAGACTGTAATTTGAAAGGGCATTTTATGGCAAAACAATGCTGCCAAATTTGGTCTATACTCAACACTGTGTTCTACTGACAAATAAAAGAACTGAAAAATTATTTTATCTTCCCTACAATTTCATTTAAAAATTTTAAAATTCAGATGAATTCTGTAAAATCTAGTTATTTAATAGCATATTTAAGAACAAATAAAACAAAACACTTAAGGATACTGTCTTTATTAAGAAATTCAGTGACAACATAGAAGCTACAATATGCCCTGAGAAGAAAGGGAGATATTTTAGAAATATATCTATAGTCTTAGTGTTTCTCACTAAGCTTTAAAACTGCTGGAAAATCTATGGAAAGAAGTTGGGAGGGGAGAGCGGAACCACTAACTCTAAGTTTTATGCTTTAGTGATGGAATACAGAACTGATGCTACAAATTGGGCTCCATCTGGCATTTTTATTAGAGGTATTGATGATAAATAAAATGTCACTGAAGAAATGGAATGTTTACACAACTAAAGATACAACCAATATAGCTATATGAAAAAATATAGCTATATGAAGCAATAGATGATATATTAAAGCCATATTCTTTGTCCAATGTCAAAATGTCTGATAGTTACCAACATTGCTCTGTTAATCTGTAAAAAAGAGGATTTGTAAAATTAATAAAAGATAAAGCTATTAATGTTCCTAGATTCATGTTTAAAGAAATATTCCCAAATACATCAAGAAAACTCATATGAAAACAAATTTAAAAATGATAACATCATGTCAATCATTATCAACATGAATTTCATAAGGACTAAGAAACTAAATCATTACCGGTTCCAGAATTCCTTAGGATTATTGATGCTGTCTAACATAACATCATTTACTTTTCAGAAGCAAGATGGCTACTCCATGGCCAAATGTTGAAAATATTTTATAATTTGTGACAAGTTATCAAGTTATTTATGGCATCAAAATAAAATTTTGTTTTGGAGATGAAATGTCACTTATAAATGGTAACATTTCTAGTGGAGTTAACAGGTCATTTAAATGAGTCAGTTATGCATCTCTAAGGGAAAATTCATTATATCAATGCAATGCTTTAAATCATAACAAAATTCTGAATGAAAATAAAATTATGACAAGCTCAAGTTAAGGCAAGAAATTTTATCTATTTTTGACAAACAAACAAGACAATAACAAAAAGCACATATAGCCTGGCTTTGCAATTTGATACAGGAACTTCAAAACAGATTTTAATATCTGTGTATATTTGTGGCTCTATTTTCTGTCTCTATTAATATGTTATCTGCTCATTTTCAAATAGGATATATAGAGCCACAATCTGACATTCAAACTAAAGAAAAGTTTGATCATGCTATTTTTCCAGACTTTAACAGATCTTAGCTTGCTTAAGATGAATATATTCTCACACTCAGGCCTTTTCATGGCATTACTTTTTGGCAGCACCTACATTTGTGAGCAACTATTTTAAAGAAGGAAGGATACTGAATAAAATTAGAATAAAAATATCTGATGAGCACCTTGATAACTTGTTGAGAACTGAAACTACATCCATTGAACCAGACAATGATGCATTTGTTCCTCACCCCACTAGTTATCGTGTTGCCCTCTTTTATTTTACTTTATAGCAAGGAATACAAAAAAAAAATCAGTGAGATTTTTATGACTTGGATATACTCACTTTGTTCATTAGCAATAGCAAACTGGAAACCAACTTGGTGATTTTAGAAGACTCTTAACAAGATGCTACATGACTGAGATTATTTGAAAGCAGTTTTACTTACACAGGACATTTTTCTAATGCTTATTATTTCTCTTTATTGTTTGTATATTTAATGTGGGCCCCAAGACAGTCCTTTTCCATCCAATATGCCATACAGAAGCCAAAAGGTTGAGTAATCCTGGTTCATACAAAGAAATACTGAAAATCCTAAATGTTATAGGATCAAAGTAAATTGAATTGATATTGTAAGACTTTGCATTTTGTGTTTAAATAAATAAATGGCTTGTTTTGATAAGTTTGTTGCTTATTTTCCAAATGACAACATAAGAAACATCTTTTTGGCATTTCATTATCCCCCATATAATGCATTATGTGTGAAATCTTCATTCCAAATAAAATGGAAAACCAGTTATAATTAATATTCTTTTTCCTCCTATACTAACCATCTGTTTTTTTTTAAAAAAAAAAGAACTCTTGGTTTGCTGAAGAAAAATTGTGATTAGATGAGAGCAAATATCTAGTTTAAAGCCTCTTAAGATACATGCCTTATGTTTTCATTCTTTTGTTGACATGTTTTTCACATCAAAACAAAAATTGTTTTTGATGTTGTCTGCCTTAAACCATCAATTATTTATTAAAAGCACAAATTTCTGCAAATATATGAATAATACAAATAATTTAGGGAGCAAAATGGTCTTAATAATGGAAATTTGAGATTTTTAGAAAGAAATGATGGCCAATGCAGCAGCTAAGACATGAATGAGCCCATCTCGTTATTACTTATCACTAGACATACTCATTCCATGTATGCTACAGAACACTTTACCTGATCTTTATTAGGGGAAATTTTTAATGTATTTTATTTATCAGATGTTGAAATAAGTGCCTATTTTTAATGCCTTTTATAAAAATAAATACTCACCTGGAACAAAATGCCAAACATGAGGATTCAACATCCATATCCAAAACATCTGTCTTAAATGCTAACAAACATCCGTAAGTTGATTATTCTTTCAGTGAGGCTTAATTTAGAGAAGGTTGTACTAAAAATGCACACTTGCTAGTAGGAAAGAAATAAGACACAGGAAAGCCAAATCAGAATAAAAGGACAACCTATACTACAAGGGCTTGCAAAGAAGCTTATCAAAGCATGGTCATGGTATCACAAGACTGACTTCAACAAACAGAAGTGGTACCTCTTTCAAGTGGTCCTATTGTAAGAAAGTAGCTCATTTCACTGATGCTATTGAAAACTCCAGTATGAAAAGTGGACCTTATCTGATGAAAAACACCCAAGTTTGTGTTCTGACCTCTACATTCATGAATATAAATATGGACATATTCCCCACTCCCACATACACATACATCTCCACATACAAAAACATTTTTTAAGGAGGAATTATGCTTAGTGAATACATGTCAGCACATTTTAAGCACAAAAAAATGTTATCTGTTATTTATGTATATGCATTGTTGAAAATGCTGGGTTTCATTATGACTCTGTTATGTATATTTACCAGATATTTTATTATAATCATTCTCCATTATTCTCGCTTGCCCTTCCCCTGCTGATCTCATCTTCACAAATAAGCTTTCTACTTTCATGACTTATAAAAAACATTTTAATTTTTAGTTATTTTTAGTTATGTATGTGTGTGGCTGGGATTTTCTGTATGCCCATGTGTGTGCATGTGCCCACAGAGACCAGAAGAGGGTGTCAGATTCCTTGGAGTTACACTTTTTGTAAGCAGCCATTCTCCATGGATGCTGAGAAGCAAACTCAGGTCCTCTACAAGAATGGCAAGTTCTGTTGAATCATATTACCTCTCCCTTAATCATTTAAGAAAACAAATCTGGGTTCCATATATGATAGAAAAAATGTGATATTTATCTTTGTGAAACTGGAAATGACAATTATTTACTTTAATGATGAAGTTTCCTTTAAAATGGTTTTGTTTATTACAAAAACTAATCCATTCTCAAAGAGTAAAGCTTTGTCACAAAGTAGCTTTAGAATGTTGCGTATCTGAAGGGCATTCTCAAGGCTGAGTTCGAAGCTATGCCAATATCCTAATAAAGGACAATACTTACACTACATTTTGTGTTTTTATAATTAAATCAGACTAATGACTTTTGATCATTCCTCCTTTATAACTTAGGTAGTGTGATCACTTTATTTTCTTTTATTTTTGAGATCATACAGTTACATCATTTCCTCCATTTCATTTACTCCCTACAAAACCTCCTACATTCCCCCCTTTCTCTCTTTCAAGTTTGTTTTTTTCATCAACTGTTGTTTGGTGCATATTTACATATATATCCCTAAATATAATCTACTTAGTCTGAAACCACAATCCATCAAAATGCAGAGTTACGGAGTCTAGTTTCAATGGATACATCTACAAAACAACTCCTGCACCTAGAGTGATCATATTTATGTTGTCTCATTTTATTATTTTTTGAAAATTTAATGTGTAAGTACTGTGTTCACATCACCCCCTCCTTCTCCTCCCTCATTGCCCCCTCTTAATTAACAGTCTTTTTTCTTCAAATTATTTTTATGTACAAACACATACATACAAAACGTGCTAAGTCTATTAAATGCTGCTTGCATGTGTATGATTTTAAAGCTGACCACTGGTATTGGAGAACCAATTAAATGGCTCATTCACAGAGAAGACTGATTCTGCCTTTCTTAGCAGCGGTTAATTGCCTGTAGCCCTTCATCTAGGTGTGGAGCCCTGTGAGATTTCCTTCTCTACTCTGGCATGTCAATTGGTGTTGTCATTGCTCTGATCTTGTCTAAATTTCTTGCTAAGGAAGGAATCTAGCTCTCCTAAATTTGAAAATCGCCTTCAAAACTTCAGGCCTGTCCAAGTTCTGCGGTTAAGACAGACTATCTAAGCAGTCTGAAAAAAAGGATTCATCTTGATCTTAAAATTGCAGTTATTCTGTGCTATAAGTATTGTCTTTGCTGTATTTCTAAAGGAAGCTAAGAAAAACTGTGTAGTTTTTGACAAATATTTCTCAGTTCTAGAACCTACAAAGTCCAATATCAAGAAACATATCTGATGAGAGCACAAAGGTGAGAGAATGAGAGGGAACCGAGTTCCTTCTTATAATAGACCCATTTTCAAGATAATGAACACTCTTATGGCAACGGTATTAATCAATTAATGATCTTGAACCCTTATGACTTATCACGTCTTACTGTGTCTCAATTTCCCAACACTTCCAATTAAATATTGTTTTATTATAGGACCTCTAGTATATAGCATATTCTAAACTTATCTTTTCACTGTTTATATAACCAAATTATGAAATTCCTATCTCTTTCCAGGTTGCCTTCCTTATTATTCTAAGCTCCATGCTGAAAGTTTCTTTTCATTTAAAATCTATAACACTTGATTAAAAGTAACAAAGCAGCTCCTTCATCCTTTGGTTAGAAATTTTATTCATCATACATCGATGTTCATAGTTCATAAACTCTGCCTTTGACCAAGTCATGAGGCATGGACACAGCTTAACTGCTGTGGGACAATGGTCTTTCATCCTGTCACTTGTGTTATTTTTATTAAATGCTGATTGGCCAGTAGCCAAGCAGGAAGTATAGCTGGGGCAACCAGGCAGGAAGTAAAGGCAGGGCAATGAGAGCAGGAGAATTCTGGAAAGAGGATTCTGTAGTCTGCACTCATGATCTAGACACAGAGCAAGCAAGATGTGACTGCCTCATCAAAAAAGGTACCAAGCCACGTGGCTATTATAGACAAGAATTATGGGCTAATATAAGTTATAAAAGTTAATAAGAAGCCTGATCTACTGTGCCAATCAGTTTATGATTGATGTAGACTTCTGTGTGATTCTTTGGGACTTAACAGCTGCAGAACTAGGTGGGACAGAAAGCCTTGGTCAACACTTAAACAAATCTTTGCAACTCATTTATGGCCTTTTCTCTAGTTTTCAGTATCTCACCACATTAATGGTGAGACCTCATCAGCATGGCCTGTACTATTTATTTTTTACAGAATTTTGGCCTTAATCACTTAGTAATCTATAGGACATTCCAGAACTTTCTATAGTTAACTGCAACAGAATTTTTCTTTACAATATTTTCATGGCAGTACAGACTTTGCTTAACATTTAGTTCATGTTTCAGATTCTACTTCTTACCAATTCTAAAACCAAATTGGATCTCTTATGTATTTAAAATGAAGGCATATCACCTTAATGCCCATTTTCTGATTTTTCAGTTTAGGAGGCTATAAGGGAACATCGTAGGCCAGATTATTTATTTTTAGAAAGAGAAAAGAGAGAAGCAAGTGCATTTTCTTATTCTGGATGTTGGAGTCTGTTATCAAGGGATAGGTTTCCAGTGAGTACCTTTCTTGATGCATCACCCCATGACAGAAAGCAGAAGAGCCAGAGAGTGCAAGAACAGAAGAGAGAGTTGATCCTGCTTTGTAAAAACTCACATTCTCCTTAATCATGTTATTTTTCAAGCTTTATTTATCATAAACCGTCTAGTATTTCCCCTAGCATTTTATCTTAAAAATGGCAGGTGCATACAAAAGTATAAATATAGTAGTCTGTATCTTGTTCAAAGTTTCAGCTTTTATGATTTTGTTTCCTTTCAGTGACTCTTGAGATAACTATCCATTTGTACAAAGACATTAATCTATTTATACCAGAGAACTTCTGACCTAATTGCCTCTAAATAGGCCTTGCTTTCAAACAAACACTTGCACCAAAAATTCAGTTACCACCACTTGTACTCTGGGGTATAAGCTCAGATCATAGCACTGGGTGTATCAAATAAAAATTGCCCCCATTCTGTCCCATTTTCTTAAAAGTCTGTCACCCAGATCTACTCTCTCGCCTATTACTTAAAAGGAAAATGGAAGCAACAGATGATACATCTTTGATAACTACAGGAAACATACTCACCTGCTAGAAGAAAGGGAAAGAAACACATTTAAACTTCATAGATTTACCCAGATCTGGTCACCATATGATGATACTTTCAGATAATAAGTAACCAGAACACAAAGGTACAACTAAAGAAAAATATGAGATTTCTCAATTACAATAAAAATAAAATAACCTGATACTGAGATGACATGTAAGACTCATGACCCAATTGTCAAAAATGTTGCCTGAAGATTTCGACAACTACCTATTTGACCCATGCAGGTAGGCTATCTTTATAATAGTTAATTTTTTTTTGTATTTTAACCAAGTATCTTAAAAGAAGTAATTGAAGAAAACAAAGGTTTATTTTGTCTCCTGGTGCAGAAGATATATTCCATCAAGGCAGGGAAGACATAGCTAAAGAAGGCAGCTTCCTCACATCCGCAGCAGAGAAAACCAGAGAGAACGACAATGGCCATCTGCTTTTCTCCATTTTATTCAGTCCACAAACCCAGGCCATGAAATTGTGCTGCTCATGTTCAGTGCAGGCCTTCACTCATCACTTAATCTTCCCCTGATTTGTCCTCACAAACACACAAGCTGTTATATCTTAATTCAATGCAATCAGCAGCCAAAAGTAAGCACCATAATAAATTTCTTTATATACAAAAAGCCCTGATCTAGTATTTGACTGCTGGTAGTAGCTAATAATTTTATACTAACTCTGCTCATAGTAAGTAATAATTTTATACTCTCACAGAGTTGGACATCAAAATTGCCAAACTTCTAAAATAATTAGTTGTTTTCTCTGTCTAACACATTCATAGTCCATGAAAAGGCAAGAGGAAAAGGAAAAATAAATGCTAAAAGATCAGAGGTATACAAGGACTAGTATTAATGCATAGAGATACTAGTACATTTTATCCATCCTCTACAACCATGAATTCAATTTCAACCTTTAACAACTTTGCCGCTCGAGAGATTCCTATGCTCTAGGGAGACTGGTTTAATCTTAGCACTAGGGAAAGATAAAGATAGTATCAGCAAAGAAATAGAACAAATGAATCAAAGTAACAAGAACTTTAGCAATAAAATTATGAGTTCTCTAGGTCCTGATTTCTGAAAAGCTAGATTGTAGTTTCATCATTCCGCAACACTGGCTAAATTATTTTGTCATTGTAGGTTGGTAAGCCTGCATTTTCTCATCTATAAATAAAGAAAGCAAGAAAGCATAGTTTTTAGTAAGAATACTTCTAAAGTTCATGTTATAGCTCAAATGAGATAGAGGACAAGAAAATTTTTAGCCAACTACAAAGTTTTATAATATGAAGGTGGTTAATATGATTATTATCGCATTTCACAAACATATTTGGGCACATGTTGATAAATGTGGAAATAGGATGTGTGTAATAACAACAAAATGAAACTCATCTTCACTAACCAGCTAACTCATAACCAGTACACTTCCATATATTTTTGAACAGCACAACTCTAAAAGCCCCCAAATCCTAGCAGTTCAAAAATTAACAACAAAGATTGCCAAAGATTATGATGGCACACAATATTACTGTCTTCTCTTTTGTGTTTAAGGGCTGTGCTATACAATTTTAAAAGTCTATATTCACTTCTATTGCAGTAAGTTTAACATAGAATACACCATACATTTATAGATGTCAAAGTATACCTACATATGGTTATTATTGATAAATCAGGACCTGCTCTTGGGAGATACATGTTTAGTCACAACCTACATAATGAAAAAGAATCAGAGGCAACTTAGGATATGATTGTGTCATGGAAGGGTCAATATTCTTTCTGCAGGTCACAGTGAGCTGAGTGAAGCTGTATAATGCCTGAAGGACCCTGGCTGATTCCATCACAGGAGAATGGTAGTGTGCTCTTTAATTTGTCATTTCTTGTTTTCCTGCATTTTAACTTTGTGCTTTGCTGCTACCATATCTCCACTTTCTTCCTTTTCAATTCCTCTGGCCAATTTCATATGCCATTATCCTATTTTATGAGAAACTTCTTCTCTGAAAAGCTGGCCTATAATCACCTCCCCATTTCTGTGCCTCCTTTCTGACATGTGAAATGCCTACTATCAATTCACCCTCATTCATTTCTGTAGTTTCCCCTTTTGTGCCTTGGCAGCTCATTTTCTTTGCCATCTCCTATTCTTATATTTTTATGGAATCTCCCGGTTCCTTTCACAAAATTTTGCCTTCATTTATCTCAGTGACCTCAGAAAGCCCTGGATTCTGACAGTCATATGATTGTGAGCTGTTTATGTCTTTATAATATAAATAATTTTGAGATTGTATCAAAAGGCTTTCTTTATTCTCAAGCTCTTAACTCCTTTAAAAGATGCTGTAACTTGAAAAAAAAGGTTACTGTTACCTGAGTGTTTGAAAAATCATCTTCCCAAATATTATGGGGGAAAGACATTGCCATTCAAGTATTCATTGAAAAATGAAAGTGTGAAACATAGAAAGAAAAGGAAAGAATTGTTTTCATCTCTGAATTCATTGCATAACATACTGGACTTCAAAAAGTATTGAATATTTTCCATTTATTGATGGTTACAATTTTAGTTAAAACATTATCATTACTAAATTTAACCAAAAATTGCTTCCCAAATAATTCTTCCAATTGAAGAAACAAAACTATGACATTATTTACTTACATAAATAATACAAAAATTTCACTATTGAAATACAATCTATTTTATGCTCCTGCATTGAGTTCTCTGTTAATTTTATATGTTATATTCAGATATTTCACTTGGATCATATGAGAGTCAGTTAAAATTCAATTTTAGGAAAATTTTGTACTATTATAAAAACCTTCAATAAACAAGGAAATCCCATGAAAACTATTGAAAATTCTTATTCTTTATTTGTAATTTGACTTTCTCACATAAATTAGTCCAATAACTCCATGGACTCATTTTTGTTCATATAGTAGTTATTTGTAGAACAATTTCTTTTTTTATTCATGTAAAATTCTGTTAATTTTCTTTTTTATTTTATTTATTTTTTGTTGAAAAAATTTCTGCCTCCCCCCTCACATTTCCCTTCCCCCCACTCCTCTCCCCCTCCCCCCACACCTCTCCCCCTCTTCCCACTCCTCCCCTCTCCCCCTACTCTATTCCCCCTCCCTCTCCAGTCCGAAGAGCAGTCCGGGTTCCCTGCCCTGTGGGAAGTCCAAGGTCCTCCCCCCATATCCAGGTCCAAGGAGGTGAGCATCCAAACAGGCTAGGCTCCCACAAAGCCAGTTCATGCAGTAGGATTGAAACCTAGTGCCATTGTCCTTGACTTCTCATCAGCCCTCATTGTCCTCCATGTTCAGAGAGTCCGGTTTTATCCCATGCTTATTCAGTCCCAGTCCAGCTGTCCTTGGTGAGCTCCCAATAGATCAGCCCCACTGTCCCAGTGGGTGGGTGCACCCCTTGCGGTCCTGACTTCCTTGCTCATGTTCTCCCTCCTTTTGCTCCTCATTTGGACCTTGGGAGCTCAGTCCGGTGCTCCAATGTGGGTCTCTGTCTCTATCTCCATCCATCGCCAGATGAAGCTTTATATTCAGGCGGATGACTATATGTTTTTCTTGGGGTTCACCTTCTTATTTAGCTTCTCCAGGATCACAAATTATAGGCTCAATGTCCTTTATTTATGGCAGGAAACCAATTATGAGTGAGTACATCCCATGTTCATCCTTTTGGATCTGGGTTACCTCACTCAGGATAGTGTTTTCCATTTCCATCCATTTGCATGCAAAATTTACGATGTCATTGTTTTTTACCTCTGAGTAGTACTCTAATATGTATATATTCCACACTTTCTTCATCCATTCTTCCACTGAAGGGCATCTAGGTTGTTTCCAGGTTCTGGCTATTACAAATAATGCTGCTATGAACATAGTTGAACAAATGCTTTTGTCATATGATAGGGCATCTCTTGGGTATATTCCCAAGAGTGGTATTACTGGGTCTTGGGGTAGGTTGATCCGGAATTTCCTAAGAAATCGCCACACTGATTTCCAAAGTGTTTGCACAAGTTTGTATTCCCACCAGCAGTGGATGAGTGTACCCCTTACTCCACAACCTCTCCAGCAAAGGCTATCATTGGTGTTTTTTATTTTAGCCATTCTAACAGGTGTAAGGTGGTATCTCAAAGTTGTTTTAATTTGCATTTCCCTGATCGCTAAGGAGGTTGAGCATGACCTTAAGTGTCTTTTGGCCATTTGAATTTCTTCTGTCGAGAATTTTCTGTTCAGTTCAGTGCCCCATTTTTTAATTGGGTTAATGAGCATTTTAAAGACTAGTTTCTTAAGTTCTTTATATATTTCGGAGATCAGACCTTTGTCTGTTGCAGGGTTGGTGAAGAACTTCTCCCAGTCACTGGGTTGCCTTTTTGTCTTAGTGACAGTGTCCTTTGCTTTACAGAAGTTTCTCAGTTTCAGGAGGTCCCATTTGTTCAATGTTGCCCTTAATGTCTGTGCTGCTAGGGTTATACGTAGGAAGTGATCTCCTATGCCCATAAGTTGTAGAGTACTTCCCACTTTCTCTTCTATCAGGTTCAGTGTGTTTGGACTGATATTGAGGTCTTTCATCTATTTGGAGTTGAGTTTTGTGCATGGTGATAGATATGGATCTATTTTCATTTTTCTACAGGTTGACATCCAGTTATGCCAGCACTATTTGTTGAAGATGCTTTCTTTATTCCATTGTACACTTTTAGCTCCTTTATCAAAAATCAAATGTTCATAGGATTGAGCGTTAAAATCCGGGTCTTCTATTCAATTCCATTGGTCGACTTCTCTGTTTTTATGCCAATACCAAGCTGTTTTCAATACTGTAGCTCTGTAATAGAGTTTGAAGTCAGGGATGGTAATGCCTCCAGAAGTTCCATGATTGTATAAGATTGTTTTGGCTATTCTGGGTTTTTTGTTTTTCCATATAAAGTTGATTATTGTCCTCTCAAGATCTGTGACGAATTTTGATGGGACCTTGATGGGGATTGCATTGAATCTATAAATTTCCCTTGGTAGAATTACCATTTTTATTAAGTTGATCCTCCCAATCCAAGAGCAAGAGAGATCCTTCCATTTTCTGGTATCCTCCTAAATTTCTTTCTTCAAAGACTTAAAGTTCTTGTCAAATAGATCCTTCACTTCCTTGGTTAGAGTTACCCCAAGATATTTTATGCTATTTGTGGCTATCGTGAAAGGTGATGCTTCTCTGATTTCCCTCTCTGCTTCCTTATCCTTTGTGTATAGGAGGGCAACTGATTTTTTGGAGTTGATCTTGTATCCTGCCACGCTACTAAACGTGTTTATCAGCTGTAGGAGTTCTTTAGTGGAGTTTTTGGGGTTGCTTATGTATACTATCATATCATCTGCAAATAATGAAAGTTTAACTTCTTCCTTTCCAATTCGAATCCCTTTGATCCCCTTATGTTGTCTTTTTGCTATTGCTAGAACTTCAAGCACTATATTGAAGAGGTATGGAGAGAGTGGACAGCCTTGTCGTGTTCCTGATTTTAGTGGGATGGCTTTGAGTTTCTCTCCATTTAATTTAATGTTAGCTGTCGGCTTGCTGTAAATAGCTTTTATTATATTTAGGTATGACCCTTGTATCCCTAATCTCTCCAAGACCTTTATCATAAAGGGATGTTGAATTTTGTCAAATGATTTTTCAACATCTAATGAAATGATCACATGGTTTTTTTCTTTCAGTTTATTTATATGATGGATTACATTGATAGATTTGCATATCTTGAACCAGCCCTGCATCCCTGGGATGAAGCCTACTTGATCATAATGGATAATTTTTCTAATGTGTTCTTGGATTAGGTTTGCCAGTATTTTATTGAGGATTTTCGCAACGATGATCATGAGTGAGATTGGCCTGTAATTCTCTTTCTTGGTTGAGTCTTTGTGTAGTTTTGGTATCAGGGTAACTATAGCTTCATAAAAGGAATTTGGCAATGACTCTTCTGTTTCTATATTGTGAAATACATTAAGGAGTATAGGTATTGAGTCTTCTTGGAAGGTCTGGTAGAATTCTGCATTGAAGCCGTCTGGACCTGGGCTTTTTTTGCTAGGGAGGTTTTTGATAACAACTTCTAATTCTTCGCGACTAACAGGTCTATTTAGATTGTTTACCTGGTCATCTTCCCACAGCAAACAATATCAAAAATAGTAATAACACAAATCAATCCAGGATAAACTAAACCTGAGAAGAAGAAGAAAACAAATAAGAAGCATCTTATAAACTGGTAAATTTAAACAAATATACCAATTAGTTACTAGAGTAAGTAAAAATGAGCTCTCTATTTCAATCAAAATTATGAAACTTCAAGTCTACATTTAAAAATAAAATGTTCTGTATGCAAAGACATTGAAAATAAAAAGAAGAAAATAACTTTTTAGAAATCAAAATCTCAAAAATGAAAAATTTGGAAAAAAATTCTTAGCATTAAGAAAATTCAAGGTTAATAAAGCATTATGTAATCTATTTCTGGGGGTGTTCATTTCCAACTGGCCCATGGATGCAGCCATGGCATGACTGTTATGGGCAGAACCAAGCATTTTCGCATTGTATGGTAAGCCTACTCCACAGGGGAAATTCATACTTGATTGTAGTTGAGCCAGAAGAAGTGAAGGAGTGTTATGATGAGATGTCTTCTGGACAAGATATGACAGTTGACCACATGAACTCACAGCAGCCATGAGTACCTGCACAATGCTGAACCAATCAACATTCTATGATTAAAGGAAGGACACCTAAAGCCCCATACCTTCTTGGAGATCTATGGGTATATAATGGTTTCTGTGGAGGGACAATCATATTTCTCAATGATATCCACTGATAAATTGCCCTTGCTCAATTAAATAACCCTTCACTCATACTCACACAAGCAACTCTAAATAAATGCAGTGGACCACAAACAAACAAAAAGGCATATGAAAATAAGAAGGGGAATTGTTGTGAAGAAGAGGTTGCAGGGAAGGCAAGAGAAGAGGATGATGAGAGAGAACATGACCAAAGTTCTTTCTGTGTGTGTGCACATGTGCATACATGTAGTGAAATTGTAAAAGAATAAAAATGAACATATTTGTACTCTTTAAAATATCAAACACAATAGAAGATTGTGAAAAAAGTATTGGAAATACTCAGAGATAATAAATTTATAAAAAAAGAAATATTCAGAGACAATAATAAGTGGTACAAATAGTTCTAAACTTACATTATATGGGTATATACATGAATAAACATTGAAAGAACTCAAATACATGTACCCAAACAGTAATTGAAATAATTAATAAATATTTGAAAAGTGCTAAAACTAAATGACAAAGAAATAAAAACAATATATTTTAGTAAAATACTACTATGTGCCCACCAGAAAAATCAAATTTCAAAAGACTTAAAATAACATTATTATAAGATTGGATAAACAGAAAACCCTGTGCATTGTCAGGGGGCATGTACAATTACTTTGCAAACCCAATTGACTCTATCCTAAATATGAAATGTAGAGTGTATCCCACTACTATTATGGTGATATTATATTTTATTATCAAAACAAACTGCTGTGTGAAATATAGTAGCATTAATAATTACACCAATTCAATAGATATTGACCAGGAAAGAATCAAGCAAACTGGATATGGCTTCTTCCTTGGCATGACCTTAAAATTTTTACTCTTAGGTGATATTTGACAATAATGAATGTGCTTATATATCAGGAACATTATTCATAATGCCTAAAAACTGGAATAAACCCTAATATCTATCTTCAAAAGTGAATGTGATATAGTAACAGAAAATCTACATTGACATGCAACACAGATTACATTTCAAAGGTATATTGGTTAAAGAGTTAGACAAAAACAGATACATTATATTTATGTGTGTGAATACTAAGTATTACATATATGCTTCATATATCCCACAGAATTCTATTCATATGACATTTAGACAATTAAACACTATGGAGTTTAGGAATATAAAAACCATTAAACCATAAACATTAAATAACTGTACTGACTAGTTTGTCTACTTGACACAAGCTAAATTTATCAGAAATGAGGGAGCCTCAGTTGAGAAAATGCCTCTATAAGATGTATCTTTTTCTTAATTAGTGATTTCTCAATTACTGATTGATGTGATAGTGCCAACTCTGGACTGGTGGTACTGAGTTCTACAAGAAAACCATCTGAGTAAGCCAGGAGGAGAAATCCAGTAAGCAGGTTACTCTATGGCCTCTATTTCAGTTTTTGCCTTACATGAGTTCCTGCCCTCAGTGTTTCAATGATGAACTTTTATATGGTACTGTATGTGAAATAAACCCTTTCTTCCCCAAGTTGCTATGGTTGCTGTGTTTCATCACAGGAATAGAAACCTTAAGACAACAACTCTTACAAATTGAACATTAGTTTTGTGTAAAGAGAAATACATAGTGGGAAAAGAACAAGAGGCAGAAATCTCTTAACTGTTATAATATGAGCGGCAGGGCTGAGTCCCCTGCGTCCCCGGCACCCAGCCGCTCACATGGCTAGCTTATGCCCCGAAATAATTACATGGAAACTGTATCCTTTTAATCACTGTCTGGCCCATTCGTTCCAGCCTCTTATTGGCTAGCTCTTACATATTGATCTAACCCATTTCTAATATTCTGTGTAGCCCCACGAGCTGGCTTACCAGGGAGGATCTTAACCTGCATCTGTCTGGAGTGGGAGAATTATGGCGACTCAATGACTCGGCTTCTTTCTCCCAGCATTCTGTTCTGTTTACTCCTCCCACCTAAGGGTTGGCCTATCAAATGGGCCTAGGCAGTTTCTTTATTAGTTAACCAATGAAAGCAACAGATAGATACAAGACCCACCTCCATTATTTCCCCTTTTTCAGTTTAAACAAAAAAGAAAGGCGTTTACTTTGACATAGTAAAATTACATATAACAAAACAGTTATCAAGTAAGAATTACAGTTACAATATTTATATCTATTTTATCCTTTATCATAACTAAGGAAAACTATAATTATAACTAACCATTTTTTAACTTCATCAAAGACTCCAGAAGAATATAATATTACCTAAGTAAACAAGAAGTCCAAAGCTCTAGAAATGACAGAGACATCTCACTGCCTGGACAGTCACCCAAAGTTTTTTTGTACCGTTGGGGCATCCATCTTTAGCCTACAGGCCCATAGTATCCAGCAGACATTTTCATGAAGCAGGAAAATTCAAAGATAGTTTAGTCATTTTCTGCTGTGTCCTGCAGAATGTCTTGCAGACTCTTTTATGAATCAGGAACCCCGAAAGACCATCTTACCTTTAGGCAAGTTCAACAGTCCTCTCTCTGTGGGTTCTCTGTGTCCAGTTTATGCAAGAGCAGTTTCTTGCCCAAATGACTATCAAACTCCATAAGGAGCCTCTTTGATGCCCATCTTCCTCTTGAAGTAGACTGGTGCTGCCAGGAGCAGACGTGTCTCATTGTCATGAAAAACCCTAAGTTATTAAAATATTTAAAATGCCATATTCTGTAGTCTTTGAAAGATATGAAGAATGCCTATTTAATTGAAATATATCTCTATATATCTAGAAAATCTAACTAACATGACTACAAGCTTGACTATTATCGATGATTATCCATTAACAACCTATATTTCCTAATTATACATTACATTTTTAAATGAACTACATAATCACAATACCTTAATCAAGAGCAAAAATACATATACATATAACAAATTTGACCTTAAAATCCATACCAATGCAAATTATTTATATCTATATCATATCCCCCTTTAAATGTAAAAGAACATTTATAAACAATATTTGGGCGCCACTCTGTTGTAATATGAGCGGCGGGGCTGCGTCCCCTGCATCCCCGGCACCCAGCCGCCCACATGGCTAGCTTATGCCCCGAAATAATTACACGGAAACTGTATTCTTTTAATCACTGTCTGACCCATTCTTCCAGCCTCTTATTGGCTAGCTCTTACATATTGATCTAACCCATTTCTAATATTCTGTTTAGCCCCACGAGCTGGCTTACCAGGGAGGATCTTAACCTGCATCTGTCTGGAATGGGAGAATTATGGCAACACAATGACTTGGCTTCTTTCTCCCAGCATTCTGTTCTGTTTACTCCTCCCACCTAAGGGTTGGCCTATCAAATGGGCCTAGGCAATTTCTTTATTAGTTAACCAATGAAAGCAACAGATAGATACAAGACCCACCTCCATCACTTAACTCATTGCCTGTGTTGCTATGGTTACCTTGAGTATTCATGTATCTTGTTTTATACAGTCTCCTATGCGTGTATATTGTGACAATAAAAATTTTAAGATGCTGACTCTTAAAGAGGTACAAAATAGTAGGGTATAGACGGAGACCTGAACTGCTATTGGAACACAGTTTTTTGATTGTCACTCTGAACAAAGACGATATCATAAACAGTAACCATATTTCCCCTCTACTTCTGCTCAGGAAAGCAGTTGTAAGACAAATGTATTACAACACATGAACCCCACTGGAAGAAGAGAAACTACATGACTCTAAGTTTAATGTTACACTACAACTTTGAGAACGATCCTCAAAAATACTTTCCCTTATGAAAGAGGCTAGATTTCCTGTTACATATGTATAACCTCAACAGGAAATTCACCAATATAAGGCCATCCTGGACCATACTAATATGTCTCAAAGAAAAAAGAACAACTAATATAAGAACTTGTTTACAGTGTTATGTGCCATTTCAAATGGATCTCTGCAACCACGTTATAATAACCTAGGTGTGTTTCAACCACCAATGGTGAAAAGATAGCAAAACATCTTAATCTCTTCATTTGGGGCACTGCCAGACAAGATAAAACAAAGGCAAAAAGAACCCTATTCTCATATATCTCAACCTCCATTAGTTTCAGACAAGACTCTGAAATGCTTCCAAGAAGCAACCCTATCAATCTGTCATTTGCTAAGTAAATACTAGAGTTTAAACCTAAGACTTGATTTTATGAATTTTATTTGTCTGTTTTCAGCAGGAAGTAAAATGTGCCAAAACCTTACTTCATTTTCACTCTAAGGTTTAAACACAAATAACCATTCATCTAAGTGTTGGACCACACAGTACAGAACCACTTAAGGCCCAGGAACCTGTCACTTGTACTAATGGCTCCTGCTAGTCTATGAGTGAATTTTACGTGCATCTTGCTGACTGCTTTGGATTGATAATGACAATGAAAAAGAAGGGGAAAAAAATCTTAAAGGAAATTTACCTCTGTCATTATGGAATCAGCTTGCTGAAGAATTTGTAAACACATTTAATTAGAAATTCTTCAAAGTCTACTAGAGGCAAGTACTCAATTAAGTATTAAATTTCTGCTTTTAAGAATCAGGCAATATGCAGCAATTGTGATGCACATCTATAATCCCAGCAGTCTGGAGGCAGAGGCAGGTTGATCTCTGAGTTAGAGGTCAGCCTGGTCTACAGAGTGAGTTCCAGGACAACCAGGGATAAGCAGAGAGACTCTGTCTTGAAAAATCAAAATCAAAAATAAAACAAAAAAACAATCAGGCAGGAAATGTGTCCTACTTTTCCTACATTAGTGTAACAATTGGAAATATTCGGACAATGACTATAGATTAAGCAATACTATGTGTAACAGCATAATTGTTTATGATTATATTGTAGCAATGTAAAATTACCTTTGATTTTAGGAACTGAAATGGACTTGTAGGATGAAATAAATATAATGGCCACAAAACTTAGTATATAATAGTAAGTCGGTGTATCTGTAGGGGAAGTCCTTACACTGCAGTTGCATAGACTTCAACACTAAGAAAAGAGTGAGAACTGCGTGTGGTAGTCCCCAACTATAATATCAACGAACACTTAAGGCAGGAAGATCATGGTGATTTTGAGAAGATTAACCTGTGCTATATGAGATGAGGAGGAGACAGAGAGTGAAAGGGAGTATGAGATCGAGGGAAAAGAGAAAGATGCACTATGGAATACAGTAATTTAGAAGGCATCAGCTTTGTGCTCAAATACTTAAAATCTAGTGAAGATCATATGATTTTACTTGTGAGATTATTTAGCTTTTGACCACATACCCCACAAAAGCTTTTCAAAAAGCTATTAACTCAACAACTAAGCAAGTCGGAAACTAGGGACATTCAATGGAATTGATCAACTGAGTTCTCAATAGCTTGCTCCAGGGTTTCCTTTTTCTGCATTTCTAAATGATTTTCTCTCTGATCAGGAAGAATAGGACTTAGATAACAGACAAGAAGTTAAGGAACCAGCTCCTTTGTCACCATGTAAAATTCACACTACACTGCATCTCTGCTATCTTTCTGTTTGCTAGTATAAATATCAATTGAAGCTATTAATTTAAATCAAAACAAACTAAAACTCCCAAAGTCCAAGAATTTTCTTTAGCCTCTTTTTATATGAAACTGTATCCCACATTTATAAGGCCTACAAAATATATAACCAAAAGATTAATTATATATTCCTTTTCACACACATATATTAATCTTACATTAATCTTCTTAGAACTATACAGTAGATTTTGTAAACTATACAGATGATACTAGCATTTTCATTACTGTACTTGTGGCTAAAACTAGGTAGTTGGTCTCAGAGGGATAAAAAGGAGGGGATGTAGAAATTTTAACATTTTTGGAATGGTAAATATAGGATGAGAGTGTAACACACACAAACATGTCGAGGTGAGAAATTACAAGATGCAGTTTTCAGAACTGTTTCACTGATAATGAGATGTCAAATAGTGACTTCTTGGGCATCTTTCCTAATTTGAATAAAGTCAATCTCAGTGGCTCACCAGCTCTATTTTGTTGCTGTGGAGTCTCCCAAAGGTAAGAAGTTTGCAGTTTCAGGCAATTTAATGACATCACTCCAGCCCCCTGTTTTGTTTTGCAACAATCCTTTACCATTATTACCTTGGAGGCAATATAAACAGGAGCCAGATATATCCTGTGAATTCTTTTTTATCAGCCCTTGGCCTAGTTCATTTGTTGCACAAATGAAAGGATTAGAATATAGAGATGTTGGGTGATGATTGTATTTAGGTACAAAACTAATGAATAACAAGAAACGCTAGTTGTTAGGACTCCTAAATTGCAGCCCATTGTTCTTGCCTGCCTCTCTGATAAATTATTTATCATATATGTTTAAAGCCATTAAACATAATAGAATTTGTTGTTTTCTTCTGTAGTCATCTTCTTGTGAGTACACATCTTCAAGATATAGTAAGCTTGTGATACTGACCACCTAGGGTTGCCTGTTCCAGGACCAAATCTAGGCATGCCCCTTTTCAGACAGTATATTTTTTTTTTGTTTGTTTATTTTTTTTATTTATTTTTTATTCTTTTTTAATTAAAATTTCCACCTGCTCCCCGTTTCCCATTTCCCTCCCCTCCTCCCAAATATTGCCCCCTCCCCCCACTCCCCTCCCCCTATCCCCACTTCTCTTCTCCTCCCCCCACACCATTCGCCCTCCCTCTCGATACTGAAGAGCAGTCCAAATTCTCTGCCCTGCGGGAAGACGAAGGTCTTCTATCTACGTCCAGGAAGGTGAGCTTCTAAACAGGCTAAGCTCCCACAAAGCCAGTTCATGTATTAGGATTGAAACCTAGTGCCATTGTCCTTGGCTTCTCATCAGTCTTCATTGACCGCCATGCTCAGAGAGTCCGGAATCAACCCATGCTTATTCAGTCCCAGACCAGCTGGCCTTGGTGGGCTCCTAATAAATCAGTTCCACTGTCACAGTGGGTGGGTGCATCCCTCGTGGTCCTGATATTTTGAATCAGACTCACATTCTCTATCTTCTTCATTTATCTGAATCTAGCCATTTAACATACCCTTTTTTTCAAAGTCCTATTCTTTAAGATAAGGTTAATCCTACTATTATGAGAATGTTGACTGATGAGAGAAAATAGCTCACTTGCAGTTTGATCAACCTCTAGATTCATAAAGGTAAGGTAATACTAATGTAATGACCCCACATTGCAACAAACTATATTTCATATATATCAAATAACTCCCCCAAGATAATAGGTCAATATTTTATTTCATGAGTGAGAAACATGAAATATAATGATCTTCCTAAAGTTTTCTAAGTATTCAATGATAGAACATGGATTTAAAATTAAGCCTGTCTGATCCGAAATCCTTAAGCAATTGTGTCTGTAAATTTAAAACAATTTTTCAAATAGAGAGTAGAGTAATTTTACAAGACACAGACTCTATGACCAAGATACATATCAAAAGTATTTTCTTGGTCTTTTCCTTAAGAAAACATAAATTGCAATAATAAAACTTGAACAGCTTTCTTGTTGCTTGATCTCCAGTTTGGACTTCACTATCAATATGGCAGCTCCAAAAACACCAACTTACCCAGTGAAATGCAAATCAGTGATATATCATGATGGCCTTTGGAAATAGAGTGCACTGGGCAGTCAAATAATAGATTATCCATCAATTAAAGCAGAAGGACTCTAGCCAGTGCAGCATTTGGAAAGTTTAAAAAAAAACTGAGCAGGTGGTGAGAGGTACTTGATCATTTCCATCAAATGTGTAAATTTAATCATCTTCCCATCTGGGCCATGGACAACAGAAACTGTATAAAGGGTCTTCTTGATTACAGAGGAACATGGAGTTCTCTGGTAACTGTTCTTCATCAAACAATCACTGTCAGACATGTGTCACCTCTCCCAAATCCTCAATAATGGCTCCTCAGCATCTGCTAGGAATGAATTAACCATAATGGTTGACTTGAATATTTAAATATACTTGGTATACTTGGGAATGGTTAAAATGGCAAGTAAATTACTCACCTTATCACTTCTCCAATACAATGGAAAATAAATTGAACAAGAATTAGAATACTTTATGTCTAAATACCTTGAATGCTGGGTAATCATATACAAGTTAATTTCTTAAATTCTATTTCCTCTCTCAGGGATAAAATATGGCTAAACTTAACATCATTCAAAATTGTTGGGCAGACTTTTCCATTTATTCAGACACTTTTCCCCTTATTCAACCATCCTTGTCTCTATGGAGAAAATATAAATGTCACATTTCTATGTGGCTCAGGCTAACCTTTGTCATATTTCATCTCCAAGGCTTTCTTAAAAGTTCATTGTCTGCTCAAATAGAGCTAGTTCTTCTCCTTTCACACATGTTCCCATGTTCATTTTCTGTGGTTATATCACCATTCAAGTTCTTTTGTACCCTAAAATATCTCTTAGGATCCAAAACCACTCCTATTCATCAAGACTTGACTCATCCTCATGCTCCTTGAAAAACTTTTCTTCAGTACAAATAAAGACTAGAAGATGCTGGATGATTTTGATACAGGTGTACTCCAAATTACGTAGTTTTGTAATATGATGGCTGTAATTCATTCTTCTTAAACTAAACTATAGTTACAAACATTCTAAATGACATGATCTTATAATGTCTTTCAGACAAAGCAGCAGTCTTTTTAAAAGGAAGCAAGTAATATTAAAATCTTTCTTGAATTTCAGAAATCTGTAGTATTAAATAGAATATACTATACCATCTCATTCTCCCTAGATTTAAAACATCTGAAATATCAAAGTTTAAAAGATACTTGTTAATACTTTTACTGTAAAACAGATTCTCCTTGTGGTCACTGTATCTCTATTTGATCTCCACTTAAACATGTTTTTTTTTTATTTTATTGAGCTGTACATTTTTCTCTGCTCCCCTCCTCTCCTCTCTCCATTCCTTTAACTCTCTCCCAAGGCCACTGTGCTCCAAATTTACTCAGGATATTTTGTCTTTTTCTACTTCCCATGTAGATTAGATCCATGTATGTCTCTCTTAGGGTCCTCATTGTTGTCTAGGTTCTTTGGAATTGTGAATTGTTGCCTGGATTTCTTTGCTTTATGTTTAATAACTACTTATGAGTGAGTACATGTCATAATTGTCTTTCTGGGTCTGGGTTACCTCACTCAATATAATGTTCTTTAGATCAATCCATTTGATTGTAAGTTTCAAGTTTTCATTATATTTTTCTGCTGTGTAGTACTCCATTGTGTAAATGTATCAGAGGGCTAATCTCTAATAAATACAAAGAACTCAAGAAATTGGTCATCAAAAGAACAAGTAATCCAATAAAAAATTGAGTACAGACCTAAAAACAGAACGCTCAACAGAGGAGTCTAAAATGACTGAAAGACACTTAAAGAAATGCTCAACATCCTTAGCCATCAGAGAAATGAAAATCAAAACAACTCTGAGATTCTATCCTACACCTGTGAGAATGGCCAAGATCAAAAGCACTGATGACAATTTATGCTGGAGAGGATGTGGGGTAAAGGGGACACTCCTCTATTGCTGGTGGGAGTGAAAACTAGCACAGCCCCTTTAGATATCAGTATGGCGATTTCTTAGAAAATTAGAAAACAACCGTCCTCAGAACCCAGCAATACCCAAATGATGCTTAATCGTGCCACAAGGACATGTGCCCAACTATGTTCATAGCAGCATTGCTTGTCATAGCCCAGAACCTAGAAACTACTTAAATTTACCCCTTGACTAAAGAATGGATAAGGAAAATATGGTATGCTCACACAGTGGAGTCCTCCTAATTTTTTTTTCTGCAGTCAAACACTCATCAAATCCTTCAACCATCCCTCAACATCACTTTCCAGTTCTACACTATTCCTATTCTTCTACTCACTTCATCCTGCTAGAATGAACTGTCGGAGATGTAACAACAAATCTCTGATTTGTATGATTCTGGAGGCTATGAAGCCCAATATAAAAGTTCAGGAAAATCCAGAGTCTAGAGAAAACTGACTCCTGGTTTGCCATCTTTCTGGTTTGCAGTCCTCCTGTTCAGAAATCTTCTCATTTCTAGCTGGGGCACCACGTGGCAAAGAGCATAAAACAAGATTAGTTCTTATGTGTCTCTTCTTTTAGGGAACTAATCTCATTCATGATGGTGTCACCTTCCTATTTCTCAAAGACTCCACAACCAAATATCATCAAGATATAGGTTTTTAAGTATGATTTATGGAGAGACACATTCAGTTCATAAGGCCTACTGTCCCTTTCTTGTTATATTCCTGTCTACTGTAGTCAGAGGCTGCTTGTTTGTTTCCCAGCCACCCAGGCCTGAAATAATCACATAGGAAATATATTATTAACACTGCTTGACCTATTAGCTTAGGCATATTCTTGGATAACTCTTATATCTTAAATTAACCCATCTCTATTAAAGTGTATCTCCATATGGTAGTGGCCTACTGGTAAGGTTCTGTCTGTCAGGTGTCTGTCTCCTGCAGGAGCTACATACATGGCTTCTCCTTGACTCTGCCTACTTTCTGACGGTGTCTTTTCCTGCTTGACTATATTCTGCCCTGACATAGGCCAAAACAGCTTCTTTATTTACCAATGGCAATGAAACATATCCACAGCACACATCAGTCTACTAATGTTCCTCTTAAAGTGTACATATTAGACAAAAAAATGGCTGTAGGCATAAATAAACAACAGGTCATGCTTAATGCAAAGTACAGAAGGATAATCTCTTTTATTGTACTGGACATTATAGTTCTAATTTTAAAACCCACATAAGTAGTGTTGTTCTTATAAATATAAAAACTGTATATCTTGAGGCAGTAGTAGCCTGCATCATATGTACCAAAGTTGTAATGGAAGCTGATCTTCACTGAAATTATGTTTGGGCCAGCAAACGCATCTGTGGACCCTCATAATTTTGCTTTGAAAGATGTTACCCTTCATTTGGAGCTAGCACATGTAAATTTTACTCCCTAATTAATCCTAGCAAACGTGACACAAGCAGGGTATTTGCTTTTATATATGCTTGTTCTTTTACTAAATCTCTCTCATCACCATATGACCATATCCAAGCTATAAGGACACAAAAGAAAGTAGAGAAAAGGTAATCAACAGATAATTACAGATGCATGAATGGACAAGACCATAGTCACTTGATGACTCACAATCAATAATAAATGGTTGTTGTTAAAAATTGATAATTTGTAAAGCAACTATAATGTAACAATAACTTACTGATAAAGTCATCAGTTTATAATAAAAAAATCACAAGTCTCTTTCCACTAACACATATATGTATATACAAATAGCATTAGAGATCTTTAAACATATGCATGTTTAAGAAGTTTTAAGTCATTGTCATAAAACTGTAATCAGTTAAATAGGGGCTTACAAGAGTGTCTCTCATATGGCTTATATTCATTTAGCTTCCTAAATGTCACAACCTGTCTTGGATTCAGCTAATCATTTACTCTGCATGGCACCAAGACTTTCAATAGTATTCAAAATACTAAATCGATCAAAACCCAAAACTAATGTTATATACATAAAGGACATACCAGCTTAAAACGTATTTTTCACTATTTCTTCCTCAGATCTATATGAAATTATGGACCAACTGCAGAGGAAAAATGATTTTGTGGGAGAGTTAGGTTTCCCATTGTGTATAAGGTAATAGAAAGGATATTACTGTTCTGCTAAATCTTCCTGCATCTGACTTACTGTGAAATGCTATGGTAAAGTAAAAGAAAATCATTATTCGGCTTCAAAACAAGTTGTTTTAAATAAAGTGCACTTAATCTGTAGACATGTCATACCAAAATACTCATTTGCTGCTTCTAATAATTGGTTGCCACTTATTAGATGTTTGAATATTTGGACTTATGCAGCTTAATATATTTTCCAGTGGGTTGGTTATTTATTCTGCCTCATTGGGAAAGAAATTTGAGACAAATTAAATTCAATATCACTGCCAGTAATGTGTCTGGACTGTAATAAATCACTTCTCTAAAGTCTACATATTACAAGAAAACCAAATAGTTCCATCTTGAATGTCCTTTGTGCCTATAAAAAATTACAATGTGGTGTGTGTTAAGAGGAGCATGTTTTAAACATTGTTTTTGAATACTTCATATGGTTTATTTTCTATAACATTGAGGTGGTATAGAACCAAGAACAAGAAAGGCTTTCAATGAAGTTACTTAGAACAAAATCTTAGAATATGGAAGAGAGTAACTATGCTAATTCTGTATACTATTCTACCACAGCATGAGAAAGTCTAGAAATGTCTCAGATAGGAAGATGTAGGAACACGAGGATAAAATTCTGCTTGGAATGCTGTTGAGTATAACAACTAACCTTATTCCATGGCCAATTCTCTACTCAACTCACAAGCTTAATCCTGGGACTCAATTTATTCTTAATCATGAGAGATTTAAGAAACATATTTTGGTATTCAAGCAGCTGGTCTTTAAATCACCTTAATTCTAGTCATGTTCTGATAACCTGGCTCCATTTTAGTAAATGAACATGTTTCTTAGCTTTTCTCTTTTTAATTGAATAATTTTAAGCTTTCATACAAATAAATATTTTATGTTGAGCATATTCTCAGTCATATTCCCTTAGCCTTCCTGTTCACTCCCATCACCCCTGGATTACTCCCTTTTGTTCTTCTAGACACTTCCACTTCTATTTTAACATTACATAAAAATGAATTATTTCATGTAACTTTAAAATCTAAAAATGACAACTTAAAAATATTTATCTTTCTGTAATTGGTTAAATTTGCTTGATATGGTTATCTCTGGCTTATTCCACATTGCTGAAAATGGCAAAACTTTATTATCCTTTATAGATGAAAAACATTCCAATATGTACACATATCACATTTTTCTTCTACATGACTCTGTTGATGGACACCTAGATTGGTTTGATAACATAGCTATTGTAAATAGTGCCTCAATAGTCATTGATCTGCACATTTCTCTGTGACATGTGAATGTGGAGTTCTTTGAGTAAAATATCCACAAACAGTAGAGCTGAATCACATGACAGGCCTATTTTTAGTGTTATCAGGACCTTCCATTCAGACTTCCATAGTGCCTGGACTAGTCAGCATTCTCTTTTGTACACACCCTTACTATCATTTGTTGATAGTTTTCTGATGACTGCCCCTTTGAATGGGGTAAAATGGAATCTTAGAGTAGTTTGATTTGCACTTCTCTGATGGTGAAGAATGTTTTTCATATCTTTTTCAACCATTTCTATCTTGTCTTTTGTGAACTGTCAATTTTATCAGCCCATTTATCGATTACATTCTTTAACTTCTTGGTTAGGTTTTTCAGTTCTTTGTAAATTCTAGATATCAATCCTTTGTCACATGTATAGTTCTTGCTAAACTTTTCTAACCTCAGCTTCCCCACTTTCTCAAAAGTTACTTGATGTGATATCTAACAGAAATGTTTCAAGTCTTTGCTTTTAGGAAGCATTCAATAAAAGTCACCTGCTGATACGTTATGCTTATTACAAGTGGTGTGCTTGCAAACTAGCTCTCCCGAAATAACAGTGTGATTCATAATGTTGATTCATTTTCATGGTACTAATATCCACAACATAACTGTTATCAAACAACCAACATGAACTTGTTGAAGTTAAAATTAGCAAGAGAAAATGCACATAGTTTTCAAGAACTAAAAATGAGCCTAGTAGATAATTTCTTAAGACCTCAATTTGTATAACACTTAATAAAATTCATCTGAACATTTCTCCAATATTTTAGAAAAAGATTGCCATTTTTATGTGTGCATATATCACCTGTATATAGGAAAGCCTGCAGACCAGAAGAGGATGTCGGATTTCCTGGAACTACAGTGGTAGTTGTAGGTGCTGAGAACTGAGCTCTCATCTTTTGCTAGAGCAGAAAGTCCTCTTGGCCTCTGAGCTATCTCTCCAGCCCATCCTACCCATGTCTTAATTCTGATAACTCTAACATTGGCCTATTTTTCTCTCAAACTAAATTCTTGTTTCCTAACCCAACAAGTAACCTCAGAACAATTTATCAGTCTGTGCTCATCTGACAACCTCCTTACTCACTTAGGTCTTGGCGTACCACCTGCTTCCAGAATTTCTGTCATCATGTCACATCAGCCTGTCCCACCATCTGTGCTTGAGGGATCTCTCTAATTAATTCATCTGCTTCATTTGCCAACATCTTCTCGTTGTAGCAATGGCAGATTCTATTGGGGACCAGAAACAGAAACTACTGAAATAGAGGTACAGTTAGTGACTCATCTGTGGAAATAACATCCATTCACTTGGTCTAATTAGCACTTCATTTTATCTGAATAATGAGTGCCTCTTCTAGGTACTAATGGGTAAGAAAGGCCACTATAAACATGACAGGAGTTTCGAGACGCTATGGACACAATTCATTCATAAATTAAAGAGGAGTACTATCCATTTAATGAACAACTCTCAACTTGTAGTTAAACTTAAGCCATGAACTTTGAAGCAATCTATCATATAGAGTAAATAAACTCCAATTATTTACTCATACTCTCATTGGACTACATTACTTAGTAGCTGGCAAAGCTGGCAGCAAATTGATGCAATTATCTATGCAAGTGAGCAAATGATCCAATTATGTGCATAATTATGGCAAAGCATTAATGCTGATAATGATGAGAAAGATCATTTCATAATGACTGAGCCAGAAAAAAGAAAAGGATAATTTGATTTGGAAAACATGAAGCCCACGGACAGCATCTGTGGGCAACTAAAAGCTCTTGACTATTTAGATGACAGAGGTCTGGGGCAGAAAAAAAAAAAGGACTTGACCAGTGGAGTTTGTAACTTTATGTAAATTATAAAATACAAAATAATAATTAGCACACGGAGAAATTCATGCAGCAGAAAAGAGAATATAATAATTCAAAATTTTGTTTTATCATTTCACAAGATTTTAGCATCATCTTATGTTGAGTTGCTCCTCTGAACTGTAACTGCAGAAGTGCCAAGTGACTACGTGGCACATGAGTTTTTGTGCCTTATGGAGATGTGTGTATATATTTAGCCTAAGGTATATATCTTCAGATGCTACATCAAAAGTCTACATAAAGTGAGTTTGAGGCCAGCCTAGTCTATAGAGCAAGTTCCAAGACAGTCAATGCTATGCAGAGAAAACCTGCCTCAAACAAACAAAAGCTCTTAAAAGGAAGACTTCCAGCAGAATCACACTAACAAAATCTCAACCAAAATATATATAGCTTTTATTTCCACTGCTATGTTGGATTTCCTTACAGTCAGTCTCACCCTTCACTTCCCTAGCTAGTCATCTTATCCCTGCAGCTGAATTGTTCACTTGCTTACTCATTCTTTAATCTATTTTATTATTCATTAAATAACCATTATTGGATATCTACTAAGCATGCAATTTGCACTAAGATATTTGTAATTAAACATATTCAAATATACATGTATCTGTAAAAGTATCTATGTCTTCAAAGCACTCACAAATTTAGTTCAAAAAAGAAACAGATAAGCAGCCAATCACAAAAGATTGTGAGCAAGTGTGTGTGTGTGTATGTATGTGTGTGAGAGAAGGTGTGTAATTGTACAGAGATGGGAATTCACAATGGATATTCTTTTCTAGAGGACATAACATCTGAGACAAACAGCAAATGGGAGTTGAGTTTAACAAAACTAGAAAAGCGATTGATGCAAAATCTCAGTTCTCAGGAATCTTTCATGTAGAGAAAGACACAGAATGAAAACAATATGCACATATACTGGTCACTCCTGCCAGGGAAGCAAGTAGGCTAACTGCAGATCCTTACCTCCCGCTCCATTCCTCCAGGTCCAATCTCCAGTCTTATTCCTACCTTGGCAGTAGGCCACCTGTAGCAGCATCCTCACCCACACCATCTCTAGTGGATCCCATAGATCTTCCACTCCTAGCTTCCCTCCCCCCATTGTTTGCTTTGTCCCACCACCCAACTCCAGCAGGAACTCCCTGTGAACATACAGGAAACTCTGGCATGAAGACCTAACTGAAGACCTTCACCTTTCCTTCGGCTCCTCCAAATCAAATCTCCCAGTCTCATTCCTAGCTCTGCAACAGAACACCTGCCTAAGCCTGAAGCCTCCATTTCCCTCTGCCCCCATCTCCAGTGGATCCCATAGATCTTTCCATTTCTAACCTCTTATTATCTTATTAGAGTCAGAGACAGATTCCTATTCACTTTGGTCACCAGCCTATTAAGTGGTACCAGACACTTTTAGGGTGAATCTTGCATCCTCATTTCAACTGCTCTGGAAACACACTCAGAAATCCATTCAGAAGTGCATTTCCTGGGTATTTCTAATTCAGTCAGGTCACAATAAAAATAAATTATCACATGGACTATATCCCCAATATTTGTATGTGTAATAGGTTATATAAGTTTTCAACTTTTAATACATTGTCAAATTTATTTAACAAAGCAAGTATAGGAAGTGACATCCTAACTGTGGCATTGCTGGTGTACTGGTGAGTATAGCTGGCTTCCAAATTACATTGCCACCAGCAATATGTAAGAGAAATTTCATGTGTATCTCCTCTAACTCATGATATCATCAGAATGCATCTATTTACCAATATGATGGAAAATAACATCACATTTTGATTCTGATATTAATTTCACTGAATATGACTGAGACTACATTTTTCTTCATATGTCTACTGACCGTAGATATTCCCTCTTCTCTAAAGCACATAGTCCTACATTCTCTCTATCTTTATTGATTTATTTCTCCATGCTCTATCAGGTTACATGATTTCATTGTATATTATTGATATTCATGAATTCACAGTACCTGTTGCATCCTTCACTGGACCTGCACAAGACTGGACCTGCCAACAGTCAATCTTAGCTTGAGTAGTTCCTCATGGAGCTGTATCAACTCCTGATCAAGTGTTGGTTACTGATAAACTTTTTGAGTGGGAGTGTCTCTGTGATAGTTTGAATCAGAATCATCCCTCTGGGTGTACTGTTTGAATACTTGGTACTCAGTTGGTGAAAGTGTTTGGGAAGGATTAGGAGGTTTGACCTTGTTGGAAAAGGTGTGCTGCTGGGGGTGGACTTTGAACTTTCAGAAGTCCACTCCATTCCCACATAGCACTCCCAGCCCCCTTTATCTCTCCTACTTGTGCATCAGATGTGAGCTCTCAGTGTGATTCCTGTCTGTCTGCTCCCATGTTCCCCGCCATGATGGACTCATTCTCTAAAACTGTAAGCCCCAATAAACTCTTTCTTCTATAATTTGCTTTGGTCATGGTATCGCTTCCAAGCAATTGAAAAGTAACTAAGACAGTCATTATCTCCAGCCATTGTACTCTTTCATATTTTAAAAATGTCATCATTTTTGTCATTTATTTTTTCCTTCAGGAAAAATTGTCTTGCTTTGTCTGTACATGAAAAATAATTCAATTTTTTCTTACCTGTGAAGTGATGGACCACTTATTTTCATCAGCAATCAGTTGTGAATACATTATCCTTTATAGTGTCCAGGACTGCCACATGCAGTTAAGCAATGAACATCATGTCTAACTTTAGAGACCCTTAAATAGTCTCTCTGCACACCTGCATATTAATGTCCAATGGAACCAGAAAACATCAGCAGATCAGTGTGCACTAAGGATGGCTAGCTCTAATTGGGCGAGCAATTCCAAGGGACCACAGGACATCTATCTGCATAATGACTATGCCCCCTGGTGTTAAGTGAGTGGCACATTTAAATATAAAGTAGCAGAACGGTTTATCACAGCAGGAGCTTCATTAAGTACAATTAATTATAGCTTTGATAACATGAGATTCTTACAGGAATTATTAAATTCTAAGGAGACCCAAAAATAACCATAACACATTGACACTTATTAATGAATGTAAGTGGGAACCAGATTGTTCAGGACATAGATGGTCCATAACTTAGAATCACACAGTTCATATCCCACATTTAAGCACTGATTATTTGCAACCCACTACAAAAACCCTACTACCTCCTTCCCTAGCTGTAACTTACGGAGCCTTTCTTTCCACTCAACTCCTATTTCCTTCCAAGTTCTTCATTATATTACCTTGGTTCAAACTGTTTAATAAAATATTCTGTTCCTCTTCCTCACATTTCTCATTCATTGATTCTTCTTAACCATTTTCTGATGATGTGTCTTTGCGGTCTCCAGTATGGTGTTCAGATTCAAATGAGGAGGAAAACCTCTGAAGACATTCATGTTCACCACATTTTTCTTCATACTTGCAGAACAACTCACTGCTTCGTGTAAAGATTAAAATGGAACACTATGTCTACATATGACTGCTAGACAAACCTGGGTCTGGCTAGGTAAATAACCATCACTACACTAACGATAGCATCATTTTTAATATTCCAAGTCTAATTATCACACAGGTGATATAAGCAAACAATTCAAGTTGTTTTCATTACTATAGACTGCCATTTTTACTATCTTTAGTTAATAGACTATTAACTATTCCTCGATATAGGTCTTCCCTTATTCCTTTAACTTCCCAATTTTAGTTGGCTATATGGTGACTCAGAATTAAGACTACATATCTTATATCCCAGTCTGTTAAATGGAGTCCCAATTGGGTCACATAACTGAATGTAGGGATTGAGGAACGTTCACAGCAATAGAATGTTTCTCAATGTACAAAGACAAAAACTTAATTCAAAATCAAGCACATAATGAATCTGAAGTGTTTGTGTAGTACTCACCTATGTTACATTATACAACTAAACTGCCCCTTGGTTCAATACACAAAACCTACACTTAGTAGTGTATATGCTGTCATATCACTTAGCACAAAAGGACACATTGTGGCTTAGATTTGAAACTACTATATCTTATACATTTCAGTGCTTTTACTGTACATAAAAAAAAGATTTAGTTATAGGAAACAAATATGCCCAGTATTTTCTTTTTTAAAAAAATTCATTATATGATTTATGCATGTGTGTATCCGTACACAATGCATCCAAATTACACGGCGAGGCCAGAAGATGGTCTCGGTTTCTTTATAGCTACAGCTACAAGTAAGCCACACAACCCAACATAGGTGGTGAAATACAAATTCAGGTCTTCTGCAAGAGCAGCAAACTTGCTTAGCCACTGAACCATCTCTCCAGGGAAGCTTTCAATATTTTCTTACTGTTGTGCCTTTACATGTTAAGTATCAATTTAGTATATATTTGTATTGGATTTTGATAGAATGTTTTATGTTTAAGTTGCTGTTTGAGTTGCTGATTTACATTTTATAAACAATCATTAAGTGAATTTTGGCTTGGAATTAAGAAAGAATTTCCAACAGTTTCTGGAATAGTGCTAAACATATCCCTGTCATTTTATACTATATATTTATGTGAAGTGGTGTTCTTAACAGTGACAAATGCAAAATCAAAGTATCAATCAGCTCTGTAAAATGTCCCAAATTATCAAATATTCAGCAAGCATTAACTCTCATCTAAAAACAAACACATTAACTTTATTAGAATGCAAATTTCTTTTTGAATATAATATATGGCAAAATTTTATATGTACTGAAACATTTTAAGAATAAATTCCTTGGAGGTTTATACCAGCAAATGTTTGATTTCAATGCCCATTTTTATATACCTAAATACCTAGGAGCACATTTTCTCAAGTGAAGGGTTGCCACAAACAGAAAAGTTTAAGAAAAATTATCATAGACCCCCTTGCAGCAAAATATGGCCATATACATTCATTTTATGTTAAATACTGTAAGAATAAATGATAGAAAACTTATAAGGTATAGTCTTTAAAGAAGGGAAAACACTCACTTTGCCCCCTACTTTCTACTTCCTACAGAAAACAAAGGTGATGAACTGGCTACAACTAAGTCATCTCCCCCAAGAACATGAAGTGATCTTGAGAATACTGTATATAAGCAAAAAATGGAAAGATCCTGGGCTTTAAGACCATAATGCTAATGTGCATGTTCTCTGAGTTCCTTGTAGATTGTGTTCTCTGTAACTGGCACCCTGACCGAAACCCCAAACAATTCTTATTAAGTAAACTTATAAATCTTAATTCAACCATCAATACCAAAATCTCTGAAGTTGAGGCATTTTTAACATAGCTGAAGCTTTAACTCAACAACTGTATAAATTCTGCCAAAAGCCAAGTTAAGATATTAATTGTTGAGAATTTAATAACATACATACTATTCACCCTTCTGTTAAGGCCTTATATGCTATCTACATTCATTGACCTAATCAGACAACAAAACAGCTTAGCTAAATTTTTATTCTTTCTGATAAATTGCTTTCACTGAATTGTGAGTTGACAGAATCTCTTGTCTGGTGAGGGGTTATGGAGTAGGGCCTGAAAAGAATAATGACTCATGAAAAAGTAGGGGAGTTAACTGTCCTTGTATACTATATCAGTGTTGCCTGAATCTGCAATGACTATAGAATTGATAAAATAAGGCATATAACTTATTTTCAAAACTAGTGTATCTTTAGGAATAAAAGAAAATGATATCCAGAGATGACTCCATGATTAAGAACACATACTACTTTTACAGAGGACCTGCTTTCAGTTCCCAGCACCCATATCAGAAGGGATATAACTAAATGTTAATTCTGTCTCCAGAGCATCCACTGCCTTCTTCTGGATTCCTCAGGAACCTGTACTCACATGCATGCACATTCCCTCACACATACACACACATACCCATAATTGTTTTACTCTTTAAATATGATGTCAAGTTAGCAGGGAAATGGCATCAATCAGGAATACCATTGACAAAATACAATTTATGCTCACACACTATGTACATTTACTCTTGAAAACAGTTGCACAAGACAAGCACCATCATCTGTGCTGTATTTGGAACAAACAAGGGAAACAACCCTCCGTATGTCTTTGCTGTTATTTACAGAGAGGTTTAACGGAGGAGAGAATAGTCCCTTTGACTATGGGCACCATCACATCATGTGAGACTGAATAAAACTTAGATGGGGGCTGGCAAGTGCCAGCATTCACCCCTTCATGACTGCAAAGGCAAAGTGATAAGCATGCTATGTTTATGCCTGATATGTCTCCCCCAATGTGATTCCCTCAAACTTCTAGCCACAACAAATTGTGACTTAAACTACTTTTGTGGGCTATTTTGTCACAGCAATGAGAAAAGTAACTACTGACGGTATACATTATTTGCAACCTTCATACGAAACTACCTTAAACAAACCCTAAAATTCTGATTATGTTATCAAACCATTATAGACCAAATTATCCAAAAAGTAATTCAGTCATTCAGCAAAGTACAAATTATACAGAGTTTAGTTCTAAGTGTTAAGGGGTTTATTCCAAAGTGGAGAAGAAAGGGTATAGCAATGTATACAACAGAAGGAGTATATGGATGGAAACATTGTCTCCAGCTATACAAATCAAGTTCAACGTTAAACTACTAAGTTGTTTTATCTAAACTAATTGAAAAGTTATTAAATGTTATAAATAATAAAATGAATGGTTTATATATGTCTCTAAAGTAATCACTTCTCTGCTTCCTTTTTCTTCTTTCTTCTTCCATATTCCCTCTTCATACCAATCTATTCGAAACTTCGATATTTTAATACTATCTAGCATTAATCTGATTTTGACCACTTATCACTTTTCAATTCACAAAAATAAATATAAGCTTATCAAACATACTGAACGGATTATCTGACTTCTGACTTATGCTTCAATAAACTGATGTTCAACTTTGTTTTGCTTTTAGCCACCACCATGCTAGAAAATTACTGTCAGTCACTGGTGTGCATCTTACCACTCAGGAATCCATCAACTACAATTGTAATATTCGTGATTCCTATCTCTTATTATCATGAACCCTTGATTCTAGACACAAATCTTTTGTAACCATACTATGTAACAAACACACACATACACACACACAGACACACACATTCCACTGATTATTCCCTGTATACAATGTTTTTAATAATTTCTTTTATATTTAAAGTAAAGGCCCATAAAACGTACTAAGTTGAACTCTCAACTGAAAGCACCATTGGTTTATTTATTATTATATAACCAATATTAACAGTGGGGCTCAGTCCAATTTGGTAACTTAAAATTCATTTTTTGGAAATGAGCAGTCTTTAAACAGCTCAGGCTTCATATCCACAGAAAGAGAATTTAATGGAAAGTATTTCCTGATGCTTTAACTTTGAATAGCTCTCCCTTCAACTCCAGCCTGTCAAGTAGTTAATGATCATAAACAAATGCTTGAATGCACTAGAGAGATTGCTATTTAAAGCAAAATTATAGTCAATCTACTGGCAGAGCAAAAATTTTCTTGAAATGAGAATAATCATCCCCTAAATCATATGTTATGAAATTTTATATATATATGGTTTCTGAAAATTTTACCCTGTTTTCAATTCAGGTCAACAGCTATTTACTAAAAATGCTTAGAATAATCTTCCTCTCTCTCACCAGAGTGGGTAGAGGAAAGAGATTCACTTTGAATCAGAGCGCAATCCCTAACAAAGCCTATGCACAGAAGGTACAATCACCTTATACTGGAAACATGATGCCTAGAGAATCAATGTAGACTTTTTGGTGAAGTAGAGATTTGTTAAAGACTGGATCCTGAAAATGGAATGAATGATCTTGACGTAAACAAACTGTTTTTATTTTACCAATGCAAACAAAAATTTTTAAAGAGTGGCTCTTGTCTATTAAAAAAAAACTCAGGGTTTTGGAGATGACTCGGTTGACAAACTGCTTGCTGCAGAAGCATGGGAACTTAGGTCAGTGCCCAGAACCCACATAAAAGCCAATTTTGGCATCATGTACCTATAATCATCCACTGTAGAGGTAGAGACAGGAAGATTACTGGACCTTGCTAGTTAGCCAAACTAGATGAATCAGTGAGCAGCAGATTTAGTGACAGACTTCATTCTCAAATTAAGGTTGGTTGGACTGGACAGTGGCTCAGTGGTTTAAAGCACTGAATGCTCTTTCAGATGCCCCTGGTTTTATTCCAAGTACCCACATGACAGCTCACAACTAATAGTAACTCCAGTTCTGAAACAGACACCATCATATGGCCTTTGTAGGTATCAGTCACTCAACTGATACTCAAACATACATGTGGCCAAAACATCCATACACTAAAATAAATTAAAGTTGAAAGCAGTTGATGCAAACACCTGATGCCAGCATCTGCTATCACCATAGGCACACGTGTATATGGACCTGCCCGTCCACAGGAACACATACACACAGAGACACACAAAAAAAGAAAAGAAATAATGTCATTTTCAAATTTCTGAGATGTAAATTTCTTAAAATAGCTGTAGAGAAAAAGACAATGACCTAACCTAAAATAATCAAAGACCTTCAGCTAAATCTAGGTATTTTTACTATAAGAGTAGTTAGCTTTTCTCAGATCTACAATTCCTCCTCTATAATAATCAGCTTTAATTAATGAACTTAATTAGTGCAGTCCCTCATGCCTATTATTCTAGCATTTGGGAGAGAGATGCAGAAGGACTGTTTGAAGTTCAAGGCCAGCCAAACTGTATATTGAGTTCCCAGCCAACCTGGCATCCATAAATCAACTGTATTGAAAGAACCAAAAAAAAATGAAAGAAAGAAAAGAAGGAAGGAAGGAAGGAAGGAAGGAAGGAAGGAAGGAAGGAAGGAAAGAAGGAAAGAAGGAAAGAAGGAAAGAAGGAAGGAGAAGGAAAAGAAAAGGGAAGGGAAATGAAAGGAACAGAAAGAAAAATGGAAGATGCAGCTATTAAATGTTCATACCTGAGAAAATTACTTCACTAACCACCTGTCTTAGTTAGGGTTTCTATTGTTGTGAAGAGACACCATGACCTTGGAAACTCTTATAAACAATTAACTGGGGCTGATTTAAGTCAGAGGTTTAGTTCATTGTCCATGGTGGGAAGCATGGTGGCATGAAGGCAAACATGGTACTGGGAAGGTAGCGGAGATCTACACCAAGATCAGCAAACAGCAAGAAGAGAGAAAGACACCGGGACTGGCTTGAGCTTCTGAAACCTAAAACTCTTCCCCTAGTGACACACTTCCTTCAACAAGACCACCTAATAGTGCCACTCCCTATTGTTATCATTCATGACAGGCTGGTCTGAGGCTGGTCCCAGGAGGGGTTGCAGCAGGTGCCCTAGGCGGGTGGGACACCACAGAGGGTGAGAGACAGATACATCATGCACAGAGAGCTTGGGTATAGAGTTTATTTAGTGGAGTGGGGAGAGAAGGGAAGAGAGAGAGAAAGAGAAGGGAGAAGAGGAGAAGGGAGAGAGGTGGAAGTTGCCTCTCCAGAAGAAGGACAAACAGAGAGAGCAGACAGAGAGAGAGAGTGGGCTGGAGTGAAGGCAGGAGATCCATTTGTCTTGGTGGGAAGGGGAAAATTGGGAGTGGGTAGGGCTTGTCTCTTGAAGGGACAGGGTACCCAGGTGACAGGCCAGGTCAACAAATTTACTTTTATAACACCTATGGCCTATAGGGGCTATTTTCATTCACCCAACTCCTTGAATCAGATACAGGGATCATTCTGATTTTTTCCTTCTAATCTCATTCCATAAATCTAAAAACTCTGCCTACAGAAAACATTCCCCAGGGAATTCCCTCATGCGAGTATTTTTCCCAGTCACTCAGACTATTGAATTGTCTTCAACTCTCCTATACCTCATGCACAATTAAAAGTTTCTACCCATTTTAACATTAAAATTTACCCAGAACTCAATCACTACTGTCACCCTAGTCCAAAATCCACTTATCAACAGCACAGATTACTACAGCATTCTTCCAAATAGGCTCGATGCTTCTTCTCTGGCATCTGGGTATTCTGTTACCAACACATCATCCAGATCGTTCCTGTTGGCGGTAAGCCAGGTGACCTAACTCTACTCAAAGCTTTCCAATGGCTTTCTATCTTATCTGAAATCCAAGTCTCTTGTGAAAGTCTAATTTGAGCTTCCCTTTACAGAATAACTATATTATTTCAAATTCCTCTTTATCCATTCAACCATAAACACACTAACTTTCCCACTGTTCACCAAATTGTCAAGCACATTTCTGCCTTCTTATGTTTTATTCTCCTAAAATACTTCCCTTAAAATTTAAGGCTAAGATAAATACAGAATTCCTATCTTCTGTTCAAGTACTTGTTCAAACATGATGTTAGTAGTATGTTTTTTTCTTATCTATTCTTTATAAAACAGAAACCCCAAATGCATCCCAATATCCCCTTTATATCTTGTCTGGTGTGGGATTTCCTTCTTTCTATGTGATGTTTTTATTGGTTAATGAATATAGAACTGCTTTGAGCCTATGGCAAGGAAGAACAGAACTAGGCTGAGAAAGCTAGGCTCTATGCTGGGAGGAAGAAAGGCAGAATCAGAGAGATGCCGTGGAACTGCCGCGGAGATAGACATGCTGAAACTTTGCTGGTAGGCCATGACCTCGTGGTGATATACAGATTGATGGAGATGGGTTAAATTAAGATGTAGGAGTTAGCCAATAAGAAGCTAGAGCTAATGGGCTAAGCAGAGGTTTAATTAATACAGTTTCTGTGTAATTATTTCGGGTCTAAACTAGCTAGGAGGCCGGGAACCAGCAAGCGGGCCTCGTCTCAACACTCGTCCTGTTATTATTTCTCATAACTTATTTTCTCATCAGAAAGTTCACATTCTGCTCAATTGTTGTATGTATCATCCAATGAGACTGCATTCTCTATAGGTAAAGACTGTGTATTGTTCACTGCTCTATCAGCACCCACAACAATGTCCAACACCAAGAAGACATTTTAATAGTTGGATCATCAGCAACTCCTGTCAGTGCAACTTCTAATATACATGGCAAATAGGTTTATTTCTCTCCAAATCATTGATGCTACCTTAGGTTAAGCTTCTATCATTAACATCTAGACCTGTCCAATATCCCCCCCCACACACACACACACACACACTTCTGGTCTCTGACCACTACTCTTAGCTTCTTAGATTTTTTTTCAGAGTGTAGTCTTCTAACAATGTATATCAGATTCTATCCTCTCCTAGGCAAAACTCCCAAGTGGCTTCTCATTGCTTTTAGGATGAAATCCATACCCTTCAAAGCTCCGCATGACCTAGTTTCTGACAACTCTCCAACCTAATTTTATAACATTCTCCTCTACATTTAAGTCTTTTTCTGTGTGTAAAAGAAACCATTTTTGTGTTTCTTAGGTATCATTTATTCTGCCCAGATTTCTTTTCTTCTGACTTTTCATGTTTTAGATTTTCAACTTTATGAAAAAAAAGCATCCTTTTCTACACAAAGTGAGATTCATTTTATCATTGTCTTATAAAGATGTCTCATATTTTTCTTAAAATGCACTCAAATGTATAATAGTACTTATATATTTACTCTTTAATACAGCTACTCTAAGCTTTGGATCTTGTTTGCTTTGTTTACCACTATTAATTCAATGTTTTATTAAAGTATTTGAAATAGAGTAAATGAATATACATTAGGATTTTTATAAGTCTTCAGTATTTCAGTTGAGCACCAAATAATATCAACATAATCAACTATAGCTTTCTTATTCAACTCTTCTGTCTAGGGAAACAGGGTGCAGTTTCAGTGTTAGTTCACAATGCAAATTCTAAATTCGTCAATCAAGGTTTTCCCTTCAGTAGGAAAACTCTGTGAAATATTTTTTTTATGGGACTACAGTCTATGTATGAAATTTCATATAGAAATGAAATATCACATGAAGTGTAGTGACTTATCAATGAAGATTGTGAATAATGAGTCAAAAGCAATACTTAGGTTTATAAAGATTCTTCTCTGTGTTTAGGGTCTAAATTTTATCTTCTTTATTGCCAAATATGCCATTTTTGGCTGATTGTGTATTTGATATCAAGAGAAATGCATAACAATGATATCATTTATAATGCTTTGGTTCATCAGAACCTATTGATAATAAAATGTTATGCATTTCCTCACTATATTTCTTAATCCTTAGTACCATGTAAATGCTGTTTTCTAATGACTCTTCTAGAGATTAACAGTGTGTTTCCATCACAAAGACCAAAATGCAAACCTTGAATATAAAAAAATGTAAATTTTTTTAATGATACTTTTTCTATTAGAAGATATTTATTGGTTTGTTTCGTTTTGGGTTTGGGTTTTTGTTGTTGTTATTGTTATTCTTTGAGACCAGTCTCACATCATAGCTTAGGATGACCTGAAACACACTGTGTAGCTGAGATTGGCCTTAAATCTCTAGTAATACTCCTTCTTCAGTCTCCCAAAGGCTAGGATTATAGGAAAGAGTTACAAAACTGTTTAAAAATGACATTGTGAAATTTTCAGGCAAATAGATGGAACTAAAAAAAAAATTCTGAGTGAGGAAACCCAGACCCAAAAAGATAAACATGGTATGTATTAACTTATGAGGGGATAATAACCATCAAGAAAATGATACCCAGGCTACAATCCAAAGAGTTAGTGTGGAAACCTAGTACACTGAAAACTTCCTGGAATCTGTGACAGTGACCCTAAAGAGGACTCCTAGTAATGGGGAATATGGAGTCTCAAAAGTGAAAAAAAAAATAAGTAAGAGCTACTACATTCAGCTTGATTCATTGTCTAATAGCATGAGCACAAAAAACACACTGTCCATGTGTGTGTTATCTCTATTAAGCCACAATTATTTAATTCCTAAAATATGAGTGTTTTCCCTGAGCTACTACAATTTCTACAAGAGAGAGAAACAAAGACCTGATGATCTAGGATTTGGAAGATTGTTGCATTCCTTAACTACCCTGGTAAGCCTGGGCTGTTCCTCTCTGCTTACTATGTTCAGCTTCTACATGAACCTCATCTCCATGTCTGCATAGGGGAGCTACTGTATTCTACAACCAGGCTAGAGCACATTAACCTGAAGCTGTAACCTCTACCCTCCAGGAAATCTGTGATAATTTTGGCACTGTTTTTACTTCACAAGGAGCATTATCAGCACTGTGTTGAGCTCTTATACACATTGAGAGTCACAAAGTTCAAAGATGTTGTCAACTCATACCCTCAATATAGCAACTGACATATATAAGGTAAATTCTAGTCTTTGTGGCTATTAAATGCCTGCCAAATTAATTGCAAATACCAAATATTCTCTTTGACTGCTAAATAATAGCAGATCACAAATGACTTCAGATAGAAACAGAACACACAGTTCAGCCAACTGTTTAATATGAGGGCAAAAAAGATGATATGGGGAGAGGGGCTAGGTGGACACGAGGAATGATGTGTTAAGGAAATGAGTCAAATGTATCCAGAATTATAAATCTGAGTTTCTAGAAGCGTGTTATGACTAGACAAGAATATATGGGCTTAGGCTAGGCATGGTGGCTGTAAATACTCAGATTCAAACCTGAAAACCTGGTACTATGCCTCTAGAATCTTCCATGCCCAATCAATGTGGTTTTAGTAATCAAAATAATAGTTGACTTTCTTCTAGCAAGAAATAGGCACTGAGACATCTGATCAACTAAGCTAAGGTTCAAGAATGCAAACCAAATATCAAAATATGTGAGAGTTATTGAAATTTTTAAAAAAGAAACAATACCATTGCTTTTGGTGTTAGCTATATAGATGACTTCCACACAGGCCCACTAATTATGAGGATAGGGAAGGCAACCATGCCAGGGATAAAAGAGTGATTTTACTCACATAAAAGTTATCCATCTACTATCTGGTATAGCTTAAGAATGGCCTCAGAGAATATGACATTACCGCATCACTCAATGACAGTACAATATAGAAGAACCTGTTGGCAGTGCAAAACAATAGTTTCAAATGCCCTCAGAGTGTACAGGTGTGGTCATCCACTATCTGAGATGTGACATACAACTTGTGTAAAGGCTAGAGGTAGCTAGCTTAGCTGCCAGCAATATCAAGTGGTATTTAAAAGGTATCATCAATTGTTTCCACCTCTTCTAGTGCTATAGGCCAAAGAATAATTCATTGTTGGAATGCAGATGGAAGAAAGCCAATGCTGAGTTCAGTGGTCCTTTGGAATGATACTGTCTTTAATATTAGAACAAGTTGTTCCAGACTGAGACCTTAGAACCAGAATAGTAGCATAGACATATACACTCCTAGGAAAGAAATGCTCTTATCAAGCAGAGGGAACAATATACTTACTACAAATCTTTTTCACAAGTCTTTGCAAGCATTCCATTGCAATGAATCCTAGAATTCATCTGTTCAACTCTATATTCAGAATGCAAAAACACAGACTATTCCAAAGAGAGGAAATGAGGATTGAGATACAGAGAAGTATGAGTCAATACTTGGATTATCACACTTGGATCATCACACCTAGATGACACAGGAAAAACCTTAGGAAGTTTTGAGGAATGAACCTTAAAGAAAGCCCAGGACACCCTAAGATATGGCACAAAGCAAAGGCTTTGTTTACAAGAGGCTAAAAGACTGTTGTGCTGAATACCAACTAAGAGAAACAGAAGCTTACTTTTCTCTATTGTTTGCATCTCTCTGTTTCCCAAAATCAATGGGACTCTTCAGAGTCACAAATGTCTAGGTCACCTTTGACTGATGCGAACAAAGTTCAAAGCCCTTTCCTATCCCAGGTATTCAGTAAATGACAAGAGTTTGCTAAGGTCATATGCAATGTGTGCTGTGTGGCAGAGACACTAGTAAAGATCTAAACTGTGAGTTCCTAGTATACATACGTATTACTACCAAACATACCAGTGGTTCTAATGAAATGGAAAGCACCTGCCAAATTTCCAGCCTATATCCAATTTCTAGTCTTTTCTTTTAGTGCTTTGATCTGGAAAAAAATACTGAAAAAAGGCTAAGGATGTAGATACTTTGGTGATAGACAACTACTCTAATTTTAAAGGAAAATTAGATAACTAGAACAAATAAACAAAAGAACTTGGGCATCCCAATTAGATGGCTTTCTATATAAGATCATTGCTTTCACAGTAGACTTATTTTTATAAAATGTTAAGATTAGCAGAAAAATCAAGCTGTCCCTTTGACTACATTTTCTCCTCTTGTCTTGGGCTTATGAATTAGAGTGCCTATTTTGGGCAGATTTGAAAATAGGATGTGGGTATTAGAAACGATGCCATGGTTTTTCTTCTTGAACCATTTGAAAAGAAGTGCTGAGGAGGGCATCATTTTTAGTGTGCTCTTCTAGCAACTTGGGAAGAATTTGACTGCTTTATTGCTTGTGAACACACAGGCCCCAGGGCCCTATATTCCTAAGATAAAATGAGCTTTGGGATGTGAAGAGCCTCCATGGAGGCCTCTTTTATTGCTTACAAACTTCCTCTGTGATTAAGATCCATCCCAGACCTCAGCAGTTAGGTAGCACAGGCCTCACATCTGCATATCTGCTAGCCAATTTCCTCTCTGCTTAGGGGTTCCCACATAAGTGCTAGAATCTGGTGGTTTTATTTCTTTCAGAAAGGAATTGTAGAGCTGACATCCGGAATCTATTATAACACACACCTTAAGTTCCCAACACAATAGTCCTTTAAAAATGGTTTCCCTTTTAGGTGAAGGCAGTTGTGACTTTAGAGTTTTTTTTCTTCTGTATATGGCCTATATTCTACTCTAAGGACAGAAGAAAAGTGGAAATCATGCTGCAGTTCAAAGGAGGGAAAGTGAAACAGGGTGGTGGGGGAGGTGTGGGAAGCCTATACTTTTTCTTATACAGGCATTTGACTGTACAAAAAAACCCTACAGTGTTTAAAAAGAAAGAAAAGAACTTTACATTCAATGTGAATTTCTGGTGAGTCAAATACATCAAGTTACTTAGCTTCCCTAGTGAAAGCAAATATAGCAGTACATTAAAAAAGGGTTTTTTAGTGATGAAAAGAATAACTACATTTCATTAAAGGATGCTGGAATTCACTAATACAATTAAATGCTAATAAGTATAACCAAAGAGTTTTTAATATGATGGAGACTTACATTGAAAAGATCAATTTCCCTTCATCTAAACCCCTAACAGAGTATTTTTGGCTGTATATATGTCATGACTGAATCACTGTCTGCAAGAATCATCAATTTATGGCAAAAGTGCTCTGTGAACATAGCAGTGTGAACTACACCCCCCCAATATCCACGTGGCCAATACTTTGCTCCTGGACACAAGAATCCAGAAATCTCAATAGGTACCCTCTGGGTCACAATCCACTCCTGAAAAAGTCTCAGACACTGCCATCAGCTCCTGTGTTTCTGGCAAAACAGCTCTGGTAAGGGTTTCTAATATGCTCCATATTTCCGATGGTGTAGACCTTCTCATCTGTATTTGGAACTACTCCTTCTGCTTGGAAACGTGTATCCTTCAGCCAGGTAACAATCCTACCTAATCTTTTGCTATCTACACTTTTACTGTTTCCTTTTTTGCTCCTTTTCCTCTACATAGCCATCAAAGCTGATGTATATGGGTTCCTGTGCTCAGTCCTTTTTTCTTTATACGTGTACAGCCTCTTGTTATATAATATCATTCACTACTTTTCATCAAATATAATATCAGCATCTACTACATATTACCATCTGTTTAAGTCAGTCTTCAGAAATATCAGCAAACAGATATTCCAGAGATATATAAACTCAAAATCAAGTCCAGATTCAGTAACTTCCTTCCCCAGATCCCTTCATCTCTTCAAAAACATAGCTATCTTCTGATAACCCATATTTTGGTGAGAAACATTACCACAGCATTATCATTATTATTGATTATATCGCTGATGCAAATCTAGTTTTAATAGAATAATTTCACAATTTTTTTGTACTCTAACATTTCAGATGCTTCTATTCTGTACTTTAATTTCATAGATATCCTTGTGCTCTTTCTTATCTGTTGTCATTTGCCCTGCCTCTAATTTATGATCCATATGATATCTCCTACAATCATATTTTAAAAATACATATCTGATCAATTCTCTACCAAGATTCAAAATCAAGGACTGAGGGTGTAATTTGTTGATAGGACATTTATTCAGCATTTTGAGGGCCTATGTTTAATATCTATCAAAGCAATATAAGAGTTCAAGAATAACAGATTCTTGTTTTCTATAGATCAAATTTATTCTCTTTTTCAAAAGAGCTTAATGAACAGGTAGTCTGGCCCAAATCATTTGCTAAGCCCATAACAAACATCATATCTTACATAAATCAATTTTCATCTTATTTGTGTAGGGTTGCTACAATGATTGTTCCCATTTTATAGGTGAGGAAATCAAAACACAGAGATATTAAATAAATTTCCCAAAGCCACATAGCTGGCAAGTAGGAGAACAAAAAGGTTATCTTGTTCTTTCTGAACTAGAATTGACAAAATGCTCAAATCACCATTTTGCCTAATGTCTTTGTCCACATCATTTCTGTGCTTCCCGAATATTCTCAGACCTCCAGATACCCCCTATTACTCAGCATTTCTCAAGAACAACACAAGCCCATCTGTGTCATGATATTCATTCTGCCCTGAGTGCTGTTTTTTCATGGAATGGATTTGATAAAAATTCCACTCATTCTCCTAGATCGAACACAAATATCATGACCATTGTGTAGCCATGTCCAATTTTTCCCACTTAAATCACTCCTTCCTGTATGGAAATAGTCTCCCTTCTCCATGCAACAGAATAGAAGCTCAGTCAGGAAAGATGTTTTGCTTTGTTCACTGTTTCGTTTGTTCACTACAGTCTAGCATGGCTCTAGGCACATAGAGGCAAACAACAAATTTGTTGAATAAATGATTAATTAATAATCTCCCTCATACTTCATGCAATATTGTATGGAAGTTACTTGACACATTCATGCTTTCTTAAGCTCCTTAAGGTAGAACAACATTTTAATATTGCATATTCGTTGTTCCTAATGCAATGTTTGACTCATAATAGGCATATGCTAAATTTTTATTGTGTTAGCTCTCCATCACTGTAGTGATGGCATAAACAAATGAAAAGGAATAGTATTTTGTTTTGTTTCATAGTTTCAGAAGTTTCGGTCCTTGGTTTTCTGGCGCCACTGTTTTTAAATCTGTGGTGGTGAAGCAGAACATTGTGGTGGCAGTTGCATGTGCTAGATAGGGTTTGATATGAAAATCAAAAATGAGACAGACCTCTACAGAAGCAGATTGCCCCTTAATCAGAGCAGTAAAAGGCAGCAGTCTTTCCGTGGAAGTGTTGTCCTGGGCACAGGGGGCTTGGGAATTTACAGGGCAGAAAATGAAACCTTAGGTGGAAGTTTCCACTTACAAATCTGTTCCCAGCCAGTCTCAAAATTGTAAATACCAAAAGGAGTTTGCCATGTTGATCATCTTATCAGCAACTTCCTGGATCCTAACTGCCTGCAGGAGATGTTGTCAGCATGTCAACGTTCCTGTCCAGAGTTTCTCAACTCACCTGTAGTTTTTAGATCTTTATCCCTTTATTCCAGACCCTGAGAGCACGAAAAAAAGAAAAGGGATGCTGTGTTCATCTGGTTGCTTACTATTGAATCAGGTTTTTAGGGTCTGTACTCAGGATCTAAGGGCATATGTCAGGTTGACTTCGTGCAGCTGGAAGAGAGTTTTGATTTGATTGACTGTTGTGTATCATGAGATTGCCACCATGTTGTTATGGAGAAACTTTTGGAAGTAATTAATTAGGCAGGTGCAATAGTGAGTAAGATGAGACCACGGTTTAGAGGACACACAGGGAGACTAGCCAGAGTAACTATTGTCCAACAGAGGACCAGGCTCCCTTTGTTTCCAGTATTTGTATAATTCTGGTTTCAAGTCTTGGAGTTTCTTGGCAGCATCTCTGACAATCCCTAATTGGTTGATGCAGAAGCAACTTTCTTCTTGTAAAGAGGGGCACATGTTTCATGTTTTTATGCCACTAAGAGTTCTATGGACCACCTATTTTGGATTTTCTTCAAAGACCCCTTCAAGGAAATACATTTGGTATTGTAGAGTGTTGATGGTGAGCTGAAATCTGGCTAAAAATTCAAAAATTCCTTTTGATAGTTGTTTGATAGTTGTTGAAAATAATAAGTAGAGATAGACAATCCTGCTGTGTATGTTCCTTGCAGATGAGATTCCTAACACAGCCAGGACAAGAGGGAGTTGTAAAGCTCCCCTTGGTCATGAAAGTATAGATTGAATTGAATGTGTTGAAACTGGTTATTCCTAAAAATCTATATATCAAGGTATTAAAAAACAGATGTGCAGATTTCTGACCAATTGTCTGGAAGACACAAAGAAAGAAGATGCCTGAGTTGGGGACGAATGGAGTGACTGTGTTAAGGGGTGAGAAGAGATGTTAGACCAAGCTGATGTTAGACCAAGCTATGTGTGATGAATAGTGACTTCATCTTCCAAGATATTATATTCTTCTGACAGGACAGTCATTTTATGGGGTTGGAAGTAGAAAGGAGGATTTGAAGGATCTTGTTCGTGGGTAGATTTTATCTGGAAATAAGTAGAATGGGGAGTAAAATTCTGGAGTATACTGGTAGGGAAGTCAAAAATGGATAGGGTCCAGAAATATGAGGTCTATTCTGCAGCAGGAAAGCATACCTAGGCTGTGGTAGTAGAAGTGTCACAGTGGGTCAAAGTTATCATGGAGGGGGAAAGAAGAGTCCTAGAGTGAGATATCGTGTGATACGCAGAGAATCTACAGCAGTTTTTCCATTTATCAACTTGATGTTTCAGAGCACCAGAAAACTTGACATCTCAGGAGAGACCTGTATTTATAAAAATCATTAGAAAGCTGAAAATACATTATTTTGTTATAGAGTTGAAACCAAGAGATTTCCTAGGAAAGCGAAGACGGAGGAAGAATGGAATTTGTAGGCACAGAGAAGAGCCAGTGAGAGGAAGTGGATGTCTGTAAATACAAGCTCCCATATAGAGTAGGAAAAAGATTTTTTTTATTGTCTTGAGGGGCCAGTTTTATTTTTGGAAGTGATTGGATGAAAATAAGAAGGATGTCAGTAGCATTAATAAGTTGACCAAGAGCAATAGCTTGCCATTCTGAATTTTAGAATGAATAAAAGGTAGAGAGAGGCTCGAAAAAGCAGAGCCTTTTTGGAAGGTCTGTTATATGTACAGGGCCTAGGAAGGGGTCTGGTGGTATTATAAAGAAGGAGGTAAATCCATGAGAGGGGTATGGATCCATAATGACAAGGAAATGGGGCAACCCAGGAGCACTGGACATTAATGGGCAGATAGACTCAGTTTATAGATGAATTCATTTGCCTTTAAGAGAGGTTGAGTTCAGTTTAAGAGGTGTATCCAGCTCGCTCCTTTAGAAAATAGAGATTTATAGGAGAAATAGTCTTTTCCAGGGAAGATTAACTCAAATGGTTAGCTAATATGAGTGGTCAGCCTTGATAAATGTACTTATGAGTAACATTATACAGACTGATCATATTATATTTAGTAATATATGTGCATATATTCATGTGTATGTATGCAACATCAATGAAAAAGAGGTCATAAATTTGAGAAAGAGCAAAGAAGGATTATAAGGGAGGGTTTAAAGGAAAGAAAGGGAGAAGTGGTATAATTGGGTTGTTGCCAGTAATAAGGATATTTTAAATTGGGCAATTAGATATCATAGCTGGATCTTGAAAACAGGTCCTGCCCAAGATCTGTCAGTCACCTAAGTAGAGAATCCTCAGCCATCCCCACCCCTTGCCTCTTATCATCCCCTTAGTACTCCTAACTGAGTGTCCTAAAGCATTTACTTTGGGAAAAAACAGAAATAGAAGAGTACCTTAACAGGGGTGAATAAGGATGGCAATGCAAGAGGCCAAGAGTTGTTATACAAGCAAAGTAAAGGATGGGAGGAGGAAACTTTCCTTCTAGGTACAGTCTTTTGTGGAGACAGAGGCCCCTGAGCTGGAAATGACCTGAATGCCTTCTACATGAAGACTAGCTTTCATGGTACCAGCTTCCAAAGTAAGAAAGCAAACAACAGTCCTACAAAACTATGATACCTATGAACCACAACAGTAACTAGCATGGCATGATAACCTTACATGTACAGTAGTGGCATGTATATCTTAGTAGTAACCAACAACTCTCTAATTACATTTAAGACATGGCCAATACGAGGTAAATGATGTCTTTTACTGGAAACCTAGCCAGCTACCCAGGGCAAGTAATGTCTTGCATCTTAAATGACTACCTACAACCACTATTTTCTTAAACCAGCATAATCCCTAAGTACATTTCAAACTTTTATCCTCCACTGATGAATCTCACTCTCACCTCTTATCAAGGAAATTTCTCTTTGCAACATACAAGGACCACTATAGAAAGCTACAATGAATCAAAATGCAAAGTTGTGGAGTTCCTTTCCAATGGATATATCTACAAAACAACTCGTATACATAAGGCTCAGGGAATATTTGAGGAAGAGGGGGCAGAAGACTGTAAGAGTTATTAGAAAGGGAAATTTACTGTAAGACTGTGTTTCTTAGTAATATCAGAAACTACCTGAAAAGTTTTACCAACATGATTGACTAAACATTAATGGAACACTGATAATATCAATAACCATACCAAAGTGGATAGAGAAAACCTTACCAGGAGTCAACCCTACACAACGAATGACAGGCAACTAAGGAATGCTGAAAGTGGGAGAAATAGGCTTATCCAGGGAAAACCAAATCAATTGGTCATCTTATTGACAGGTGATCAGCCCCCAAAACATGCATATGAGTAGCATTATACAGACTGAGTTTATTATATTTAGGAATATGTGTGTATAAACATATATGTGTGAAACAACAATTAATGAAAAAAGGACCATGAATTTGAAAGAAGGAGGAGGGGTATGTGGGAGAATTTGGAGTGAGGAAATGATGTGATTATATTATAATCTCAAAAAAAAAAAAAAAAGAAAAGGGGAGTTTCAAAAATAGAATTTGCTCTAGGATGAAAGGAGTAAGGCTTCTTGCAGCTAAAAATCCTTCACCACATCATAAGGTCCTCAAAGGTATGGAATCAGTTACAAGTCTCCTTGTCAGTATATCAGGAATGAATGGAGCTCTTGTAGGGTGAGGCCCATTAGGAAAGATTATGTCAGAACATTTTTGTTAAGGCCTAGGGGGGACGTCCAGCTATTTTAAGGGAGATGGATCTAGTAAGTAATGTTTCAAGAGGGTTTAGGGCCTCTTAAAGCCAAGATAGGTCAGCCCATGAGTAAAGGTCATCAGGATTAGTCATGGGAGTGAAGAGGACTAGTTTATGGGTACAAGTTGTAGGGAGGGCCTGAGGATTAGGGTCAGAAATGTGCACTATATCCCTAATCTCTAAGGATGGCCTCACGGTGAGAATAGGGCAGGAATTCAATTGTCTGTGCCTAAAACCGAGTCTTTAGAAAGGAAAGGAGATTGTTAGCAACAGAAATGGAGAATCAGGGATCCGAGAGAGGCCAACCTACGGGGGCATATGCCTTCCATATACAAGTTCCAGGGGTTTGAGGTAGAAAAATTTTGTGGGGAGAGTCCTAACCTCTAGTAAAGCAAAGGGTAAGAGTTTGGTTTAGTATGTTTTAATTCTAAAGCTAGATTGATGACAATTTCCTTGATAGTTTGGTTACTTATTTTTACTTTCTATGTTGATTGGAGATTGATATGGGATATGGAATCTGCAGAGAATCCAGTCAGAGGTTAAAACTTGAGTGATCAAGGGTATAGAGTCAGGACCATTGTCTGATTAGAGAGAGGACATGAGATTGAATCAGTAGATAAGTTCAGAGACAAAGATGCAGGCCCTTTTGTTTGTAGGTGAGGAAGACTCAACCCATCCTGAAAATGTATTTACCATTACTAAAAGATACTTACAACTTTATACAGGGGGCATGTGGGCAAAGTCCATTTGCCAGTACAGTCTCAAGCCCCCTCGTTTGGTGCTTAGGGAATGATGGGGTCTAAGGTTTGAATTTGGGTTGATTTTTCTGCATGTATCAAAGAAATCAGATAAGTCCCATAGGAACAAGATGTCTGAATATTTAAGGGGAAACTAAAATTATCTAAATTGGAGTAGAACTTGATTAGAGGAATGGAATTGAGAGTGTATGTGGGTAAGGACATAATTGGCCAAAAGAAAATCAAGGGAATTGGGTGGATTAAGAATGGATGCCTGATAGGCAGTGAGTGAGGAAGTTAGGGGACAGGAGATAAAATAGGTAAGTTTGGGATGACTGAGAGTGATGTCCTTGGTGAGCTCATTGGCATGACTGTTGGAGAGGGGAATATATTGTTTATCCATTTAGTGGCCATGGTCATGAACAATAGAGGCTGACTCAGGAAGAAAAGCAGCATTTAAGAGATTTTGAATTTAGGCTGAATTAGTGTAGGGAGTTCCCTTGTGTGGGAGAAATTCCATCTGTCTCCATATTAGAATGTTGGAAACAACAATGTTTTAGCTTTAATTGGAATCTATACAGATGCTGACTTGTCTTCTGTAGTCAAGGTCAGGCCTCATGTTAAGGCTGTGTTCCGCCGGCTGTGAAATGGGGTAAGCAAGAAGAGCTCCAGCCTCAATAAGAGTGAAAGAGGGTGAATAGTGAGGGTGACCCTGGATGAAGGCGTAGTCAAGCTGCAAAAGCATGGGTCTTGAGTAACCTATCTATAAACAAGTCTGCATTTTGGGAGGAGGAATAAGAATTGATATGGGAAAAGGGAATGAGGATAAAGTCTAAAATGTGCATGCAGAAATAAAGAACCAGCCAAAATTTAGCCTCATAGTGGTGTTAGCAGTAAGGCAGAATGGGTTGTGGGGTAAACTGTTAGGTTGTAGTTCAACAGATAGGTTCGGAGGACCTGAACTCTTGAAGTGTACAGTAAAGTAAGGAGGACCAAATAGCTGATGAGATCTTTGAGCAAGTGTGGTAAAAAGAGCAGTGAGGGTTATTTCATTGGTCTCAGGGTTGCGCATTGACAGAGAACAGTGAAAGCTAGGTCCTGGTTAACATGAAGGGAAAGAAAGGATGGTAAGGAAGGGTCTGGCATTGTGAAAGTGGAGAGTCTAGAGTAGAAAGACAGAGATGCTTACATGAGTCTTTGGTAACCTCTTAGGGGAATGGGCAGTGGGGAAGAAGTTAGGTATGCACATTTGAAAAAATTTGACAAGGCCTAGGAAGGCATAAGTTTCCTCTTGGTGTTAGAAGAGTTCCTGTTCTCATATCATCAGGATGAACCAGGAATGACAAGAAAGGGAGAGAGCTAGGTAAGTTATAGATGGTTGACATATTGGAGCCTTATCTTTTGAGATTAAGTAACCCTAGGAGGTGAGTGAGTTAAAAAGACAGATATGTGTTAGGGTACTCTAAGAAGGGTTACATAAAAGAGTCATCCGTACACTATAGGAGAAAACTAGTCAGGGAAGTTAAAAAGACAGATAATATGCATTAAGCAGGTATTATGGCATTGGCTACATAAAGAAGAAGATCTAAAAAGTACAAGAAAAAGTATGAGTTTAAGTCAACATAGGACGCAATAGTGGGATCTGTCCTGGAATCACTTTGGCAAAATAGTCCTCATTAGTTCCCAGGTAAAAGAGAGAGTTAGGATTTGGGATAAAAGAAAATAGTAAAGATGGGTATATTTGAGTTATAGGATGATGAACTGAGTAGTGGAGGTAGGTATAGAAGAGAGGAGGGTTTAGAGATTTGGGACCACCAGGTAGGTGAGTATAATAGCCTCATTTAGCTTTCAGAGGTCTTAAACCAGACATGAGTTTTCACGTTTTTTAATTCCAAGAATAGGGATGGTGTCAAGGGGGCTAACAGCGGAGGATGACATTGGTTTTGAGGAGACAACTAGGAATAGGTTTAAGGCCCCATTAGGTGATAGGAGGAGGGGAATATTGACCTTGCATGATGTAGGAAAGGAGATCTTTGAGGTCAATGAGGATCAGGACATGGGGGTGGGTGATAGAGGTGACAATATGTGTCCCATAATGGAGGACTGATGGTGAGGGGTTGATAAGGATGGGAAGATGTGAGAAGTTGAGGAAAGGGGGAGTGTTGTCAGAATCCAACTGGAGGCAAACATGGAAGTGGCATCTAGAGGAAGAATATGAACAGAAACCTTGAACCTATCTAACATGTCTTTCCCTAAGAGGGAAAGAAGGCATTTTGACTTGACTAGGAACGATTGTGTTACAATGAGGGTTAAAAACTGGTAAATGATAAGTGGTATAAGCCTGGGAGTGATGGGAATGTCTGAGACTCCAGTTACCAAGATGCATGAGGGTTTAGTTTGTTCCTTCTAGAAGGTGAGGAGAGAGAATGATGCCCTGTGCCTAGGATGAAGGAAACCTCTTCACCAGCCAAGGTTCCTAGTGCCAGGAGATCTGTGGATGAGTCAGGAGTATCTGGACCAAGGATTGTGAACCATGGCCCTCCATGTAGTAGCTGGAGCATGGAGTTGGAATAATAAATCAACAGAGGAACACAGGGCACCCCTGAGGACAGTCCATTTCTAATGCCTACATTGACCACAGGCTGAACAGGCCCAGATGGAATGCTTATGTGTGGTACAAACCTTAGCCTAGTGGCTCTTTTGGTTGCATCTTAAGTAGGGTCTGGCAAGTTATGTATCTTTGGAAGAAACTCTATGGGCAAGTGACAGCCAGAGCAGTGGGCAGTTATGAAGAACCAATGGTAGGAACTGGAAATGGGCACTCTGATCTCTTTTAAGTATTACCATATTTGTCCTTTTCTTTTTCGTTTTCTCTCCTTGCCTTACCCTCTCTGATGTTAAATACCTTCAATGCTATTTCTAGGAAGTCTTCTTGTAGTACCTTGGGGTCTTTCTCTAACTGCCTGAGTTTATGGCAGATGTCAGGGGCAGATTACCTAATAAATTGAATGTGGAGAAAGAGGGTCCCAGACAGAGTAGTTTCATCTAGATTGGTATATTTAATTGTAGCTTCAACAAGATGGGCCAAGATTAGGGTTGCACATTTATTGGAGCTTTAGGTGACTGCTATGGTCTAATAATTGACAGTGAGGTGGGAGTTATTTTTGCATGTCATCTAAAAGGTATGTAATCATTGTGTTAAGCCATGCAGAACCCTCCCAAAGAGGTTGGTAATTCCATCAGGGGTCTGTGGCTGGGACTGTCTCCTCTGCAGCAGAGCCATGGTTATATTTAAGGTATATAAATTGTCTGCATGGGCCAGAGTGGAATGCCTGATGTGTTCTTTTTATCTGGAGTAGGAGTAAAAAATTAGTATGTAATATATGTCATGTCACATTAAGTGGTACATATCGGACAGATGGTTTTCTAAAATGGAGGGGATTTTCTTAAAAGGAGCCTTATCTTTCTTTTATTTGGTTCCTGTCAAAAATGGAAAAAGAAACCTGGATTTGGGAGCCTCTGTCACACTCTGAAGCCTCTCATGGGGGAAACATATGGGGTGAGGAATGGGAAGGTGCCTATGAGTATGGGAAGGACTGCAAGCAGAAGAGAATGGGGGATAAGTGAAGATGTGGTGGGGAACATGGCAGGAGAGAAGAAATGACTGGGAGACCAGATCCTGGGAGGAATGGGTGACAAGGGATGGAGGTAGGTAGTGGAGAGATAGGAGGAGAGAATAATAGGAGGGGATGAGGTAGGATTGAGATGGGGTTTAGGGGTATTGGGGTGAATGAGTGGCAGGTGAATTATTCAGCAGGATGGAAATTGAAGAAAATGGAAGGAGGAGGAGGTGGGTCAGTAAATTTGGGGTTGGGAAGATTATTTGGAAGGCGGCTATATGAACAGTAAAATTTGATATACTGTGAAGGTTTGGCAGAAGGAGGGGCGTGCCCAAAGAGTAAAGAAAGCTTGAACCTAGGAGACCTCTGCAGTTATCTAAATCCAGTGAGAGTTTGGAAGTCAGAAGTACAGAATTCAGGCAAGGTGTGAATATTGTCTAGTTGATATTGGGGCAAGATTTGAGCAGAGAGCTGCATCATAGTAGCAGTTCTGATGTCAGTGAGATGGGAAGTCTTGAGATTTGACTTTAGGCATACCAAAGGAGTGCCCTTAGGCACTGGCAATTAGGAACCCATCTCATAAGGCAAGGGAGAAGGAGACTAAAGTTGTATGCAAGTCATCTCCAGGGTTAGGACAGCAGTCAGAGGAGCAAGCCTGATTTGCAGAAGAAGGGGGCAACCCATCCTTATGAATTCGGGGAACAAAAGGAAAGGAACACTGGAGTTCTGGAGAAGGCCTAGGTCTGAGGTACCTTCAAACATTGGTCAGGCCCTAACTTTTCCAGTGAGTTTGTGGTGGGTTCAGTCCAATACCCAAATGATAAAGGGCCTCTGTTCTTAGAGGTCAGTAGATAGTGAGAGAGAAAAGGGAAAAAGCAGATAAGGAAAAGGACTCAAAGTTAGTTTACATGGCATACCTATAAATCCCTAGAATAGTGTTTGTACTACTAATGTGGATAAAGGCTGCAATAACCAGAGGTTTCAGGCTGTGAATGATGCCTCTTTAGATCTTTGTCTATCCACGGAGCGGTCAAGTTCTAGATGGGATGGTGTCTGAAAAGGAAGGGAGACAGATAAGGGAAAATAAGAAAAGTCACGGGGGGCATGGAATGGGACCTCAAAAGTCCTCCTGGTTTTTGGCACCAAGTTTTAGATCAGGACTGATTGACCTCTACAGAAGCAGAATGTCTTTTAATCAGAGCCATGAAAATTAATAGTCTCTACATGGAAGTGGAAACTGCAACAAGGCACAGGGGTTTTCTGCAGATCTGTTCCCTTTCAGTCTCCAAATAGTAAATATAAATAGAGGCTCGTGTGTTGATCTTCTTTTCCAAAGTTTCCTGGATTCTGACTGCCTGAAGCAGGTGTTATTAGCATATCAAGAGAACAGGATAGGAATATCAAGACTTTTTCAGCTCTTTTTATGGTTTTTGGGTCATTAACCATTTAGTATGGATCAGAAGTGGCCACTCATGTCATGGTATCAGGAAACAAAGAAAGGGAAGGGATGTGCTAGCGTAAGAAGTCAGGGACAATATACCATTCACAGGTACACCCCTTATTTTTCTAGCTCTGCCTACAGTCTAGACTAGAGTGTTACTGCTTGTCGTTCTTTGAATGAAAATAACCCCCAAAGGCTTATATATTTGAATGCTAGGTCTGCAGTAAGTGAGACTGATTGGAAAGAATTAGGAGGTGTGGCCTTATTGATGGAGGTACATCACTGTCACTAGGGAGCTGGGTTTTGGGTTTGAAAAGTGCACAATGTTTCCAGCGCTCTCTCTCTCTCTCTCTCTCTCTCTCTCTCTCTCTCTCTCTCTCTCTCTCCTCTCTCTCTCTCTCTCTCTCTCTCTCTCTCTCTCTCTCTCCCACGCTTCTCTGCTTCAGAACTGTTGCCTCAACATGTGAGCTTTTAGTACTGCTCCAGCTCCATGCCTGTCTGCCTGCTGCCATACTCACTGCCATGTTGGTCACAGAATCACCTTCTGACATTGTAAACAGGCCCTTAATTAAATTCCTTACTTTATAAGTTGCCTTGGTCATAGTGTCTCTTCACAGTAGTAGAAAAGTAGCTAAGATATCTCCAACAGTGTCATCAGTTAATGACACATGAGCTTTTGGGAGAAAATCCAAGTTCATAATATGCTAAATGAGGACTGAGTGAAAGAGATGGTCAAATATATTAGTTGTTACCTGAAGAGTAAATAGGGTATGCAGAGAAACACAGATGGAAAAAATTCCATGATTGTATTATTCTGTACAGACAAATCTGCAACAGAAATATACAGATAACATACAGTTTCATGATAAACAGATATTATAATGGATACAAAAGCTGTCTCCCTTTAACTTAGAGATAGTTGCAATGGACAGCATATGGTAACTTTGATCTCTCTCTCTCCCTCTCTCTCTCTCTCTCTCTCTCTCTCTATATATATATATATATATATATATATATATATATATATATTCATCATTTAGGCATGTGATTGCTTGTAGCCCTCACAAGCCCTTTCAGACATTTCTTAAAATCAATAGGACCACCAACACAGTCTTCACTCCCTAGAAGATGAATATCAAAAGCCCCCCTTAATATTTACATTTGTCAGCAAAGCAAGCACAAGCACAAGCAGAATTAGAGAAGGGTTGTCAGCAAAGCAAGCACCGTGGGTACTTTAGCTAAAGGATGTTAAATAGAAGGGGAAACTTAGGTTTCAGTCTGTTCAAAAATTAGATTTATCTGATTATATAGTTGTTCTTCCAGAGTTAAAACCACTTAATGTGTCTATTTTCAAAGCTTTTTAGCATTGATTTTAGACAGAAGAAACTTTCTAATGTTCTGTGTAAAACTGGCTTATTTATGCCTCAAGCTAGCTTGAGTATAAAGTTTCCAAGGAAGAGAAAAACAATAAAAGAACAAAAAACACAAAAACACAATGAAAGAAACCCCCCCACACAAAGCATTACACAATAATCACACAGAAGAAATTTAAAGTATTATTATTTCTAGGAAACCAGGGATAATATCAAGTGCTGGAAAGCAGAACAGTGAAAGCAGCCAGGACAAGAAAGCCCTTCCTTATTCTCCCTCTTTCTACATTACAACATTTAATTCCCACAATTAGAGTGAGGTGTTTCTTCCCTTTAGTTTAAATCACTCAAAAAAATTAAAAAACAGGATACCAGGAGGACATGTACATATAATCAACTAAGTTTGGCTCATGCGGGCTCACAGAGATAGAATCTGCATGCTTGGGACATGCATGGGTCTGCACCAGGTCCTCTGTGTATATGTTGTGGATGTTAACTTGATGCTCTTGTGGTACTCCCAACACTGAGCAGGTGGGTCTCTGACTCTTTTGCCTGCTCTTGGGACTCTTTACCTCCTATTGGGTTGCCTTTTCTAGTCTCAATATTAGGGTTTTGGCCTTGTTTTGTTTTGTACTGTTTGGCTAACTCTCATTTCTTGGAGGCCTACTCTTTTCTGAAGAGGGAACAGGAGTGGATCTGGGGAAGAGGTGACATGAGGGGAGCTTGGAGGAGTAGAAGGAAGGGAAACTTTGATCAGGATGTATTGTTTGTGAGAAGAATCTATTTTCAATAAAAATTTAAAAAACAGCACTGAATATAAAGGTATCAGAGTATTAGATTTAGAGTATTAATTAATTTTTATAATAGATACTAACATTTTGTTGCCTCTGTTTCAGATGGTTTTATTCTTTAAAATATATTATCTTAGGTCTTTGAGAATTTCATATTTACATACAATGTATTTTCATTATATTCATCACCTACTCCTCCCCCAACTCCTCCCAGATCGACCTGTCACCTTCTCACCTCTCAACCTTCCCAACTTGTGAGCACTTGTTATAACCAACTAAGACAAATTTGTGCATTCATGGGTATGGGTATTTACACTGAAGTATGCCCACACCAAAGGCTACACCCTTAAAGAGAACTGACTCTACTTACCTCTGAAGTAACCAATTGTCAATAGTTTCTAAGTTGAGGTTTGGGGCTCAAGAGCTCCTCCCTGATCCATGATAGAATACTGACTCTTAATCCTGTGTAATTCTTATACAGGCAATTATAGCTGATGTGAGCTCTAGCATGCAATATTCCTATCATGTCCAGAAGATAGTGTTTTGCTTCTGTACTCCTTGACCGCTGGCTCTTACGGACATTTCTGCTCTCTCTTCTGAAAAGTCCACTGATTCTTGAGGGAGAGATGACGGATGTGGTATAAATGATTTATCTGTGAGCACTCCACTGACACTTATTTTCTATACTTTGACCATGAGTTTCTGCATTAACCATTGTCCACTATACGAAGAAGCATCTCTAATGAGTATTGGGAACTGCACTCATCTAGAGGTATATAAGGGACACAAAAGAGCGTCTCTCCTTCGCTTACTAATTTCAGCTCTGTCTTACTACCAACTTCATTTAGCTTCTCCACTGTGGAAGCCCATCCCATACTCTTCCACTTTCTCATCTTTCACAGTGGCATCATCCCTCTCTGGCACTGTGTTTCTCATACTGTTTTCCTTCCACACAGACTCTTAAGCAGGGTGACATCAACTCTTCTTTGCATGACCCATATCATACCCAGAAACCCCTTGACTCTTTCCATTCTAAGAGTCTTCATTTCTACTCCTTTCAAGATTCATCTTCCTTTGACCAAATTTTAGTCAGCTTGAGGTAAGAGCATCAAACTGGAAGGAAAATGAGGAGCCTACTTTCACCTTCTAGATACTGTTGGCTTCGTTCTCTCATTCTTACATATGCAGTCATTAATCTCATCATGACCTCAGTAACAATAACAACTCACTTTCCCAATCCTGGATGTTCTCCCTACTGCTACTTCGCCTTGAGTCAGGGTGACACTCTAATCCCTCGGTTTCCAGGCAACATGAGGTAAAATTATGCCCTACAATAACCTTGTGTTAGCTTCCAGAAGCTAGACCTTCACTGCCACTGGTCATTTGTTTTAGTCCTTTGTTTCTGTGAAATCCGAAGACCTACTTGTCTCAAGCCCCCAGTTTAACCTGCTCTGCACTTTTGCAACCAAATAAAAATTTCAAACATTCAAAAACAGGAATACTCTTCTCAAGTAACCATTTCTCTTTCCTTTTACTTAAAAGGGATCAATAAGCTCTCATTTTCTATACCTCTTGTTTTCAAGTTTCAGAGATTTATTGATCAGTGCAATAAACTCCAAAATATCAACAGGATTTTGTGCATTCATAGGAAAAATTTTCCTGCTTAAGTGGAAAATTGTGTGGATGGCTTCTGAAAAGTCCTTCATCATAAGCAGTATTATGATGACATACCTGGTTTAAAAGACAGGACCTTCTTCCTTCAGTTTGGTAATCAACGATCACAGAGAGTTTGTTTTGCTCTTCGGGATCAGTTTGTTCCAATGTTCTGGATTATTCTTCCTGTCCTAACTGATGTCTGAATTGAATAATGCCAGACATATAACATACAGTTATGCTCCAATCCCTCTTGTTACAATAAATACAAGGAGAGGAAAAAGTTTGACTGCTTCTAGAACTTCCTGAAGATCTGATGGAACATGTTTGCAGCAGAGGTCTACGCTTACAGAGACAGGAGAATAAGTCCAGCACTGCAAACTAAGCAGCCTCTCAAATAACTAATTTTCATGCCTCTTACAAAAAAAATCAATAATGTTTCATCTTGTGTGTCTCTTAACTACAGTTCCCTTATTAACATTTAGCACGTGCAAATCATTTACTTAAAAAGAAGTAGCTAGCGACCTCTGGACGAATGCATTCATCAGCCTCTTACCCTGCTTTACACTGCTCAGTCGTTCAGAACTATTTCACCATTTCCACAAAACATTTACTAACATACAAAAACATTTTTTTTACTCTTCCCTGGCTGCCATTTTATCTTTATTTTTCCTGGTATGTCTTGCCCTCCGCAATTATCTGTGATGTCATTACTACATGGTCTTAACATTTCCTAATTCCTATTCCTTTGCTCCTCTCATTTCCAAGCCTGCTTCTATTTCGGCACCTATGGCATTAACACTACCCTCTTTATAGCTACAGTTTTTATACTTCCTTTGCCTGATGTCATTTTTCCCCTTTCCAGATCTCAAGCTGACAATATTTTCCTTATTCTGATCCAGCTTCCAGGCTACAAAGCATCACCAGCAGTAGTGTAACCCAGCAATAACACCTCCATTTTGTATCTATTTTAAGGGGAGCACTTGGGTTCTCAGGGCACTTCACCTGTTCTTTGATTGATCTCATATCAAACCTCTATATCAGCATTCCCTTGGAACACTAATGATGTGGGATATTAATAATTTCTGTGTGAATAAGTGACTTTGAAAGGAATAAATAAGTTTGGAAATGTGGGATTAATGAAGGCAGTTAATTTTCTACCATAGAAACTGAGTCCTTAATAATTCTCATATACAACGTGAAAGGTATAATATGATTTATTTCCCAGTGTGTTTGCCCTAGAAACATTTTTTCTCATTGTCTTCTAGAATAATGTTCTGAGAGATATCATTTGCTACAATACTGCAATTTCATACTAATCCATTTCTATTTTCTTTTCTCAAATCTCCTCCACGCATTTTCTAAACCCCAAAGCCTTTGTGGGCCTCTCAGTCTTAATGGATGGGTTTTTATCCCTGCTTCTCTAAGCAAAAGTTGAGCATTGCATGGAAAACCCCCTTTCTTTTTTAATTTATACCTCCATGTGCAATATGTAATCATTCATCACTGTTCTGATCTTTCATGCTGACCACAATCTTGCTTTCCTCACCATCGCCATCTTCTTTCTTCATTCTCCTAGGAGACTTAACCCTTTACCCCACACATGGGTTCACTTAAGTGCCCCATGCTAAAATAAACAAACCCAGTTCAGCAAGTAATCGTTTACATTCTTGAATTACCTTCCTGCCAAATTTTTGAAATTCCTGTCTGAGATTGCTGCTTCCTTTCCTTCGCTGTGTGCACAGTTTACCCTCTCCAGTCAACCATCAGTCTTCACCATAACCAGTATGATTATAAACATAAATAGGGTTTTATAACTGTCTGTCCAAAGGTATCTTCTAAATATTCAACTCAAAGGATACTCATCATTATTTCACTGAAGGCTGACTATCCTACTTTCTTCAAGTTCTCATCTGAAAGCCTTTCTGCTCCATTTTCAGTCTCACTTACTGAATCTTCCTATATAATCCATAGTCTTAGTAGCTTTGTAGAACTCACTCCAGCTCCTTTACCTCACTCTACTCTCCTCACCTAAATGAACTAATCTGTTGTTGTGTTTTGATTCACACACTTCTTCTTAGCATCAGGTTTAATCAAATGTCCACAAGTCATCTCCATTAATACTCCTACACAGAGGGGCTAATGATTTTCAAGTTTTTCAAGGATGAACGAATACAGTCATTCTTAGAGGCTCTTCACAAAAATAAATGTTTCAAGTCACGTTTACTTTATCCCATACTCACTGTATAAACTTGTTCCATACCACATATATCTCAAAAGTCACTAAATTCACTTTCTGCATAATGCAATTTATATTGTCATCTCAGTGCCAAACCTTTTCCTAGTACCCTAGTAAAAGCTTGAATCGTGAAAAGGTACCTAATCCAATTCCTTGCAGTCTTACATGCACCTCAACGGCACTTAGTACATGTTTATTTTTTTTAATGTCTTTGCTTTATTGAGACAGTGTTTCTCTCTGTAGTTATGGACCCTGTCCTAGAACTCACTCAGTAGACCAGGCTGGCCTCAAACTCCTGCCTCTGCCTCCTGAATGCTGGAATTAAAGGCCCGTGCCACCACTGCTCGGCACATGTTTCTTTTTTTTTTTTTTCTCTCTTTTTATTCTTTTTTAATTAAAATTTCCAACTGCTCCCCGTTTCCCATTTCCCTCCCCCTCCTCCCACATATTGCTCCCTCCCCCCGCTCCCCTCCCCCTATCCCCACTCCACTTCTCCTCCCCCTAGTCCACTCCCCCTCCCTCTCGATACTGAAGAGCAGTCCAAATTCCCTGCTCTACAGGAAGACCAAGGTCCTCCCACTTCTATCTAGGTCCAGGAAGGTGAGCATCCAAACAGGCTACGCTCCCACAAAGCCAGTTCATGTATTAGGATCGAAACCTAGTGCCATTGTCCTTGGCTTCTCATCAACCTTCATTGTCCGCCTTGTTCAGAGAGTCCAGTTTCAACCCATGCTTATTCAGTCCCAGTCCAGCTGGCCTTGGAGAGCTCCCAATAGATCAGTTCCACTGTCACTGTGGGTGGGTGCACGCCTCGTGGTCCTGATTTCCTTGCTCATGTTCTCCCTCCTTCTGCTCCTCATTTGGACCTTAAGAGCTCAGACGGTTGATCCAAATTGGGTCTCTGTCTCTCTCTCGATCCATCGCCAGATCGGCACATGTTTCTTAATAACATGTTTACCCCATCTCAAGAGAACTGACTTCGGACTAGTGTTTGCTTTTATTTGTATTATAGCCTTATCATTCCCTGGATTTTGAGTTTGAACAATTGAAATAGCAATTTCGCTGTATCTAAGTTTCTACATCTGTAAAGAAAAAATAACAAATGCCCCTACCTTGCAAGGTTACCCGATTTAAGTAAATGCATACAACATGCAATAAGAAATACCTGATAACAGTCATTATCAGAAGAATATGCTTTCATATTGATTATGATATGGACTGATTTAGATAAAAACTTCATGGACTATAATTCCTACTGTCATTGGAACAGGCCAATAACTGTTGTAATAGAAAAAGTCTTCTCTAGACTAAGCTAATCAAAGATCCTATTTTGGTCAACAAGTCACTTAAAAGTGGCAACATCAATACTAATTTGAAGGCAAGAGTTGGAACAGACAAATTTTAATCCACTTTTAATCCACTCAAACTACCTCCTGAGAATTCAGGGTTGAATGTGTGATAGGATTTTATCACAGACCACAGACTAGAGCAGTACTTTGCCTTAAAGACCTATGAGCTTATGTTGTAGTATTGAGGAAGGAAACTAAGGTGGGTGGGATATAAATCAAGTCCCAATAGTAAGCATTAAGACAGGCACCAAAGTTTAGTAGAAAGCACCAGAGACTGTTGGATTTAGACTCAAAATATCTAATTTTGAAACCTTATTCTTAGCTTGCTAGAGTGAGGTTGCTTAACCAAAATCTTAATTTTTTGTGCAATCATGGGATTATGATGTAACAAAAAGTCCTTTATAAGGTAATCTTGACGATGAAATAAAATCCTTCTCCATGGTTCTTGCAATGTGTGTATCAACTTTCAACTTTACTTTTTAGGATCATCGTCATCATTTTCTCTTAACAGAGATCAAACTACCTACTAGCCTGTAATTAGAGGTTCAAACCATTGTATGGTTCTTATGATAGAGCATTTGAAGTCAACCTGCATTGCGCTTGCTTTACCCTACTGTATTTATTTTTCTTGCTGCTATGACAAAATACATGAGAGAAACAACTTGAAGAAAAGAAAGGCTTGTTTGGGATCACAGCTTGAGTATATAATGGAAGGGAAGTCTCAGAGGCAGGAACTTGAGGTCACATTGTATTCACGGTCAGAAAGCAGGGAGAGATGGATGGTGATACTCAGCTCTGTTTCTCCTTTTTATTTAGTTCAAGACAGGACTTCATCCTATGGAATGGGTTTGACTACTAGCCAAGGGTTTGTCTACTAGGTGATTCTAGATCCTGTCAAGATTTTAACCAAGATTAGCCAATGCACTTACCCTGTATTTCTTACACTACCCAATCCCCCATGTTTTTTTTCTAAGTTAGAAATGTCTATATGGATTTGTTTTCCACATTGGATTTATAGAATTCAGTTGCCTTAACAAGATCTTCCATGACATGCATACTCCTTTCCTCCTTAATCTCACCTGCCATCATTCTCATTTACATTTTCCCTTGATACACTGAATTGCTCAGTGTTGACATACTTTATTGTGCCTGTTTAAGCTGTGCATTCTACCTAGAAAGTACTCATTTAGTTAACAAATAGTTGAGCATGCCTTTCATTGCATCCAACATTGGGGATATAGCAGCAAACACAACAGACATAATTCACTCATCATTGTGCACATATATGCTAGTGGGGATTGTTAATAAATGTATAAACAAAATAAATAATGTAATTACAGTGTCATTATGACAACAGCCATGGGAAATGAAGGGAGAACATTAAGATATGAAAGATGGTGTTGCTTTCACCAAGACAGAGAGAAAGGTGTCTGAATGTCATGTCAGTTCTGCTAATATTACTCCATTCACCTCACAGATTTCATCTCACACTTCACCTCTCCAGAAGTCTACTCCAACTCATCAGATTAGGAGCTCTCTCTCTCTCTCTCTCTCTCTCTCTCTCTCTCTCTCTCTCTCTCCCCCCCCCCCACCTCCTCTCCTGGTTTCTCAGAGCAACCAAGTGTATTCAACAAAAAATGTATAATTTAGTAATATGTGTTCAGTAGAGCAAGGACTCCTAATCAGGTGACTGGGGACATTAGAGCATCTATGGGTAGGCTCAGCTGTACTCAAAAGTTACTTTATACATGTATAGATGCATTTTTCAGAACAAATGCTAATACTGTTTCTCATATTCTCGAACAGTAAATGGTCCTAATGTCTACTGCTGAGTTGATGGTCAGTGAACCATCCGATTTCCTTGCCTCCTCATGAGCACTGTATTAGCTCTCCTTGGATGAGCTCTATCCCCGAGGTATTTGTAGCTTAATGCTAAATTAGTACCCACACTAATTCAGATTGCTAATGTACTTAACACCCCACTATTTAGTGGCTAAAATACAACAGACACTATGTAAAGCACAGTGGGATCTAAAGAGATGCAGTCTGAATATGGAGCAAAGGAAAGGCCACACACCATTTCCTCACACATATCCATTCTCTCCTATTTGGTCATAAATGCCTCCAAAGACAGAGTCTCTTGCTGTGCTTTCCTCTCTATCTCCCTTCAGCTCTTAATGTGCATTCCTCGTATAGATGGTGCTCAGTAATATGCTATTCATTTGGTTCCCATTTTTTTGTCAGGGGAGTGAGCTGAATTTTGCCAAATCCAGTTAACAAGGATTTGGAGTGCACTTAAAGAAATGTGATTACATATGATTTATGAAAGGTAACAACCCAGAAAACACAAATTCCCTGAATTAATGGTATGACCCCCTCCTGTATCTGAATGGCAGTACCTATGTTGTAGTTCATAGGAAAATAAGTGAGCCTCCTGAGAGGGAACTAAAATAGCCATAAAAAGATATCTTGGGGCTAAATTTATTCCCATTGGAGGCTGCGATAATGCAAAAGGGCATAATTTAGAAAGCAACAGGATTACTCAAAGCAATGACAGCTTCCTGGGGGAGCACTTAACATCCAGGAAAAGAAGGTATGAGAGGGAGGCAGTAAAGGGAAGAAAGGGAAGGGGTAAGAAAGCCTGTGTTGTTAGTGGCCACTGAATAGCATTCTGATTGTTTGTCAAATGGGAAATTGTTTTATTACATTCATTTGAAACTGTCTCTAAAGTAATAATTCTAAATCCTTCTCCCTCTCCCTGTATAATTTCTTTCAAACACTCTTAGTCATACCTGGTCTAACTGAAAAAAGAAACAAATTGCATTCTTTCAGCCCTGAGTTGTCTTTCTTAGAAAAATAATTGAAACCATGTCTTAAAACACAATGTATACATATATGAAATTTCCAAAGAATAATGAAAACGATTTATTTTTTTCTCTAGATCACATTAAAAACTTATTTTGCATCTTTTCAGCTTTTTAAATGTCCAATTATGAGAATCCAAGAAATAAAATATTTAGCATTGCTTTTTTATGAAAACTCAGCTTTGTGAAATCATATTATTTGGGAAGAGTATTAAAATGAATTTGTGCTCACTTTTAGACAAAGATTAAAGGAAATAATTTTGTCAAGTGTTATGCACAAATATACATGAACTACTAATAAACTGCTTAAATAAATACTTCCTTGAATAAGTTTTAATTAAGAAATGATTTAGTTCATTTATAATCATAATATTATTTGTGAGAGGAAAGGTGCAAAAACTGACTTTTTAAAGAATTCAGCTTCTTCAAAACAACATTTCTTCTTCTATAAACCCCTTTTACTACTTCCCATTGCATGCAAAGATAAAAATCCAGGATTTTCACATCCCAATAGATTTCTAATTTAATCATGTTTTATAAAGATGACTGTTCTGTTCTACCACTAGAAAGAGAACTGTCTTAGTCACTCTTCTAATGATTTGAAAAGGCACCATGCCCAAGGTAACTCTTATAAAAGGAATTATTTAATTGATGGCTGGCTTACAGTTTCAAAGGCTTAGTCCATTATCGTCAATGGTGAGGGCTATAGCAGCAGACATGAGTGCTGTTGGAGAAGTAGCTGAGATCTTTATATCCTGATCTGTAAGCAGAACGAGAAAGCCTGGGCCTGGCATGTGATTTTGAAACTTCAAAACCCACCTCTCTGACATACTTTCTCTAAAAAGGCCACACCTACTCCAACAAGAACACCCCTCCTAATCCTTTTAATCCTTTCAAATAGTGCCACTTCCTGGTGACTGAACATTCAAATATAAGATCCTACTCAAACCACAACAAGACCTGAAACTCCTACATATTCCAAGAAGACAAAAGTGTCGATGAAAAACCAAATTTCACATAAATAGCAACATTTCATACTGGCACTTATAGTTTTCCAAGTACAAGTCCATATACAGAAGATGAGTATGGCACATATTCCCCCAACTGACAGATATCCCATTGTATATCTGCATATAAAGTTTTCATAATTCATCTCTAGTACAAGAAAATATCCAATTAAGACCCATTTTATTAATTAACCATGTAAGTCATGATTATTTTGTTGGTTATATCTGATAACTGCACTTTCTGAGATCCATTTCTTTAATCCATTTTCTACTATAGTTTCCAATCATACTATCACATGTCTTCTTATGCATGAATAATAATGTGAAATGTAAATCCATTAAAATTTTAGGTTATGTTAACTTCCTTCAGAGATTCCTTATGTTTCTTTCTTTATAGTAGACAATAACATTCTAAGAGCACCAAAAATCTCTGGACCTGGACCCTTTCATTCAGATTCGATTTTACAATGAACATATGCTAGGTTTCAGGTCCTATAGTGCCTATTACTACGTTTTTCTTTGTACCTAGAATATTTCTTACCAGTGTCCCAAGCTGAAACTGGTGCTCTTCTCAGAGCCTTCCTCTTTGATCTGCACTGGCCTTCATGTTTATGCTTTTGCTCCATTTTGCAAATGTTACTCTCCTTCTCAACCTCCTAGCTACATTTTGAGAATCAAGAAATGTGTCACAGGGAACTAGGGAAATAGATCCTCATGCTTGCAATGTGAGCACTTTACCAACTGAAAGGAGTCGGTTCCTCGGAACCCACGTAAAAAGACAGACCTGGTGGTGCACATCTATCATTTAAGTGGTATGGAAGTAGAGAACAGAAGATAACTAGTGCTTACCTAGTCTACCTATCAAAACACCTGGTCTACCTATCAAAATTAGTGAGACCTAAGTTCAGTGAGTGACCATGCTTATTGTCTCACTATTAGCTACAGAATTATTGGTAATTAATAGCAGCTAACAGAAGCATAACTAGTTGTTTTTTGTTTTAAGCTGTGGCACATGCTCCAGTGGATGGCCCGAAACCTAAGAGTATATATAGGTAGAACTAATGAGACTTCATCACTTTAAAAAGGATGAAAACACAAAGTTGGATAGGTGTGGAATGGTGGCTAGATGTGGGAGAAGATGAGGGGATGGATGTGATAAAAATAAAATCTCAAAGGATCCAGATACTTTTGAAAAGCCCGAACAAAAACAATACCAGGTAGCATGGCAACAATGACAGGAAATCTCAATAGGCCTCACCCTTAGATGAAGAGCTACAGACAAATGAATTCTGGGACAGAGAGAAAGAGTCTTCCCCATGGGAGGAGGCCCCTAATTGGTTGTTTAATGCCAAGCAATCAGTGCTCAAGCATATACATACAAGCAATACCAAATGAATTCTGCAAATTGGGTGTGTATGTGTGCAAACACAAAGTAAAAATGAAATAAAACGAACATGGAAAAAATAAATAAGATAGTGATAAAGACACCCACTAACTATTATCTCTGGCCTCTGCTCACACAAACATACATATGCACATGAACCTACTAATGTACTTATACAGACATACACATATACATGTATACACACATACTATGCTATGATAATGTTTACAACAAAAACAAAGAAATGAAATATATTGCTCTTTATTTTAATTATAAAACAAACACTTTTTAATATAGTGGATGAGGATGTGGGAATATAGTTCAGTGGGTAAGAGCACTTGTTCTACAAGCATGAGTACCTGAGTTCAAATCCCCAGGACACACATATAAGGCTATGCATGGCTGTGCATAGCTGAAACCCCATCATTGAGAACAGAGAGAAAAAGACTTCAAGAGCTCACTGGCCAGCCACAACTAGAAATTTCAAAAAGAAATGTCTCAATATAAGAAAGGAGAAAAAAAATGATTGAGTTAGACACAGTATGTCCTGTTCTGGTTTCTGCTTGTGTACACCTCACACACATCTGCTGGCATGCAGCAAACAATACTCACACGCACTCACACATACACACACACACACACCATTTTTAAGTATGCAGAATAAATCAGTCTGTGGAAGAGTAGAGACCCAGTACAAGAACAAATCCTGTCTCTATCCAATTCAACAAGCCTAATAGGCCAAATACACATCTTGTAATATTTTTTAAGTATGCTGGTTGGAAAATCACCAACCATGATTCTCAAAGTCAATATTATAGCCTACAACACAATAGAGAAGAGTACCCAGAACAAAGACCCTCAACAATGCAACAAGCCCATGTCAGATAATACCATTTCCCCTATTATCGGCAGGGTCTTAGAGACAAATCAATAAGCATGGAGCCAGGACCCTGTCCACACTGCCACTGCCTTTATTAATATTGCTTTTTTCCTATTTCATTAATATTGCAAATACCAGCAAACAATTTGTGTTTAAACCACCCCCACTTTCTTTTATTAAGGGATGACAGTTTAAAAGCAAAGAAGAGTTATATTGGTCTGAATCTTATATACTTGAATTCTAGAATAATCCTCAACAGCAAAGTCATTTTCTAGGTGGATCAGTGAGTTACTTAGATCACATTCTGACCTTAGGGGAATAGAGTGCACAAGTATAAAGAAGATCCAGGGGACTTTGTGTTTTAATAACTGCTGGTCACAGAAATAGTTCCATGCAATTCCATTCAGATGCTTATGAGAGAGTGGAAATAGCAAACCTCTTGGAGCTAGGATATCAGAGCTTGGGGGCCACAAAATAACCGAATATGTAAGTTTAGAAAGTCCTTCCTCTCTAGATTGCCATCTCTTCTTCAGTTGAGAGGAATTTAGGTATTTCTAAGAACCATTTTTAACTCTAAACGTGTATGGTACTAGCCTTGATTTTTATTTTTTGCAATACATGGGTTCTTTGCAAACTCCGTCAGTTGCTATGCTACTAGAATTGCTTATAGGCCCTATCTCTGCTTGATGGTTTTATATCAACTTGACACAAACTAAAGTCATTTGAGAGGAAACTAAGAAAGTGCCTGTAAAAGATCAGGCTATCGGCAAACCTATAGAGCATTTTCTTAATCAGTGATTGATGGGGGAGGACTCAGTCCATTGTGAGCAGTGCTATCCCTGGGCTGGTAGTCCTGGGTTCTATAAAAAAACAGGTTGAGCAAGCCATGATGTGCAAACCAGTAAGCAGCACCACTCTGTGGCCTCTGCTTCCGCTCCTATCTCCAGGTTCCTGCCCTGTTTGTGTCCCTGTCCTGACTTCCTTCAGTGATAGACTATGATGTGGAAGCATAAGCCAAGTGCACCCTTTCTTCCCCAATTTGCTTTCGTCATGGTATTTTGGTGCAACAATAGACACCCTAAGACACTATCCCTTGGTGTCACTCAGTGACTCGGGGTAGCACTAGGTTGCTAATATTGATCAAATATCAATAACTATGTAGCCATGTCAACATTTTTAAATTTTTGTAGCTTTTTTGGAATTGGTGTCTAAAAAAAGTTTTATAGGCATCATCGACTGGCAAAGGAAGATTTCTAGGGGAATTAGAATGAGAATAAAGTAATGACAGGAAGATATTAAGATACACAAATTAATTTTAAGCAGTGGATAAGCCACATGTATCCCTATCTATCAGTAGAGCCTTGCTCTGTGAGGAGCAGAATACTATTGGAGCACCCAGTGGCCCTTACCCAGAACACATTTATTTTTCATACAGACAGTCTTTTATCTTCTGGAAGACTTAGACAGCACAGACTGTCTGCTGCTGTGACAAAGAATAGTGCCAGATACCGGAACAGAGATGGCAAAGGTCATTCACATAAAGTATTGGGTAGGGTCTACAGTGCTAATATTAATGGGGCTGCAGTACTGAGGTAAGTTGCTATGACTACAGAGACAAGATGTAAGAAGAGGGAAAGGGGAATTAAAATGGTCAAGGAAAGAGGCCAGTGGCCATAAGGCAAATAGAAGAAAAATAGAACAGGTAAATAAAATGAACATTAACTGAGTTCCTATGGTTTCTTATTATCAAAATTAACATTGCTTTAAAGTCAAGCCCATGGATTTATTACATGCTATTTCTGAACCAGAAATACTGTAAGGCAGAGTAAATCTATTTAAAATTTATGAGTTAAAATAATTTATTCATTCTTGGCACACAACATTAGACCACATATTTTTCTCTTTCATGTTTGCAACCGACTGCCATTGTCACTTTAGGGGTTGTCCTGACAGTTCTGGTGCTTCATCCAATTCATATATGCATTTTGAAATTACTCAATGGGTGTATGTTCAATCTAGTAAGAGGTGGTTTTCTTTTCTTTCTTTGCTTTTCAAAGTCTCCTCTACAGGAGGTGGAACCAATAGTAGAGGGGTTCACTGAATTAACTGTTCTTTGTCTCCAATATTGTTGTAGACGTTGTATCAGCGTTCCTTAGAGCCTGATGCTAAGGCCAGCCATATGGCCAGGCCCTCCCTCAATCTTCTTTTGCTTACAGAGAATTCTAAGTACATCACCTCCACTGTATGACATGCTCCCAAATGTACCATAAAGTATAGTGAAAAGACCATATGCTTTGGACAGAAGTAGAGGAAACCAAATCTAGGTACTGCAACAATTCAGCTGTTTAGCACTGGGGAAACAGACGTGATGATTCATGATTTCAGGCTAGCACCCATTAGCAAAATAATGAATATAAAGACCCTGGCACAGCATAAACATTCAAGTAATACACATTGTTATTGTAATCATTATAACAAAATTTTCTTCCACTTTCTGTTGTTAGAGTAAAATACCCAAAACCAAATGACATATAGAAGTTTACTTGGCTCTAAGATTTGGAAGCTGGAACGTGCTAAAGCATGGCACTGGCATCTGCTTAGCAACAGGAGACAGCCTTGTCACGGCAGCGTATCACGGCAGAAAATATCACACAGAGAGGCAGGGCCAACACGTTAGCTTGGGTCTTTCTTCTTATAAAACACCCATTTTTCATTATAGGGGCTACACCGGCATGATTTCATTTAATTTTCTCCAAAAGGCTACAGTTATAATACCTTAACACATTTTTCTGTGTTTCATTTCCAACGAATTAAATCTATAGGTCACATTCAAGCCACAGCAGCAGTAATTGCTACTAATATTATAATTGCTCTTGTTTCCCCCTCCATCAGCCTAGAGCTGCAAGATCGTTTAGAATACAGTTAGGTCAGAGGCAATGTCTCAGGCTCACCATGCAGGAATTGCTTATTCTCAGATTCCCCCTCCTACCTGTCCTAGACTACTACTCCCTGTGTTCTTGAGTCTTCTCTGCTGACAGCCAAGCAGGCTGCAAGCCAGAATTCACCAGCAGGGACAAGGGGCTAATGGCCCGACCAGCTGCAACATCTAACCCTAGGGAGAATAGAGAAATGAGGGCACCAAGTATATAAATAGGCCCTGTCTGGACAGCTCATGAGAATTATCAATAAAGGATTGAGGCTGTTTTGTGTGTTCATGTCTTCTTGGTTATGGGAATGATGGTTGTGATGTAGCACATCCACTTAATTGCTTCAGCCCATCAATTACTGCCAAGGGAGGGCAGGCAGCATGGCCAGATGCCAGGGAAGATCTGTAATTGATAAGTCACCGAAATAGCATAAATCAGGTCTCACATTAAGTATGAGCCATTAAAAAGGAAGTTGTACTGGGAACAGGCAGGTACTACATCAGGTTGGACTCTCTCTCCCTTTTTAAAACTTGACGGTAGCAATGCAGCCTGGCATTGCTCTATTTGATGTACTCGTGAGGAAAGCCACCCTCAATTGCAGCGTTTGGGCATCAATTATCGGGCCTTAGGTGGAAGGGCTCCTGTCCCTTTCACCTCTTGTCATACCTTCAGAAGGAGTTGCTGACAAACATGAAATGTTACATCTCAAAATGTCCCCTCACCAACCTTTTGAAAGTTAACACACTGTCATGTCTAATAAGCTCTTAATTGTCACCATTGCTTATAATATAGCATTAAAAGCTCACAACCAGGACTCCGTTGTAAGTAACATCATCTCAGATTTCAATTTACAATGTTAGCTTCCACATGCCACTATATGTTGTACCTGGATGCCTGTGGTCTGTTGAGTTCACTGTTAACTTCTTTCCTAGGCTTTTTCACATTTGCCAATCCTCTTTTCTTTGTTCCCAGCCATTTTAAACTCCATTATTAACATATGGGTCTATGTTAATAACATATTTACATTATTAACATTATTAACATAGAGGGTCTATGACCAGCTTAAGTGCATGAGTTTTCCTCCTATAATTTTGTTTTTCTCTTAGCATCACTCACATAGATCTGAGGTTTTTTTTCCTGGGGCTACGTGCTCCCCGAGGGCAGGAATCATGCCTTACAATAGCACCCACTACAAAAGGTTCTAGTGATAATTAGCAGCATTATTCCAGTCATTATCTGGTAATAATTTAGAGTAGATACATGATTTCAAGTAAGCATTTGCAACATGTAAAGAGCTCTATACTTGTTAGCTGCATTCTCATTGTTCTCATTTCCAGTTGCAATCCCTACAACTAAGAATGTATTTGAACCATCAAAGGTACTACACATGTATTCATAGGGTCATAATAAATTTCCTAAAACTCTTAGGTTCCTAAGTATCTTAGAATTTAGAATATCCTTTAGGTTTTCAGAAAGAGGATACAGGAGTTTATACAATAAACCACATCCACAGCACGATCTAGCTGGGGCAGCAGCTACTAATCAAACATATTAAACCACCTGTAGTGAAACAATGGCACATTCACTCCAAGCTGGATTAATGAAGAACACAAAATGCCTCATATAACAGATGACACTGTGCTTTCAAAACAGTTGGGATACCAAATTTACAAAAACAAGGTAAGCATCATAGTTTGGATCTTCAGACCGTGGATAGACATACAGATTTGCATTATAAAAATAAGTTGAAGCAGACAATCTTCACCCTCAGGGTCCATTTCAGAGCAGTAAAATATTTGTCTAACTCCTGGGTCATGTTGGTTTTCTGGGGTTACATCAAATTTAAACAATGAGCACCCAATGGTCACAGACATTCCCTATTCAATATATCTTCTAAGGAGGTCAGCTATCTTACCTCACTTCATTTTTTAGCTTCAAGAAGTGTACAGATAAAAAGGATAATGGGTACAGTTACAAAGCCAAAGCTGGCAACTGGCAACTCTGCCATGCACAGAACTGTGACCTTGAGCAAAATCATTTGCCATTCTTTTATTTTTGAGACTGTGATATATCATCTCCCCTCTTCTTAATTCTCTTTACAAACCCTCTCATGTACACCTCTTTTTTCTTTCAAATTTATGGACTCTCTTTTTTCTTTAATTGCTGGTTCATGCATACATGTATATACATATATATATTCTTAAACAGAACCTATTATATCTGTATAATTTACTCATATGTATGATTTTAAGGCTGAACATTGGTATTGGATAACAAATTAATGTGTTCTTCCCTGGGGAAGATTATTTCTCCTATTCTCAGCTTTCCCCAGTTGCCAGTAATTCTTTATGTGGGGTTGAGGAGAACCTGTAACCATCACTTTAGTAAACCTTCACCATTCTTAAGTGACATATCCTCTTCCTTAAAATTAGTAAAGATACATTTTACATATGGATAGATAGCTAATAGCTAAAAGACCCTTCCTTCAAGGTATGTCATTACCCCTGTTTTCACAGATAAAGCAGCTAGAGTTCCAAGGGTTACAGAACTCAAGCCCCCTTCCTCTCTATTGAGAAAAGGACAGTTGAGAGAATGGAAAGAGGAAAAGTGGCAAGAAGCCAAAGTGCCAGAATGCACAATAGAATAATGATGACAACTTTAGAACAAGTTAGAAACCCAATGCCTCTGCCCAGTTATCTGCTAACTTTCCTACCAGAGTGGGCCAAAGCAGCCTTAGCAGGATAAGGTGTGAAATTAACAATTAAAATGGAAAACGATTGGGATACAAATATACAAGTGTGAGAAAGAAGCAAGGACCACTTAATTGGGGAAATCAGGGGACATCCTTTACTCCCAGTTGAGAATGTAAATGATGTCATCATCAACTCTTCTTTGGCAATATTTCTTAGTATTCAGAGCACAGTTGTGTGGTCTGGAAACAATTTAAACTGAACAAAAACTAGCACTACTTTGACTGATTCTGATATTGGATTCTTCCCTTCCCCTACTTACAAACACGGTCTCCACGATGAGTACGCAGTGAATCAATCTGATATATCTTGATGGTTGAATAAGCTCTTTGATTTTTGAATTATTTTGAGATTAACTGAATTTGAAATGTGGGCTGCCTGCAATGTCTTGCTGGCACAAAAAAAGATGAGCTTTGTTATTGACAGAGAAGACTTGCAAACGATATTTTTTTTATCATTATTCTCCTGTGCTGAACTCCTGTTTTCTTCGGCCTACCCCAGCTGCCTGCATGGGTGCTTCGAGGCCAGGTTCAAAAGTGCAATTTATAATCTTCTCTCTCGACTCCTGTGAACTGCTTCACAGTATGGGGTGACTTTTCTGCCTGAGAGAAAAAACATATTTCTTGCTGCAATCAACGAACATTGTCCATTATATTAGGGGTTTTGATAACTTGCATAATGCTCCAAATGAATAAAAGCTGTCATACATGAATCATATTATTGGTAAGTTGAAGCAGAATGTCACTGGAGCTGCTTCAAATATTTGTGTGTGAGCCTTATATTCGTGTCCTTGGTTCCAAAGGAAACCTAGTAATTTTTTGATCAGCCTTAGGGCCTCAGTCTATGGATACCAAAATAATCAAGCATTCCTTATCTTTTATTTATTCTTTGTGCAATTGATACCTTTTCTCTTTTCCTTTCTCCCTGATCTTCCTTTATTGAACCCAGACTGTGCTATATACTGAAAATGACTGCTTATCTATCAATAAGATCACTGCTGGCACCCTACAATCTCTTCTCTTTTGACATTTCCTCTTATTCTCAACACTCCTCTTTTCCGAATCCTTCAGGGATAGCTTATCCTGTAGTCTTCTTTGAGTTTTTCTTCAGCTTATTTTTTTCTAGCTTATCACATCCTACTTCCCCCTAAGCAAAAAAGAAAAAAACTCACTTGATTACTTCCTATACAGTGACTTCTTCATATGCATATAGCAAACTGTCCACAGTGTTGACACAACGAATTTGTTTATTCGGTGACCTGTCTGACGATCTATTTGAAGACATTGATAAAAATTAATTTTAAATGACTGGACATTTAAATTTAAATGACTGGAAATTTACACAGGTCAGTATTTCTGGAGTCCTTTCACTCTGTGCATCGCATTACACCCAGCACACCCTATGTCCTAAGCATTTATAGAATGAAGGATTGGGGACACAACTGTGCTAAAAGAAAAGGAAATAATGAAAACCAACAGGTTTCAGAAATACTTCTTAGGAAACAATCTTCCAATCAGTAAACCAACCCTTGATCTTGATTACAAGTAAGAGGGAGAGTCAATCACAAACACAACAATCCCAAGACCTACTCCCTCAAATAAATGAGTGGAGAACATAGTGATGCCCCTGACAACTGACAAACAGCAACCTTCCTATGCATTCCCATGGGACCTCTGTACCAATACTATTGTCCAGTCAATGTGTACACCACTACGAAATAATTCCTCCTTATTGTTTTCCCTACTGGTCCCAATAGGCCCCAAGCTGAACTCAGTAGGAAGAAACACCTCTTCCTCATAAATTATACTCTGCTTTTAGCCAGTGTAGTAGAAATAACTTGTACTCCTAGGGTCATATATAAAATCTACAGATATGACTGTTTTTGCTATTATCCCTACCATTAGTATAATTGTAAGCAGCTTCAAGCAAGAGCTGTGTCATTTCTATATCCCCTGGTACCTCTAACATGATGCCTCTCACACAGTTGATGCCCAATAAATATGTATTGGATTGAATTGTAGCAGCCAGCATCATTATAAGTATTAAATTATATTCATGTTTTCCACTTTATTTGCTACAGACATCCGCAGCTGCTTCCTTCCATGCAATTTTTGCTTTATTGCTAAAGACAAAGAATGAAACTGTCACTTTAAATCCAATGCCCTTCCTTTTATTGAAAGCTAATCATCCACAAGGTTTTTCCTCTCTCACTAGTACCATACAAGGAAACAATTAGCAATATTTTTTTCTGATGTCAGTAAACGACCTCAATATTAATCTTATCAGGCTTTTCTCTTTGGGGAGTTTATTCAGAAATCAATTTTGGTTGCATTATAAATCAAAAAGAAGAGAAAAGCAATTCTTAGCCTTCTTTCCTACTAATGTGAACATATCACTTAAGAAATATCCTGATTAAAATCTGTGATTCTGTCACCAATGATCTATTCTTTTTTTTCTTTTCTAGCTATATACTTAATTTGCTAATCTTCTGAAATCATTTGTTCCAATAATTGCTTCCAGATCTTCTGTCTGCTACCTCATTTTCCACATGTTTTGGGTTCTATTTAACCCCATCATGTAGGATAACATGGGCCATTATCTTCACTCTGCCTATGAGCTTAACATCCAATAATGGGAATGTCCTATAAATCCAAGTTCAGCTCTCACATTTGGCAGTTCATTAAATGTCTCCTTTGAGAACTCTTATTTCTTTTGTGTTCCTTTCGGTATTACCAAATATTGGTGAGTACAGTGATGATGTGCATAATTGCTTTCTTAGTCATCACTTTTCTGAGAATCTAAGGACCCAAACTTGCTTTTGTGAATGTGCTAAGTTTAGCGAATTTTTATCAGGCTCCTTCTACTCATCAGGGTGTTCTTGACCTCTATGACTCTTTCTACAATAATATGCTCAATTTCAAGATTGAAATGGGCCCCAAGTATACAAAGTATACAAGTATAGTGGTTTAGTCTCAGAATTGTCTAATTAGTTGGCAATGAAGCTGTTTATACAGTTCCTCCAGCCTCTATCTGCCAAGGTTTGATACTCTTCAACCTTTTGGCCTCCAATGAAACATATCTGACTTCCACAAATCATAGCACAAGAGTGTATTTTAAAAATTATTTGTGTATCCTCCCCTTTCTTTGATCAATATCATGCAGTTAAAATAGTCATTGTGGAGACAGGTTCATAGTTGAAGTTCTTTTGTTCATTTAATACACAATAGAATTATCAAGTAATAAGTGTTCTATATAATAACAGGGGTGAAGGTATCCTAGTTAATGCTGCATGAGACATTTGTGTCAAATTGCTCAGTCACTAAGGTAATTTTGGCCTCAAGACTACAGTGACTTTACTTAGGCTCTACTGATGTCACATTGATTGCTATAAGGGAGCAGAGAGTCAGAAAACAGGGAGATGACTGAAAAGATCTTTTGAACATTTAGGTGAATTTACTACTCATAGAATCTGACAAAGGGTATCTAACGTCACTGAGCCTCAGTGTCTTTTATCTGGAAATCAAATAAATTAAACAGAGGGAATAAATAAAAGTCAGATAATAAAGTATATAGCACATACTGAAAAAATACATAGTCATGTGTGGTTCTTTTTATTTATTATCTGAATACACTCTGAATTATCAAAAAAATATTTGGAGTCTTAGATTTAACAGTTAAAAGCGAATCTATATGAAAATGGGTGTTTCCTAGGGTCAAAAGAATAGCAATAGAGATGCTGAAAGGGTGTAAGTTTCTGGATATACATTTTAATGTAAGCACGGAATTTTATGCCTAATTAATCTGGAGTATGGGAAAAAGGAGTTAGAGATGGTAGTAAGCATTTTCAGTATGAGCAACCATAATTATCAATTACTAAAATGGGAGAAATAAATAGCCATTTGATTCTGCGTTGTGGAAAGAACCTTAGCTAAAGGAGAAAAAAAGCATTAGCAGACAACATATACGTGGTAGATAAAGTCATGTTACTAGATGAGATTACCGAATGAGTGAAGTTAAAATGTACAAAATGGGGTTCCTTGTTGAAAAACTTCTACACAAACAAAGAAATCCTTGAAAAAAATACTAAGACACCAGAAACTTCATCTTTCTGCCTTTTTCCTCCAGCTAAAAATGGGTGATTTTTCTCCACCATGAGCCTCCATCGAGTTTTTGGCCTCAATATAATCCCAAAATAAATGGGATAAAACCAATTATGAAAAAAATTGAATTAAAAATAAAAACTATTATGAACTGATATCCAGTACTGCAAACTCAAATATACTTTTTTCTCTTTATAAGTTGATTATTATAGATATTTCTTAGTGATAGAAAACTGACTGATACACTATTTAAACATAAAATAGGATAGAATTGTTTCTTAATAGTCAGATGAATAACATGTTCCATGGATGAGAGATTAATCCTTCATAACACAAACACAATGTGCTTAAAACACAAACACAATGAGGGCTGAGAATTAGCCCATGGATTTGGCAATTTACTGACTATTCTTGACTTTAATAAACCATTTCAGTGGAAAAGTAAGTATAAGAGCTTAATGGTATGTCGATTCAATAAAAGAATCTATCGAGAATAATTCATTACCCCAATAATAATTCACTTTGGTGGAAAAACTTCTCCCTCCTTGCGGGTAGACTTACTTTGACAGTTTTTTAGTTTTGCCTCTCTGATCCTCATGTAAATATTTAGAATGCTAGATCCTTCTTCTACCACCTCCATCATACAGCCAGGAAGCAATCATGTGACAAACAGAGGCAATCATTTGTTTTATCAATAATCTGAATTTTTAATAAGAGAAGGACAGAAAGAAAAGTCAATATTCATGGTGGATGTAGTGTCTATAGCAGATGCAGCAAATTTTTAAACAGACAAGCTCTGTGAGTCATTCCAAACAAGATACTAATCCTAAGTGGTCTAAGCACATGAAAATAAGGACAACACTGGTCAGGGTACTCTGTGTGTGTGTGTGTGTGTGTGTGTGTGTGTGTGTGTGTGTGTGTGTGTTTAGAAGAGGTAATGATTTTAAGAGAGGATCATTACAGGGACACTTGAAGAAGGAGCAATGAACATGTCCTATACTCATGTATGAAAACATTAAATTAAAGAAAATCTATCCTACATATACACACACATACACACAGAGGTGTGCAAAACTTATTGACAAATGATAGGATATTGCTTGAGTAATGTGGATACACAGAGGTGAAAGTACATTGATTTGGGGGAAGGCCTGGATTGTCTTTGGCTTCTGCTAGCCAGCCCTCCAAATTATTTCCCTCCCTTGGTCTCCAATAGTTAATATGACATTTCTGGCATGAGGCTTAGATTTCCCACTCCTGTTCATTTGTAGCCGTTTGTCTGCTGATGAGGGTCACTTATCTCTGGGCACGATCTCAGAAACAATGGCAATTATTCATTCTATATTGGGACATAGACAAGGATATAACTGTTGTTTGGTTGGGATTTATGTACAATCAGGGTGAGCTATGTTGCCCCCACCCCATTTAGTTGATGTAATAACAGCAAAACAGAAATTTAAAATAGAAGAAGGAAAATAGAAAGTTATCTCCATTGGCCCTCTTCCCCTTCCTCAAGGCTCATGGACTTCAATACACAAGAGGCTATGCGGGACATTACAAATGCATTATGTACCAAGTATGTGTGGCCGTCTCACAATATAAAATGCATCAGTGCTTCAAAAGATCCCATTCTCTTAAAAGTTTAAAGTGTTCAAAAGTCCCAAGTCACAGAATAACCATCTCCATCTCAAAAGAAAGGAAGAATGGCATATCAAAGAATAACTGAAGCAAAGAAAAACTAATCCCCAGCAGGAAAAACAACAAGTTCTGCCAAGATTAGGTTTTGTTCCTGGGAATTTGGATGGCATCAACTTGCTCTAGGCTTGGGTAGTATGTACTTCTTGTTATGTTCTATACAACACATGTACTCTCTCTTATGCCAGCTCCATTCTGTCCCCACCGCTTTCTTCAGCAGATGCCTCACAGCATCTTTGAAATGAGCTCTGCACTGCAATCCAGGCTTCACCTTCACAGCTCACTCATGAGCTCCATGCTGAGACTCTGAAGATGCTATACATTGTCTGACCTCAGCAGCTTTCTGCAACCTCGGTTCAAACCTCCATGATTCCATAACTCTTGCACTCTATATGCTTGCAAAGTCAGCACTACATAGACAATAGCATCGAGTTCTGCTGCCAGCAGAACTGAAGCTTGGTCCCCTTAGACTACAGCTGCAGCTGCCTCTGAGTACCTGCCTGGTGAAACCTGGGAAAACTTCCCTCCATAGTCCTGTTGGAGCAGGATGGTCCAGATGCTCTCTTTCTTTTACAAATAACTTTCTAAATTAAACTTTTGTGACCAAATTTGTAATGTTTTGTCCTGAAGCATGGGTCGGATATTGCCATTAAGGAAACTCTCCTACTGCATGGATATAAAATGTGAGGCTTTTCTTTAATTTCACCAATCTCTTTAAAAATTACAACCACTTTGCATTATCTACCCTCTCTTCAGTTTTCACCCACCCAAGCTCTTTTCCTTGACAAATTGTATATTGTTGTTGTTGTTATAGCTTTTCTTCCTCCTTCTCTCCCTCTTCTCCCCTCCTAATAGGCACACATACATACACACGTTAACTAAGAGATGTTAGCAGAAACCATGCCACAGCTCAGATGTTATGCTGCCTTACAATTTTCTCAAGCAAACTGGTCTATTACTTTTAAATTAAGCTTCACTCTGAATTTTAAGACACATAGAGAACACAGTCAGAGCTTAGCTAGAACCCTGGATACCCACTACCAGTGACCCACTTTTCCCAGCAAGGTTCACAGAAGTTCCATATCTTCCCACAATGGCACCAAAAGTTTGGGACAAAATGTTCAAAAATATGAGCATAGGTGGGACATTTCACATTTAAACATTTAAACCATATTAAACAAAGAAGGTCTTCAATAACTGTTTGACCAATAGACAAATAGAGTTTTATTTGGGAAAAGAAAGCTGTTTTACATTGAATTTTTGGCATAGTTATTTCTTAATCATCTGAGAAAAGGATTCTTTGTCACTATTTGCCACTGACTCAAAATAAGTCAAAGTTGTGATTTCTTCGTATGAATAGGACAATTGATTATTTTGTCACAGCATTAGTCATAGGAAAAAGTATTTTTAAATCCAGGCATGTAGGGATCTTTTTAACCCATACACGAACCAAAGAATAGAGAAGAGAAATGTGTATATATGTGCATATTTGATGATGAGTTGGTGAGATGGCACAGTAGAGAAAGGCACTATCATTCAATCCTGGCCACCTCAGGTTAATCCCTAGGACTCACATAAGGGAAAGATACAACAAAGCTAGAACTGTATAACTTAAAACCTAAACGCTCACCTACTCAACTGTACTCTTGCCCTTCAGCATAGCTTTCATTTTATCTAAATCTGATTCTAACAGTTCAATAGGTTGGAAATGTTTAAGAATAACTTCCACAATATATATGAGGATAATAAATTGAAACTGTGTATACATAATATAATGCTATTGCAAGATCAGTAGATATTGCCATCATTAGCTTATCTACTAAGCACTTAGTAAACACTCATGTATTCACTAACCATCGTACTAGAAGATGAGGAAAACTATGAGCATGTAGGCGTTATTTTTAACTGTAAGGCTTCTACAGTTCATGGACTGAGTGATAAATAGAGATAAAAAAAGAATTATAATGAAAATGGACTTGACAGAGAAATATCTTCACAACTGTTATAATATATAGAGGCTTTTAAAAAGAGGTTTTTTAACTTACCCTATGAGGGGGGAAAAGAGGCAGAAACTATTTTCTTAGGATCATAGAACTATGCTGAACCTTCAACAGAGGTCAAATTATGTGAACCAGGAAGGCATAGAGAATGAAAGGTTTTCTCAAGAAAACAGATAGCATATGCAGAGTATAAAAAGCAAGAATTGTCTAAATGGAAGAATAAAACCTTTTCAAAGGTAAGACTGGAAAAGTCAGCAAGATAAGGTCATATGCCATATTAGGTAGTTGTGTTTTATTTAAGATTTGAAGCTTAAACCAGAGGAGTGATAAGGTCAGGTATCATTATTTAGAGACTTCCCTGGTGGCAGCAAGGAGGGTAGATTGGAGGGGAAATATCAGAGGTCAATTACAAAACTATTGTAATAATATAGAAGTTGAGTGTGGGAGACTGTTAGTAGGGATAAATTAGGAAGGACAGATACAAAGAAAAAGGCAAACAGCCTGAGAGATATCCTAGATGTGGGAGGTAAATCTAAGACAGGGATAAGACATGTCTTTTTAACTGGGTAACAGAGTAGAAATCAAATGGAATAGGTTTGAGATGGGCGAAGGTGAGTTTCATTTAAGGCACACAGAGTAGAATTGCCTGTGAGACATTCAACAAAAGATGCCTGCAGGACACCGAAGATAGAAGCCTGATATTTTAGGCTATATTTGGGCCTAAAATATAGTTTGGGGAATTAGCAGCATATATGTGAGGAGAAGATGACATTGGCCAGTGAGAGTATTGACCTTGGCAAGTACAGTTTCCATTGGTAATAGCAGAAGGAGCCAGTTTCCAGTGAGATGAAGAGGGAATGCAAGCGTTAAAGAAGAGACAGAGTACAACCTACTCAAGAAGTCCAAATGAGAAGACAAAGGAATAACCAGATTGGAGGAATCAAGAAAGACATTTTGTTCATAGACTATGAGAGATTTCTGTTAAATGTTGGTTGCAATCTCTTTCAAGGTCACCTAAAGCTAGTAGCCCTACCGGCAAAAGAAAAAAGTCAGATGTCTAGTCATGTATCACACAAAAGAAATTCAGCTCCCCAGTGTTTTGAGAAATGCAGTAATGACACTTCTGAAAGGTGAAGTTGACAGAAAGTAAGAAGGATTATTTAAGAATAAGACAAATAAACCGGTGATCCACTTATTGGTATTTTTGGATTGTTAATAAATGTTTAACAAAAAGGGGTTCAATAATTCAACATCACATTAAGCCAAAAGTATATTTTAAAGCTGTCTGTAGCTGCCCATAAATTGAATTGTGCAGCATGTGATCGACTTCCTGCCAAGAACACTTGCTTGTTCCAACTCAGTCTGCTTTATCTAGATACAGTAATTATTTCATTTTGGCAAAGATGCTTGTTTGAAATTACCACTTACTGACCCTTACATTTTCCCCCTTCTGAGTTCTCCTCACATCCCATTGTCTGCCTAATAAGCCTGTTTATGACAAGGTCTCCATAGCACTGGCCTTCCAGAAAATATTTGTCTCCAGATAGAGGCTCATAGGGGGGAACCATAACACTGGTCACATGGGTCCGGTATGCAGTGTGCATAGGGTGAATGAGCTGAGCATTTTATTCACCACAAGCAGTCTCTGAGAAAGGATGACTGCTTCTCTTCCCAGTTCAACTCAGGCTTCTTGGGCTTCCACAAATCGGGTTGTATAGATGTGGCCAAAAATAAATGTGTGGGAGGGAGCATGGTCAGCCTGGTAACTTGACTTAGCCCTGATACTTTCTTCCCACTAGGTATTATTCACTCTGTCTCTGTGTTCTGGCATCATGAGACAGTTCTAGTAAAAGTACAGTTTGCCTGATCACAGAACTGCTTCTTTGTGTCTGTAAACCCACAGGATATCAAATGGCAGATACATGGCCTAAACTCCATTCCACACAGAAAAAGAGAATCCCTTCAGACAAATGAGAAATCCCCAACAATCCCCTAGGAGCATTTGGGTAAGAGTCAATCACAATTAAATAATATTAACAATTGCAATGTTAATGATAGGTCTTCATTATAAGCATCTTTGAATGTTTACTTTGCTTTGAAATAAGCTAAAATTTTGGATGCAGACCAATTTGATCCTTAGAGTGGAAGCTGCCAGGCCTTTTTCCCTTATGCCCTTATGCCTTTAATGGAGACCCATCAACCAATAGAACAGTTCCTCTTTTGGTAAATGGCAGCCAGAGTCAGTCATTATGGCATCTAAGCTGCTTTGAATATTTCACAGTCACCTCTGGGAAACAATAGTCCATCTGCAGGGTACATTGCAACCATAACTATTGCTGAAAGCATGACCAGAAACTTGGAGCAACTATGTAAGGCTCTACTCTAGGCAAGAGGAGCATGGATGAAATCTAGATGGCCTTACCCTATCTATAGCTGTCTCACTCAGAGCAGGAAGGGAATTACCTCTTGAGTGACTCAGCCAAAAGTCTGTGCTTGTTGCAATAAAAGGTTTGTGACTGGCTGAGTGAGGCTTGTTATCACAAAAACTAGATGTTGTGCACATGTAGACTTATGGTGGTTGGTACCACATTCTGTATTCTGTTGGAGGAGAGGGCCACATGTTGGTTCCTGGCCACTTAGCCCCCAAATACACAGAAACTGTATTAATTAAATCATTGCTTGGCCCATTAGCTCTAGCTCCTTATTGGTTAAATCTTACATATTAATTTAACCCATTTCTATTAATCTGTGTATCACCACGTGGCTTTGGCTTACTGGCTAAAGTTCCATCTGGATCAGGCACTCTACATGGCTTCTCTTTGACTCTGCCCTTCTTTTTCCCATCATTCAGTTTAGTTTTCCCCACCTAGCTCTGTACCCCTTTACCTTTGCTATAGGCCAAAAGCAGTTCCTTTATTAACCAATGATAATCACAGCATACAGAGGGAAATCCCACATCAGCATACCATGTAGGCAGCTTTCTATATAAGCAATCTATTTTTTATTACTTTCAGGTTATACTAGGAGGCTTCTCACCTTTATACTTGTCCCAGGCATACACTTGCAAAGACTTCTCACAAGTAATTGCTTCTCACTTGTGGGCTTTAGCATGGGTAGAACGGCAAAATGGAGACAAATGCCTGGAACTGTGACCTCAGTGGTGGCAGTAGTAGTAGCAGAAGCGGGAGTAAGGAGGTACTTGGCAAGTTCCAGGGAGTCCCCAGGAGCTAAGAGCTCCTATTATACTAAGCTTGGAAGTCTAACACAAAAACCCAGCTCAGCATTCTTGAGAGAATAGGGCCAGATACTCAAGGGCAGAACTGAAATAGTAGGAGACAAATGAAGAGTTTCAGAGAAAGGCCATGAACAGACTCTGCAAGGAGCTAAAACTACAATGGATAGTGGAAATATTGAGAAAATGAGAGATAGAGAAGCCGAGAAGCTGAAATTATGGAAGAGCTGATGATGGCAGCCAATACTGTGAATGCTGCAAGTTCCAGTCACTAAAGAGTTAAAGAGAAACAGCAGGGGTGAAAGAGATAAGGCTTCTGACTCCTAACACTCAGGAGCAGCAGGTCTAGCCACTGGCCATTGACACTCTAGCCTACTGCTATACAAATAGCTTCTACTGTGAGCACCTACAGCAGTAAGCTTGGGTTTTAGATTTGGAGGCATAATCCTGCAGTTTTAGGAGAGTCAGAAAGAGAGGGAGGAGGATAAGAAAAGGTACTAGGGATAAGAGTATGACAACAATACAGTGTACACAAATAAGAAGCTCTTATAATTCAAAAACATTTTTTTAAAAAGGAAACATCCATGCTACTACCACTTTACAGAATTAAAATAACTAAACCTCAAACATTAGCATTATCATCCATTCCAGAAAGGAAGAATAACCTTACATTGGCTTTCCTGAGAAAGGGAAAGGGGCTCTAACAACTAAAATTTGGAAGAGAAAGAAACACATAGAATCTTGCCAGATTTGTCTTGTACTTGTTAGAACAAAGTTCCCTGTCACAAATAGGACTGACCTATTCATTAGCTACATTCAGCATAATTATGGGGCCCACAAAAATATTTTCTTTGTTTCTTCTTTCTCCTTTTATTAAAAATAATTTTTCTCACATAATATGTTCTGATTACAGTTCCCCTTCCTCCACTCTTCTCAGTTTCTCCCAACCATCCCTCCCATCCAGATCCACCCCCTTTCTGTCTCTCATTGGAAAAAAAGCCTTTTAAGAGATAATAAAATACAATATAATATAATAACAAAACAAAAACTACCACTTCAGAATAGGAAAAAAAAAACAAAAAGAAAGAAGCCCAAGAAAAGGTGCAAGAAACAGATATAGACAGAGGCCTATAGGATCAAAAGACAGAGAATGTATGTGTTTGTGTGTGTGCGTGTGTGTGTTTGTATGCAAAATAAAAACATAAAATTTAAATAAAAGGAAAAAACTTGACATGACGTTATGAGCCAAGGAACCTCCAAAAATGCCTTTGAGTTTGTTTTTTGTTGGTCACCTACTGTTGGGCTTGCAGCCTACCCTTAAGAATAGTCAACTGCCTCAATGATACCTCCTTGAAGAAAACTAAATTTTCATTTTCAAGTGGTTATCAATTGGAGATTGCTTCTGGGTTAGGGATGGAGCTATGTATCCACTTTCTTCAGTTCTAGGATACCATCTGGTGCAGACCCATGCAGGTCCAATGTATGTTGCCTCAGTCTCTGTGAGTTCATATGAGATTTGATCGTGTTGATTTAGAATGCCTTGTTTTCTCGGTGTCCTCCATCCCTTCTGACTCACTTTTTTTGCCTCCTTTTCTTTAGGGTTGGCTGATCCATGATAGGAGATGATAGATACATCCTTTTTATGACTGAGGGCTCTAAGATCTCTCATTCTCTGCACAATGTCTAGCTGTGGGTCTCTCTATATTTATGTTTTTCTACTACAGGTAGAAATCTCTCTGATCATAGCTGAGCAAGGCACTGATTTGAGTATAGCAGAATGTCCTTGGGAATCGTTTTATTGCTACATATTTTGCTTTGCTTTGTTTTGTTTTTAGAAGAGTAGTATTTGGTTTTACTTTGGGTTCCTGGGCTATCTAGTTTCAGTTTCTTGGTTATCCAAGAAGTATCAGGTATAGGTCCATCTCATGGAGTGGGTCTTAAGTCAAAAATCATATTGGTTGGTTATTCTCACAAGCTTTGGGCCACCTTTAATTAGGATATCTTACAGGCAGAAAACCATTGCATATTAAAGAGTTTGTGGTTGGGTGTTTTTATTTCTTTTATTAACAGAAGAGAGAGAAAGATAGATATTCAAGAAGAATTTCATTGCATAAAGTGAGGACATGACTGTTCCAAGGTATGGTTGTTCCAGAAGTATCTGGAAGAGTCCACAGCATGTAGAGAAAGTAAGAGACTGAACATGGCCAGTAGATTGAACTGGGCCATGAGGAGTGGGACAAGAAAGCAAGGGAAAAAGAGAGAGCAAAGAGGAGAGAGGGCAAAGAGAACTAACAGAGAAGAGAGAGCAAATGGTTGAAATGGTAAGGTTATATAGGAAGGAGAAGGCGGGGGAAGGGAAGTCTATGAGCTCAAGAGTTTAGGGTAGCAGGGCAGAGTGAGAAGAGCTAAGAGGAATCAAAGAGAGCCTGGAGGTCAGCATGTACTTTGGGAGAGTAATGGATACCACAGTTAGCTATTTGTTTCTTTGGGAGCTAACAATAATGTCTTATCATATAATAGTTATATACTCATATTTATGTCAATATGGTAGTAAGCTACTTTTAAATGTGCTCTTATGATGGAAGAAGTCTATGAAGGCAAAATTTCATAGGGTTCAAAAAAGTCATAGTATGGAACTGGACCCAGGTTGTGTTTTTAAGGAAGCAAAAATGAGGAAAGGGTTTGACATTTTAAGTACATAGCAGGAAGTTATCTGCAGTAAGTAACATCTGTATAAGAAAAAAAAAAGGACGCCCAAAGAAACAGAGAGAACAGCTATGCTGCAAGACAAACTCAAGAACAGTCTTGGTCAACTACACAGGGAATCCTAGAGGCAAAATGGCCCTTCAGCGTTATGCCATGTTGACCTGAGAGGATAGAACTATCACCTCAACACGGTAAATATACAGTGCTCTGGGGGATAAATATGACCTAGGATGAAGAAACCCTCTCAAGCTAAAGAAAAACTTGAAGAAGATCACAGCTGGAGGTCTGCTGACCTCACTCCCATTCTATCCTTGAAGAAGGATCTAGACAGTGGACTATAGTTTTTATTCAACCTCTTACTCTCAGTCCAGAGGAGGAGTGTTGGGTAGTCAAGAATCAATAGTACCTATGCTATCTGGAAGCAGGGCCCACTGGCATTATAGCCCCATTTTTTTCCAGTCTTTTAAGAACAACCACAGGAAAGACATCATAAATTAAATCAAATACATTATGTAGTGCATTTATTTTTATCTCCGTCTATAGCCCTTGGGTTATTTTTATCACCTTTTAAAGAAGAAAATCCAGCTCTCCCTAGCCATCTCATCAATTTGTCATTTCAAATTCTGAAATCTATATATCCATATAAAATTTACACCACTCCTAGCATATTTTTATCCTCACATAAAATTTATGTCAGTAGTGTTTTGCCAATATGGTTACAATAAAAATTTTTGTTTAGACCAAAAGAGTAAGCTCTATACATTGTGGATAATGGTTTCCTTGGCACAAGAATCAACAATAAGTTACAGGGCAGGGAGCCTGACGAGATGCCTTCTGCCCAGGTTTATTGGCATGAACATGTTCAACTTCTGATGAGATATGAAACAGAACAAGTCCTATCTTACCCACAGTACCCTTTACACACCTGCCTTTGACAGGTGGCAAAACCCAGAGAACCAAATAAAATCAGCATCAAGCAAAATGGAAGAGTTAGTTGACTAAAGCTCATTACAGGAAAGAGAAAGACCAAAGGAGAAGTGTGTCTGTGGAGGAGAGTTTGAGCCAATGCAGAGACTGTTTTTAGAAAATAGCATTTGTTGATCTTCCACCTGCAAGTGGTGGAGGTAAGATCTCTTGCCAGATTTTAAAAAATTATCATTATCTGAGCCATCATTTCATGGAAGATACAATAAAATGGAAATGCCTATTTTCCTCCTTAGCACAGTACCTGTTACTTCTTTCTTGGTTCTTCTCCTCCTTAGATTTAATTATTTGGAGGTAACTTAGGAAAAGCAATTTCAAAATCTGTACAATGCCCATGTTCATTTTCTCAAGTATTATTTTTAATAGGTTTTTCATATTCTGAGTTTCTGATTACATAATCATAGACAAACTCCATGATCCGACTCTAGCAATTGACAGACACAGATTTGATTATGTGATCCTGAGTGGCTAGGGAAAGCTTTTTATTTTTCTTTTAAACCCATAATTGCCTGAGCTTTCTTTTGCAGCTGACTGCCTTTCGGCAACCCAGTTGGGTTTCAGTTTGCAGGCTGCTAACTCCTAATCACAAACTCTAGTTTGCGTGATGGATAAAACAGCCATGCGGCACTAAAACAACACACACGGATCAGCTTCCATTACAGAAAAATGGTGCAAAAACTAAATCTTATCTCTACCGCACAAAGTTCCTTATTCAGGCATTGCATGGCCCACATATTTAATTCCAAAGAATCTAATATAAGAAAATCCAATTTTATTAAGTATTAGGGCTAGATGATTTGAATGGAGATGGGTAGGAAGGCAGAAAAAGGCAAGACATTTAAACTCATACATTTGATCTAAAGAAAGAACTGCACAATACTTCCTAACATTCATACCCAGTACATTTAAATAGACTCGCAGGTCTAGATATGCTGGCTTGCAACTTGCTGAGTCATTGCTTTTGTGTCCCTTTATTTTATTACTCTGGGGCATGGTAAAGTAGCTTGCATGTGAATATATTACTTACTGAAAGAATAAGTGAACATAGAGTATGTATTGTAAAGTGGAGTATAAATGTAGGCATTGCTAGCTCTAAACAGTGACAACATATGCAAAAGTACTTGATGCAGAGCCCAGCAGGTGATACACGTTGATTTTATAAAGTTTTCTTAGTAAGTACAAGATATATCAAAGCATATGCAACAGTTAGAGGAAAAGAGGCATATCAGTTGGGGTTCTCTAGAGGGAAAGAAGGAATGAATTAGTATATACTTCACAGAGAAGACTTATAATATTGGTGCATATGATATTGTCTGGGTAGTCCAACAATGACTGTTCAGACACTGGAGAGGCTGAGAACCCAGTTGTTTTTCAGTCCATAAAGCTGTATGCTTCAGCAGTCCCATTCTGGCAGCGAATGCCTGGAGGATTCCTAGAATCCTGATCTGGAGTCCATCGGATGATCCTTGCAGCTGGGTAATGAAGGAAGGGATAGATATGCTCATCAGCAAGACGTGAATGCATGAAGCAAGCAGCATCTCTTTAGATGTGGGCCACTGGGAGAAGGTGCTACCCACTCTAGGAAAAGTGTTACCCCTCAGTTAATCCTTACTGTAAATATCCTCACTGACCTGCATATCTTTTCATTGTTGCCATATGTAATCATTTCACAATCAAGAGTAACCATCATGGCATATCACATCAAATATAATTCTTAAGATGCTGGATAAAAATTATCTCCAAAATGCTACATAATATTTAATACAAAGGCATTAACCATATAGGTATGAGTAATTTATTTTTCCATTATCAATCTTGAAATTCAGACAACAAAATAACCAAATTAAGAATTACTTAGTGAGCAGGTAAGATGATTCAGCCAGTAAAGGTACTTGTAGCCCAACATTGAAGACCTGAGTTCAGTCACTGGGTTGGACATAGTGGAAGGAGAGGATTGGCTCCAGCAAATTGTTCTCTGATCACCACATGTGCCCACACAGATACATATGCTAACTAATAAACAGCTTAATAAATAATTTAGTGGCTGAGAACAATATTTATATGCTGGATTTGAATATAAATCACAATAAAATCCATTTTATTTAGGAAAAAGTATATCTTGGAGGGGTTATTAGTACAGTAATTAAGAAGACAAAAATTTTCAACAGGCTTGGAAATATTTGCATCATGGTAGCTAATTTTATAGCCTTAAACTTCAAGGGAAGGATGTTAATTATGTGTCTTGTTTGTCAAGAATTAAGTTAAAGGTCAAAATATCTTGTAAGGTATTGAGTATATAGAGTTTAAGGAAACAATAGTGACAACTTCACAAACAGTTTATAATGTTTAGTGAATTCCATTCCAGACATTGTGACTCAGCACAGTTTACAACTTCAATGGATACATTAGTTGTGAAAGTACAGACAGCCGGGGTTCAACAGTTCATCTGTGAATGTGCCTGAACCTGATTGAAAAAGGCTTGCTTCCCCACTCCATTTTTCACCCATTCCATTTTGAGTACCCAGAAATAACACTACTTGTCTTTAGTTACATTTCTATTGCTGTGCAAGGACACCATGACCACAGCAACGCTTAGAAGGAAAACATTTAATTGTGGTGGCTCACTTACAGTTCAGAGGTTCAGTCCATTATCATCATAGTGGGGAGCACAGCAGTGTGCAGGCAGATATGGTGCTGGAGAAATAGCTGAGAGTGCTACATCTTGCAGGCAGCAAGAAGCAAACTGTGACATTGAGGGGGGACGCTTAAGCAGGAAACCTCAAAGCCTGCCCCCATAGTGACACACTTCCTTCAACATGGCCATATCTACTTCAACAAGCTCACACACACCTCCCAACAGTGCCAATCCCTATGAGCTTATAGGGACCAATTATATTCAAATTACCACACTACTCCATTCTTATTTTTTCCTGACAAATCTGTGCATATATACATGAGCATTGTAATGAATAAATATAGGACTATCAATATAAATTAAAAATTTGAAAATGAAGAAAATACTATTTTCATCTTAAATAAAATCAAAATTTGAATGCAATCTTACATCTAGAGCAATGGTTCTCAAGCAGGGGGTTGAAGGGGGTCTAACGACAGTGACCATATAGCAGATATCCTACATATCAGATATTTACACTATGATTTGAAAAATTACAGTTATGAGGTAGCAATGAAAATAATTTTATGGTTTGGGGTCACTACAACATGAACTGTATTAAAGGGTTTCCACTTTAGGAAAGTTGAGAACTACTAATCTCGAGGTAGTTCCCCATATTCTCTTAGGAAAGCATTCTCATTATATAGTATAAGCTGTGACCCAGGATTGCCAATAAAAATCTCCTCAAAAAAAAAGCTAAAATGGGGAATAAAAATAGAGTTAGCCTGATTTTCAACCTTTGATAATAGATTGTCAAATTGAGTCACTCCCTAATATTTGGGGCTTCTCAAACAACAGGAATGGTATTTGTGTCTTTCCCTCCAAAGCCCTGAATTTTCTGTAATGTATACTAAAATATCAAAAGAATATGAATACTCAGACAGCATGTTTGGTGTTCAGGAACTAAAATAAAATACCAAACAAGACATAGAATTTCATGCCTACTCACTCATTCAACTAATATTTTCATGACGCTAAAACAATGTTAGCAAGCTCACTCCCAGTTTTAATACTGCAAAAATTGATGAGATAAACTTAATTCCCAACCTTGACACTTCTAAGAGTGAGTTAACTTTGAAGCTTGTCAAAAGACTGACAGTTCCTCTTTAAAAATAAATGACCCAGAATATTAAGCAAAGTTTTACGCAGACATTGTCAGAGCACAGTTCAAAGAATGGAGTCTTGTGAGAATCCTGAATGCTTGTAAGAAAATTGCAAAAACACAAGAGTCTTGTGACCACCATGTCTTCAAAACACAGAATTGTTCTTGGAATGAGCATTCATGCTCCTGCCATCCATAGCAGATAGGAGTGAGTTTATTTGATGTTATTCAAATGCCTCCATAGAAAAACGTGTTTTTGCCACTTGTGGCTTTTGCTTGTGATTGAACATCTTACTTTTGTCATTTTCCTTAATGCTCAGAGAAAAAAACTGTCTGATGCTCCAAATAAAGTTGGTTATTGCATGAAATTATAGTCCAGCTCATTTTTCGGCCTTGTTCTCCCAGGTTCACATTGCCAACTAGAGTAGTAAATAAGACATTCAATTTGTTTTTTTGTTTGTTTGTTTGTTTGTTTGTTTGTTTGTTTTTTGCATTATTGTAGAACTTGCCAAGCAAAGTTCTGGTGTTTTGAGGGCGAAAATTTAAGTTTTTATTCTATAGTTGCATTATAAAGCCCTTAAAATTGCAAATTTTGAGAAACTGGTCCTGTTTCAAAGGTCTTAAAGGTTTCATTAATAACTATACTTTAACAGCATAAATTTCTCTGCCCTTAAACCTCCTAGTTTTTTTTTCAAGAAATCATTGAAAGGTGAGATGAAAATTTATTATATGGTGAAACAGAGAAAGATGTTGTGCCTTCAAATACTAAAAGTCCAATAAGAAGCTGTAACCTAGCTTTCCTATTGCCAGTGCAGTAAAAACAAAATCAAACACACGGTGCTCAAGTGCTAGTGCCATGTTAGTGAATCAAATGACTCTCAATGGCCGCACTACAAAACTGAGTCCTGGGATGGGGAGAGGAGAGTTCTGAATGAAGTTAAGCTTTATCTTATTGTGGTTGCTGGAGCACTGCATCAGAATCACCTGGGGGCTGTCACAAATGTAGATAGGTCACAGAGCAAAGTTAGGGGACTATAGTCTTTACTGAGAAGAGACCTGGGACACACCACATTTTTAGCAGTCACCCCAGGTAATGACTACATACAATGAAGTTTGAAAACTAAAAAATTAATGCTTCTGGAAGCGAACTGACACTGTTTTTTTTTTCCCCTTAAGACTCTATGTGTTTGAAAAGGGACATTGTTCATTCACAGAGGAAACACTGAAAAGAGCACCCAAGACTGTAGAAATACTTTTGAACAAATGTTCAGCAATTTGGAGGAAGAAACCTCAACACTCCAAGTTTTCTCTTCCCCAACAATAGGGTCTATCGTTACTATATATTACATAGTATATTTTCAGATTTCTATGCCTTTTCTGACAGATGATCTCTGGACTGAGACTTAATAATGGTCTGACCCTGCCTGTTCAATTTGTGGTCATCTTTGAGAGCTTCTTTTAACAAAGACTATAAAATAAATGACTGAAGTCTTTTATAATTTCTCATTAGCAAGAGATGAAGTAGAGCTTGTATGCAGAGCCTGATGTGGAAAAAAATCTTTCCAATATGTCTTTCTTTTTTATTTCTACAAAACTCTAGACTTGTCAACCATCTGAATTCCTCTTAGAGTACCCATAATTCTGCATGGCCTCATGCTTTCCCACGTGTACAGCATAAAGCTGTATCTAGAGGAATGATAGCAAAAATGGGCTAGATATATTTTAGCCCTGTGAATTCCATGGAAAAAAATCACTGGTTTTACTAATATTGAAGCATTTCACAAAGTCTTTTTACTCTCTACCTCACTCTGTGCTATTACCATTTGCCTCTTTTCTCCTCAGAGTAGGTTGGGACTTGAACAAGAGAAAGAAGAGGAGTTTCTTTATTTGTGATTTCATGTACCTACGCTACCACAATCCCCAATATTTGCCAAGAAAACTCCTTCCCTGAGTCATGAACAATACTCTAATGTTATCAACAAAAAGTTTGAAAAATGCTGGTTATAAAAAGTTAACTGGGCCACATAAAACTGCTTGCTAAAAAATTATGTTTACCTCCATAGATTAATGTTGCTCTCTGCTCTGGTAGAAGCTTTTTTTGGCAGTGATCAACAGTAATTGAAGAGAGTCAGTGGTCAAAGAGAGGAGAATAAGTGACAGCTTGATACCCAGACACAAACACGACTACTATATCACATTTTGAAAGGCTGAAGAACGTCCTAGGAGAGAAGCCAGAAAGAATTAAAGAGCTAGAGGAGAAGGTGGAGAACTGTGGAGTGCTGTCTTCCAGACATCGCATGACAAGGACAGTCATGAACTCACAGCATCTCTGATCATCTCTTCAAGATCTTTATAAGATTGAGGCCATAAGCATCTTGCCATGAAGGAGAAAAAATTCTCTTGTTGTGACAGGAAAGGGGTTCATGAAGCCATACCCCACTCTCAGTATCTATAGTAGTTAACAGTTGTTGTTGTAGAAGACATTCTTTCTATGGTGTAGCCAATTGTAAGTACCCATGCTCCTTTAAATAATCTCTCACCCCTGCTCCTGTAAGCAACCCTAACAAAATTCATTTTATTGTCCAAAAAAAGACATGAAAATAGAAGAAGGAGTTGTTGAGAAGAATATATTAAATGGAAATGAGAAAGAGCATGAGTGTGAAATGTTGATATAAAAACAAATAAAAATTGTCATGTATATGTATGAAACTGTCAAATAATAAAATAATATTTTTTAAAAGTAGAAAGAATAATACTCCATTATATAAATGTGCCACAGTTTCTTTATTCATTATTCAATTGAAGGGCATCAAGGTTGTTCCTAGGTTCTGATTCTTACTAATAATGCTGCTATTAACATTGTTAAACAGATGTCCTTGTTAAGGTATGATTGAGAATCCTTTATGTATATACCCAAGAGTGGTATCACTGAGTCTTGAGGTAGATTGAATCCCAATTTTCTGAGAAACCACCATACTGATTTCCAAAGTGGCTCTACAAGTTTTCATTCTCAGCAGCAGTGGAGGAGTGTTCTTCTTACTCTACATTTTTCCAGCATAAGCTGTCATCAGTGTTTTTGATCTTAACCATTCTTACAGGTATAAGATGCTATCTCAGAGTCATTTTGGTTTGCATTTCCCTGATGATTAAGGATGTTAAGCAATTCCTTAAATGCCTTTTGGTCATTTGAGATTTTCTGTTGAGAATTCTGTTTAGCTCTGTACCACATTTTTAATTGGATTATTTTGTATTTTGATGTCTAGTTTTTTACATTCTTTATATATTTTGGAGATCATCCCTCTATAAGATGTGGGGTTGGTGAAGATCTTTTCCCATTCTGTAGGCTGCTGTTTTATCTTATTGATGATGTACTTTGCCTTACATAAGCTTTTCAATTTCAGGAGTTTCCATTTATTAATTTTTGATCTCAGTGTCTGTGCTCCTGGGGTTATATTCAGGAAGCTGTCTCCTGTGCCAATGTATTCAAGACCACATCCCACTTTCTCTTCTATCAGTTTTAGTGGAACTGAATTTACACTGAGGTCTTTGATCTAATTCAATTTGAGTTTTGTACAGGACAAATGGATGGAATTAGAAAAAAAATCATCCTAAGTGAGCTAACCAGTACCCAGAAAGAAAAACACAGTGTGTACTCACTCATAAGTGGATATTAGCTGTAAAAGATAACCAGGCTACAACCAGAGCCCTGGAGAAGATAGGTAACAAAGAGAGCCCAAAGAGAGATGCATGAATTACCCTGTTAATGGGAAATTGAAGAGAACTCCTAGGTACACAGGGGCCACATGGAGGGAGGGGCTTGGGAACATAAGGGATTGGTGAGACAGACAGGAAGAATGATGATAGAATGATATCTTGATGGTGGCATTTGGGGATAAGGAGAAACCTGGTGCCAGGGAAACCCCCAAAAATCCACAAGGATGATCCCAGTTAAGATTCCTAGCAATAATGGAGAGGGTAGCTGATCTGCTGTAATCAGATTGGTGACTATCCTGATTGTCATCAGGGAGAATTCATCCAGTAACTGATGGAAGCAGATGCAGAGATCCACAGGCAAGCACTGAGTCGAACCTTGGGAGTCCTGTTGAAGAGAAAGAGGAAGAATTGTACAAGCCAGGAGAACTGGGCAGGGGTCAAAGGCATGACAGGGGAACACACAGATTCTGCTACCCTGAGTTCATGGGAACTTACCAACTCTGGACAGACAGCTAGGGAGCCTACATGTGACCGTGACCGACCTAGGCCCTCTGCGTGTGTGACAGTTTGTGACTTGGTCTGTTTATGAGGCTCCTAGCAGTGGGATCTGGACCTGCCTCTAGTGATTGACCTAGCTTTTGTGAACCCATTCCTCATGCTGGGTTGTCTTTCCCAGCCTTAATGCAGGGGCGGCGGGGAGCTTTGTCCTGCCTCAACATGGTGTCATGCTTTGTTGACTTCCAAGAGATGTTTTCCCTTTTCTGAATGGAGGAGGAGGAGTGGATGGGGGAATGTAGAAGGGAGGTGGGGGAGGAAACGGGAGGAGAAGAGGGAGGGGAATTTGTGGTCGGTATGTAAAATAAATAAAAAAATTAATAAAGCAGAAAACATGCTTCTCAACTGAAAAAGATGTAGAAGTGAACTAGTTTGGAAGATAAAGGGAATAAGTTGGCATAGGAAGAAAACAAGAGATAGAAAGTGGAGAGAAATATAATCAAAATACATTATATTTAAGTATGAAAATGTCATAATGGAAATTATGATGTAAAATTATATTTACTAATAAAATATTTTTGTTAAAAAAGTTAACTGAGCCAGATATAGTGTCTCATGCCTATAATCTCTTAATTCTGGAGATTAAAAAAAAAAAAGAATCACCAAAGGTTTGAAGCCAGTCTGGGCTATATAGTAAGTTTCAAGACAGCATAGGCTATATAACAAAAATTTATATAAAAAGCCAACTAATGCCTATTCCATCGGAGTCATGGTCAGAATGTCCTTTTCTGTGTAAATGAGTTAAAGTGTTTGATTGCTTTTTCCTCTATCAGATTCAGAATATCAGGTCTTAGGTTGAAGTCCTTGATCCACTTGGAGTTGAGTTTTACGCAGATTGAGAAATAAGGGTCTAGTTTAATTCTAACAATGTAGGTATCCATTTTGATAGGCACAATTTGATGAAAATGCTGTCTTTCCTTCAATATATACTGTTGTTCTCTTTGACAAAAACTCAGGTGACTATAAGAGAATTGGATTATATGTGGATCCTCAATTCTATTACATTTATGAATGTATCTATTTTAGGCCAGTTCTATGCTATTTTTACTATTATAGCTCTATAATATAACTTAAAACCAGAGGTGTTGATTCCTACAGCAATATTCTTATTATTTGGGCTATCCTGGGTCTTTCATGTTAACATATGAATTTTGAAATTATTTTGCAATTTGTGCAAAAATTCAGTTAAAATTTTTATAGGAATTGCATTGAATTTGTAGGTTGCTTTGGATAGGATGGGTATTAATCTTACCAATCCTTGAGCATGAGAATCTTTTCTATTTTCTGTTATTGTTTTCATTTTTTTTCCTCAGTGTCTTAAAGTTTTCATAAAGTTTTCTTAAAGTCCTTTACTTCCTTGGTTAGATTTATGTTAAGGAATTTAAAGATTTTAAGGCTATTGTCAATGGAATTGCTACTCTGAATTCTTTCTAAATATATTTGTCATTTGTATAAACAAAAGCTATTTAATTTGTGTGCTAATTTTGTATCCTGCTAGTTTGTTGAATGTACTTATGAGCTGTTGGAGATTTCTGGTAGATTCTTTAGGGTCTTTTATGTATAAAATCATATCATCTGTAAATACAGATACTCTGACATCTTTCTTTCCTCTTTGTGCATCTTTAATCTCTTTCACTTGCTTATTGTTCTAGTTGAAACCCAACTCTGGCCCTGGCTAAGATGCTGTGTCTAGATAAGTCATAGCACCCAAGGAAAAGCCTACTACTATTACTCTGTGAAAGGGACATAGTGTTTAACCAACTCCTAATGCCTTATTGTTATACCAATGGATTAGTGCACATTTCAGTCCTTGTCAGAGAAGCTTCTTGAAATACATGACGATTAACACATCTTGTCAAGGTACACAGAGACTGCAAAGCGCTCAGCTCTAAACATTTATATCATAGCCCCTCTTCCCAAGGCTCAAAGATCATTGGAGAAGATAGGGCAGAGAGATTGTAAGAACCAGAATCAGTGGATGGATACAAGAAAACAGTGTTTTCTGGACACAGCAGGAAATTTGAACATATAAGTTCACAGCAGTTGAAACAGCATGCACAAGACACATACAAGCTCAGTCCAGACAAAATCCCAGCATGGAGCAGTGAGTTGGGTATGAAGCCCCACTCTTAGCTAAGGTGCTATTGGCAATTGATAGCTACTGGGAGAGGGAGAGTCAGGTTGGGTTTTTTGTTGTTGTTGTTGTTTGTTTGTTTGTTTGAACATGGCCCCTGTGGATTGACCACACTTCAGTGAAAAGCCATGCATTCAAAAGTAATTAGGCAACACTAATTGTACTTGATGAATTTAAAACAAAAGTGGGCACAAAAAAAGTGAGTAGTAAAGAAGAGTAGATTTATGATGAGTTTGGGGATGAATATAGTCAAAGTGCATTTTATGAAATTCTCAGAAAACTAATAAAAATGAGAAAAGAAAAAGCAAAGGAAATCCATTGAATTATTTCCTAAAGGTCCTCTAAGACCTTTACTGTTTTAATTTTCACTTAAAACTCTAGATTGAAACTGTAACACGCAGAACCTCAAATATTTATATAATGAGACATTATTTTGCATAGAGAAACTTATTGCATAATTTCCCACCCACACTCAGATCCCACCCAATACACTAACAAATTTTGTCTATATGCAACAGAAGCTAAAAGACTATCCTGACCATTTTATTTAAGGTTGTTATTCTTTTTGTTGCTGGTCCCTTTAAGGGACAAGCCATGCCCACTTCCAGTGACCTCTGACCCCTGCCCTGTCATCTTGAATCTCTCTTGCTGTCCCCTCTTGGCCTGTGCGCACGTCTCTGTCTCTGTCTCTGTCTCTGTCTCTGTCTCTGTCTCTCTCTCTCTCTCTCTCTCTCTCTCTCTCTCTCTCTCCCTCTCTCCCTCTCTCTCTCTCTCCCCTCTACGTAATAAATGTCCAGTTCTGATTTATACTATGTGTCTGTCACGTGTCCCTACCCACGCGCCCGCTCACAGTTGGGAACCCAACGCTGCTCAGGTGGTGGACCCGGCACCTGCTGTGAGCTGCTCTGGAGTCCGGCACCCGCCCCGCTGCTCTGTGAGCCCACCTGGGACTCGCCAGCATTTCCAGCCCCTAGCTGCTCGGGGAACTGCCCAGGGATCTTGGGCAGGCCGCTCGGGAACCGCCCGGGGATTTTGGAACATAAATTGGTGCCGTGACTTGAATATCCTGAACCGGGTTCTTTTTCCACTCCCACCACCGGCTTCCTGGATGGCTTCAATCGGTGAGTGTCCTCCCACTCTTCTGCTATGGTTGCTCTCATTCTGCTATGGTTGCTTTCCTTTGCCAGAGTCGTGTTTGGATCCGTCCAGGGGTCGGTCCGCCCACATTAACACTATGCACTTCCTGTGCAATGCATTTGACCAGGGACACAGGTCCCTGGTTTATCTTTTTTTCCCATTTCCTCTCTTTCCTTTTTCTCTTCTCTCGTCGTAACCGCCGTTCAGAACGGCCCTGGTCTCTCTGGGTTCTGGGTCATCGGAATCTAGCTAGACCATACACTCCACTCTTGGTCCTTTTCCACCAGTCCTGAGTGTTCGCACCGATTTGCATCCCGCCTATATTCTCCTGGAAGACGTTCCGATATAGGCCTTGGATGCCACTGTTTTTGCAGGTTTTCACGATTTTTGCTCTGGATAGCAATGGGCTCCCCGGCTCTTTTCAATTCCAGCTGGTCTTTTCCATTCCAGCCATGGCATGGTGCATTTTTTTTTTCGGTTCCAGCCTTTTGCCCTGGTGTAGTTTTTCTGTTCCAGCCTTTTGACCACCCCCCCCACCACCACAGCTTGTGTTATGGCATGGTGGCTCAGCAACAGAGCAGATCATGCCTTTCGGTCCCTCTCATTAAGCTTAAAATCCTTACAGCTCAAAAATTGTAACGTTTTCTCCACAACACACAGTGGCCGCCATGTTCACTAGGGTCAGGTGACTTTACCACCATCTTGGCTGAGAGCCAGGTCACGTGACCACCTCTCCCAGTCTTATGTATACCCTGCCCCCCCCCCACCGTGTTCACTGAAATCCTCTTGTTAATTCTGTTACATGTGTTTTTCCCAATGGCATGCCTTTGATAGGGCCCATCAAAGGCATCCATGTTGCCCAATTCCTGTTCACTCTTTCTGTGTATAATAATTGTCCATTACATCTCATTTCAGACTACAAAATCATAAGTCTCATATTTTAAACTGGTATGTACTTTTAAGTCTCTTAAAAATATATTAAGCTGTTCTCCACTATTGGCAGTTCTGCCAATAACCTTCCATTGCCAACAGTTTCTTCTTTCTGCCTTTTTACAAGTGTAAATCTTACCTGTTAAGAGTCAGTGCAGTCAAGCTCAGACCCAACCTTCCAGACAGATTCAAATCTTACCTGTTAAGAGCCAGTATAGTCAAGCTCAGACCCAATCTTCCAGACAGATTCTATACTGCAGCTATACAAAATAAACAGCCCTCAACTGCTCAGAGATCTGGGGAATGCGATATTTAAATATTTAATTATTAAAAAACTTTTCATAACAAAAGAGAAAGGCTGGCTCCTTAGCAGCAACACTCTGCTTCCTCCAAAGAAGACAGAAGATAAACGGGCACAGAACAACGTCCTTCTGCAGTTCGCTTCGACTGCCGAGCACTAACCACTGGGCAAAATTGCCTTTTGTCTAAACTAAAGACCTCTAGACGTGGACAGAATCACTGGAATCAACAGCATAGCTGCTCAAGTCAAGGTAGGCCTGTCTTCCTATAGATTTCTTAGCCCACAGGGTCTTCTGGAGCCTGGCAGGCCTGGCGCTAACCAACAAATATCAAGTGCAACCTTCAGCGACCATGGAGGACCCAAAAGAATAGCTTTGGGTGCCAACCAAGTAAGTTCTCTGTCATTTTTTTTATCAGTAACTCAAGTAAAATCTTATCCTTCTCAAAGATCTCTGACAGTTTGATAGCTGAGAGGTTTTGCCAGGTTACCTTACCAAACAAATTTCAAGTCAAATTTACCTCTTATGCTGCCTTCCATAGTATTAAAAAATACTTTTCATTGTACAAAAGTATGTCACAGTCATAAGTGATTATATTATATAATATATATGTGTAAAACTTCTTTTTTTAACAAACCCAATGAGTTCTTATGAGTTCCAGGGAGCCGAATTAAGAAATCCATCTTAAACAGGTCAGATATCCCCTCAATTCCCTGGTCCAAAAAAAATTTTTTTCCTTAATTTAACTTTGTTCTTTGTTCTGCCAATACCTTAAACAGGATAAGGGACACCAGACATTTCCATGCCACAGACACTGGACAGAAGCAGAGACCAACTATACCAGGATGTGGCCAGGACACAGCCTTCCCAGGTCCTTCCCCCCAAAGACGATGCCCACAATTAGCCGGAAGCAGTTTTGAGAATCCACCACCCCAATTGCTTCAAACTGTGGTGTCTAATCTCCTGCTTTTTATTGTAAGGAAGATGTGGTACTGTTATTCTTTTGGTCTCTGGTCCCTTTAAGGGACAAACCATGTCCACTCCCAGCAACCTCTGACCCCTGTCCCGCCATCTTGAATCTCTCTCGCTGTCCCCTCTTGGCGTGCATGTATGTGTCTCTCTGTCTCTCTGTCTCTCCTCTAAGTAATAAAGGTTCAGTTCTGATTCAGCAGCTAGGGGCGGGAAATGCTGGCAAGTCCCAGGTGGGCTTGCAGAGCAATAGGGTGGGTGCCGGGCCCCGGAGCAGCTCGTGGCAGATCCTGGGTCCCGCCACCCAAGCAGCGGCGGGTTCCCAATGGCGAGCGGGCACATGGATAGGGACATGTGACAGACACATAGTGTGAATCAGAACTGGACATTTATTACTTAGAGGAGAGAGAGAGAGAGGGAGAGAGGGAGGGAGGGAGAGGGAGAAGGAGAAGGAGAGAAAAAGAGAGAGAGAAGTGCATGTGCATGCACACCAAGAGGGGACAGTGAGAGAGATAGAGAGATTCAACGTGGCAGTGCAGGGGTCAGAGGTCGCTGGGAGTAGGCATGGCTTGTCCCTTAAAGGGACCAGAGACCAAAAGAATAACAAAGGTAACTTTCAATTTTACTCTACAACTCTATGCTTCTCGTAACCTATATTTGTTCCATTGGGATTTATTACAACTTAACTAAGATACAGTCTTTGTTTATCTATTTTTGTCTACCTAACTAGGACAAATCCATAAGTGTAGGATTTATGTTTCTTTACTACCATGACTATTATTTCTGCTACAAAGAACTGTGATTAAAATACAGCAGATATAGTCAAAGTAATAAACACCCTAAATACCTAATATAATACCATTTGGGTCACCCAATACTAAACAGCATTATGAGACAAAATGCCCAAATGACTGATACTATTGAATACCATTCAAAGCACACACACAAAAAAATCTTTCAAAAGATCAAAGTAGCCTTTTCTAATTCCCTTGTAAGCAGATGTGAACTATAGTGCTCTGAAATGTCAAAGCCTGAGATTTATTCTATCTTGACAAGTTTCTGGAGGATGTCTGTGTCTGATACTCTGATACTACTTCACTTAGAAAATACAAACATGGGATATTTCCAGATTTGGTAACACATTACAAGATTGAACTGCTTATGACATTAATTTGTTGTGACTAATTTCTCCAAATTAAAGTCATTCAGGTATTAGTATAAATACTTTAAACCACATGATAGACTAGAAAACACATGCTTTGGGCAATCCTAGACTAATATAATGGAGAAGATAAAGGACCAAAGTTATAGTAGTTCCTATGTAAATGAAGCCAGATAAATAAGTCAGTCAAAATAATTCTAAGGGCATGGTGATACACTTTACACAGTTCAAACAATCTATTTCTCCACAATTTAATAAAAGGAACAATAAAAATGTGGGGAAAAAATCAGTGACCAAATAATCACTTGTATTTATTCCACTATCTGAAGAGTTGCAACCAAGAGAAATCAGAATCACAGTTTTTATTGATACAGCTCTCATCCTGACTCTTGATCCTATGAATTGTTGTAATAGAAAGAATGTGAATGAACTTAAAAATCCTGAAAGAAGCTTGAAAGAAAGGAAGCTCTAGAAAAATCTCTTAAAAAGAGATCCTATCACTTATTAACCTCAACATTTTCCAAAGACTTAAAAATCAATGAGCATTCATTTTGACTCTTGCAAATCAGGAAAGAGGACTGTGTGAGATGGCATAACAACCATAATCACTCACAACTAATATTTAGATTAATAACTGAAAGAAAGCAAACTAAAAAATAAATAAGACAAAAGCACTTGAAGAAGGAAAAGACTCAGAAAGAGGCAATTAAGCTAGATATAAACTAGGTGTGATGGGTCATACTCTAATTTCTGCAACATAAAAACTGAGTCAGGAGAATTGCAAATTTAACATGAGCCTGCGCTACATGACAATTTCCAGGCTAATGTAAACTACATAGCAAGACCATGCGCCATGTATAAAGGAAAAGAAAGAAGATTCTCTTGGCCATGCCAGGATGAATTTCCCCTTTTGGAATATGGGATAATAGCACTGTGGCAAAGATCCAAAGGTCCTATACGGTCTTCTCTGCTGCTGGGAGGAAAAATAAGGAAAAGCTGACTTTTGACATGGCTTATAATTTCTAGAAAGAAGCATTCTGCAGCTTTACTTTGAGTTTGGCCATACTCTGCGCTCCAGGATGAAGGAACCCTACATGTTGTTACATTGGTATCTGTGACTCCCCACTCACAGAGCTACTGAAACATGATCCTCAGGCCAGGACATGAGAATCAGAATTTTGCCATGTGCTACTCAAACTTAGTTTTGGTGTTAGAAAAAAAAAATTCTTTTCTCCAGATGACTACAATACTTAGCAAGGTTTAATAATCACTAAATTGATCTTATAAGCATTTTAGAAAAAAATACAAACAGCAAGCAAAGTTCCATTCAATGTTACTGTAGTAATATCTGCGGTGGGGCTGCGTCCCCGGCACCCGGCTGCCCACATGGCTTTACCCGAAATAATTACACGGAAACTGTATTCTTTTAAACACTGCCTGGCCCATTAGCTCCAGCCTCTTATTGGCTAGCTCTTACATATTGATCTAACCCATTTCTAATATTCTGTGTAGTACCACGAGCTGGCTTACCAGGAAAGATCTTAACCTGCATCTGTCTGGAGTGGGAGAATCATGGCGATTCACTGACTCAGCTTCTTTCTCCCAGCATTCTGTTCTGTTTACTCTACCCACCTAAGGGTTGGCCTATCAAATGGGCCTAGGCAGTTTCTTTGTTAATTAAGCAATGAAAGCAACAGATTAATACAAGACCCACCTCCATCATGTGACTATGCCCACAAAAAAAAGTAACTCTTTTTTATTGAAAAAAAATTTTCCGCCTCCTCCCCACCTCCCATTTCCCTCCCCCTCCTCCCGCCCCTCTCCCCCTCCCCCCCACTCCTCTTCTCCTTCCTCTCCAGTCCCAAGAGCAGTCAGGGTTCCCTGCCCTGTGGAAAGTCCAAGGTCCTCCCCACTCCATCCAGGTCTAGAAAGGTGTCTAGGCTCCCACAAAGCCAGAACATGAAGTAGGATCAAAACCCCGTGTCCTTGGCCTCTCATCAGTTCTCATTGTCCGCCATGTTCAGAGAGTCTGGTTTTATCCCATGCTTTTTTAGTCACAGTCCAGCTGGCCTTGGTGAGCTCCCAATAGATCAGCCCCACTGTCTCAGTGGGTGGGTGCACCCCTCATGTCCTGACTTCCTTGCTCATGTTCTCCCTCCTTCTGCTTCTCATTAGGACCTTGGGAGCTCAGTCCAGTGCTCCAGTGTGGGTCTGTGTCTCTATCTCCATCCATCGCCAGATGAAGGTTCTATGGTGATATACAAGATATTCATCAGTATGGCTATAGGATAGGGTCATTTCAGGTTCCCTATCCTCAGCTGCCCAAGGAACTAACTGGGGACATTGCCCTGGGCACCTGCTAGCCACTCCAGGTTCAAGTCTCTTGCCAACCCTTAGGTGGCTCCCTTAACTAAGATATGTGCTTCCCTGCTCCCCTATCCAACCTTCCTTTATCCCCAATCATCCCGTTTCCCCAAGTTCCCCCCATCCTCTCCTTCTCACTTTTCTCTCCCCATCAATGTCTTGTCTTGCAACTTATGTTCTTCTTAAGTCATAAAAGAAGGGAGTGAAAAATGCGTGCTGGTATTCCAATTTCTCAGAAACTCTGTAACATAAACATGAATGCAATGAAAAGATATAGAAGGACAGCTCCATAAACATTACAAGAGTCAACATGGAGCAAGGGTAGAAGAGAGAGTAGGGAGGAAAGAAAAGAATGTAGATAGTAAACTCTACTTCTAGAAAAACATTCCATGAAAAAGAAGGAAAAAATTCAAAAGACTATAGAGTCATTGAAACACAGTATCAAAGAAAAATAATACAATAGTGGGATGAGGGGAATAAGATGAAAAGGAAAAGGGCCAATTAAGAAAACAAACTGAGAAGCAAAACAGCACTGCTGAACTATAAAACATATTACATACCAAGAAAATGATGAAAGAAGAAAGCAGAGGTCATGATATTAATATCAGCAAATATTGAATTTAAGGGGAGGTATTTTGATAAAAGATACCATCCACAATGAAGATATAGCTGCCATAAATATTCATGTACTAAATAACAGAATCAGAATACATAAAACCAAACTACATAAAATGCAAACAAAATCTCCTAAAACACAGTAGCAAGATTTGATCTTACATTTCTGTCATCTGCAACAGATGAAGTAGATTAAAAAATAAGCAAGGATATCTAGGGAAATTCTGGAAAAGAATCATAAGAAAATGGAATTAAAACTATTATGGTCCTGCCAACTTTGAAAGATTTTGATTAAGAAGAAGTAGCTGGATCAAAAGAACATAATATACTACAAGCTCTATTAGACATTTATACAAATGGAAAGGAAATCTTTGATGAATTTCACATTACACATGAGCATCAAAACCATGGGAAATGTAACTATTTCACAAAACAGCAGTCTGAGTTCCTTTCTTATTCATTGTACTAAAATAAATCCCTAACAGATCAAAGGTTTTAATAACATGTAAAATGCTCAAAATTGATGGGTAAAACATAATAGGAATAATTAATGAACTTGAAGTGGGAAGCGCATCCTAACTAGATAGGAACTGTAGACACTAAAAAAGCTCCAAAATTTGTTTCATGTATCTATAAATTATGCTCATTGCAAATAACTGAGAATGTTGAAAAAAAGACAAAAGACAGACTGACTGGAAAAAAAAAAAAGCTCAGCATAGCTGACAAACAACTATGCTTTTTCATTTACAGTAAATTTCTACAAATTGGTAACAAAAGAAAACGAAACAAATAACAGTACTAGGCAGCTATCAGATAAAGCAATACGAATGGTCATTAAGCACATGAAAAGATGCTCAAGCTTATTCATGATTAATGAAATGCAAATAAAAACAGCAATGAGGATGCCTTTTTTTACTCACTGGATTGTCAATAATTTAAAGGCTCACCAAGATGAGGAATAATAGGCACTCTCTGACACTGCTGGTGAAAATGCAAATTGTTGCCACCTTGAGGGAGGATAATTGAGCAATAGAGGCAGCCCAAGTATCCAAGAATAATCACTACTGGGAGAGGGACTACTGAAAGGAACTCTACATCAAAACAGGAATCAAGATATCATCGTTTTTTTTTAAGTGTTTGATTAGAAATTCATATTTAAAATATAAAACTATAAAAATGGTGTTTGTTATACATTATTTAAAAATAAAGTTTTAGCACAGCTCCACATATTCTTTGAACAATAAGTGAGTAAGTGTTGATTGCAGATTTTCCAGTATGACAGGCATCCTTCTCATTATATCACAGCAGGATTCTAAAGAGTAAGTTTTACAAAATGTTGAAGAGCTCCATCAATTTTCTCAAGAACCTCTCTTCGCATATGCTATTTCAATTATTTCCTTTCATGCAAGGTATCTGGTCATTTTGTATGAATCTTTTCTAGTTCTCAAAAGTTACTTCTGCCAAGCCCCCAACTTGTCAATGGCTTTATTTAGTATTTAGGTAAAGCTCTCTTTTATTAACTTCAGTAAGTACTGTGCCTTTTATACCATTAGAAATTTCTTTTTGAATTTCATCTGTACTATTTTTCCACTGAAAGACAGGCATAGATATTTATATGATGGGCAAGGATATCCTCCAGCATTAAGTAATAATTACATGGTGAATTTTTTTTCTTAATTGGCAAGGTAACTCAGGAATATGGCTGTTTTCCTGATGATTTTCAGTGTTTTATAAAATCCTGCAATTCTAAGAATTTATATAATGACGATTTGGATAACAATAAGTTCTTGTGCACTATTCAGGCCCTAAGAATGATGCATTTAGGGTTTTGTTGGTGTTGTGTTGTTTTACTTGTGTGGCTTTTCTGGACTTCCTGACTAACTAGAATATTTTGTTACAGGTTCTCAAAGTACTTTCAAAATGCATAATATAAATGGACTTCCACATTCACGTAATTTCATTAAACATGGCTTTTCACAATATAATACTTAATCCACAGATATATTGATTATATCCCTTAAAACTATCTTAATGTCACTCAGTAATGGAGTGATTAATTCTGTTAGGATATGTCCAGTAATTGAGCATGGTACTGGGAAAAAATAAAGCTCCTAGACTATAGACTATAGGAGGCTGGAGCAGGAGGACCAAGAATTTGAGACAAGCTTAGGCTAAACAATGAGACTCTGTCTAATGAAATGAAGTATAGCCAAATATAGAGTGATTGTATTGTTCATAATAAAAACCAGGATATAAAACTCTCTTTAAGGTTCTACTTGTAAGACATACATAGTGGTACACACACTTACAATTTGAGCACTCAGGAAGTATCGAAAGGATTATCAGAAGTGCAAGATCACTCTTATCTACCCAGCAAGTCTGAGGCCAGCCTGAGATATATGAGAATGTGTCTTAAACAAAATTCTATTCTAGCAGTGTACATTTTCAAACACACACATGCACACACACACACACACACAAACACCACTTATCCCAAATGTTTGCTAATAGGTATATTCAGAAGTTATTTGGGGTAAGTTTTTATTTGGGGGAAATTAACTACGGGTTATAAGGAAGAAGGTATTTAGTTCCTGTTACATATTTGTGCCTGAATTATTTTACTACGCTTATGTGCTATTTTTAATTTAGCAGAACATTTCGGGTTGCTTTTTGATATATGAACAAGAGACAACCAACAGCATGTCTTCAAGAAGTTCAAAGTCCTTGCAAACATCTGGAGGCCATACTGCAATTGAAACAGTGTGCTCTATTTCTTCTCCTAGTTGTTTGATCCATTTTGCCAAGCATCTTCCACTCCTCCCCCGTCTAAGCCTTCAGATCTTAGGTCTTAGTTATTAGGTCCTATGAATCATGCCATCTAAACAGCTTTCTAGTCACCTCATCCTTTGCCCTTCCCAGTGTCATAACCCTAAATCAGGACCTTCTCTCATCTCACTTAGATGACAGCAATACTCCTTTCTTCCTGCTCCAAGCTTTCAGTCTCATAAGACACTCCCTACCTCGTAGCACAGTTCAGTCAATTTGGTGTTCTTTCATTTACTCCGAGACAGATTGTCCTTTGTAGTCCTTCCGAAATAGTTTCATGTATATCCTTCTCTGTCATTTTTATCCTTCCTTTTTCCACTTGCTTAATGTCTACACACATTTTGTTACTTTTTCCATAATCCTCACCCCTCCAAACAATGTCAGCTTCCTTCAGACTCTTTCTGTCTCCTTGATAATACTCATCACATTTGTGTTTGGGTTTTCCCATACTGTATTTCACACACCTAACCTTAAAATCCATGAAGAGAACGACCCTACCAATAATGTCTGGCCAAAAGATTGGCACATAGTGGCACTTCAGTAAATTCTGGTTGACTGACTGACAGCAAATTGGCCTATATAACTCTCTTGCTTAAATCCCATCACTCATTTCTTACCATGTGAAAAGGCAAGTATAAGAGTTATTTGATTATACTTCTGTTTGCTTCTCCAACTTCATCTGCCCAAACCTAAGCCTTTGTCTTTCATTCTTTACCAATTTTGAATCACCTGGTTTCCTAGAACAAACCAAATTGATCTGTAAGGTTCTGTATAAGCTGTTCATGGTCTGTATATTATCCCTCTTACTTTGTCTGTTAAGTATATATGGCAAATTCTCCTGCCTTCATAAATTATAATCAGATGTGACCTCGTTAAAGGTATCTTCCCTGACTCCTATGAACATTCACCTATGATTCTGCTGTGTTCAAACTTTGTCTTGTAAATTTTGTCCATTTCTCTTTGTACTACATTTAACATATTTTATCTAATTCCCAAAATGGGCTTTGCATTTAATATCATGTTTCACAAATGCTTAATTCATTATTATAACACAGTAAATACTAATGTTTACAATGAGCTGAACAAGGATTGAATGTGAATATAAATTAGTGATGGTGTATCTATTGCAACCTGTACTCTTATGTATAATTTTTCTGGCCAATAGAAAATTATCAAGATTTTATATGTAGTAACTCCATTAACTGCCCTGAAAGAATAGCAAATGCATTTTTTTACATCTAATAAACCTTCATGCTGCTGGTTGAAAGGCTACATAAAATTTGCCTTCCTGGGCCACAGCCAAAGCTAAGGCTAACCAACTTCTTTTCTCGGATATAAGGTTACAAATCTGCGTGGCAAGGAAGGCAAAGCAAATAAATGGTCTTTGTAGACCATGCAATTTAACAGCAGGGGAAAAAAATGAGCCATTTAGTACTCACGCGAGCATTCTGTACCATCGTCTCAGGTCACTTACATGAAGTAAGCCTAGCATATTTAACCACAGAGACTTTCAAATTCACAGCTACTGATTCTAAATTAGCAAAGCCTAGCTAGTCACTGTCACATAACCCTCAGCACTTAGATTAAGAGTTATCCTCAAGGTTCACAGTAGAAAGTGGTTAATCAAATAACTCTAGGCTTCTGTATCCCTAGGACCGCTCTCCAAGGTATATCAAGGCATTTGTGACTATTAAGCTCAGTTAACATTTCCTAACTTATGTTAAAAGAGTCTTACAACAGGGTGTAGTCCATTTGTAATCATTTAGGGGACCTATCTTTACCCCTAGTGACATTGGACTTACTCATGTCATTACCAAGACCATAATAACCTAAGCTTTGTGCACAAAATTTCTGAGGTCTCCAGAGAAATTTTCTCTTAAAAACAGCACCAAAATACTTACATCTTTCAAGGCTGTTTTGAATCTGTTTGGCTACTAGAATATAGTGTGCCAAAGTGCGACAAACTGAGTTGTGCAGGAACAAAGGGATTTATTTTCACAGTTCTAGAGGCTTGGAAGTTCAAGATCAATACTGACATTGCCTGATGAGGTCTTACTTTCTGTCTTAAAGATAAAGCCTTCTTACTGTGTCTTGAGATGGGACAAAGGGTGGCATCTTTACTCTCATAGCTATATTTTATGTAGGCACAAATCCCCTTCATGGCAGCTCTAAGCCAATAGGCTAACCATCTCCCAAGGGCCCAGCTTGACAGTTTTAGACTTTTTACATATGAATTTTGGGAAATAGAAATATTTGAACCATGAAGAAGGACAAGGTAACATACAAACTTCATGAAGGATTTCCTTGTTAACCTGATTACTACCTGACCTGGTGGTGCTAACAGTCTGCACCCAAGACTGAAATTTTGATGATATAGTCTTTTGTCTTATCATCCAATAATTCACTATAATTTAGTTTTGCTTATCAAACAAAAATGGTAGGAAGCTCCTTGGGGCAAGTCTTCAATCCAAGCCCAGTTCAAAAAGCATCATCTGGAGTAATGATGACAGATTCAATTGTTTTCTTTAGGACTGTTTTAATGATAAACCACAGAATCCATTTAAGAAACCTAAGTATAAAAAGTGACTTGATTAGAATGATATGGACATATCACATAAGACTTTATGAGGGAAATATATTTGTGCTTGAGGAACGGAATATTTTAATTCTCATATCTCAACTTGGAAGCCCACACCTGAACACTAACTTACCTTAAACACTAACATGATAGAAAACATACTTACTAGTGATTACTGTATATACACCACTTATCCAGCCATTTAAAAGATATATATTTTTCTCAAAATCTCAATTCAGATTTCTAAAGTGTAAACTCTGACCCAGGTTAGTTCATATTATCTTCACCAAGTATGCGAAATATGACAGAAAACTCTAGGTTTGGAGACAAACATATAACCAGATCATTTGAATATTACATAAACATCTAAGGCAAACACATTTATACAGCTGTCGGAGCACAGATCTTTATAAGGAGAGTTCACTGCTGGGGAAGCCATTCCAAGCAGAAGAGGCCTTCTAAATAAAGACATGGATTCATGAGACAGAATGATACCAGTGAGGATCTACAAACTATGCAAAAAGAAATGATATAACATGTTTAAAAAGAGGCATTAGATGTAGATAGGTAGTGTTAAATCCACAAAATGATTTAAGTATCACACTAGGAAGGCTGGTTGGACACTGGGCATTGTATTACACAGGTTATGTTTTAGATCACTCTGGCAACTGTGTGGAGAATAGGCTGCAAGTGGAAGATACTCTCCATCAATCTAGCATGAAGAACATACTAAAGCACACTATGCTATGAACCCATTGAACGAATTCAGTTGATGGCCTACTATTGTGGGTCAACGGTTCTCTCAATCATCTGTTTCATCACTGCTATTTCCTGTTCCACTCCCAACTCTCGTGTGAGTTCATTTATGATCTCCAATGAAAAGGTCACTAGCTTTAGATTTCATTATGTTCTGGGGAGCTTTATAAGGTGTCACAAAGTTATAATTAGAAATAAGGGACTTCAGATTTGAGGAAAAATTCTCAGCTTGGGGGCAATGTAACTCAATGGGGTCTAGTTAAAATGAGTGTATCAGTTTATGTGGTGAGATTCAGTGAAGAAAGAAAAATGCAAACTCCTTTTCAACTGCACTCTCTCCCAATATTTCACAGGCACACATGCTCTGTCTTTTGAAAATTATTTTTCATGTAACATATATATTCCACTACTTCTGAACACACCTAAATTTCCTATTTCCTTCAGCAATGGTAGTCTCTAACCTCTCTTTCTCCCTCTGTCTGTCTGTCTGTCTGTCTGTCTGTCTGTCTGTTTCTCTCTCTCTCTCTCTCTCTCTCTCTCTCTCTCTGTGTGTGTGTGTGTGTGTGTGTGTGTTGTGGAGAATGAACATCATTGTGTATCCAAAAATACCATTGCATAGATTTGGAGACCAGAGTCAAATGTCTTTGTCTATTGCTTCCTCCCTTTACCTGTAAGACAGAGTCTCACTGGACTGGAAGCTCACCTATTTCTGCTAGGCCTGTGGGATGCACTTGTCTTCATCCCACAATGTATATGTTAGGGATGTGAGCAAAGGCCCTCATAACTTTTACAACAAGCACACTTTCCCATTAAGCCAAGCCCATTCTCTGACCACTTAATACATGATAAGAATATGCTACTACAACAGAAGTTATTACAGATTAAAGTACATTTTGTCTTGATCATGTGTATAAACCAAATTTTGAGTACACACATCACACTTATATCATTATCGTAATTCTGCCAGCCACCACGTTCAGTGCCAATTGTCATTTAAGAGATTGGTTTAATTCCAGTTCTCTTTGACTGTATAGTTTTCAAGATATCATTTATTCTCTTTTCTTTTTCTCTCTTTGTTTCTCTCACTAGAACACTATATATGAGAAAAATAAACTCATATTGGCTACTGAAGTTTACAACTCAAGGGACCCACTCAAAGGTCACCAAAGTTAGTGCCTGCTGTGCCTTGCTGTCACAGAAAGTGGTTTTCATTTAGAACATATAGAGTTTTAGTGTTGTTAATGTCCGTGGTCTGTAAAATCCACATTTCTCAGCAGCAGCGTCTGGGGACGCCTGTCAAGGTCCAATATCCAGCTTAATTAGTCTTCATTTTTTAAATTCTGCCTCCCGTCTTTTTCCCATATAATCTGCCCGCTGATGACTGAGGAATCTAGGGATATCCCTGCACTGAGTCTAACAAGCCAATGCCAAGCCATTTTTCTTTAGTGTTACGAGTGTTCTGTAAAGGGAAATGGACATTTTTCAGCCAAAGTGCTGTTTCTTTATAAAGAAAAGTCAAAGGAAACTGCATGGATGTTGGAAGCTAAGTAATTAGAGCCTTATAACCCTCTCCAGATATATATGTGTATGTGTGTATATGTGCATGTGTATATACAATACATGTATCTACAAAACAATGAATGTCTGTGTTTGTGTTTCTGTGTATGTGTGTGCATGCCTGTGTGTGTCTGTGTGTGTTTGCACTAAAACATAATCATCAGGGGCTGGAGAGATGTGTCAGTGGTTAAGAGCACTTGTTGGTCTTGCAGAAGATATGGGTTTGCTTCCCAGTTTCCACAGAACAGATAACAACTATTATTATTATTATTTGTTTTTTTGAGACAGAGTTTCTCTGTAGTTTGGAGCCTGTCCTGGAACTGGCTCTTGTAGACCAGGCTGGCCTCGAACTCACAGAGATCCACCTGCCTCTGCCTCCCGAGTGCTGGGATTAAAGGTATGCGCCACCACCTCCTGGCTGATAACAACTATTTATAATTCCAGTTTCAGATTATGTAATACCCTCTTCTAGTGGCTGTAGGCACCAGTCATGCCTACAGTACACATACATATATATATATATATATAATATATATATATATATATTTATGTCTATAATATGGGTCTACAAGTCAAAACGGAGCACATCCATATTTTTATTTTATAACAGCCAATGATGAGAATAGTATCATGTATATTACACATAGTACAAACTTGCAGAAGTATGTTTATAGATATTTCAAAAGTTGCTGAAAAGTCAGTTCTAATCCCAAACCAAAGTTCATTAAACTTGTTTTTGTCTTCATTTTTATGAAAAACATGCCACCAATTCAATTTTAAAATTTTAAAAACCACCAATGCAGTTTTAAAACTAAATATTCTAGCCTTGTAAAATCCAAAGACATACTACTCTGAGAGTTACATGAGCAGGAATAATGGTGGGAGATATTGTTTTGGTTTTCCATAGTTAAACTCTCTGTTTCTCTAAGAGCAGAAACTATGTACAGTAAAAAGAAATGCAGTTCATAATGTGCATCAGTCTGAAATCTAAGCTGAGACATTTTCAGTCAGTGTTCAATCACTGGCATTGCATGGTATGAGGATTTGCACACTGCAGCGTGTCTCCGTTTTATATTCAGAAACTAGGTTATAGTGAAATTGGTTGACGCAACATGGTTACATGCTGCTGCTAAGAAATACCTCATATTTATCACACATTTGATTTTGAGGTAAATTGTGATCACAGTGCTTTCAGAAACCTTTAAAGAGCATCCATTTTTTACAACCACCAATAATGAATTATGCAACCACGTGGACTCATGAGCCAGTTTAAGAATCTTCGAGACAAACATTGTGTGAAAATATATTATCTAGGGAGTCAGGGTTACTTTACAAAGTGCTGGTCAATAGAATCAGTGTGAGGATTAAATGTGATAATACATGTAAAGGTTTTAGAATGATACATAATAAACTTGGTTACTCGTTTTGTTTCCATTATATATTATTAATGTGGAGTCCATTTTATTTTAAGTCACATTTAATTCCTGATATAAGAATGTAAAATACTGTAATGGTTTTGTAATTCACTGCAATCATTAACTTAGCGTTTCTTTGAACTTCTTGGGACTACAAGGTACTTAACATAACAACCCCCAAGAAACATTTATTAGAATTAAGGAAAACAAATCCGACCAAAACAATAGTGACAAGAAAAGAATCATAATGGTGATCATAATATAACTAAGTAACAAATGAATGGTAAAGTATTAGGACTCAATTGGTTTATTTCAACAGTGACTTTTAACGGATAACTTCATGAGAGGAGTCCTGAGTTTTCCCATTTTGCTGATTATTGTCAAGCACTACAAGCTGCATTGTGCTTATGTGACAACACTATAGACAAGTGACATACAGATCACCAGTTGCGTGTTCTCTTCTACATGTCAGTTTCACTAGGTCCCACCACTGTCTGCTCAGTGAGCCGCTCTAATCACTCTCTTCTGCTTCCTAGTATGAAAGCAGTGGTGCTGAAATATTGCTCTTTCACACGCTCCAAAGTTAAAATGCTATGACTCAAGTCAATCGTGTATTTTTATGGACTATTCAGCAGCCCTGGATTAAAGTGGTCACCTACCTCCATTTACCAATACCTGGCTTCTAAGACTAAAAGCATATCCCAGAATTGACTAAACTCTGTATTTGATCCAACATTCATTTCTTCTTCTAAAACTAAATCCACTATCAGGAAAGGAACAATTTGAAAACAGGAAAGTACAAATTACATATGTTCAATTTCCATATAGGATATGAGTTTGTTGTCATGTATAGCCCAACATGGGGACAGTCTTTCTGTCTACGTTCTCACTATCTAAACAAAGAAACATACATATTATGGCCACCCATTCTTATGTTAGCTTGCTTTATTATAACACACCATATAGCTCTTTACTCTGTGGCATCCTTCCATTTTTCCATAAAGAAACATTAATAGCTACACTCCAAATTCATGTACTATGTAAAGTACTATTGATAAAGTCCTCAAGAGAGAGAATGGCAGCAGCTGTGATATGGTGAATATGAACTGAAGAAGAATACAAAGGCAAAAACTAGTCTCCAAACTCCCAGAAACAGACATTTAAATATATGCTAGAATGATTTCTGTATAATGCTGATATCAGAGTGGACTGCTGGCTGAAAACTTTACAGTATCCTTATTCTGACAACAAGCACCATTAACAGTATGAAAAGATATTTGATGTGGGAAGCAATGATGACCAAGGCAGGCGCTATCATCAGTTATCACTTTACACACTAATGTTCAATCCAACTAAGTGAAGCAATGAGAGCAAAAGATTTGCTAAACTGCAATGATGGCTGAAGTAGAGGTTCTGGCTTAGTATGTGGCACTTGAGTAGGTACTCACACAAGAAGTAGAAAATGTCATGCATTATCCGAGAGGATAATGATGGTGTTGATATGCTTTCCTATAGGTAAACATACCTGATCTTTGTGGAGTGCATTAGAATTTGCACCAAGAGAAGTACTTCAGTGGAAAAAAAATCACAACATACGCTCTAGCTGTTTTCCAAAAGAGCGGTAATAGGATGCTGTACAAGATACACAGACAGGCCTGATAAACTGAAAAATATATTATCAGCCAATTTGGAGGAGAGACATAAATCATGTCTCAAGCACAAATGTCTTGGTTGATTTTTCTTCTTAAATGTAAACTGTGCAAAAAGGGAAACGTAAAACTTCAGTGAATCAAGCCTTAAATGTTACTCCTGCAGGAAGTTTCAACAATTTATTGGGAATATACCAAGCAGTATAGATAACATAAAATATAGATCTAGTGACAGACATTCTCGTAAGGGAGCCAAATTTATGAGCCAAGTTGCTCTTTAAAGGTGAATGAACTTCAGCCTTGACTATAGTATCTCCCTAACTAGCAAACACCCTCCACTGATGCTAATTTTGTTTGTTGTCAAAATAAGAATCCTGCCAGCATCTTAGCTAGAAATGTACTCCGGTGTCAATGTCATATGGATATCACTTGACTACCACATTTAGAAACGAAATGTGGCTCATTCTTCAACTGCTTCCAATCAATACTTCCAGAATTTATATTCTATAAACATCCACACTTTGCGTCTAAACAAATAATTTCAACATAAGCTAGTTCTCAGTAAAAACTACAATAAGTTTTCACAATATATTATGGGAGCTCTGGCTATTCAGTTCTAAATAATGGCTCCTTTTGCTGGACAAGTAAATTGAAATTGATTTGTTTCAGCAGCATGTGCTGGAACACACAATGCCTGCTTACAACAAGCCTATTGACTTCTTCAAACACTACTCCAGTTTGCTTCCTCAAGGACTCCTGGCAGGATTTTTAAATCATCCCAACTTCTCTTCCCTAACCCCCAGAACAAAGCATCTATTTAAATAAGGACTCTGCACAATGTGTCCAAAAAAGGGAATGTGAACAAGCTTTCTTTGAGATCAACTGAGAAAAGCCCAAGGTGAGGATTCAGCCCTCAGAGGAAAGGGTCAAAACGAAGACACAGACTAAAAGTTAGTAGATCAACTGCTTCTTAAAAATCATAAAGAGAATGGATAAGGAGAATGAATGGGGAGCAGATGGACAGGCAGAAACTGGTTATCTTCAGTACCATACTTTCATCCACTTTCCCTTGGGCAATGCTATCATTGAGATAATCTCATGCAGACTCATGGGATATTTCTCTTCTCCAAAGGTACAGCTATCAGCAGGGAAGGAAACAGTTCAGGCATGCAAATAATGGCACCCTAAGATGCTACATACAAAGCTCATGATACTTCCAATCCACTCGGAGGAGGCCCAGTCACATGGAAGAGGAGCCTGCTTTTTTTTGTTTTTGTTTGTTTTTGTTTTTGTTTTTCTAGCTGCAGAGGAATCTCAGATTGAATCACAGGCAACACAGAAGTTTCTATGTAGGGAGATACATCTGGGACCAGAGCCAGGAAAGCTGACCTTTCATTATTACCTCCCGGGATACTTTCAGTAGAGCATCCACAAAAGCAGTCATCCTTGTTCGGTCTAGGACATCTCTGTGGATTTTTATCCAAGAGGGTTTCCCAAAGGTTATTTCTGTTATATATTCCTTGCCACCTTATATCATACTGTTTGTACAACAGGATAGGTATTCTCATTTCTATTTTATGATATGTTTAAATAATAAGGTCAAGAAAGGAACAGAATTTCTCAAAGAGCCAAAAGTTTATAACTATCAGTCCAAAAATTTGAACTCAGGCCTTACAACTTTAAATCAAGTACTTTCCTTCAAAATATTCATATTTTATATACACAATGATTTGTTTTTTTATATTCACTCAGCAAACATATTGCGTTCTGACTTTGTGAAAGACAGTAGGAGATCTCAAGTTCAGTTTAGAGTTCACCTTCAATAAAAGCTATTGGAGTTAAGGCAGAATCTATAGTCAATGTGATGGTTCTTAAATCATTTCAGTAAAGCCCAATAGGTTATTTTTTCACCCCAGCAGAAACAGTTGTCCTGTGCATCAACACTCTTTTCCCATAAGCCTAACAACTGGCAAGATGCTTCCTGTACATTACATGTTACCAATATCCCTTAAATAAAAAACTGTCACTCACCAGACCTTCAATTCTAAAGACTCTCTGAAGATTTCTCCTCAAGTATGGGGTTACAGCAGGCTGACTCAGGAACACTCATGAAATTGGCACAAATCTCTGACATTTCCAAACCCGGAAGTGTCTCTTGACTAGAGCCCATTTGAGGAACCTACTCTCAGCACTAGCTCATCGTCCAGCATGTCTGTGCTTCTGCTACTACCATCTCTCCACTCCCTAGAAGCTTTCTCCTATGCCGAGGAGTTAGTGAAAATAATCTCTTCTGGCGAAACTTCCTTGTCTTTTCTGAGGGGCCTGTGCCTCAAGAATGTATTTTGCATAGTACATGTGTGAGGCCTCGTGGCAGACTAATGATTAAAATGATTCCAAGTGGAAGAGGGAGGCTTTTCCGAGTCTTGTTTAATCCATAGCCCAAGAACTAGGCACCTGTCACACTTCTCAGCAGTGAAATGAATACCAGGGACGGTTTTCATGCTGTGGGAATATGTCAGAGGTGTTTGAAAGGGCAAGGAAAATCTGTCCTGTAAGGCTTTGGCATCAAAAGTCCTAAAAGGACAAAGCCCATGATTGCTGACTCTTCTTAACTCTTACACCAGATGTTGTCCTAGAATAGCTTCTAGATAAAATCGATGTTTATAGCTGAACTTTTGTCAGTGTGGTCTCCAATGATATGTACTCTTACAAACAAAATCCAGCCTAAACTGATGACTTCACTCCTAGTTTCTACAATGTCTGTCTATGACCTTGGGTTTCAACAGTACTTACTGTCTCACAAGGCTTATTGGTGTCCATTTGGCCCATCTCTTCACAGTTTTATACACCATTTAGACCCCTCCTTTCACCCCTCTTATAGTATCTGAAAAGGATTGTCCACCCACAAGGTCATAGTAGTCGTCTCACTTCTCATTCTGATTTTAGGATTTTAGCAAGAACTTCAAAAATATATGAGAGAGATAAGCCTTTTAGCCTTTACACATGAATTCATTGGGAAGAAAAGGCCCTTTTGCCTGCCAGAGTTGTGTTTTTTCCTATGGTGGTGACTTATCACCCAACCCTCTATTTCCAGTCTGATCCAGAGCTTCATCTCACCACAATGAAGTTACTGAAATTGATGTGTGTCCCATAAAAGTCCTGTTGTACCAGGTGGTGGTAGCACATGCCATTAATCCTAGCACTCAGGAGGCAGAAGCAGGTGGGTCTCTTAGTTCAAGGCCAGCATGTTCTACAGAGTGAGTTCCAGGACAGCCAGTACTACACAGAGAAACTCTGCCTCTAGAGACCAAAGAAATGTTCTCTTTCATCTGCTCCTTCAATGTATGACTGTAACATTATATAAGATCAATTCATCTGAAGAAACAGATTTCCATGGAGAATTGCTCTGCTCAAATTCTTTCACTAATTCTAGTACTAGAATAATGCCCACCCTCCTCGGGCTTGCATTCAAGGTCACCCATGCAATGTGTCTATCCTACCTACCCAAACCTATCTTCACCTGCTTCTCAGGTGAGTTTTGTGTCCAATAGACACCAGCTTTTTCTTGCCCCAGGCATATCGCATGCTTTCCTGTCTTCATTATAGAGTATCTCTCCTCCCCGTGAACCACAGTAGACCCTTACCATTCTTCTCTGTCCACCAAACCTCCCCAGTTCATGCAATGCTCCACTCAAGAACCACTTCTTTCTTAAAGACTTCTCTTATTGTTCAACCCAGGCCACAGAAGGATATTATAGTTTTATTTTTCAATTGTACACAATCAGGATCTATATTTTAAATAAAATTTCTGAAATTACTACAACTTGCCCTCCTTTACCTTTACCGTAATCCGTTGTACTTTCTGTTTTATGCTATAAATTCTTTCGAGCTTACGGAGGTAAAAAATAATTAGGAAACTTTGTACCTCACCAACCACATACACCAACAACCTGTCCCTCCTATCATTTGTATGTCATATGAGGGCACATATTCGCTAGGTATGACTCAGTTATGCTTCCTCACTCAAGGATACAAAGTTTTCCTCGTCCTTTTTGTCACAAGCTAATTGTGAGTATAGTTATCTACACTGACAGTCCTCCTCTGAAGAAGTAGCTAGCTTATGGTGTCTAAAAGCCTTGGGCTGTGGAACAGGGAAGTAGTCACCAGACAAGGTTAATTTGCTCTACCTAAAATGACAGTTATCTTTGGGTAGCAGCTCTGGTAGTAGAGGAACAGATATGAAATGCTTTCACGGCATGTTCTGGGTTGGGCTGTATGCTAGCTGCTATTTCCAGCTCTTACTATATGCCTCACCTTATGTCTGGATACCTAAAGTAATTATAAAGGGAGATGCTGACAAGTTCTGTATGATATCACTGAACAAAGGAAATCCAAACACTCAAAGATGGGTTCAGACTATAAATTCTGTAAAAACCTCTCTCTCCTTCCTCTCCTTTCTCCCTTTATTCCTCCCTCTCTGTCTTCCTTAATTTCCACTCATTCTCTCTCCTTCCCTCTTTTTGGCTTCTAATGCTATAGAATTAATGAAAATAAAATAATTTTTTCTTGGGAGAAAATTTGTGGCGATATCAAGAAAAATAAGGCTGGAGAGATGGCTCAGACATTAAAGGGTAGGCTCAGAACCAAAAATATTAAAAATTCTTTTATTTGAAGCCCATCTTTATAATTTTATTCCATTGCACTCATTACCTCATGAAACCTAATTCAAGTATATCTCATTACTCATCTGGGAAGGCTTTTTGAATTATGAACTCATGACTGTGCCAAAAGTGGATTTCTATTAATTTATTCAACATCATTATAAATTTGGAGACATGAACATTGCATATAAGACCTTATACAACTTATCACAAAGAGAGGAAGGGACCTCAAAGACATACATACACCATTAATTTTAGCACACAGAACTAGTGGGTAGCTTGAATTTGCAAACATAATCTTTACAGAACCAGAGTAGACTATGTAGCTAAATCATTCTGTCTGTTTTGAACCTTTTGATGGGATTCTACTATTAAAGCAACCCTGTTTTCACAAACTATAACAAAATTTTCAGTTTGAGTCTCATTTCAATGAATGCAACATTGAATTCAAAACAATTATAATGAATTGTAAGTTCAGTATTTTATGTCGCAATGTTATAACAAATTAGCTGTGAAACACTTGTTAACTGCCCAACCCTTCTGGCCATTACTCTTCACATTTACGAGCCATGGGATATCCAGGGTTTTGAGAATCACTCCTTAAAATAGTCCTCTGGCACTGTCCTCTTAGACCGCCTGATTTTCCACAGCATCTTGTTAACCGGGCTGCTATTGCAGTTGCTGTCTAACACATGATCCCTGGAAGACACCAAGGGCATTTCCCGTCTTCTTTACAAACCTCTACTAGGCATCTCTGGTGACGTTAAATTTGGATGCCTTTAAAAGCTTTTCCTAGGAGACTTTTTTTTTTCTGTCACTGACTATCACACCCAGCAGCACATTCTGCAGTCAGTGAAAGCCTGGTCCTCTCCCAAGCGAGAGGTCTGGCAGAAGGTTCTGACCTTCAGGTTAAACATCAGACGTGACTAGACTTGAAGTACCCCCTCATGCAGAGGTCCTGACTATTGATGTGGTCAGGAGACTGTTCAAGGTGGTTAAGACTTCAAAACACAGACCATGTTTTCAAGAGGGGATATAATGAACACCGTATCTGTAATTCCCCAACCTGTATTCCAAAATGCCTCCAGAAAAATCATGCTGCATTCTATGGGGGTTGCAAAGACAACGTTATGAGGTATGTGAGCTTTGTCTTTCAAGCCTTAAGTGTCTATGCTTTCTCCTGGCATTGTCAGTCTTTTAGTACATAATGCCCTTGTCCCTTCATGGAGGACACTGCTACATTTATTGCCTTAGCCTGGACTGGATCTTAACCTGCACATCATTCTTTGGCCTCTACTTCCTTGGTAGTTCTTAGCTTCCATTCTGAGCACAATGTGGTAAGTTCTGGAACATATAAGTAAATGTCCTTTTGTATTTCAAAGAGAGTTCAGTCAACAGGGTGCCAACCTCAACTAATCTGACACCTACCTGACCATGGTCCCAAACTATGCCTCTAACATTAACCACACATTGATTTCCATCCCTTACCACTGATGTGATAACTCTTTTGGATTAAAACCTAAAATGACCAAAAAAAAAAAAAAGGAGAATGAGGAGGACAGGAAAGAAGAGCAGAAAGGAGGGAGGGAATAAGAAAAGAAGGAAGGAAGAAAAGAAGGAAAGGAGAGAGGGAGGAAGGAAAAAAGTGTGGGAAGAAAAAATGGGGAGCTGTAAGTTCAAGTCAGACTGGTCTACATCATGAGCTCCTGAGCCACCCAGGGCTACATATTAGGACTCTGCTTCAGAAATGGGGTCAAAAAATAAAATAAAATAGGTAAAGAATAAGGGAAAGAGTCCGAAAAATTCAATGGCCTACAAGCAGAGGCAGGCTTCACAGGCCACATCTTATCAACTTGTATATAAATTACTAGTGCTACCTTTCTCTAAGAAGGATATTATGTTGCCAACAGTAATTTATACCCCACCAATAAAAGGTGAGGTGGACATAGAGATGAGCAGCAAAAGTGTCTCTGTAGACGAACAAATAAATTGAAACAAGCAGAGCCTCCTTCACCTAAAGCATGCACCTCCCTGCCAACCATATTAAGATGCACTTTTTACTATGTTTATTGACATAACCCTGACTCTGTTCATATTGGAAGAAGAAGAACTGAACCACGGTGTCCGAATATTCACACAAGTAAATATTTGTAAGCAGAACCAGACAATAAAATTCTGAATGCGATAACCCTAGGAGCACCCAGATGTGAAACATCTGACACCACTGCCATTTGTTAGAGCTCCGAGGAGTAAATAACAGTTCTTAAGACAAACTCCAGTCTCCTAATGGTAGCATGCTTGAAGTACAAACAAGAATACTTGAATGACCCCCAAGGCAGCTCATTTTTCAAACAACAACATTCTGCTTCCTATTAATTGAAGATTCACGCAAGTGCTTTATTTAATAGCAAGCTCTGAATCCAGTCATTTCTCAATCTTTCTGATGTTGATCATGCCTCCCAAGAGACTTCTAGCACTCCGCATGCTCTGGGAAGAACTCTTCCAGGGATGATGTGTGTCCCTAGGTTCAGCAGTTTCTGACAGTATGTAAATTCATGAAAAGCAAAATTCGTCCATGATAATGAGATTGCATCATGTTCAGGACTGTGGTCAGCAATTATTTCCCTTAGAAATATCAAAAGAAAGGTAAAGGCTGTCTTTACTAGCCTTACTCATCTTCTCTTGACCCTGTCTCCTAAGGCAGCAAGATGAGGTCTCCCATATTACCCATTTCTACCCGTTCTTCCACCACAGCATAAGGGTTCCTAAGCCATCCTCACAAATGTGAATAAGGCAACCGGGGCTATACGCCAACCTAAACTATATCTAGCTATGTCACCTTGGGGATGTCACTTTTATGTTAGGCTCAATATCCTGATACTTGGTGTCCTAAATTTATCATTTTAATAAAATGAAAGTAAAGAAGATCAAGGGAACTAGAATTTATACAGTTCTCGGTATGTACTAGACCCTGTGCTCAAAGCTATTTATATCAATTATTCCTTTAATCTTCTCAAGCAGTTATTACAATGCTGACTCTAGAGATAAGGAATATTAGGTTCAGTGAGGTTATATGGCTAGCTCAAATCACACAAGGCTTGTGAGTGAGAGAAGAGGGATTTTCATCCAGGTCAGTGTATGGTGACTACATTACCTCCAGGGGCTTGGCACAGATAATCCCTAAGGCTCCTTCCAGCGTTAATAACTTGAGTCTGTAAAATCCTACCATGTGCACAGCTGTATATTCCAGATATTTAAGGTGCCAGCTCCATAAATATTTGTGAAAAGAAGAGATTTGAGTATTATAAATGAGAGATATTGGGCAATGTATATTTGGTGCCTGAATTTAACTGTAAGAAAACAAAAGAAAAGAAATTCAATTGTCCTTTAGAATCTCATTAAAGTAAAATGTGGGAGCTTGGGAAGATGGCTCAGTGGGTAAAGTACTTTGCTGTATATGCACAAAGACCTGAGGATGAGTGCTGAGAACCCATATAAAAGACAGGCATTGCCATGATATGCATCAGTATCCCCAGTGCTGGTGACAGGATAGAGAGGGGGGAGGGCATGCCAAGGGGTTACTGGTTAGCCAGTATAGCTGGAATAGAAAGCTCTGGGTTTACTGAGAGACCTTATCTCAAAAAGAAGATAGAATGGAAAGAGAAATACAAATACTCAGTATCTATACATACACCACCACCACCACCACTACCAAAAAAAGAGAGACATACAGAGAGCAGAGATCATTATAAGAAACTGTCTAGGGTAAGTTTAAAAATAAGTAGAAAAATTACCTTCTTTTCTATGAAAGAAAGGGGGAAGCTATGTGGATGTTCAGATTCTGTCACCATTCTCTTCCTCCTTCAATAGAAGAAAAAAAGAGGTCTATCTTCAAGCAGATAAATGAGCCAAAAATGAGTGCTAACTTTTCCCATCACCAGAATGAAAAACATTTTACTTCTTTAATTTTGTTTGTTTTCTTTCTTTCATACCATACAAAGATGGATTCCCTTCCTACTCTTGTATTCTGTGCCTTTGAAGCCATACTGTGGAATTCAGATTAGACTAATGTGACAGGGTATCATCATGAGGCTGAAATTAAATGATGGTAGCCAGGATGGAGATGTTGGTGATAGAACCATCACAATTAGATACCAAAAGTTACAAAGTAAAAGGTTTCTGACTTTTGCAATGAAAAATGACATAATTGGTCCCCACAATAATGAATATAAGACACAAAGCTAAGATGAAGGAAAATTTGTAGACCATCAGAGAAAAACTTATCTGAAGCTCTACCCCAATCTTGGGTGTATCTACTGAAATTGCTTATCAGGCATCATTCACCTAGTATTTAAATCTACAACTCATGGCTACATAATTACATCTCAGAACTAATATCATAACCTATTTTGTCCTCCTCCTCCCATCTATCCTCTACCTTGTTGCCAAAGAAGTCCAGCCCAAACACAAATCTCTCCACAAAAATGTTTTACTTCAAACCCTTAGTAATTCCTAACTGCCATTAGCATAAAACCTGTCACCCTCCCATAATATCCAAGTACTTCATTTCTTTGTACACCAAACTTCTTGGGGGTCTTAGGTAACATTTGAATTGACTTGACCTTGTTCATGCAGTGATGAACCCTAATACCATCAGATCATGTTTGCCTTTTCTTTGTAACTTGCTCTGACCTTACTATCATGACCAAATTTCTGCCCCCACAGCTAAGACATGGTTTTACCACAAGAACTTCAGTACTTTGTTGTATATTTGTTTTTTGGCCCAAATAGAGATGATACCTCCTAAAAATAGTGACTATGTATGGTATCAAGATATTTCATTCTTATTAATGAAGTACTGAATTAAGAGATAGATGAGTGATTAGATGGATAAATAAATGGATTAAGGAATAAACAGAAAACAAGGAATAGCAGCAATGTTAAAAAAAAATTATCCATAACACTTTGCATATTCACAGTATTCCAGGCTGCATCAGAGTTTGCAGACTACATTAAACCTTCCTAATTTATCCCTGATAAAATCATGAGAAAGAAATGGAATTTGGATGACAATATCCTATTATGACTAGGATCCAGATTGCCAGAATTATTCCCAAATTGTGTCGTCGGTGGTGACCAAATGCTATAAGGAAGAAAACTGTCAGTAGATGATTTTTCTCTTTTATGACCTTTCCTCCCTAAATCCACTTTCTCCATGCATTTGTTTAGAAACCGCTTCCACAATGCCATTTTACATTTCAGCTCTTTGACGTTTAGCACCAAGTCAGGTCAGTGCTCCCTGGCCTTGTCAGCACTCACCAAGTACAACAGTCCAGGGCACAAGAGAAACCTCGAATGTTAAAAGGCCTATTGCAAGTCTCATCAGAAAATCAAATACATAACTCTAAAAATATCCCCCGTGATCTATGCATGTAGCCATGGTGTCTGACAAATTCAATTAAATCTGTCATACATCATTCTCCACAGTGTTATTGAGAGAGACATAGTAGTATCGAATTTTAATTATTCAGCTCCTATTGATCCCACCATAATCTGGTGAGAATCTTTTGCAAACTGACAGTCCCTTTGGGAGACAGCCACTATTATCTAATTATAAATATCATTGTGTCATTTGATAAAAGGTAAAATTTTATCTTCCCCTCAAAAGAAAAAAAGTAAATAAAAGCCCCAATTTTTGCTAAGGAATTCTTATAAACAAACCAAAACACTATAGAAATATTTCTTAAACACATCCGTGAATGGAGTCTATTTTGTGGCACCAGTGCTTTTCTCCATTCTGCCCAATTCTGGTTCCTCAGCATCCAGAAAGGTATGTGGACACTGTTGGCACAACCTCCTCTCAATGTTTGCCCCAAAGACTGCTATGATCTAAGCTATGTTTTCTTTGCTAATGCAATCAATACTGCAGTAATAGCTTTATTCATTCAGTTATCCACAAAGCATCCATACAGAAGGGTGGAGAGTGGGGGAATTTTAAGTACCTGGAAGATGGCTGGAAAGACAATGAGAAAAGGAGTACCACCAAGGTTCAAAATGGTTAATGGTTGTGATAAATTCTCTACTTGCTAAATTCATTCTCTTTGTTCTCTTTCTCCTTCAAAGCCAAGATGTATGTGCATGTCTCTATGAGTATAAAGTAAATATATATTTATGCTCAAAACCAAGAAGAGGCATCTTGAGGAGATTAGATTCCAAAGGAATTCCTAAAAACCTGAAAGTCACCGAATTATACTAAAGTGGGCAATGACAGCCTAGGACTTGTACAAATTAAGTTCCATCAGCTGTCTTCACATAGGTAAGAACAACAAAAAGAAAATTCCACTTTTGAAAGCCAGCAAACCTGAGGAGGAACTTCACACAGGGGAAAACAACACAGTTACTTAAAAGGTCAGAGAAGTGATTACAGCAGTCAAGATCTGTGTATCCCCTTGTCCTTTCCTTACTGTGAGCCAAGTAACAGCAATGGCAATGTCTAGCTTCAGACAAATGCATAATAGTATCTGTGCAGGCTGGTAACTTCTGAAAAGAAAGAGGAGTGGTTGTATCCTGATTGCACACTGTGAGAATATTTTTCCAAACAACACATCGAAGGGATTTCTGCACAATTTCTACTTGCACAGAAAATAATACAGGCATTTCATGGGGACTAGCATAAATGGAGGCATCAACAGATGAAGCAAGAGATTTTTGTCTATGAAGATAAATTCAAAATTGAGAATCACAAATACATGAGGAGCAATGGTTGTAACAAAGGACAAGGATTTTCACCAGCAATGACAGAAAAAAAAATACAGTGGAAGCAGAAGGTAATACATCAACAAAAGCATAACAGAAAAAATTAATAGGATATGCCAAGCTTAGGATGCTACAGGGAGATAAGTCTGGAGGAGTACAGTGGGGCCATATTGTGGAGGATTTAAGATATCAAGTAGAGCCATTTAGATTTTATTCTGTCAGCAATGAGAATAGAGATAGTGGCAGTTTATGAGGAGGAGGGTGGCATGATGACAGCTGTGCTCTAGAAGATAACTCTGATGGGAACATAGAATGTGGCTAGAAGTAGAAAGAGTAGAGCCATTTAAGTATCTGCAACAGGCTAAAGCGTAGACAACTAAGGACTAAGGGGAGTGACACTAGACGAGAAAAGAAGAAACAGACGAGAGATGTTAAAAGCATCTGTAACTGGTTAGGTTTAAGGCTTTAAAAGAAGCCCTGCTCCTGTTACATGTCTTGCACCATTCAGTGATTTATGGAACAGCAAGAGATTTGCTTTGGGGTTTTGCTTATTTTTGTCATTGTTGTTATTGTTTGATAGAGGGAAGTCATCCTGTAAGAAACTTTGAGTTTGAGATGCCCGCAAGGCATCTACATGAAAATATCCTATAAGCAGTTGGAAATTCAAAACCAATTTTAGGAGAGACATCAAAACTAAAATATACACATTGAAAAAGACTTTTCCCAGTAGGTTAGATCACCTCCAGAGGGAGTAACTGAGGAAATGTGAGGAGCTGACTAAAGACAAAGGTTCTAAATGAGGAATAGTTATCTTAGGAACTGACTCACATCTGCATTAGAAGCAGCAAATTGATTTTATTTTGATGTTTGTTCCTACTAATCCAAAGCAAATTAAGTTGAATAAATGATCATGGAAAAAACTCACTAGACACAAATGTTGTGCTAAAGGGTACGCTCTCTCAACACATACAAATGTTTTGCTTGAACTATATTGACAAAAAAAAAAGCCTGTGTATTACAGTTGAAGACACTGAAGTACAGAGAAATGAAGTTGTATCCTCTAAAATCACAAATCCAGAGTGATGGAAAGCCTAGCAGCTATCTCTTATGTATGATCCTTTCAGGGATTCTTTTCTCTCAATACTATGCCCTTAATCCACAATGCTTTATCCTGCCACAACTAACAGTCAGAATAGTCCATTGCTGCATCTGACCCTAAGAATTCAAACTATAATCATAGGTTTTTGGCGTGGTGAAGATTGTTGTAGCAGATTTAAGTCTTCAGGATTTAATCTGTACATTTGTTAAAAGAGGACCCTTACAAGGATACTTCAACACAATGGATACATTTTAAAATCACTTGCTTTTCCTCTTGTAAATGAATCTTAAAACAAAGGACACATTTTTATCTCATATGTGAAAGTTAATTATAAGTAAATTATGATATGTCTAACAAAGGCAAATCTAAAGTATGATGGGCCACAGTAGAGAGTCATTAAAGCCAGTTTTAGAAAGAAGTTTAACTTCCTGGAATAATTGACACCTGCCTAGAAATCTTAAGTATAAATAAAAGTTATCTAAACAAAGTCATGAATATAGGGGAATGACAAAAGACAAAGCTAGAAAGAAAAGGCATGCAAAACTCATGCATGGCATTAAGAACATAGTGTTGATTGGATTTCAAATGTAAAGAGGCAGAAGAGGACCCTAAACCAGGCAATGGTATGATTTGATTTACATTTTTTAAGATAATTTTGGCTATGGAATTGAAAAAGGATTGAGAAAAGACGGTATAAGAGTGTCATCAGGGGTCTCTCTAGGAAACCTCTCCTAGCTGTGCAATGATTTGAATGATTTGAGAATCCCTTAAGGTTCCACGTGCTGATTTTGATTCACACTGTGAGATGTTAAAAGGGTGGAAACTAGATCTGACTATGGTGTTTAAAGGTGGGGCCTTTGAACAAAGATAATAAGATTAATTCATCAGGGCGGAGCTACATTACTGATCAGTGGTAGTTTTTTAAGGATACTTATCCGAGCAAAAGTGAGCTTCCTGAGTCCTATTAGGTAATGTTTTGCACCTCTTTGTAAAGCTTTGAGACTCTGCTAACAATAAAATCAGCACAAGATAAAGCACCTAGACAGAACATTCAGAACTGCAAGCCGAAATAAACCTCATTTTCTTAAAAACCTGTCCTGTATATATCATTATGTTTTAAATGCGGATTAAAACCAGTAGTTGAGGAAAGAAGGGTAGCTTGATTTAGAGTGATAGCTTCGACAATTTATGCTAAACTAAGGAGGTTTCTATAAATATAATTAATAGAGATTGTACAGTATTAAGAACTTGACAGGGGTAAAATTTGCAAGATAAAAGAACTGATTGGATGGTAATGGTGTTACTACAAGTCTCACTGAAAAACATGACTTGCTATTTGGTTCTCTATCAATGGCAAACAGGTAAAACTCCTTTACATACAAGTTTTACCTGTAGCTAGTTAATCCCCTATTTGTATTCCATAATTCTTATACTATTGTATTGATATTGTGCCATACTATCAGGAATAGTTCTGGTTGCATATAGTAAGGTGAAGGAAAAGTGAAAGTTTACCCCTAGTTTCTTTTTTTTCTTCATTTTTTTATTAGACTAAAAAAAAAACCACTCCAAATTCCCACTCCCTCCCCCCTTTCATTCCCTCCACACACCCTTCCATCCGACCCTCTCTAATCCTAAGAGAGGGTAAAGGACATTGCTTTATGGAAGGTCCAAGGCCCTCCCTACTACATCTAGGCTGAGCAAGGTATACATCCAAAGAGCATAGGATTCCAAAAGCCAGTACATGCAGTAGAGATAAATCCCAGTGCCACTGCCAGTGGCCCCTCAGTCTACCTCAGCCATATAACTGCCAACCACATTCAGAGGGTCTATCTTGGTCCTATGCTTGTTCCTTCCCAGTCCAGCTGGAGTTGGTGAGCTCCCATTAGCTCAGGTAAACTATTTCAGTGGATGAACCCTTCATTGTCTTGACCTCTTTGTTCATATTCTCATTCCTTCTACTCTTCAACTTTAAGTATCCTTTAAACTTTCAGGTCATTTTTGTTTGAAGGCTATTTTTTCTCATCTGCAATTGATACATCCCCAACACAGTCCATATTCTTAAGGCTCAAGGAACACCAAAGAAGCAGGCACAGAAAGATTGTAAGAGTCAGAGGAACAGAACACCTGCTGCTAGATTGTGTAAAACCATAACAAAAACTAAACAAACATATATGCGTGTGATTACTTAAAAGTTCAGGTTTGATTTTACTTACGCAAGTAAAAACTGCATGTGATAGCAGGAAGTGGTTATACTTGAAGAATAACTACAATGCTAAGGCTTTACTGTTAAGTCATGAAAATGTGAAAATTGTATAGTTTGACCAAGAAAAATAGTGTGAGTTCATTTAAAGCTATGGAAAAGCTGCTATGGACAGAGCTGAAGTAACAATAAAAGGGATGAATACAATTAAAGAGAAATCTCACACTCTGTACTGGAACAAAAGGAATGGGGCCTTGAAGGCAAAATTCTACCCATCAAGTGTTGCAATGCATAAAAATGCAAATGTATTTGAAATGATCAGTCTAAAATGAGAATGCCTGGGAACATAAAGCCTTCAGGGCATCCTGCTAGAACAGGGAAGCCCATGGAAGTTTTTGTTTATTTTATTACAGGTTTATCTATGAAAGTACAGAGATTTTTCTGTAGTTCTGGTCCAAGGGGGCCAGCCTACATCTCCATCTGGTAGCAAAATTTTGTACTTGTTTGCAGGCATGCAAAATGGAAGAATTATTTTGACATGGTGGCCTGATATCAGTTCTGACTCAACGTCACCATTTTCCAGTTGCCGTTATAATGTAACCACCTCCAGATGCCCCTGTTGCCTCAACCATGAGGCACTGCCATGTCTTCCCCCAAATTATTCCATCTTCCATCATTATTTATTTCTTTCAAATGTTTTATCACAGCAACAAAACCAATAAAATACAAGAAACTGGTGCTGAGGAATGTGGCCATTGCTGTGGCCAAGTGTTTTGTGGGGTTTTTTCCCCAACTCATTTGCAAGAAGAAATTTGAAGAGTTTGGAAGAGTTTCTAGCTATGGGATCGAGAGAAATTTAAGGATGCCTTAAGCAGATAATAATGGGCCATTCTAACACATTTAGAAGATCAGAGTGCCAATAGAAAGACAGACAGTGAAGATGGTTTATGAGGTTTCAGAGGGGAAGAAGAAACCTATCAGGAGCCAGGCTAGAGGCCATTCATGTTCAATTTGAATGTTCATGTCCTGGGAATTTGAGACAGGCTGAATTCAAAAGTAATGGACTAATTTGTTTGGTGGAAGAAGTTTTAAGACAGCATAGCATTCAAGATAAAATTAATAAAGCAAAGCAACTAGGAGGGTTTGATGTGTTAGATGAATCTATTTGAAAAGATAATAAATCTACCTATGAAACAAAGAAGAGAAAATATCACTCAAAAATAAGCAATAGAAAGAAAATAATAAATATCATTGTGGGAATCTGTGACACAGAAAGTAGAAAAAAATAGAGAAAATCAGTGAAATCAAAACAGGTTCTTTAAGGAGATAAATAAAATCAATAAGCCCTGACCTTCGGTCAATAGAAAAAAATGTTTGAAATAAGTTAGTATAATCTGGAATGAGAATGAGGATATTGCTATAGATTCTATGAATATTAAAAGATATTAAGAAAATATTATGAATAACTTTGGCTAATAAATGTGACAATCAATGAAAATTTGAAAACTACCAAAGTAGTTCAAATAGAAACTATTAAAGCTTAGAGATAGATAACCCGGTTAGCACTATATCATTTTTAAAAATTAGAACTTATAACCAAAAGCTTTTTGAGACAGAAAACTCTAGGCCCATATGGTATCACTGAGAATTTCACCAAACAGTTAAAAATGATAGGATTCAAGACACACTCTTTCAGAATGCTGAAGAAGGAATATGTCCAACTCATTCTGTGAAGCCAGCCATTATAAAAACACAACAAATTGTAAGAAAACTGCAGATCAATATTTCCCATAAACAGACACATTCTTACTTAAGATAAATCCAGCAATAAATAAAAGAAATACTACATCATGAAAAAGGGTTATTTATCTCATTATTCCAGAGTTGAGCTAATATTTGAAAATCAATCAAAATAATTCACCATACCAGGAGATTCAAAAAATAAAATACAAATGGTTGTTGTAGATGTAGAGAACACATCTGAAAAAAATCCAACATCTATTCCTGGTTTTTAAAAGTAATTCTTAGCAAGGGTGTCATAAAGGGAGACTTCTTCAACATGATGAAGGGCATCAATGAAAACCCTACAGCTGACAACCTACTGACACATGGGAGAACATGTGTGAATTGCATAAGCTCCATGCTTGAAAGTTGGATATATAAAAGTACATATGAACTCATAAAACTTAGTAGGTACTCCAAGACCACAGAGAAACCCTGTCTCAAAAAACCAAAAAAAAAAAAAAAAAAAAAACTTAGTAGGTAATACATATATATTTTAATATATAATTACTATATAATAATATTAATTATCAAGAAAATGTGAACCAAAAGCATAATGCAATAGCATCCTACACCTATTAAATAGTATCAAGCAAATAAAATATAACTAGTTTGACATTTGAGAACAGTGGAAAGAACAGGGCTCCCCTGTATCTCGTTGTTATTAACAAATTAGCATAGTCACTTGGAAAAGAGTATAGGGGTGGCATCAGAAAATTAAAAGTAGAATTATCATGATTCAGTAATCCCAGTACTACATAAATTCAAATTGTATCTTGAGGTATCGATATTTTCATGTTCACTGCAATATTACCTCCAGCAGTTAAGATACAGAAACTTTATGGTGAAAAAAAGTAGGAAGGTTTGTAAAATGTGGAAATTTGCTTCAAACATTTTAGATGAATCTGGAGGGCACTTTCAGTGAAAATACAGAGAGATGAGTACTTCATGATAACACAAATGCAATCCTAAAACTGTTGGACACAGGGTTAGAGAAACAGCTCAGTGGTTCAAAACAATTGCTATGCAATTATGAGAGTCAGAGTTTAGACCCTGTCATCCACATAACAAGGTTAGTGTATGCCTGACACCTCAGCTTTCAAGGTGGAGAGTCAGAGGGAATATCTGGGGTCTGGGTTTACTGGCTTCCATCCTAGCAAAAAACAAAAAACAATATAACACACACACAAGTTCAAGATTCAGGGAGAGAATCTGCCTGAAAGAAATAGGTGGAGAATAAAACAGGACATACAATATCCTTTTCAGGCTTCTCAACATGCACATAAGCATACGCAAAGATACACATACACTCAAATGACAGACACGCATATGTATGCACACATTTACATAACCAAATGGATCGCTTGATGGGGAAAAATGAACTCAGAAAATAGAATAGCTTTTAGAGGCTGGGTGGAGGGAAAAGAACAGGGGGTAAGCAAAAATAATTGGCCAAAGGGCACAAACTTTTATTTATAATATGATTAAACTTGAGGGATCTAATATAAAGTAAGGTATCTACAGTTAATTCAGTTCTATTCTAAAAATATTGTAAGAAAATAAATCTTAAGTACTCTCGCCACACATGTTAAAAAACAGTAATTATGTGAGGTGATAGAGGTGCCAATTAGCTTGATTATGACAATCATTTCACAATGTATACATATATCAAGTCATCACACCGTTCAAGTTAAATTTATGCAATTTTTATTTGTCAATTATGCTTCAATAAGAGAGGGAACAAATTATATAGAAATAAAATAATTAAAGGACACATTATACTCAATTAGTTCTATTAATGTGAAACACTGGGGAAAAACTAATCCATCATAACAAAAAGCAGTTAACTGGTTGCCTGGGGCTGAAAAAATAGAGGCTTAACTAGGAAGGGACAATTAACTTTTGGTTAGTGGATATGTTCTATATCATAATCTGACAGTGGTTACACAGGTGTATACATATGTTAAAGTCATTAACATATACTTTAAAATGTGTGCTGTATAGTCTATATTTCAAACATTTATAAAACTTAAATTAAAGTTAAACATATTAGTCTGGCTTCAATATCTGAGACTGCATAACTTATAAAAAGAAAAAAATACTTTGAGTTTTTTCTCCCTAGTATTCAAATAGGAAGAGGTGGGATAAGGGTGACCAGTAGACAAAGGAAAAGATTAATCAAAACTAAGAGAACATGAAAAAGCCACATAGGTAGTTTTTATTTGGTAACTCATTTAAAAGACAGAAAAGAGGGTTTGAAGGCAGATCCCCTGCAATGCTACACAATACTGGTCCTAGTGGTAATGGGTCAAAAACAAAAAATAAAACAAAAACCCTCCAGGGTCAAGTATATCAAATCTGATATACTTTGAGGTCCACTGCCTAATTGGAAGCCATGCCTATTATAGCAAGTCCAATAAAAAAAATTTAAAAATCTATGACTGAGATCTACTGGAGCTGTTTAGTGAAGTAGAAATAGCATCAAACTACTTTCTAAATGTTTATGCCATCCACAGACAAAGGTTATTCCGATTCTTAACCAGAAACTCTCTTGGCAGTGAATGGAGGTAAGTGTTGAAACCCATGACTATACAAGATACCAAGAACAAGGAATAGTAGAGGGTTAAAGTCCCAAAAAGACATTCTACCAACTACTTAAGGCTCAAGGAACATTCTAAAAGAAGGTCTGAAAAGAATTTAGGGATTAGAAGATAAGAAAGGCTGTCAAACACCAACTGCCTGCTTAATGTAACATAGCCGTGGCAATCATGAATCCAGAGCAGTTGGTCTACTGTTACTAGATCTTTGCAAGTCTGGCCTACTTGCGGTCAGCTCTGCATGGCAAAGGGACTCATAGGGCCCTTCTCCTTACTCTTGACCTATTGGGAACTAAAAGATTCCTAGAGACAGGGAGAGATAGTAAGTAGGTGTGTACCCGCTAGTGAGTCTACCAGGCTCTAATGCACAGTTCCAATTCCACGGAAACACAGATGACACTGGTTGAACCCTGGTTGAACTGAACACAGAACAGAACCAAAAAAAAATGTGAATAAAGGAAAGCTATTGGGGCTAGTTCTGCAAAGGCAGGGTTAGAGTAACAAGAATACATTATATAAAAATATTAATTAAAACAGAAAACACCACACACAAAAATAGAAATGTTTATCAAATTTCCCATTTTGGAGGTTCAGGGTCTTCATTGGCAGATAGTGCAATGGTAGAAGCTTATGGCAGATAGAGAGATCCATAGTACAACAGGAAGACAGACAGATCAAGTAATGACCAGTTTTGTTTGTGTATAACTACTTACTTCTCAAAAAGGGCAGCTAGAGTACCACAAGAACTATTTTAATCGCTACAGCAAACAGATCTCCTAGAGCTATCTGTGGAGCTTCCAGTAGGACTCACCTCTTAAAGGTCCCAAACACATTTAACACTGCCATACTGGTAAACAAGCTTCTAACACATGAACCCTTGACGGACAAACTATGTACAAACTATAGCAATATAGGTGAGAAAGAAGTGGTGAGCTCAACCTATTCTGTGGCAGTTTGGGAATGCAGAAAAAAAAATGGAACTAAAAGTAAAATTGAGTTTTCTTTTATGTTAAGGGGTCAAATTACTATAGATTAACACCTGATGAGGTAAGAAGACAAACAGTAGAAGGCACCTGCCTATAATCTCCTTCAACCTTTTCAGAAATCTAAGTTTTATGCTTCCCTATTGATGGTCCCTTTAAAATGAGAAGTGTAGGTTTGAAGAATATTTGCAAAGACAGGGAAACTTCCAACCAGAAATCTTGAGCAGGCTATATGTATGTCTCTGGTCAGTGTTAAGTGAAATAGTCTTTCTATGAACCTCAATTTAATTACCTAGACCTGACCACTGCCTAAGAAAGGGAAGCATCCCAACTTTCCATGCTTTTGATGGGTCTGCCTTTTGGGTATCTACTATTAGCTAACAATTTACTACCTGTATGTATGCAAATGTTGAGAGTGATATTCTGAAATTGAACTATTTTGAGTTCTAAAGTGAAACTGACTTCAGAGTAGATCATATTGGTCCAAGTTGTAGTTAAAAATCTCACACAGACAACTTAAGGACACTTGTGAATTCTACAAAGCTTACGTTGGTTACTTATTGGTGACTTCTTTCCTAAATGTAGTTTCATTCTCAACATTTACATATGTGACATTTCACAAGTAAGATCTGCAATTAAACCAGCATTGAAAGTGGCAAAAATGACAGGGATACATGCAGTATTGGAAGTTTCCAATGCTTTGGCAAAAGTGGGGCAAAGGATTCAGAAGATAAAGAGGTTTCAGTGCTGTGTGTGCCCTTTTCAAAAATGGCTTTTACGGCCATTAGCCTTGTTATCTTAAACAAGAAAGAGTGGGACCAAGACAAATACCAGTGCTGTCAGCCTAACAAACGAAAAGAATGGTAGATTCAATTTCAAAGAGATCTTGTCACTTCTATTCTAGCCTGAAAACTTGGACAACAGTTCCCATACTTTCTCCAAAAAGATTCACCCTGTGCTTTCAGTATAAACACATGTTTGGATCATTTGTTGTCACATGAAGACAGGTTATCCCTCTCCTATTAGCAGGGCATGTTTCTTTTATTAGAAGTAACGGAGATACACTACAACATTTTTCCTTCTTTCCTGGTCCCTTTGATGACACATAACACATTTATGAGGGTCAGTAACCATGTAGCCTATGGTCAGGCCTTTAATCAATAGCTAAGATTTAAGGGCTCTATGCATGACAGAGGTTCAGCCTATGATCAAGATTAGGGTCTTAGCCTATGGGCAATGTTAGGAACCTACATATGACCCTGTGTCTAGGACTTGAGGTTTTATGGGGCCTGGGTTAGGGCTTGGGCTGAGATGAACTGTATATCCTGCTTTCAGTCTGTAATAAAGTAACAAAGTAGATCTATCTAGCCCGAATTAGAACTGCTGCCTTTCTCTTTTTACCACAGGGCTCTGACCAGCTGAGTTAACCTGCCAGAACCTGCTTTGGAAGAGTATAAGAGAGCACCCTGGGAGCCACTACTTGTAGGTCCTTCAACCTCTGCTGACAATTAGCTGAGGAAGTCATTTCCTCTCACCATGACTCTCATTACCCAATCTTCCAAGTGCAGAACATGGTCATTATTTCTCACCATGGGATGAGGAGGTGGGCTGGGAAGAAAGCAAGAGAGGGGCAATAAGAGCAAATTAACATTTGCAGTTTCGTTTCTCCCCAAAGCCTTTCTCTTATTGAAAATAAAGTCAAGCTTTCTATTTCATCCCTCTAGGAATCCAATTTTTCCTGTTTCTTATATGCTTAATTTGGGTGCTTATTTGTTTTCTGAAACTGAATGTTTTTGATTGCCCTACACACTAGCTTGCCCTAAGTGATTATTTTTCTTTCTCTCTGCTGGTAGTCTGTATCCCTTCTGGACCTTACCTCCTTGTGCAAATACATTTATATGTGCACACACAGTTGGTAAGCAGATTTGAAAATATTCACAATGATAACTGAATGCCCAACTAAAATGTCAAGCAGGCCAGAAAGTAAACATAGTGCATCATCAGAGTGCTAAAGGATTATTGTATCCCTTTATTCATTTTATATGGCTACAACAGAATGCCACAAGAGGGGTAATTTATAATGAATATTTATGCATTTACTCACTATTTTGGAGGCTGAGATATCTAAGATCAAGGTGCTAGAATCCTCCAAAAGTATTCTTTCTGTGTTATAACATAGTAGGAGCAAACATATTGTACAAATGCAAAAAGACTCAGGGAGATGAACGGAGGGAGAGAAGAAAGAAAGAAGGGAGATGAAAGAGAGAAGAGAGAGGACAGAAAGAATGCATATGAAAAGACTAGTCAATTCTCATGATAACTATTAGGTAAGTCATTCATGGAGGTTTTATGATCTAGACACTTCCCAACATTGTCACGATGGTAATTAGATTTTAACACAAATTTTGGGAAGGACAAATATTTAAACTCTGGCATCTTGGCATCTCTTTAAAGGAATTCATCAAAAGCAGAGCAATCTGAACTAGACACCAATGGGGGAAAGGATATAAAGGAAGGCTTTTGTGTGCAACTACCACCCTGCAGGCTGCTTTGCCTGGTTCTTAGGCAACTGCTACTCTTGTCTAGCAGATTCTAGAAACAAAGGTGATATGATTAACTCCAGAGAAACTTACTCTTGATCTTTGAGAACCCAAAATACATACAAGTAATGGCACTGATGACGACTAGTGACAATTTTAAATCAAAAAGGTTTTATTTATGTATTTACCGTGTGTGTGGTTACTCACAGCGGTAAGAAGACAGTTTTCAGGAGTTGGTGCTCTCTTTCTATCCCACGGATTGCAAGGATTGAACTCAGGCCCTTTTAACTACTTTGCCATCTCACCAGCCCCACACAGAATTTTGGTCAGGGTAATGTTATCTGAAGTTACTGTTATCTTGGTAGTCCAGCCTATATGACAAAGGCCAGTATTCTCCATCTAGTTCCATCAGTGAAACATTTCTGTGTTCATTTCCTGGAGAGTGATATGACTGAATAAAAGCAGAAAATGAAGTCAATGAGCCTGCATGTTGAAAGTGAATAGCAGGTGATAGAGGTGTTAAACAATAAGTTCATTGAAGAATGAAATATTTCCTCTCTCGGACTGTTTTATCCTCATTGAAAGAAAGAAAGAGAGAGCAAATCTGAGTATTTAAAGGTGATAAGAACCCAGTAAGAAGATGCCTGCAACCTGTATCATAAAGAATGGAGAAGAAAATAAATCTTTCTGAAAGGAGTAGAATGATTTTACAAATTCTACTAAGTCATTAGAACTGGCCAGATGGAAGGATCTCAAAGGTACAACTGGCCCCCAAAAAATGGCCTAATGAAAAATATCCATACAACAATAGGAAAAAAATTACTGAATGAAATTATCTTAAATTCTGTCACCCTAGGGGTTTAGGGACTCAAATAAAAGTTAATATATAAAACCCTCAATTAATGAATGTGATTTGAACCCATCACCGCAATACATAGAAGAAGATAATATCCGTGAAACGATCAACATTATTATTCCTTAGACTAAGACGAAAGTTGCTTCTTTAGGGATATTATTAAATAGTATCTCCCCCCAAAATAGCATCGCACATATAGCTAGGAAAGCAGAGGCCTGAAATGGCACCTTACAGGTGTGCATAATATCAGCTTCTAACTATGGGTAAAAATTAGACACCAATTAAATAAGCACTGTGATTCCTGTGGATGGCACAATTTTCCCCAGAAGAAGCTGTCTATCAAATTTATATATATATATATATATATATATATATATATATATATATATATAGTTTTTATGTGACAACAGATTTTTTGTGCACTGCAATTTATTCTGTTTGTCAAATATCTGCTCTTAGACATTGGGTAGTATTTCATTTAAAACTCTACGGACACTAGGAACATACACACAGACACACATGCACGTGTGCATGCATGGCAGTGCTTAGAACTGAAACCCAAGCTGAATACAGATATTCTCTCCACTTCTCGGCTTAGATAGTTCTAGATACAATTTGAAAAATATGGGAATGGGAAGTGTAGAGGATTTTAGATGAACTGCTCATTTCGGACTTCTTCACTTAACTCTTCAGAGGGGTGGACGTCTTTCTGTCTTTCTATATGCACTGTACTCTTTCATTTTGTTTGCCATTTCCAGTCCAAAGATGGTTCCACAGCCCATCTTCTCTCAACCATCTCCAATTGCTGATGGGCTTGCCCTGAGAGTGCATTTCCTCCATGCCAATGCCCAGGCCACTCTGTCATACTCTCTCCTCTGTCGATTTAGTGCTCTTTTGTGTTTCCTTCACTAGTTTCCCATGTCTTCCTCTCATTTTTCCTGATTTATAAGATTCTGCACAAAGAAGCAGCACAGTGTGATGACAACAACAAAAAAGCACTGGAGTTAAAGTCTTTGCAGTCAGAAAGCTGAAGTTCAAGTCTCCTGCTGCCATTTACTGGCTCAGTGCATTTTGACAGGTCATTTTGTACTTCTCAGTCCTCACTGACAGTGTTGAATTTGGACAAAGTTCAGCAAACAGGAGATATTTGTAGAGAACTGGACCTACAGATAGACTTTCTTCAAATGACACAGTATTTAAAGTTTTTTTTAAAAAAAAAAAAAACTGCTTTTAGATGAAAACTATGTGCTCTATTTCCTCAAAGTACTTACCACTCCCCAATGCCTTCCACTCCTCAACATTACACATAGACACTTTCCTTAGGATTGCCGAATTATGTGCTTCTTGTGAATAATACTCATTCAACCCTAGTTGCTCTTTATGATTTTTACACTGTTATTCTTCCAACAGGCACCTGCTACTCTACATCCCCTGGCCACAATAACATTTCAGTCAAGCAACTTCTCTGTGACAAAAACTGCTTTGTGACAATAAAAGTTAAGAGTGTGAGAAATATAAAGCCTGAAGGCAGGAGAAAATTAATTTTGAACGTTATAACTTGAATTGTGCCTTAATAGGCAATTATTTGGTATGTCACATGCCTTCCTGGACACCATGCATAAAGAAAGTGTTCTAGCTACACCCCATACACAATTATCTTCAATCTCTGGCCTCCCCCAGATTACCAGGCACACACCATGAGCCAGGCCAACTCAGGCTACCTCTAGCTCTCCTGGCACCCTGTGTCCTTCTGAAGCAGCCAACATCATAATGCCCTGCCCATGTTTCAATTCTTTCAAAGAAAAATGCTTTGAAACATTAATAAAAGCAGCTCAGTAGGCTCCTGTATATCAAATCTCTTTTGCAAAACAACATTTTGATGTGTTAAATGTAAATCAATTGGAAGCACAGAGATTCAATAGGTCCTGAAACGTGCCCAGGCTTTAAAAGAAAAAAGTGAAGGAATACATCTTTAGTGTGGAGTCTGGGACCATTTGCTTGCTGAAAAGTTCTAAAGAAAAGCCACCTTTACCTTCCACAGAATCTCAACTATGTCAACTCTGATAGTGCTTTCTGGACCCTTCTGTTCTCTAGTACCTCTCCTATCTTGTGATATCAACTCAAGCAAACTATAGCACTAAATCCCTAACCATCTTTAGGAAAGAAAGCAATCATATCATTGCACTCAGGAATACTATTTACAAATGACTGTCTCCCTTCTGTGTTCCAGATCACAGAATGAAAAACTGAAATCCAAAGATGGAGGCTTGCATCAGACTTTCTGGTAGCAAGTAGGCTCTCTGGTCAAACTAGCTGACTGTAATTCTCTTCTCTATCAAATATCTAATTTGATGAGATAGAAATCCCTTCTCTAAAGCAACTCTGTATTAAAACTAGAATAATAAAAATTCATGAAATAAGCTCCTGAAACTGGTATTGGCAAACAAAACATAATCACAACCAGAGTATCCCTGTCATATGCATTACTACATAAATAATATTATTTATTTGATTGATTGATTGATTGTTGACAGAGTTTCTCTGTATAAGTGTCCTGGCTATCCTAAAACTCTTTCTGTATACTAGGCTGACATTGAATTCACAGAGATCTGCCTGTTTCTGTCTCCCAGCTGTGGGGATTAAAGTTTCTGATAGCAATGGCTATAAAATAACAGTGATAATATATGCCCACTACTATTGCCACAAACAACAAACAGAATCTTCTGTTTATCAGTGCCCTAGAGTGACAGTGTTACTATATTGCTGTGACCAAGGCAACTAATAAAAGAAATGATTTAATTGGAGGCTTGCTTACAATTTTAGATAATTAGTCCATGAGTATCATGGTAGAAAGCATGACACTAAAGCATGGTATTAAAAGTATGGTACTAAAGTAGTAGTTAAGAGCTTACATCTTATTAGCAAGATGGAGAAATGGAGACAGACAGAGAGAGAGAAAGAAAGAAAGAGAGAGAGGGAGACAGAGAGGAAGAGAAAGAAGGAGAGAGGGAAAGAGACAGAGAGAAAGGGAAACAGAGAGAGGGAGACAGAGAAAGAGAGAGAGAGAGAGAGACAGAGACAGAGACAGAGACAGAGAGAGAGAGACAGAGACTCTGGGCCTGGTGTGGGCCTTTGAAACCTCAAAGCCCACTCCCAGTGACACACTTCCTCCTCCTCCCACAATGTCAGACCTCCTCTTCCAAGGCCATACCTCCTAATCTTTCCTAAGAGTCTACAAACTTAGGATCAAACATTCAAATATATAAGCCTATCGAAGCCATTCTCATTCACATCATCTCAGATAGGGTTTGAGCTAAGCATTTTATGTCCATTTATATACCTTTTCTTATTTAATCAACCCCACACTGCTGCATGATAAGTGCTATTATTCCTGTTTGGGGGATATGAAAACCGAATTAGTAATACCAGGATTATACAAGGTCAATACATACCTCGGTGTTTTCTGGCTACTAGTACCTCTATTTAATATTATATGCATCCCCTTCCTTTTTGACACTTCCTGATAAAGCACATGGTTCTTGCCTTATTCTTTATTTCCTTACTGATAAAAATTCATGTTCCTTCCTCAACAGGAAACAAACACTGGCCTCTGAACAGTTTGGGTGTTCAATCCATATTACTAACTAAATGACTTTGTCATCCGGTGTTGGCTGTCAGAGACAGACATAAAGAGCACTGTTGGTGCTTTAGTGCCTTACACAATTAGATAAGAGCTAGTGCTCTTAGCTGTCTTAATGTTCGTACCTCTTCATCTCTCTTATACTGAGACAGGCATCCATAGAAGTCTTGGCCAGGAGACAAATCTGAGACATAATCAAATGTGCTGTGCAGTGAATATCAGCTCTACTCTGATTATGAGGCTTCCTTATATGGTCAAGTCACATTACTCTTGTTTACTAGGGAGGATCCACTCGCCAGAGGTTCCCTCCTCAGGCTTACATCCAACCATTTTTCCAACTATGTTAAATTAACCTTAATTCCAGTTAAATCCAAGGTAAGTGGACCAATAAATGTACCACCCAGAAGAGTGGGAATTGCCACAGAAACATGAGACAAAAAGATAAAGTATACTAGAGATTAAACCAGCACTTAAGACAGACACAGGACTGTTGCCCAGAACAGAACTGCATATATGGGAGCCCTGTCCCTGGAGATAGTCTTAGAAGGAAAATAAAGTTAGGTCAGTCAGGCCAGATCATAAGGGTAGGACCCAACCTACAAAACTGTGGTCCTACTAGAATGAGAAGGTATCTCCATTTCCTTCCCCTACCCCCAATAGGCACTTAGGAAGGGCCTTGTGAGGTACACAGCTATAAGGCAACCTTTTGCAGGCTGGGAAGAGATCTCACTAGAAACTGAATTTCCTGATGCATTTACTCTTGAACAGAAACTAACATAGGTACTGTAAGTATTAAACAAGGCTCTATGTATAAATGTCAGGCATGAGTCCAGCATAAAAAGCTTAATTATTTTTATTCTTAGCTCTCAGTTAGGTCCCGAACAACTAAAGTAAGCAAATCAAATTATTTTTCCACATGAAGTTGGTCTGATAATTAAAGACAGATGGCGTGGAGGACCCACTACAGCACTTTGCCAGACATATCCAGTATTTGCCTCTTAATTTAGAATCATTTCATATGCCTGTTTCCTAACTACACAGTAAGCTCCCTGGGAGCAGAGACATGGTTTAATTCTTCCTGTAGTTTCATTGCCTAGTTACATGGATGTGAGGTATAAACAGCAAGCAAATGAGTGGTTGATCATGTGGCTGTAACCTGTTAGTGGGCAATTGGAAGACTCCTGGCCACAGACACCTTGCTTCTTTTCTCCCATGCAGCATGTTGCACTGCCACTCAGCTCCTTAGCTAACAACAAGCCTGTTTCCCCTCAGCCATTGGACACACTGTGGCACCAAGCAAAGAACAACCAACCACGGGTGTCAAAAGAATTTCTCTGAGCTTCAGAGCTTCTGCTCCACGGTGGCCCCCGAATTGCAACTTGGGTTACTTACCTGGAAGCAGAATATATTCCTGCTCAGAACATTTGCCATACAAATGGCAATGTCAAATCACAGAAGGGACCAAATTCGTTCAATACTCACTTTGTACCAAGGCCTGTTAGTCCTTTCATCTTCATTCATTACTTTGAGTGAAATGACTGACACTGTTTTGCACAGAGATGGTGTGCAGCGTATTAGAAATAATTTACTAAATGATTTTCTGAATCCTTTGAAGAACAGAAATCAACTGGGACAGTTACTGTATTTGTGCATATGAATATCCAAATTACTCTTTGTATGAAGTCAGGTTAGGTATGGATGGGAGTTAATGAAGCTGTAGTCAACTGGGCTTGATTATATAGGGAAACTCTGTCAAAACACAGACTGTGTTTTAACAAGCTGACAGCTCATGGTTCAAAACAATCTTCTAGAAGAGGTAGAGGAAAGCAAAGGGGGAAGGAGGAGGAAAAATGGTTGAGAGTCAGAGGATGAGGCAGAAGGAACATGGTGGACCAACAATAAGAGAGCAAGAACATGATCAGAATCAACAGAAGGAAGAGAATCGTAGCCACTAGCAGAGCAACAGCACTTTTATGGCAAAGCTGCCTATTACTAGAAGAAAACCGGATGTTTGATGTGGACGTATGGATATTTCCCTCAAACAAAAAGGAGCGGATTTCCCTATAGCTCATTTCCTCATGTAATCTATGATGTGTATAATTAAACTATTAGTAGCAGTAAAAGCTAGCATTTATTAAGTGTTTACTACTAGCCAAATACCTTACTGAAGTCACACATTTAATTTTCACAATATCTTTATGGGATATATGTTCAGTTGGAACCTACAACTTGCTCCTGCATGGTCTGAGTAGTACCATTCCTGCTTCTCCAAACCCTACCCACTCTGAACAAAGGAAAGGCCTCAAAAACCCAGTTCTGCATTCTTGGAGGCTAATGCAGCTTCCTCTCCTTGAAGTTGCCAGCAGCCCAAGTCCCAGCTTAAAGTGCTCAATTTTGACCATACTTGGCACAAACCCAGCCTGTGGCAGACATGTCATCACACCTCGCCTACAACTTATAAAGTCGCCCTACTTTTGTTTGTGGGTGCAGGCTCTCCAGCCTCAACCTCTGTGACTGGAAAACATACACAGGAGTTGCTTTGCTCAAATGAACCTGGTGTTATACTTTTTCAATTTGGCCTGATCTGGCTTGCTGTGTTGTCAGAGAAACCTATTATGGGGGCAGGGGCAGAATACCTATTAATATGCACTATCATTTCCAGTTTACAGATAGGGAAATTGAGGCTCTGGAGTTTATACAAAGAAGTCGTCATTAAAAAGCTTAGAAGCAGAGTCCTGGTTTGAACTTATATTTAAGAAACACTGTATTACATTACCACCTACCTAATCAACTGATTAGATTAGGGTTAGGAATAGTTCTTGTCCATCTTATGCCAATCATGACAATATTTTTATGAACTCTAAACTCTGATCTTAGCTAAGGATTTGTTTTCCTTTAAAAATATGCACCCTTAATCAAAACAACTCTCAGATACCATGGTACACCAGTCCTCCTGAAGAAAGGGAGGAGGGATTGCATGAGCCATGGGGGTCAGGGTCATGATGAGGGAACCCATAGAGACAGCTGACCTGAGCTCATGGGAGCACATGGACTCAAGACCAACAAACAGTAAAGGAACCTGAATGGGACCTCCCCCCACCCAGGCCCTCCGCATGTGCCTGACAGTCGTATAGCTTGGTCTGTTTGTAAGGCTCCTAGCAGTGAGATCAAAATCTGTTCCTTGTGCTTAGCTGACTTTTGGGAACGTGTTCCCCTGCGGGATTATCTCACCCAGGCTTGATTCAGGGAGGAGCAAGGTCCTCTCTTAACTTGATGTAGCCATGCTTTGTGCAAGCCCCTGAGGCCTGCCCCTTTCTGCATGGAGACAGTGGAGACAGAGGGGGTGGGGTGAGGGTAGAAGTCAGGCTGGAGGAAGGAACAGAGGAGGGGGGGGATTGTGGACGGTATGTAAGATAAACGGAAAAAAATGTTCATTAAATAAAATAAAATTTAAAAAAGAATTATATGTGTATCAAAAACAAACAAAAACTAAAATATAATAAAAAGATGCAACCTTTTCACACTGGCATCTGACTTTATATCCCTTTGGCCATTTCCATTAAGTGTGTGAAGGAATGGGCAGATGGAGGTGGAGAGGAAGAAAAGATGGGAAACAACAGAGCTGGACTGTTAAGACATCAGAGAGTTCGGGCCTGGAAGCAGGACTATGTGACTTGAAGCTGCAACCCAGGTCTCTTTCGTTAGATAACCTTTTCTTATACAGACATCGAAGTCCCCAGTGCCTGCAATAAGGAAAGCAGAGGCTGAAATGGCCTGGGAGCACCTGCTGCCTTCCCTACAGGGCAGGAGATTGGGCTTCTCAGTCTCCTTGGAGCACTCCCCGAAAAGAGCCCTCCCTTTGCAACAATGACTCCTCCACTGAAGGACGCTGGCTCCTCCTGCAGGTCTGTCCTGGAAATAACCTCTGTTTTTCTTTCTGCCCCTGTCCTTCCCATTGGAGATAAAAGATCCACCCCAGGCAGTCATCTTCAGCCTCCTACCCAAAGCCCCCTCTAGAGAGAGAAGAAAGCAGCACCGAGGCTAGGGCCAGCTCCCTCTTCTGCTCCTGGCCAATTACTCTGGGCCTAAGCAGCAACCCTGTTGGAGGGAGGTTTGATGAACTATTCATCACATTCCTAAATAATTCATTTCCCTTTGAGAACAAGCAGCCCACAGGAGCCACGAGGTTTTCTTAAGCTGACACCTTCTGAGAGAGGAAAACTAAAGCAATAGCTCCCTTTTAGAGAAACCACAGTTGCTTATACACTGAGCCCAGAATTTCTCTTCCGTAGGGCCAGGTGCTTGCTTCCTTTCTGCCCCACTCCCTATCTTTGGGCTTTTATTGTTTCCTGGTTCTCTTTTTGTTATTCAAACAACACTCTGTAGGATGTGTGGAGCAGACCTCTGAGCACTACCCCCCACCACCACCACCACCCTCCCCCCATCTTCTCTAGTGTCCAGGCCTCCAGTGAGTGCTTTAGAATCCAGCTCCCTTTGGGAGGTCGGAACAAGGGAGAGGCAGAGCCCTTGCAAAGGACAGTGTGTGTGCTTGTGTGTCAAACGCAAGGCACACAGAGCATTTCGGGATGTGTCACTGTCTTCTGATTTCAGATTCCCTGACAGAGTCCCACTGCTTGCCATTCTACAAACATGATCTTTCTCCTTGCTCTGACTTTAGCGAAACCTTCGTAGAGCTGCTCTTTCAGACCAGCTGATGTCAAAGCCACTGCATTGTAGAGGCTCCTCTGTATCCTCAGCCATTCAAATACACCCGTACCCAGAACACGAGAGATATCGGCTTGGAAAGCTGATAAGATCTCAGGCTGAGACTAATTATATTCTCTAGTATTGGTCCTGCCTCCTCCTGCTGACTTTACAGTTCTGGGGTTCTGACTGCACCCTGGCAACAAAGCACCTCTCCCCATCTGCCATAAAGCAGTGGCAAAGGAAGAGAGCAGTGCCTAGCAGGAACCCAACTCCCAGCCTCCCACACTGGCCTTTGCTTACTAACTGTTCTCTTTACTCCCACCAGCACAGCTTTTTAGACAGTACAACAGATAGAATTAGAGATTTACAGAAAACAATTAAAGTACATACACCTCAAACTAATTCAACTCCCAAATTCACCCTGCTTTCAGAACACAGCACATGAGAAAATAAATACAATTAGAAATTGCACTTATTTAACAAGCAGAAACCCTGACTGATCAACGTCAACAAACAAGCGGCTTAAGGTATGTCTCCCTTTGGGCAAAATAATGAGGAAATACAGATTTCTAAAATAATTTTCCCTTAAAGCCAGCTGCTGTTGAGAAACTGGTTCAACGTGTTTTTATTTGTCAACAATGTTCCTGTTTCATAAGACCAGGATGAGTTTAACTAGAAGAATTGATTGGTACAAAATAATATGCAAGCTCCCACTCCTAACCAAAAAGCCAACAGCAATTGATACCCACTTGAAAGAAAAAATAAGTTTACTCCAAAGGAGTTGTACTGGGTATTCAGGGTAGGCCCCATGCCCAGTAGGAGCTAGCCAACACAAAATAAACTAAATGGGATGTTTGTAGATTGTCACACTTTGCTTTGTTTTGACTTTTTTTTTTGTCTTATTAATCTTTTGCTCAGGGAGATTTTTGTATCCATTATTGTGTTTTTGTGTGGGTGTGTGTTTTGTTTTGTTTGTTTGTTTGTTTTTGTTTGATTTTTAGAAAAAGAGAGAAAGTAAGGCATGGATTTGGGTGAGTAGGAAGGGTGGGGATAAGCCAAGAGGAACTGACAGAGGGAAAATGTGAGCAGAATACATTGTATGAATTTTTTTCAGTTAAAATAAACAAATAATACATTTCTAAAGCTGAAGATTCAAAAGTACGTAAGAGTTCAGAGTGTACAAAGAGCTCAGAACCAAACAAAGCTTGAGGTACTCTGTGAACAGGCCTAGAAATTTTCAATGATTGGAAGTCTATCACCATCTCAATGACATCTCAATAAGCTTCAGTTTCAAAGCAGTAATATTTTCCAATAGCACAGAATAAAGGTTTAGTTGATAATATATGGTACTCGCGATGATGATGGGTTTTTTTTAGCTTGCATACCCAGATATTTGTTTAAATGTTGTTGTGGCTATATCTATAAGGGCATTTCCAGATCTAGTAGACTGTGAATTGATACAGTAGATCTCAGGCTTCCACTTCCAGACTTGAGCTTATACCATCAGTTCCTGGGTGTTCAGAATTCAAACTGAAGATCTTTATACTTCTTAGCCTCCATAATCATGAGTCAATGGTGTGTGTGTGTGTTTATGTGTTTGTGTGTATATGCTTTTATGTATGTTTGTGTTTTCATGTATATATGTATGTTTGTGTGGTTTTGTGTGCATGTGTTTGTGTATTTGTTTGTTTGTGTATGTGTTTGCATATGTGTTTATGTGTGTGTTTATGTGTATATGTGTGTGTGTGTTTATATGTTTGGGTGTGGGGGTGTTTATATGTGTGGGTGTGGGTGTTTATATGTCTGGGTATGAGTGTGTTTACATGTGGGGGTGTTTATATGTGTGTGTGAATGTGTGTGGGGATGAGGGACATGTCTATGTGTTTTTGTGTATATATGTTGGTGTGGTTTTGTGTGATTTATTTATATGTGTACATCTGTGTTTATATATATGTAAGGGGGTGTCTGTGCATGTTTGCATGCTTTTATGTAAGTGTGTTTTTGTGTATGTTTGTATGTGTATGTTTGTGTGTGTGTTTGATGGGAGGTGCATGGGGAAAACTAGGCTAGTCTACACAAAAGCAGAAGACACAGATTTTGACACCAAACTGACTGATTTGGATTTTGTTAGCTATCAACTAGGTGAGTTACTCAACTTTTCTATTTCTCAGTTGTATCATCTATAAAAAAGAGACACTAGATAGCTATTAGACTAATATTGGGCTAATGGGTTTTGTAATACGTGTAAAGGCCACATAATGGTGCCTGGCACATGGAAAGTCCTACACTTGTGTCATCATGAGAATATGTCTCAGAAATTACAAAAGGAGCACATTTTAATGGGGTAAGATAGTATGAATGAAGAAAAATTTTAATTAAGAAAACCTTTCTTCTTACATTCCTATATGTCATATCACTTGAAAGACTACAGATAGAGGTCAAATGTAAGCAAACTATAGCCCATGGGACAAATCTGGCCCACAGCCTGTTTCATACAGGCTATGAGTTAAAAATGATCTTCACATTTTAAAATCTTTGGGAAGCAGTCACAAGAAAAATATTTTTGACATGTGATAATTACATGAAATTCAAATTTCAGACCTATAAATAAAATTTTACTGGAGCACGGCCATATTCAGCCATTTCTGTCTGAGGCTGCTTTTCTTCTATAGCAACAAAGCTGAGAGAGACTACATGGCCCAGAAAGCCTAAAATATTTACTATCTGGTACTTTATGGAACAAAAGTTTTCCAATCTTTCCTCTAAGTCACTATTTCTTAGTATTACAATCATCACGTGAATCATGTGGTAGAAAAGTCGATTTGCTAGGCAAATGCACTGAATACACTGTGGGGCCATTTTCTTTGTCCCTTTATCACCTGTTATTTAACACCTAAACTGAATCTGTACTGTGACTGGTGAAGACAGTGCTATAATCAGCATTGATGGGCAGGTGCTATGCTGACTTAGAATCCTTAGAGTCTTGAGTGGGATAACTGGATCATATGGCAGTACTGTTTTCACTTGCTTGAAGAGCCTTCATAATGTCTTCTATTGTGACTACACTAACTTGTATTCCCATCAAATTGAATAGCTCCCAAATTGTATTGACATTTAAATCTTTATATCAAGCGAATAATTTCCACTGTAGTTGTAGACTCAGATATCCCACACCCTATTTAACATTTCCACACACATGACTAATTTATACTTTTGATTTAACATATCTAAAATGGTACTTTGAGTTCCCCACTCCCTCCTTGTTCTGGCAAATTTTTTTACCCTACACTTTTTCGGTTAAATTGTCCAGTCTGAATGGCACTCACTACTAGTAACTTAGGCCAACAACCTAGAAATAATTTTTTGCTTCTTTCTTCCCTAATCTCCTATCAATCAGAACAGGAAGAATCCATTCATCTTCCAAATTCTAAGGAATCAACCTTTCCTGCTAACATCTATGAGTACTATGCCAGTCTAAAATATTGACACAGCTCACCTGCCTATTGCAATTACTATATAACTGTTCTACCTCCATCTCCCTGTTAAAGTTGAATATTCAAAAAGGGAAACTCATAACTTTCATAAACAAATATAATGGACATATGTTTAAGAACCTTAGTCATTCACTAATTTAAAAAGAATCAGGAAAGACTTTTAATCTTTGAGAGACTATGTATAGGCAATTTTAGAATATGAATTTTAAGCTAAATGTAAATCTCAGGGTTAATATCTAAGAAGGCTACAAATATAACCATTGGAGACTATATATATATATATAACATATATACTATATATTTTAAATTATATATATTTTAAATTGAAGATTTTATATAGACATGTATACATATACATATATACGTGTGTATCTGTGTTTATATATGTATATATGTGTATATGTATCTTGTATGTGCATATATACACATAGACATACATATATACTTCATATAATATATATTTTTAAATTTTTAAAACTTGGAGATTTTATATAGACGTATATACATATGTGTATCTGTATATATGTGTGTATATATATGTATCTGTGTGTATGTATATATACACATATACACATATATATATAATCCCCAACCTACAAATTAACCTTCATCAACAGAGCTGTAAAATAGCCCAAACATCAGAAAGTCAAGGCCAGCAATATACCAAGAGAAAAGTAGATAATCTCTTTTGGCATCTTCTGAATTTTACTAAATTTTTTTCTGATATAGCCTTCTTTTCCTGTATATTCCCACCCAGTAAACCAAAGGATAATTTTAAAGCACAAACAGGGACACAAAGTTAAAACACAAGCTGCCTTATTATGTTGACCAGGACTCAGATGCTGATGCCTGCCACTGCCTCACCTATGTACTTTCTTCTATTCTGGCTGTCCCTGAAATTTCTGCACTTACACTGAGACACTGCACTCTTTCCCAACTCAGGAGTTTTTTCAAGTGTCCCTTCTTTCCTTAGATATTTCTTTGATTATTTCTTTGTGGTATAAGCCTTGGTTTAACTATAGTTCCAAAACACTTGAGTTGCCAATCTCATCATTCATTTGGCCCCTTTCATCACTCTTTACAAGTGTCACTAGAGGTTTCGGTTTGCCTATGATCTTATTTATCTCTTTCCCCATTAAAAAGTGAACAGCATGAAGGCAAAGACATTCTCTTGGTCATACACAAGAGCTCTCTCCACACACACACACACACACACACACACACACATACACACACTCAGCATAGTACTTGGTATAAAGTTGGTGATCAATAAATATTTAAGCTCACTTCTGAGTTCTTGAAGGGATTCTGTCATTACATGACAACTTTGCAATAGGGTGGCTACAAGACCAAACTAAATAAGAGAATGAAATAATTGTAATCAGTTACTAGGTTGGATTTTAGACAGCAATGCCAAGATGGGTATTATAAAGATGAGTCCTGTTTTCCAGTTAGGGATATTGTTGACAGAAATGGAAAAGTGTTGTGTGCTAAATGAAGTTTGGGAAAATGTTAAAAAACATTTATAATAATAGAACTATCAATTTCAGAAAGCTTACAGTTCTGTAAATTTAAATTTCAAGATAATTCTGACTTAAATTCATCAGCATAAAATATATTTACTGTTTTATCTATCAAATGTTCATCAGATATTAGAGGATAATGTTGTTATTATCACTTAAAAAGACAAAAATACCCTACTTGGTGAAAGGTCGTATTTTTTCTGCTCATCTGAAAACTGTGGAAGCTACTTACGCCTCACCAGAGTCCACTGGTAGATGAAAACATTCTGCTGATACATGACGTCTCTCTAGAGACATTAACCTTCCTCTTGCACTCTGTTTTGTACAACCAATCAACATTGACCTTTCCAATTTGGTTCTCTCTCACTGACTTCTGGGTAGATTTGATCCAAAAAGAACTCAGTAGAAGATCAGAAGGAATGAGAAAATAAAGTCTGATAGTTATTCATCTAGCTGCCTGCCTAAGCCAATCCAATTCTTCTATATGACTCACTCCTGAATCCCAGAAACTGCTCCTTTGTCTTGTCCCTTTAGCTTGTAAACAATATTTTCCATTGGTATTTACTATGCGGTTTCTCATGGTTCCCTTACACTAACCCATATCTCTGTAGTTTCCTTATGAGTAGACCCACTTTAAATTCTTCCAACCTGAGGTTATCATATTTCTTATTGATACTAGCAAATGTTCGTTTGAAGTGCTTTTATTTTATGGATGTCCTATACAAGCCATAGGGTCTTATTGTATCTTGGTTAAGACACAGGGTACTAGAGTCCAGCTAGACTGTGTTTGAAATACAGATCTGCTATTTATTAACCCGCGTGACTCTGAGAAATGTCTCGACCTGTGTGCCTCAGTGTTCTCATCTGGAAAGTGGGAATCATAATAATATCCTTCAGAGTTTTAAAAGTTATATGAAAAAGAACATATGCAAAATAGCTGGTACAGGACTAATGGCAGCATAAAACTCAACTAATATTTTTGCGTGAGGGTAGGAAGTAAGTGCAGTTTGAAAATTCATTAATTAGGATTCTGGTTATCATTTTATTGTTAAGTCTAATAGTTTGTACGAAATAGCCTCCTGACTTCATTAAAGTAATTATTGCCTGTCAGTAAATGATGGGTTTGGATTTCTGCACATATGCTAGAATTTCACGCATCTTGCACTTCACAGCAGGAACCCAGTCTTAGTCAACACTTTCTTGCTCTGACATCTGCACTCAATTCGATGCATAGGGTCTTACTTAAGCAAAGACATAATGATTCTTCCAAATGAAAATGTAAACAGGATTGGGGAATCGCATATTTGTTAACTTGATCCCTTACTACGAGCATACTGGTTGAATACTGGTTGAATCATTTGCATCATTCTGTCAGCTTAGCACACCTAAGTCACAGTGCAAAATAAGGAACAAGAATCCCAGGAAATCAAAGCAGAGCTTGGGTTAAAGGGAAAAAAATCCTAAGCAGAGAGAAAAGTTTACCAGTCCTATGACATTACAGAGAAGCCTAAAATTAGGACAAAGATTACAGTTGGGAGTGTCAAGTGCTTGGCTACTAATAGCAAAAAAGAAAAAAAAAAAAGAATTATGGAATATAGTCAGTATTTTAAAAGTATCTATTCAATACCTAAGGTGGTGGTTTGAATTAAAATGGACCCCCATAAGCTCATATATTTCAGTGCTGGCTTCTTGTTGGTGGAACTATTTGCAAAAAGATTAGGAGGTGTGACCTTGTTGGAGGGGGTTTACAGTGCAGGTGGGATTTGAGGTTTCAAAAGCTCACAGTCTTACTGTTCTCTCTCTCTCTCTCTCTCTCTCTCTCTCTCTCTCTCTCTCTCTCTCTCCCTCCCACACATACTTTGTGGCTGCAATTCATATATAAGTTTTCAGTTATTCGTCCAGCACCATGCCTACTCATCTGCTGCCATGTTCTTCAACTCAATGGTCATGAACTCACCCTCTGGAAGGGTAAGTTCCAACAAACTCTTATAATATAAGTTGTCTTGGTATTGGTGGTCTCTTCATAGCAATATAAAGGTAACTAAGACACCTACTATCGGAAAAATATAAAAAGCGAGCTAGGTAGGTACATAAAATAGAAAATAAAGATAAGACACAGATCTGAAGTACAACGTTGAAGTAAACATAGTGAACCAAAACATTTGTAGAGAAAGGCAAGCAAAGTAGTTGGAGAAGAAAAGAGGGAGCTTTAAATCCAAAATTCCTTGTAACTGAATACAGACACTACCACCCTTTCTAATATAGAAGTTTTTCCCATCTCTTTTCCCAAGACATGTTCCAACTCTCTAGATGGTCACTTTTAAGCTCACAAATAAAGTAACTCATTTCTTGTTTGATAGACTGTGTCATTGTTGATTTATTTTTTTCATATGGTACTGGGGATTGAGCCTAGAGCCTCATGCATACCGGGAAAACACTCTACTTTCTACCAATTGAGCTATATCTCTAACCCTGAGATAATCTTAACATATACAAGTATTTGGATGAAAAGAAAATGAAGTTAGAATGAGAACAGCAAATAAACTTGGGGACACGTACATACTACATACAAGTATAAAGTAGTATCTGCTTTATGCTCCCACCTTCAAGTCCTGATAGTGGTCCAACAGTTTTGTTGCTTATCTGTTTTCATTTTCATTTTGCATTATTCATAGGCACGGCCACTATAAGTCTGATAAAAAAAAACAGTTGACTTACTCACCACTAGTAAAAGGCAGAGAGAACTATATGAACAGAGTTTATGAGGCTACAGTGGGAAACCCTAGACACCAGGCCTATAAAACTAAGGGCAAGCATCCATTCAAGACAGAGGGAAACATACACAGACTATAGTGTGAGAAACTGGTACCAAGGAGAAAGCAACATGAAACTGACAAAAAAGAAGGTTCTGTTGTAGCCACCTGGCCCAATCCTCTAACACAATTCCATGTAGATCCTGGTTACAGGAGAAAAGAGAGGAGTGAGGAAAGATTAAAAAAAATGATTAATTTTCCTAATCTGAAAATAAGCTGTCATAATAATAAACACACCCATTGACTTTCTTAAAATTCTACTATACAAAACTGTGAAACTACCAACCCCAAAGGTGAGTTGTATAATCCAAATTGCAATACAATTTTAGTTTTTTTTTAAATAGGGGAATCTTCAAATACATGTGATTAAATAATCATTTCCACTTATGTGGTTAACAAAAACACATGATCAAATATTTTTCAGGACTAAAATACCTCATAGTACAAATCTCAAAATGAATCTGCTCTGGTCTTCCCCTTGAATGAAAAATTCTGTCATGTGTTCTTAAATAGCCAAGAACTGCCACATTTCTTAGACTATATTCTCCACAACCTAGCCATAAGATAATAATAGAATTGTCCGCAACGTGTTCGAGAGATGGTTCCAGGAGGGAACAGCAGGAAAACATCTAGGTGTGGCAGTGGAGAGAAGAAAACTAGCCCGAGGTGCATTGCTGAGCATTGTTATTGGTTGTACTCACTGGGAGCTCTCATGGCAAACCCATTAGAGAATTCTATGAGATAGTGCAGGGAGTTGGGGGTAGGGTTATTCACAAACTCTTTTTATTATTTATTAATTAAATTTATTATTTATTTTATATCCTGACCACAGTTCCTCTCCCTCCCCTCCTCCTTTTCCTTCTCCCCATCTCTAATCCACTGCTGTGGGATTCCCCTCTGTATGCTGTGAATATGTTTTATTACCATTGGTTAATAAAGAAGCGATTTGGCCTATGGCAGGGCAGAATATAGTCAGGCAGGAAATGCAAACAGATATTTAGAGAGAGTAAGCAGAGTCAGGGAGATGCCTTGTAAATATCAAAGGAGATAGATGCTGGAATCATACCCAGTAAGCCACAGCCTGTGGCAATACACAGAACAATAGAGATGGATTAATTTAAGATGAAAGAGTTAGCTAGTCATTGGCCAAACACTGTTGAAATTAGTACAGTTTTTGTCTCATTGTTTAGGTATGGGCTTCTGGGAAACCAATGAGCAGTCTTCTTTACACTCCACCCCCTCCTCGATCTGGCCTCCCATGGGTTTCAACAAAGCATGGCATATCAAGTTGACATGGGACTAAGCTCCTCTACTTGTATTAAGACTGAGCAAGGCAACCCAGTATGAGGAATAGGTTCCCAAAAGCCAGCCAAAGCATTAGGGACAGCATCTGATTCCATTTTTAGGAGTCCCACAAGTAGACTGAGCTATACAACTTTCACATGCAGAGGGCCTACTTTAGTCCCATGCTGGCTGTCCAGACTCTTGTGAGCTCCTATGAGCACAGGTTAGTTGCTTCTGAAGGCTACATAGGAAGTATGGGAGGGGATCATGTTAACTCCCTCACACATACTATGTGCACTTCAGATACCAGGAAAACTATGTCAGCCACAAGTCACAGGTACTTATGGTTAAAATGGTCAGGTGAGTATGCACAGAAGAAGTGAGTACCCACAACATATGAGCAAAGCACAAATTGTCTGCTGAACCACACAACTTCCACAGAAGGTAACAAAATGAGTTCAATAGTATTTCAGGGTGTCATCTAATATTAAAATTTTTTGAATACATTAAGATGACATCTAAAACTTCCTAATTGCTGTAACATGCAAATACAAATGATGCTAAAACTTCAAATTAAAGTTTCAAGAAGGCAAGAACCATGGCTGTCTGTGATACTAATATAAGCCCCTGTTCATCAGCACTGTGTCTGGCACATAGAAAGCTCTCTAATCAATCAACATTTGTTGAGTCAATGAGTAAGCAGGGAAGCATAATCAAAAGATATTCGATTCCACTCAGGTTTACACTGGGCTGCCTGACTAGTCATCTACAATATCTTATTTATTTGGACAGATACATCTTCTCCCCTGGTGGTCAGTGCATATTTTACAAATCACAATTATCAGCGAGAAAATGAGTTCCTCTTTAAGTTAACAAATGACTCAATTCTACAATAGCATAAAAGACAGGTTTTTAATTAATTTGCTAATAGTTCTTCCCTATGTATGGTCATTAACTCCAGCTGAATCTTTAGCTATAACACAATGCATGCACATTTCTATGCCACATGCAGATACATTTGCATACAAAGAAATAAATGAGAGACTTGCAAATGGGTTGATTTTATCATTATCAATTTTCTTTTATGATACACTCCCAAGTTTTGACAATTGGTTTAGCACAATTTAGCTCCAAGTGCTTAAAATATACTTGAATGGGAGGAAATAGCATAATGCCTTTCCAGGAGCTGCAGAAAGAAAGTTCACAAGAAAAATGGGCAATTTCATATAGCAACTTGTGTATTTACATATCAACAATCCATTTAATGAAGAACACTAAAAATAGCAGATCAACTAAGTCCAGAAGCTGCAAAACAACGCATCCTGCTTAATTCAAAACAATAGCAGTGAAACAAGTCTGGCTTGTGTTCTAATACTGAAGAAAGCCAATGTTTCTTTAAAGGGGAAAAAAAGCCTCTGGCTTGTCTTCAAACCAGAAAGAGCAGCATGCTGATCACATAGGCTGTGGGCCTTATCGCCCAATCTCAGCTATCGCACTGAACTCCCTTCTCTCCTGAAGTACTGTCCTAGTGTTGACAGTGAGTCAATTAGTCATCAGTGACCAAGTACCCACTGTGAGCTGAACACTGCACTAAACATTACTGAGAGGAAACAAAGAAACAAGGCCCAGTTCCTGCCTTTGAAGACTTATACCACAGTTGGTTACAAAGGACACACAGTCTTAAATAATAACCCCTGAAGATGTATAAAAAGAAAACCCAAGTAGTGCCAATTAAGGGGGAGAAAGGAAGAATAAAACGAAATGTGCTTGAAATTTGAAAGCCCATAAAGTGAGTAGAGGAGAAAAACAAATATTGAAAATGTGAATCTAGACAAGCATAGGTGGGGCAAACCTGTGGCTTCACATGGAAGCTGTGTGGAGGCCACTTGACCAGCATGCTGTGTGTTTGAAAATGTGCATTTGACCATTTAGAGCAACCTGTATTCATTCCGTTCCCGGCTGTTTTGTGCATTTTGCAGTTACTTACTGTACTTGCTGGTCTATCCAAGTAAAGACGTTAGAATTTGTTGTCTATGAATTAAAGACAGCCATTTAAAGTTTAAACTATGGTTTGGCTTTAGTACCATAGTACTCCAAATGTGATCCATGGATCCAAAGAAGCATCTTCTAGGAGTTTGAAAGAGATGTAGCCTCTTTAATGAGTCCATTTTCTGTTGCTCTAACAAAATACCTGAGATGATCCACTTATAAATGGAAAAGGTTTATTTTAGCGCACAATGCTCAATGTTTCAGACAATGGTTGGTTGCCATGTTACCTTAGAACTTGTGGTCTGGCATCATCAAAAGGGAGAGGAAGCTTATCACCCTGTAGTAACCAGGAAGTCTTGGAAAAGTGAACTACTGTGTCTTCCAGGATTTACTTCAGTTCTGTTGAATTGGAATCTTAACAGTATTTCCATTGAGTCATGTGCACACTAAAGTTGGGGAGCCAAAAATTTAGGACTAATGGAAGAACCAAGAGCAACCATAAACAGAGACTGATAGCATGAGGTACTACAAAAACTCTAATAAAGTTAAGATAATACAAAAGTGGACTGACCGAGGATGTATACTCTTTAAGTAGCGGTTTTTAAACACCAGCTGTCATCTGAGTTATCTGAAGTATTTACCCAATTCTCTGGTCTTACCTTAGGACTCTGATTGAGGAGATTTAAACTTACATTAGTAGGATTCTGATTGAGGAGATTTGAACTTATATTAGTCTCAAACCAGCATACGTGACACTGATTGCTATGGACTGAATTGTGCCAGTGCTCAGATTTCTGTATTGAAGCCCTATCCCTAATAGAACTATATTTGGAGATAGGGCTTTGAAGGGGTAATTAACATAAAGTAAGGTCAAAAGGGTGGAGCCTAAACATACAGGATTGGTAGCCTCACTAGAAGAATGAAGGGAGCAAGCTCCTTTTTGACACCTATATTTCTTTTATTTTATTTTAAATTAATTAATTTACTTATTTATTAAAGATTTCTGCCTCCTCCCCGCCACCACCTCCCATTTCTCTCCCCCTCCCCCAATCAAGTCCCCCTCCCTCGTCAGCCCAAAGAGCAGTCAGGGTTTCCTGCCCTGTGGGAAGTCCAAGGACCACCCACCTCCATCCAGGTCTAGTAAGGTGAGCATTCAAACTGCCTAGGCTCCCACAAAGCCAGTAGGTGCAGTAGGATAAAAAACCCATTGCCATTGTTCTTGAGTTCTCAGTAGTCCTCATTGTCCGCTATGTTCAGCGAGTCCGGTTTTATCCCATGCTTTTTCAGACCCAGGCCAGCTGGCCTTGGTGAGTTCCCAATAGAACATCCCCATTGTCTCAGTGTGTGGGTGCACCCCTCGCGGTCCTGAGTTTCTTGCTCGTGCTCTCTCTCCTTCTGCTCCTGATTTGGACCTTGAGATTTCTGTCCGGTGCTCCAATGTGACACCTATATTTCTTCACCATTGTCTTGTTCTATATTTGCTCAAGGAGAAGGTCATGCAAGACAAAATAAACATCGACAAGGTTGGAAATGGATTTTTATCACTAACTGACCATGCTACTGTCCTGAACATAGATTCTCCAGCCTCCACCGCTTTGTAGAGAAAAAAAAAATTGTTTCAAACCTTTTCATCTAAGGCAATTTTACTTAGGCTGAGCAAGATGTTGATGCAGGTGACTCCAAACCTCACTTTTTTTTTCTGGAAATACCTCTTTATTATATGGTACTGTAAAAGGAATGTAGACAATTCCCTGATATGTTCTACTCCAACGTATTTCAAGATTTTAGTGAAAGAGCACAAGAAAGTGAATCATAATACTCTTCAAAGGGAAAGTGTCAAGCTCACATTTGTCAAATTGTCACTGTCAGGCTGGAGTGGCCTAAGCAGCCTGGCCAAGGCACTGTGGATAATGTGGTGGGTTTTTTTGTTTGTTTGTTTGCTGTCATTGTTGGTGTTTTTGTTTCTTTCTCTTGTTAAGTTCTCTCCAGGGTTATTGAAAGTTTTACAGATTGGTGATGTGGAATTCCCCTCTATATGCTGTGAAAACCATTGGTTTATAAACGACTGTTTTGGACCTATAGAAGGACAGAACGTAGATAGGTGGGGAAAACTAAACTGAATGCTGAGAGAAGGAAGGCAGAATTTAGAGAGAAGCCATGTAACTCCATCAGAGACAGACATCGGAACTTTAGCCAGTAAGCCACAGTCACATGGTAATACACAGATTAATAGAAATGGGCTAAATTAATATGTAAGAGCTATCCAATAAGAAGCTAGAGCTAATGGGCTAAGCAGTGATTTAATTAATACAGCTTCTGTGTAATTATTTAGGGGCTAAGCAGCTAGGTACAAACATGCGGCCTATCTCCTACAAATCAGAACAGATTCAAATGGCTCCATGTGGTGTTTTGAAACTTATCCTAACTGTAGACTAAGTTATCTATCTGTAAATCCAGAAGCTTCGGCATTTCCTCAGTTTCTGGATCTTTCTCAATGATTTTCTAATCTGGACTTGAAGCCTCAGAAAAAATAGTTATCTCTCCCCACCCATCTCTCTTCCTTCTGCAATTTGATAGAAATGTCTCTCCCAAGAATGCTTAAGTGGGTGTATGAGACAGCCTGCTTCATAATCTTAGTGTGAACAAGGCCTATGTTGGCAGATCCTGGTAAAGGCAGTGTGGTTTGAACGAGAGTGACCTACATAGGCTCACATATTTGAATGTTTGGTACACATTTGGTGGAACTATTTGGGAAGGATTAGGATTAGGAGGTATGGGTTGTTGGAGGATGTGTGTCACTGGGAGTGGGCTTTGAGGTTTCCAAAGTCCACATCATTCCTAGTTAGCTCTGTCTCTTACTTACAGAAAAGGATGTAACCTCTCAACTACTACTCAAGCACCATGCCTGACTGCTTGCTGCTATATTCAACACCATGATAGTCATAGACTCTGTTGCCTTCTGGAACCATAAGCCCCCAGACTAAATGCTTTCTTTTATAAGCTGCTTTGGCCATTGTGCTTTGTCATAGCAATAGAAAAGTAACTAAGACAAATGGTGAAACTAGAATATAGATTCTTACACACAAAAACAGAGGGACAGATGGCAGGTCAGTCTATCTTTTTGCCATGTGAAGTTGTTCAGTAGGTTATCACTCTGTCTCATTTTTCACACTATATACGATTTCCAACATGACATCTAAAACTTTTCCATAAACATATTGCTGTGAGAGTTGAAGCTACAGTCAAGACCACCCTAAGTATTGTTGGCTTGTTCTGGCTTTTGTGATTTGGCAATTTCAATTTGAGTGCACAAATTCCCTAGTAGTCAGGGGGAATAAGTACTTTTCTAAATATCTTTATAGAATTGAACTAATACAGAGAGGCTTGAAGATGGAGTTTCAGAAGCTATATTCATTCATTCATTGCTTTTAAATTCTTTCCTTACATGTAAATACTGTCCCTGTGATTGTTCTCTCTGTAGCAGCTTTTTAAAGATACATTTTCCATAAGTCTTATTTGGGGATAGAAATACCTGTATTATCACCATCACACAAAACAAAGTTAATCATGCTTCTTTTTGATTGAGCATTTTTATAAAGTTTTCAATTTTGTACACATCGTTAGAAGCATATTGTTAAATAAAAACTCCTGGGCCTCACACTTGCCTTATTACCATGCAATTTCAATTGTGCAGATTTAAGGTAAGATCCAGGAATATACACATTACTCTGAAACAAACTTCAGATAGATCAATGCTCATAAACCCATATACAATTTATTCAAGGAACCATTTGATTGGCTCATTAGGGACTTCTAGCAACATCACTGAATTTTTAACACTGCCACGGTCTGAAATAGATGCAGAAGAAAGTTGGGAAGCTGAGCACATTTCCAAGTTTAGGTGAACTCACGGACTTGGACATTCTTGACTAGGGTAGCAATGCAGAAAAACTTTGAAAACTACTTGAGGAACACATTCAATACGGGATTGTAAACTTAGGAGAACTGAGCAGAAAGCAAAGGGCTGTAAAATAAAATCATGGAGCCTCTTAAGAATCTCAATATTGGTTTCATTCTCATATTGACTCCAAGAACTTGAATGTAAGTAGCATCTTAACAGATATGAAAAGCAAGATATAATCAAAAGGCATTCATCAAAAGGCATTCATCAAAAAAAGTACGGCTGGATCTCAAGTGTGAGATGCTTTGTGAACAACCATGCCCATAATGTACAACAGTCCTCCATTCTCAGAGTGAGGGAAAGGTTTATAATAGAAAAGTAAAAAAAAAAAAAAAAAAAAAAACAAGGAGCACAGAAGAAACTACATGTGTTAGCTAGGGTACTTGTAGGGGGGGTTGTGCAGAGAAACAGAGGAGGCCTTGGAGAAGGATACTTCTAATTGAGAAAGGAAATAATTCCACAGCATTAAGTGCTACAGCATACCAGACCCTAGGCAGAGGCAGCCCAGCCCAATAACACATACCATATGGTTAATTAGAAGCCAAAGGTACCTGGCATCTTTGCTCACAGACAATGCTACTTTTCAGAAGCTAAAAATTGTGCAAACCACTTGGGGATTTGACCTTGTGACAAACCGTGGGATGAGAGACTGCATCATTTTCCCCAGCAAGGGCTGGTGAATGTGTTGAGCCTCATTGGGTTATTCCAACTAAATGTTTCATTTAACCAACAACCAAGAAGTGAGGACGTTTAAAAGGAAGAGTTTGTATTGCTTCCTGGGCCATTAAAGCTACTTTATTAGAAACCATCACAAATAGAACATAATTTCATAGATTTTTTTTTCATGATGCTCCTCTTGATATATCCCTCAATGGAATGACTTTAAATTTTCTGGTATCTTTAAAAGGTACCTCCCTCTAGATTTATAGCTTTTATATTTATAACTAAATCACACACACACACACACACACACACACACACGTCCTTATTCTTAAACTCCTCTGTCCTATGTGTCATCAATTCACATACACAGGGCAGTGATTGCTAATCTTCTAATGAAGACTAGTCTGATGTAGTATAATAAGCACTGGAGTCTAGTGACCACATACATATGAGGTCAGTAGCATTACCTTTACAATCAAACAGAGCTGTGTTCTCATGTCAGATCCCACACCTATTATTTGTCTGACTTGAATGAGTCACTTAACCACTATGTGCTTTCGTTTTCTCATCTGTAAACCAGGTGTTAAGCCAGGTTCACTGGGATTCTCTAATATTCAGTGAGGTAATGTGTGTCTGCTGTTTAGATCAGAACCTATTTAGCCTTTTAATATTGTCACTGGTACCACTCCTCTCCAGGACTCTTTCCATTTCAGCAGGGATGTTCTAATAACAGGACATCTAATAATACAGGTCTTTCAGGGTACTGGTTAGGGGTAGAGGGCAAGCAATGAGGGCAGTAGAGCTTTGAATTGTGTTGATTCCAGCATACCCAGGGTAGAAGTCATCATAAGTTCTAAATCTTTACACAATGGTGACTTAAAGCAAGCCTTATGTGTTTCCAATCAATGGTCTCCAAGATGTGGTTGTACTAAGGCAAAATGGTCTCTTCTATAAGAAAGAAAAGAAAATGGTCCTAAAGGAATCACAAGGTGGGAAGGCTTTGGTCCTTTGTATTGATCAGTGTGTTATTTCTGGCTTTTGTCCTCACAGTATGTCTCTGTTTTTCACTCTTTGCCAGAACCCAATTCCAATTAGGAGTTCATCAACAGTAGGAATACTGCTGCACAGAATAAAATAATTGTGACATGTTTGTTTTAAAGCTGATTTTTACTTAATAAACCATCTGTTGTGGATAAACTGGAGCCTTATAAAAATTCCCTATTGATAAATCAGTAATTTAAATGGTCCCAAGCAATATCTATGTGCAGATAACCCAAACACTAATGGCAAAGAAAAAATACATATTACCATGTCAGATTAAATGTACATCAAGTAATTAGACATCTAATTAAACTTTCACTCTGGACAGTCAAGGAATGTACTAAATCTCATTTATCTGTATGGTAAACTGGTGAAAACTAGCACATTATGAATAAAGAATTAACATATAAACATATAAGGACCAAAATTGACAAAGAAACATTCTATTTTCAGACAAAAGACATTTTACCCTTAAGATTATCAATGGCACCTTAAGGAAGAAAAAGCATGTCAAATACAAAAAAAGCAGAGGAAATGACAAGGGTTACCAGAGGCAGGTACTTATTTAGAGACAAAAAAGTAGATGTAATTCAAAGGGCCAAGCATTCCAGGTATGAAGGATAAGTCTAGAGGTGCAACACATACTGTAAAGATGATAATTGATAATGTATTATATAGTGGGCATTTCCTAAGAGTAGACTTTGCATACATTCACTTGACTCACATACCCAAATTAATTATATGGGATATGAAATATGTTGATTTGCTTATCCCTGGTAATCACTCTGCTATGTGTCTATACATCAAAGTATGATGCTGTAAGCCATAGCTATATGTAAGAAAAAAATAATCAAACCCAGGGCACAATAATCTAGGGCACAGATATTTCTAGCATGATACGAAGAGTAAGTATTCTCTGACACTTCTACTTACCTTGTCATCTCTATTCTAACCTTGGCTTGAATTGATAAAAATTATGTCAGTCAATAATGAGAAAAGTGGTACATATCCAGAAACATTTAATTTTACCATAGCTAGCAGAACTCATAGCCTTTCTATTCATGGCATCTAAGATCCTGGGGTATTAAGTGAAAGCAGAATGAGACAACACAGATTGACCTAGAAAAATCCATGAAAATAATGTAGATGTGTGCAAAGTACTCATTAAAATGTTAGCCTCCACACTTCAAGCCTATTTCAGGCAAGAGGCTTTTCCAAAGCTTTTGTAATCCGCACTTCCCTGGTGTCCTCGCACTAAATGTCACTCCTCCTAAACACAAGACCAAGAGGTGGTAGGAAAGAAGACCACAATAGCTGATAGAAACTATCTTGGTATCATATTCTCCAGTTTTTGTCCATTACAGTCTCTGATACCATCTTTTCTACTTTTGGAATGGTGGTTCTTGCTTCATCTGTTGACTCTCAAACAAGACCTTACGGGACACTGCTTTTGCCCCAAACATTAAAAATCCCAAATTTTAGGCTTTTATGTGTCAAGCTGGAGAAATATAAATTGAAATTTTTCCACCTAATTTGTTTTCCTAGGGATACCGTGGAATCCAAACTATGGATTTATGGCATAGAGACATTTTCTCAATTAGACAGGAGAGAAGAAACAAAAGGGAGTCATAGGTGGATGGTTGTTTATTCAAGACTTCCTAATAATTAGGATCCTGATAGAGACTGGGAGTGGGAGCAATGTTTATGAACCCAGGGAGTGGTTGCTCGTTAAGGTCTTTATGCCCTGTTCCTAGTTTATGTATGGTTAATTCTACATGAATATTGGACTTTTCTTTTTGTCTTTGTAAGAACAGTTTCCTATACTCCTGCCTCAAGTTCCAAAATGCTGCAATTACAGGTGTGTACAATCATTCTTTTTCAACATTCCTTTTGTGGGGAGGATGGGAGTATGTGCGTATCTGTGGGAGTGAAAGAAAGTTCATGTGGGTATGCATATTGGGAGGCATGCATGCATGTGTACACATATGTGTGGAAGCAAGAGGTCAATATCAGGCACTTTTCTCCACGAGGTCCACTTTTTGCCTGGGACAGGGTCTTGCATTGGCTTAGTTGATTAAGCTAGTCTGGCAGGTTAGCAAGCCCATGTATCTGTCTACATCGTCTTTCCTAGTAGTAGGATTCAATGAGGTGCCACCATGCCTGGATTTTCTTTACCTGGGTTCTCCGTATTAAACTCATGTCCTTATGCTTTCAAGGTAAACACTTTTGCCTGAGCTATTTCCCACTCCCTAAAGTTCTCCATGATCAACAGTCAACAGTATTATTATTAATAATACTAGAATTAACGATTATAGTCATTATTAAGGTGATATATGTCTTTTGAGAGATTACATAATAGGCTGTCATCTAATTTAGCAGCAACAAAAATAGAGGATATTCTAGGAAATGAAAAACAATGACATTGAATGGATTTTCTATTGTCCATCAAATTAAGACCAGTGTGGTGCATAAAGAAATAAAGAGGTGCTCTGAATTACATCCATTTCATCAAGCACCATGTGAGCCACTTTGTCCAATTCAACCTCTAAAGCAAATGCCAACTAGAAATCCCCTCATGCTTCTTCGGAGTGGCTTAAGCAATGATTATATGTCCAATTCAAGAGTCCATAATGTCAACAGCCAGATCCCAGTTGCCTTTCTCACTGCCACTACATTTTGGGCTTTCAAATGTTTAATAAATATGCATGTTCGGGCCCAAGCAGCAGTTCTTCCAGTAAGCTTTTCTCTGCTAGCCTTTCATCTTGTAGATATAAACAAAAATCAAGGCGTAGGCTTAGCTATGTAGCCTATCAATCCCCCTGAGTACCTGGAGACTAACATGCAGTTGACAGAGGTTTAATCTTTAGCTTTGGCAATCCTCAAGGTGTCTCTAACGACCATGAACCCTAATCTTTAGGAGTCTCAGCCACTTGGGTAAAGACAGCTCCTCAGTGTTTTTCCTTGTGATGTGATCTCTGCAGACTCATGATCACCGACAAATCCAGAGAGTGTTTGCTTTCCAAGGCCAAAATAGAGAGAGTAGTATCCATCAGGAACCCAAGTGCTATTAATCTGAGGACTTTCCTTTCATTCTGAAGAATGCCCTTTCACTGGCTCCTGTTATTAATGTATAGAGCCAATTCAAAGCACATTGCTTCTGTGCCAAGGTTTCACTTTAGGATTTCTTTATCTTTTCTAGCCCTACCCTCTACCTCATATCAGGATGCTCTGGTCTGGAGTGGAAAAATGAAGGGACCAGGAAGGTATAATAAAGAAAGAAGAATCAATATTTTTGTACCTAAAGTCTACCTACCATGTGTCAAATGCAGACTCCATGTAACCTGCGTCGAAAATCTGAAATTTCAAAGTGCATTCATCCATTTAACTTCGCTTCAACTTAACAGAATGTATAGGACATCTAATTAAAGTGAGGTACCATGCTAGACTGCATGACAGATGTGGTCTTTGGAGTTTAAAAGAAATTGAGAAAGCAAGTGAGAAAATGACAAAACTTAGAATCACAAGGGAATACGATGGGCATTCTAGTAGAACCACCAGGAAATAGAAGATTTGACAGGACAGACATCTCATGAGAGGGCCCCAAAGTCCCCCCCTGGGAATTTAGAGCATTACCAAGTGGCAGAGTGCTAAGAAGTATGAGAGGAAGCAGCAATACAGTCCTCCTATGTCACTTCATAAATGCCTCCTCCAAAATGGAAGTCTTTAAAATACAGCAGGCACGTGACTAGACTAGGCTCTGGTGTCTCTGTCTTATTATTTGCAGGGAACAGAATATTCTTAAGGTCAGAGTCCATCTCTGACCCAGAAATCATAGAGTTTGAAAATGCTCACTCAGAAGTTCGTGTTTCTGATACCTTTTCCAAGTTCTTATTTTCCTCCAAATGAGACAAAACAGACAAAGATCTCTACCTACAATAAATACCAAGAAATCCTGGGAGGAACATGACAGTGCCATTTACTTTGTCAGAACTTCGGAAACTGCCTCAGGGGAATGGGGAAAAAGATGGAGCCACCCAGGTCAGATTCTTCCAAACAGCCTCAGCAAAAGTTAGGCAAGAGCTGGAATCAAGTGTCAGGCCACATTGGCTTTCATGGTTGGTTCTGTCACTTAAAGCTTGGATGAGATACTTCACCTTTCTGGATACCAGTTTACTTAGCAGTGCAATAGAATTCATGGTACCACATCATTGGGACGTTGGTTAACTTTAATGAGGTGATGTTTGTATGATGTTAGGTTAGTGCCAGCTCCCTAAAATCATCTCCCTTAAAGTCCTTCCAAATTCTGCTTGCGGAACATGACTGGAGATTCCAAATAGCAAGGATGAGTACAGAGGGGAGAAAAATAATGTTGACTAATGACATAGAGAGGGTCTATGTAATTTTATTGATTTAGAAAACTTTTTAAAAAACATATTAAGGAGAATTCCTGTAGGAGGCTGGGCCTGTGGAGCAGAGAAATCTGAATGGAAGTAGCTGGAATATGTCTGACAGAAGAAGGCCTCGTGGGAGTGGTGACAGCTGACTGAGAGGTCAGGGAGGCATGCCCTCCTCCCCTGGATGCTTGTCAGAGGCAGGAACTGAGAATGCAACTTGCAGGAATGGCATTACACCATAAACGGAAATCGAAGTGAGTTTGCTGGGTACGTAAGCACAGGAGAGAGGGATTCTGAGGATGCCAGGGTGATCACTTCACCATGAAGCCAGATAAAAAAGCTTGATTTCTTCTTACTGGAAGGGAGAAACTGTCTCCCCTATTGTCTCCTAACTGTCCCTTTTCTCTTCTTTGTCCTCCTCTCAACTAGATTTTACTCTCCTTTTCACCACATGAGAACAGAGCAAGATGGTAGTCTATGTACGAGGAAATCAGGCCCTCACCAGACATTGAATCTTCTGGGTCTTTGATCTTGAACTTCCCAGATATCCCAACAAGTATAGACATGTCATTTAGCATGTGATGGTTTGTTATAGTGACCTGAATGCCATAGAATAAGAATCTTCTGCATGACCCTACTGCAACCAGGATCTCTGTTGATGTCCGAGGCTCTTAAAGGCCATGGGGATGCTCAAAGTCTGGGGCCATGTTGAAGTTCAAGGACAACACTGCCACAGGGATTGTACTGATCTGAGCGGCCTGTGCTGCCATCTGGGGCAATGGTGACATCCAGACCAGGTTGCTACCAAGGACCATGTCTTGGTCTATCGACCATCTGCAACTGGGGTCAGGGTTGTCTGTGACCCTTGTCACTTCAGGGAACCATGGGAACCATCAGGGCCATGCTGAGCTGGCCTTGCTCTTCACTGGCTCTGGGAAAGCTTGCCCTGCCTCTTGCTGGGCATTGCAGCAGGAGAGATGGCCTCAGCACTCATGAGAGAGCTGGTCTCTATTTGGGAGAGATGGCCCCACCCCCCTCACTATGGATAAGCAAGAACCACCTTAATGGCATGGGCTTAGGGGAGCTGACTCCGCCCCCTCACTGGAGGTGGGTGGCCCCAGTGACTCTGACTTACCAGCTCAGCTACCATCCAGGCCCACCCTAACATCTACCCCATGTAAGACCTGCTGGAACTGTGGAAGGGACTAGTCCTGTGGAACAATACTGACAGGATTTCCATGCCTCAGGGAGACTGTGGAATATCCCAGAGGAGTTTCAGTGAGGATTTAGTGATGATGATGTACCAGAAATCAGAGGCCTTGAACCTCTGATAGATATTTGCTAGTAAAAATTACTAGACAAAAATGTACACTGTGTGACACAGCACAGCTCCCAATGCCACGAGGATGAATGAAGAGGTGTTTTAGCGGGTGGGAAAGAAAGAGAAGCTGGGAGGCCTTCTTGGTTTGGTTTGTTCTTGGTTTTGTTTGTTTGCTTGCTTTGTTTTGCTTTTTGAAAATTTGGGGGGGCACTGCTGGGGTAAGGGAAGGATATGGGGGGACTGGGTGGTAAGTAGAATTAGCGTACATGATGTGTGAACTTCCCAAAATATCAATAAAGAAATTATATTAATTTTTAAAAAGTCTTCTGGAGCAACCAAAACATTTTATGAGTAACTAGAGAGAGAAACTTGACCCAAGGCAGTTAGTAAACACAGAAGAGCACCTCTGTGGTGGACCAAGAGTGCTTAGGCTCTGAGGTGATTCCATGGCCGATAGGCTGTATTTTCTTCTTCAGAGTGCCTCGTTCCTCTCAACTTTCCTCTTTGGAGTTAGTCATAGCTGCTGGGCTTGAGCATAAAGCTCCAAGCCTCAAAGCAGATGGCTTTTGGGAGAGGAACCAACGGGAGAGCTTAAACCAAAGCTGCGTACAGGGGAATCTCTGCTAATATCTAACCAACAATGGGGCAGAAGGGCTGAGATTGACAAGGCAATCTGGTGAAAAGAAATTTGAACCTAAAGGTGGAGGTAGATCTGAAATCCAAGGCAAGGCACAATGCTTGTGGATACAGCCTGTATTTGTTGACTCTAGGGACCATCTTTGGTCTCAGAAGCAAAGTGTCTACAGAAGACAGGCCCTACTTCAAATAGACTGAAGTCTATCTTCCAAGGGAACAGAAGAGAAAAGTTTGTTCTGCTTTATGGTTTCTTTTCTTTTGTATTTATTACTTTATGTTTACAATCTCTCTCAAAGTTCTTCTTATAATAGATAAAGAATTGAAGTCCGTATATTCTTTATGCTCTAGACAAGTGGTTCTCAACCCATGGGTCATGACCCCTTTGGGGGTCACGCATCAGATATCCTGCATGTCATATACTTACATTGCATCATAACAGTAGCAAAATTACAGTTATGAAGTAGCAATGAGCATAACGTTATGGTGGAGGGGGTCACCAAAACATGAGGAACTGTATTAAAGGAGTCACAGTTTCTGGAAAGCTCAGAAGCACTGCTCTAGATGTTTCACAATTGCATGTGACAGAGATTCCATGCTTTTTTTTTTTTTTGCTAGACTAAATACTATGCCTTTCATTATGCTGTAATATTAGCCTTCCTTGTCTTGGAGCTATTATGAGATAGTCAAATGATCCTAAGCTGAGATATGGCAAAAAATACTTCCATGGCCCAGTCAAGTCAGAAAGCACGGGAAAGACACTAGCACAGATAAGAAAGCAGCAAGAAGAGTGCGAACAGAGTGTGGTGGGAAGATGGAAAAGAGAGGGAGGAGAAAAGAGTTATTCAGGAATACACGCTTTGGCAGGTCCACGTACCAAATTCCCTAAGCCAGCAAGGTCAATTTAGAATTGATCTGGGAGACAGAAAGTTCGAATGCATTCTGTGCTTGTATCTGCTTGCCATCAGCACACTATATTTTGATGATTGGTCTTTTGGCACAGGACTGGAAAATGCATAACTGTGAAGGCAGAAAGCATTGCACATATTAAACAGTGGTTGGCGCAACACACATTTAGTGTAGCTCACAAAGATCTGCATTTGCTCCATTTCAACCCACTGGACAGCTAGATAATGGGAAATGGAGCCTGAATGTCTGGGCTGAAGGAGACGACACCCCCTGGAATTTTTTTTTCTGAAACTCTATTTATCAAGCTCCCTGGCTGATGTGAAAATCCATACAGCAGAGACGACAGCAACTTTTTTTTTCTTTCTAAAAGAAAATACTCTTTTTCTTTTTTTCAGATAGCTCATCCTCTAGGCTGCAGACTGAACACATTTTTTAAAGTCTAAGCATTAATTAGCAAGATAAAGAAATGTATCTTCCTTTGTTCAGACCGGTTCAAGCTGGTACGGACCAGCTCAAACCGGTTCAAACCGGTTCAGACCGGTTCGGACCAGTTCAAACCGGTTCAGACCGGTTCAATCCGGTTCAGACCGGTTCGGCACAGTTCAAAGAGGTTCAGACCGGTTCAAGCCGGTTCAGACCGGTTCAAACCGGTTCAGACCGGTCCAGACCGGTTCAAGCTGGTACGGACCAGCTCAAACCGGTTCAAACCGGTTCAGACCGGTTCGGACCAGTTCAAACCGGTTCAGACCGGTTCTGACCAGTTCAAACCGGTTCAGACCGGTTCAATCCGGTTCAGACCGGTTCGGAGCAGTTCAAACCGGTTCAGACCGGTTCAATCCGGTTCGGAGCAGTTCAAACCGGTTCAGAACAGTTCAAGCCGTTTCAGACCGGTTCGGACCAGTTCAAACCGATTCAGACCAGCTCAGACCGGTTCAGACTGGTTCAAGCCGGTTCAGACCGGTTCAAACCGGTTCAGGCCGGTTCAATCCGATTCAGACCAGTTCAACCGGTTCAGACTGGCTCAAACCGGTTCAGACCGGTTCAAACCGGTTCAGACCGGTTCAAACCAGTTCAGACCGGTTCAAGCTGGTACAGACCAGCTCAAACCGGTTCAAACCGGTTCAGACCGGTTCGGACCGGTCCAAGCCGGTTCAGACCGGTTCGGTCCAGTTCAAACCGGCTCAGAGCAGCTCAAACCGGTTCAAACCGGTTCAGACCGGTTCAGACCGGTTCAAGCCGGTTCAGACCGGCTCCATCCGGTTCAGACCGGTTCAGACCGGTTCGGCCCAGCTCAAACCGGTTCGGACCAGTTCAAACCAGTTCAGGCCCGTTCGGACCAGTTCAAACCGATTCGGACCAGCTCAAACCGGTTCAGACCAGCTCAAACCGGTTCAAACCGGTTCAGACCGGTTCAGACTAGCTCAAACCGGTTCAGACTAGCTCAAACCGGTTCAAGCCGGTTCAATCCGGTTCAGACAACATCGAACCGGTTCGAACCGGTTCAGACCGGTTCAATCCGGTTCAAACCGGTTCAATCCGGTTCAGACCGGTTCAATCCGGTTCAGACCGGTTCAAGCCGGTTCAGACCGGCTCAATCCGGTTCAGACCGGCTCGGGCCGGTTCGGACCGGTTCGATCCGGTTCAGAACCGGTTCAGACCAGCTCAAACCGGTTCGAACCGGTTCAGACCGGTTCAATCCGGTTCAAACCGGTTCAATCCGGTTCGGACCGGTTCGATCGGGTTCAGACCGGTTCGGACCAGTTCAAACCGGTTCAGACCGGCTCAGACTGGTTCAAACCGGTTCAGACCGGTTCAAGCCGGTTCAGACCAGCTCAAACCGGTTCAGACCGGTTCAGACTGGTTCAAACCGGTTCAGACCGGTTCGGACCAGTTCAGACCAGCTCAAACCGGTTCAAACCGGTTCAGACCGGCTCAGACTGGTTCAAACCGGTTCAGACCGGTTCAAGCCGGTTCAGACCAGCTCAAACCGGTTCAGACCGGTTCAGACTGGTTCAAACCGGTTCAGACCGGTTCGGACCAGTTCAGACCAGCTCAAACCGGTTCGAACCGGTTCAGACCGGTTCAATCCGGTTCAAACCGGTTCAATCCGGTTCATACCGGTTCAATCCGGCTCGGACCGGTTCAGACCGGTTCAGACCGGTTCGGACCAGTTCAAACCTGTTCAGACCGGCTCAGACTGGTTCAAACCGGTTCAGACCGGTTCAAGCCGGTTCAGACCAGCTCAAACCGGTTCAGACCAGTTCAGACTCGTTCAAACCGGTTCAGACCGGTTCGGACCGGTTCAGACCAGCTCAAACCGGTTCAGACCGGTTCAGACCGGTTCAATCCGGTTCAGACCGGTTCGGACCGGTTCAGACCGGTTCAATCCGGTTCAATCCGGTTCGGACCGGTTCAGACCGGTTCAATCCGGTTCAGACCGGTTTGGACCGGTTCGGACCGGTCCAAACCGGTTCAGACCAGCTCAAACCGGTTCAAGCCGGTTCAAGCCGGTTCAGACCGGCTCAATCCGGTTCAGACCAGCTCAAACCGGATCAAACCGGTTCAGACCGGTTCAGACCGGTTCGGACCGGTTCAGACTGGTTCAATCCGGTTCAAACCGGTTCGGACCGGTTCAGACCGGTTCAATCCGGTTCAGACCGGTTCAAGCCGGTTCGGACCGGTTCAGCTCAAACCGTTTCAAACCGGTTCAGACCGGTTCGGACCGGTTCAATCCGGTTCAATCCGGTTCAAACCGGTTCAGACCGGTTCGGCCCGGTTCAGACCGGTTCAATCCTGTTCAGACCGGTTCAAGCCGGTTTGGACCGGTTCGGACCGGTTCAAACCGGTTCAGAGCAGCTCAAACCGGTTCAGGCCGGTTCAGACCGGCTCAGACCTGTTCAATCCGGTTCAGACCAGTTCAAACCGGTTCAGACCGGTTCAAGCTGGTTCAGACCGGTTCGGACCGGTTCAAACCGGTTCAGACCAGCTCAAACCGGTTCAGACCGGTTCAGACCGGCTCAGACTGGTTCAAACCGGTTCAGACCGGTTCAAGCCGGTTCAGACCAGCTCAAACCGGTTCAAACCGGTTCAGACCGGTTCAGACTAGCTCAAACCGGTTCAGACCAGCTCAAACCGGTTCAAACCGGTTCAGACCGGTTCGGACCGGTTCAGACCGGTTCAATCCGGTTCGGACCGGTTCAGACCGGTTCAAGCCGGTTCGGACCGGTTCAAACCGGTTCAGACCAGCTCAAACCGGTTCAAACCGGTTCAGGCCGGTTCAGACCGGCTCAATCCGGTTCAGACCGGTTCGATCCGGTTCAGACCGGTTCGGACCGGTTCAAACCGGTTCAGACCAGCTCAAACCGGTTCAGACCGGTTCAATCCGGTTCAGACCAGTTCAAACCGGTTCAGACCGGTTAAAGCCGGTTCAGACCGGTTCGAACCGGTTCAAACCGGTTCAGACCAGCTCAAACCGGTTCAAACCGGTTCAGACCGGTTCGGACCGGTTCAAACCGGTTCAGACCGGCTCAGACTGGTTCAAACGTGTTCAGACCGGCTCCATCCGGTTCAGACCGGTTCAGACCGGTTCGGACCAGCTCAGACCGGTTCAGACCGGTTCAAGCCGGTTCAGACTACCTCAACTATATGACAGTGGGTGCTAAATAAGCAAGTGATGTAAGTGAATTTCTTTGACTCCTAGTGGCTTACTATGTGTTAACTGTTTAAATACTAATTTCAGTGAAATCCTTCATTGATGCTTTCTTAGTGGGTGGGGGATTGACATTTGCAGGTAGGTGGCCCCTTGCTCAGTTTATCTGTTCAGAGATTGAACACTTCTTGGAAATCCCTTCTGCTGACTGTACAGTGCTGCAGTTTTTCTGCTCTACTTAGTTTATTACAAACCAGGGATCTATTACATAAGCATTCCTGGAACTCATATAAATCTCCCTTTCCCTCATCCGCGAACGCACACCTTTAGAAATTATAAGAAAACAAAGCAGCTCTTTTCAGTAACAGCATTCCAGTGTACGATTCTGCACCATATATATCAGTTTAGGGTTATAATTAAATCGTTAAAATGCATTGCTAATCTGTAAATCTGGGCTCATTAGCATAAGTGTACTCCATAATTACTAAACACAGGGTGCATGCTTGTGACTTTAATAGAATTTTGGACTATTAAGCCTGTCTGAATGCCACTCTCCACATGGTGGGCCAGGAGTTTCTAAAGCAGCTTTCTCAGTTTTGTTCTGCTACACCAGCCCTGTGATACTGGCTTTATGCCTTTATTCTTTCTTTCCTTTTATTTTTGAGAACAAGTAATATGTTCACAAATGTTACTGCAGACTTCCAAAAGACTTTCTCAAATTTTGAAATGTTTCTAGTAAAATAGTGTATATGTTCATATTTTAGAATAAAGAATAAAATAGACTTACTGATAGGAATGGTCTTCTGAGGGTTTTGAGAAAATTATTGTGCTGCCCAGTCTTATGTCTTATGTCTTATGTCAACTTGACCACAAGCTAGGACTCTCAGTTGAGAAAATGCCTCCATAAAATTGGCCTTTAGGCAAGCCTCTAGAGTGTTTTCTTAACTAGAATGTACGATGTAAGAGGGCCCAGTTCATTGTGGGTGGTGCCACCCTTGGTCTGGTGGTCCAGGGTACTTTAAGAAAGTAGGCTGAACAAGCCAGGAGAGAGCATTAGTGGTGGACTGTTACTTGGAATTGTAAGATGAAACAAACCTATTCCTCTCCAAGTTTCCTTTGGTCACGGCATTTTATCACAGCAACAGAAACCTTAATTAAGACAGTTATAAAATGTACATTAGCCAGCCAACAAATTCACTTGTCTAAATGCCCTTGAATCTTTGATCACCTATTTTGGATGTGCAAGTACAGTGTCACTGCCTTGAGGTTGGATAGGTTGTTTTTTTTTTTCATGCCATTAACTTTCAGCTTATTATTGGTATTCTAGGATATAGTACTATCTGTTATTAAAATATCTTTTAAGTGATAAGTGATTTACCATGAACTTCTGAGGTCCATTGCCAAGTAGGCATCTATATTCCCACAAACTTCTCCTGGGACTTACTTCCTGTCCATCACTCAGACTGCATGCGCTTCTCTTGCTTCACATGATTTGTCTTCAGGTGCCTGTTCCCCTCCCTCTGCTATGAATCTAAAATGTACCATTTTCCCAAAGTATGTCCACAAAATATAGGTGCTATGGTTATAGCATAGTGATATAAACAGGTGATGTGGGAGTCCCCTCTGTATGCTGTGAATATCTTTGGCTAATAAAGAAACTGTCTTAGGCTTGTACAGGGAGTGGAGGTAGGTGGGGAAAACTAAACTGAATGCAGGGAGAGAAAAGGGCAGAGTTAAGGAGAAGCCATGTAGTCCCACCGGAGACAGACGCTGATACTTAAGCTGGTAAGCCACAACCACATGGCAATACACAGAACAATAGAAATTGGTTAAATTAATATGTAAGAATTAGCCAATAAGAAGCTAGATCTAATGGCCCAAGCAGTGATTTAAATAATATACTTTCTGTATGATTATTTCAGGACTGAGCGTTGGGAACCAACAAGCGGCCTTCCTCCAACAGACAAGACTCTGTACTTCATCCCTAGTACTATTTTTTTAAAACATGAAGTAAAAACAAAGTCTTCTCTCCTTTTTTTCTGTTTATCTTTTGTGCCTGTTGTCATCTTATGCATTGACATCTTTCTGTTTTATCTCTATAGTTATGGTCTGGCAATAAGCAGAGGGAAGAGGAAGGGGAGGGGATAAGAGAGAGGAGAGTGGAGAAAGGTAAGAGGAAAAGAGTTAGCCCCTATAAGTCAGAAATGTCTCAATGCCCATCCTCCCTCATGCCACTTCACTTGGTAAGTGAAGTAGAAACCCTAATATATTTTCTTTAAAAATTACAAATGGCCAGAAAAATCTCTTTTCTTTTCTGTCACCTCTTTTAAGAAAATGCCAGTTAGGGTCTGAAAAATGACTAAGCTAGCCAGTAAAGCCTTTTGCCTCCAAGCCTGACAGTTCAAGTTCAATTCTTCCCACATGGTACAAGAAGAGAATCAATTCCCATAAATTGTCTTGTGATCTCTACATGTCTGAGGTGGCATGTACATATGTATGCACACACACAACTAAAACACAAATTATTCTAAATAGCCAATGAAGGCCATAATTGGGCTTCTTTTGAAGCAATCAAATTCTAAAGGCAGTTTCTAAAGCTACACACAAGAATCTTCCTGAGTCCTCCCCTAAAATAACTAATTGGATAAAAAGTTATATTTTCTTCTTTTAAAAATAGTTTAACTGATATAAAATATTATATATACACTCATGTGTATATATGAAGTAAAATACGATGTTTTAATACATATCTTTTATATATCATGGCATGATGAGATCAGTGAAGTTAAACATTTCCATCACCTCACTCATTCATCAGTTCTTTATGGTGAAGCATTTAAAATCCTCTTATCTAGCTATTTTGAAATATAAAATGCATTACCATTAACTATATCTGTAGAATGTTTAACAAAAACCCAGAGACAAAAATTAGGTTTAACCTGAATGTCATAAAAGCAAAATACCTAGCCACTGGTTCTTACATCTACCTCAGTCCAAAATGGTGATACTGCCTCCAGGAATCTCAGAATGAGACTGGTACTTAGAGTTGTCTCCTCTGTTTTGTATTCCTCTCTAGCACTGGGATTAAAGGTATGCACCACTACTGCCCGGTTTCTATGGCAAACTAGTGTGGCTACTGGAATTAAAGGTGTGTGTTACCACTGCCTGGTCTGTAAAGCTGACCAGTGGGACTGTTTTACTCTCTGATCTTCAGGCAAGCTTTATTTATTAAAATACAAATGAAATATCATTACATATATCACTCTACTTTATTTAGTACTGACTGGTCATGTTTTTCCTAACCCATCTTCTCCCTACTCTAAATAACTATGTGATCAGTACTTTTTCAGATTCTATCCATGAGTAAAAAATCTCATGAGGTGCTTGTGTTTCTGTGCCTGTATTGCTAAATTATTTCACAAATAATACATGACTTCCAGTTTCAAAGCATACTTTTGTAAGTAACAGGGTTTCTTACTTTTCAAAGCTTAATAGCATTCCACTATGTATGTATGTATGTATGTATATACACATCATACATCACACACACACACACACACACACACACACACACACACACCCCATAGGAGTCATCCTAAAACTGCTCATACAGAAATCTCTGGAGCCACTAAGCACCTTAGTTAGTGTTCCACTACCTGCAGATGTGATTCCCGCCTACAGCTTTCACTCCCTTTGGGCTTTGTCTATCATAGCTTTTTTTTTTTAATTTTTTTGTTTAAGGAAAATCCTCTATGCATCGGTGGGTGGTGGCACATGCCTTTAATCCCAGCACTCCTGAGGCAAAGGCAGATGTATCTCTGTGAGTTTGAGGTCAGCCTGCTCTACAAGAGCTAGTTCCATAACAGGCCCCAAAGCTACAGAGAAACTTTGTCTCAAAAAAAAAAAAATCCTCTATGGGTTGAGAGAAGATTTTTTTTTTTTTTTTTTTTTAGGGTTCTCCATTTCCTTCATTCAATTAAGCAACTCTTTGCTTATTGACTCAGGAGTGGTATGTAAACAGATTTAGCTAGCAAATCATTCCAGCCCTTAAGCCCCCAAAGCTTACAGAAGCCCTTAGAAGTACAGTAGTCTCCTGTAAAGACAAAGTGACTTAGGACTTAGCTCAAATTATAAAGCGAAAGAACCTTTTTCCAATTACTTATGGAAATAAAAGAAGCAATGCCTTTGACACTTTATAATCTTATCAACAAGGTAGCTACAAGATGAAAGAGCCCTTGAGTCTTCACAAAAGAAGCACCCTGAGCTCCCTACTTTCGAAGTCAAGGAAACAGCAACCCTCCTCAGAACAAAAGGCAGCACTGAGTACAATGAAGGACAGTGAAGCACAAGAAAATATGGGCTGACTGTGGATACTTACTAGTTTGCTTGCTTTGTTTCTGTTTTGAATGGTTTTGTAAATTCTGGTAGGAATACAGCCTGCCAGTATGATTTTGTTGGGGATATTTCCTGCTATAACTTTAAGATTTGCAAGTAATTTTTTTTGTGTCAAGATAAGTTGTGCTTCCTAGAGTTTTTCCTCTGTTTGAGGGCCAAGAAATAGTGACCCTCTTTCCTGAGACAGGAAGTGTCAGAAACGGCAGCCATGAACTGCAGCATACAGGTAAAATCTGTTCATAGTCATGATTCTGTCCACTTTAAAGCTCCTATTTTGTAGAAAATACTAATTTCGGGTAACGTGTTTCAAAATGTGTTAATTGTGTTGGAATTTAGTACTTTAAATTTTTTTTTTTTTTTTTTTTTTTTTTTTTGGTTTTTCGAGACAGGGTTTCTCTGTGGTTTTGGAGCCTGTCCTGGAACTAGCTCTTGTAGACCAGGCTGGTCTCGAACTCACAGAGATCCGCCTGCCTCTGCCTCCCAAGTGCTGGGATTAAAGGCGTGCGCCACCACCGCCCGGCCTAGTACTTTAAATTTAATAAGTATTTGAAAAGTACATTCAATAGGAAAATAGGAAGTGTTTCCATTGTGTTTAATATTAAAGAACACAATTGTGTACAGTACCTATAGGTAGCAAAGTTAGAAGCAGAGCCTGGCATGTTTATACCTGCACGAGGGTTTTAATTTCTTTTTTTTTTTCTTGCTGATTTTTTATTAATTAATTAATTTAATTATTAAAGATTTCTGCTCTTCCCTGCCACCACCTCCCATTCCCTCCCCCTCCCCCAATCAAGTCTTCCTTCCTCCTCAGCCCAAAGAGCAAGCAGGTTTCTCTGCCCTGTGGGAGGTCCAAGGACCACCCACCTCCATCCAGGTCTATTAAGGCGAGCATCCAAACTACCTGGGCTCCCACAAAGCCATTACATGCAATAGGATCAAGAACCCATTGCCATTGTTCTTCAGTTCTCAGTAGTCCTCATTGTCCATTATGTTCAGCGAGACCGGTTTTGTCCCATGCTTTTTTTTTTTTTTTCTTTTTTTCTTTTTTTGATTTTTTAAGATCATGCTCAACTTCCTTAGCAATCAGGGAAATGCAAATCAAGACAACATTAAGATACCATCTTACACCGGTCAGAGGGTTTTAATTTCTACACTGAAGTGAAAATACTTAGAGCTTTTTGTAAATGAAACCTAAATGATGGGATCTCAGTGGAAATTGTTATAATTCTAAAAGCATTTCCCTATAAATTCTGGAAGAAAAATCATCTGGAAACATTTCAAATTTACAGGAAAAAAATCAACATGAAGTCTCTGGGCAATTTTTTAAAGATATATGCTTCCAGTAATTGCTATGTTTTATTATTTAAATAATTTGATTATATTTCCTAATGTTTTTAATTGGCTTTTAGAAATCTGAGTTCATATAGCAACAATGCATTCATCCAAAAGGCCCCGAGAAGGTAAAATTCTACAATAGAAATCTATGTGATTCCAATAAAGTCGTTAGTGAATACATACAAGGAAAACCTAACTCACGAGCTACAAATCAAAAAGTTTGTAGCAAATCCTTCCAAATTATGTAGTCATTGTTTCTCTGAAACACACACAATTCTAATATTCTATATATCCCAAGAAAATATTAAAGACTGTCCATGTCATTCCATTCAAATAATACAAGTTAGAAAACAATTCTATTAACTCTAAACTTTAGTTCTTCAAAACTATAAACCTTAGTCAATGGTATGTGGCATATGAATGCTGCAATGTAAAGAAAAGGATATGAGCAATAAACTAAAATTTTAAAAGTAGTAATTAGTAGACTTAAAAATAATTGACTGAATTCAAATGATATTCTATTGAAACAGAGCATTGGCAAGTAAGCATCTGAATGTTCAGGTAAATAGATGCTCTTGTCTCCTTTCAATCCTGTCTCTACAAGAAAAAAAAAAAAAAAAAAAAACAGAGAGCTACAGTAACGTCTCCAGGATTGAAAAATTATAAAAGACTATGTTCTAACAGACAAGTCTTCCAAATAGAGAGCAAGTAGCAGAATGAAGCTATCCCTCAGACAAATACTTATTTAGCCATGCAGGAGGAGAAGTTTTGAATGATTTCAGAATAAATGACTGTACATTGTTAATGGAGTATAGCTAAGAATAAAAAGAACCTTATAGAAAATCTTGAGCTTTATCCCATAACTTTTTAAACCAAATAAGCAAGGACTTTCATATTTACCATGCTATAAATGCAAAATTTAGAAAAGAATTCTGTTCCATTAGAAGTAAAATGGAAATAACAATAGATACAAGAAAAATCATAGATATTTCTACCTCTGTTCACTGAAATGATGCAGGAGTGATATTCCTCCCCACAGTGCCCTCTAGTGTCCAATTTCTGGTCTCTGATAATATTTTTCCACTATAAAAAAGTCAAGGCTCATTGGAACAATGAGAGATTCTATGCCTGGAGCAGAAAGGTACAAGGTGAACCTAGAAAGTCTTGTTATGCCAAACAACAACAAAACTTTCTGTTATTAACAGATCATATTAGAAGGGTGTGGAAATAAAATTAGAAACCACTTCCAATGGCCAAAGTTAGGTTAATTTGCACATCAAAGAAACAACAATGCCTAAAATTGAGGGAGGTACAGTAACTATTCAAGACGCCATGCTTCCATTACACTGTACAAAAAGAAATAGTAACTTATGACTCTAAAAGCAAGTGAAAAGAATAGAATGTATTTCTATGGAGCTTTGTACCTTATCTCACTCATGAGGCATTATTGATTAATCTTTTCTATCAGTGGAGATTACTGGGACTAAAATGCTCAATACAGCAGTTGAAAGCCATTTAGGAAACCAGGGGAAATTATGAAAACACCCCTGTTGCTAAATTCCTTCCTGGAGGGAGAAATAAACAGTATCTACTGCTTCTCCTAAGGTCACAGCAACACACCAGGGCACAAATGAGTTTATTGGACTTCCTTCCAGAGCATGGGTAGGGTAGTTATGAGAGTGTGGATGCTCCTCGCCTGCAACAGGCTACACCTGCAAAGCCTTTCCCTAGCAAACATGAGGGCTCCCCCCCCCATAAGACAGAGGAGCCCTCCCTTTCCTAGTCTTCCCTGGCTTATGTACTTTTGTTCCTCCCTGAGGCCACGTGAGATTGAGGCAGAGATCTCTACAACAGATGGTAGTAAGTAGCTGGACACTCAAGTAACCTTTTTGTGACCTTCTCTACCCCTCCATCCATGTAAACAGTCCAGTTGAGATGATCCTTTATCAGGAGAACACAGCTGAACTCCACAAGACGGTGGCTGTTTGGCTTGGAGAACAGCCACTCATAACTGTCTCCCCAAACTGAGTTTTTAAATAAGATAAAGCCTCCCAAACACAAAATTAAGTATCCTTAAGATATGAACAGTCTCAAGAATATGAATATACAAAGGTACCAGCATACCTCTGGATCCCGTCTGCTTTCAACTTCTTTAGGGCAAGGAACAATGCATCAATATATTATAAGATCTTATCAAGAGGGACAGAAGCTGCAGAGTTAATCCATAATGTATATACCTTTAACCCAGGGAGTGTAATGTCTCAGTGATCTCTTACCTCTTGAAGTAAAGGACTCACACATAAAAGAATCATAAACAGGATCCAAGACACCCTTTCAGAATTTTGACATGAATCCAGTTGCTTTCCAAGCTTCCAAGCCTAAATATCTTGGTGGTAAATGTCATTCTTAAGTCAGCAAGATAATTTTTTTCTTGGGTGGAAGAATTTCAATTAGATACAGAGAAGCTTAAAACAAGCAAGCCACTGTATTTAGACTTTTGTATTAAGAAGGAAGAGCACACCAAATGGTTTTCCAGTGCCAAACAGCCAACCCTGAAAACATGCATACAAGAAAATTATATGGACTGAACAGTTTATATTGAATATATACATATACACAACATATATATGCATTATATGTATGTAATAAAAATTAGTTAAAAAGAGGCTATGAATTAGAAAAAGAGTGGGGAGGAGTACAAGGAAAAGTTTGGAAGGAGGAAAGAGCAGGGAGAAATGTATATTATAGTCTCAAAAATAAAATAAAAAGGAAGAAAAGAAGGAAACTGTATTTGGCATCTATAAATTTATGTGATTTGTGACAGAATTCATCTTCTTAGTGGCAACCTTATAAACATAATTGGGTATGTGTAATCAATTTAGAGCTATAAATTCAACGCGAAATTTTATGAAGTTATTTTCAGTGCAGACAAAGTAAGACCTTTAGAACTGCCATTTTTATACATTTATTTGATTTTTAAAAAGTATTTTACTCCTGAACATACATCTCTGTCAGACAACCAAATCTCTTCAGAGGGACATGCTCAAAGTGACAGTGCTGCTCATACTGTTTCTCATACAGACATACAGATCATTGCCTTAAAGATGCTAGTCCTCCATTCTGTCACTAGACCCCACCTGCTAGATGCACACTCTGGAGCCTCAGTGGGAAGAGTATGCTTCTTCTATTCTGGTCCCCAGAAAATAAAAGGAGTCCTACCGACTGGAAGGCCTTATACCCAGTTTTAGCCAATGTACTGAATTTAAAGTAAGCATAGGGAACTGAGAGAGATGCTGGAAAAAGTCAAAAAGGCTTAATTTACACTGGAAATTTTCATGACAGTGTTTTGTCAGTGTATGTAAGCTACTTACTTTGTCCTGCTTATAACGCAGGGAAGCTACTCCCAATGTGATATTGGACATGACTGGAATTGATGGGCCTTCACCCACCTGCAAATTGATTTTATTAACTGTTTCCTGGTATTGGGAAACGCCTGTCTTCTGGGAATGTGCCTTTTTCAGGATGGCCCAAGGCATTCCTCTACTGTCAGGGCAAGGCTGTTACTGTTGCTTTTTAACAAATGCTGCTGGAGCGCATTCTTGGGGGGGGGGGGCGGGGATTCCTCTTACCACGAAACCAGACCATGCTTTCACCTTACGGGAAAAATTTTTCAACATGCACCCAAAGCTGTAAAAAGCAAATTTTGAATGCATATTCTTTACCACCCTCGATGATGTGCCAAAATGGGAACAAAAGTAAAATACACAACATGAAGCAAGGACTAAGTAAGAGCATTCTGCCATGAAACAATCCTTAGATGGCCTACTGCCCTTCAGATTATGAATGAACCTGTGAGTTCCAATGCCCTGGCGTCTGTTACTCCGCCTCCACGAAAGTGTCCTCCAGCTATACCACAGCACTTACTCTAAAATGCGAAGAGCACACTGCGGCCTGAGCATCAAGGGTGAATATCTGTTATTCCTTTCAGTATGTATGCTACCTGCACTCCTTCCCTGCCTCCCACACCAAAACAGATACATCTTAAGATCTTAAAGTCTATGCTGGAAAATATGATGAGACTGAGGCAGGAGGATTGCTGTAAGTTTGAGTCCAGCCTGGACAGTATGGAAGGCCAAAGCTTTGTGTTATCTTTGGGGTAGAAGAGAAAGCAAGCTCATGCTTGGCATCTCTAACTCAGAGAAATAAATATAATGAAACACATGGGCAGTTAATTGCAAGACTATTTGAGCTATGAAACAACTGAGCTGATCCTAGCCAAGCCTTATTAGCCATTCTCACCTTGCTTGTCATTGTAATTTACATCACCCATTAGGGAGGCCCTTCCTTCCTGCCTTTCACCATGCCCACCTCCTTCAAAGGAGTCTCTTACAGTGATGCTGGACAATCCATATATATATCATATGTCAATAATTAAAAAGGAAGCATTACCATTAAAATGAAAGAAACCCTAATGTTTCACGAAAAACAAAATGACCTCCATTTCAAATGGAAAATACCAGCACCTCTTTTAAATAGCCTTTAAGGGGTTTGCTGACATGTCTACTAGCTACTCACTGGTGGGTGTTATGAAGTCTTACCCTCTCTACCCAAAGGTCACAAGGATGCTCTTACCCTGGTATGACAAGATGATTAACGGCAAAGGTGTGTCAGGTTTTACGTATGTATGAAAAGCGACCTTTGATTTCAGTATAAGTATCTGGGATGTAAGGAGCAAGTAGTTCCTACTTCTTCCCTGGGGCTCCTCTACCTCCTTCCTGTATTGTGCGTCTTATACATATCTAAGACTTAATTAAAAATCCTAAGTCTGCACGCTCTTTTCCCACAACCACTGAAAGAAATTTAAGAAAGCTACATTTTATGCACAGCTGATTTGGAAACTGAGATGCATTGCTGCCACAGATGCATTTCTAAAGCTGGAAGCATGGAGAAATATCCTACTGGCAGCTTCTATGGGAACCAGACTAAAGTCTAAAGAAAGCAGAGGGAGAAGGGAGGAACTAGGTAGTAAACAGTGTGTTTGAGAACACAGATGCTCACCCAGCAAACGTGGTGCAGGCAGGTAGAGGATAGGAGGGGGCTGGCAGATTTAATTCTCTGAGCCAATGAACACAATTTATTTCTATATGCTCTCTGCAGGCTGATGCAGGGAAGGCCTGAGACTCAGGGATGCTTTGGGCATGTTTTGAAGTATTTGTTTAACAATAATTTAACCACGATAAAAACAGCAAGCTGATTTTCTATTAGTAACCATAGAGTCGTTTATTAATTTACTTCCACCAGCTGAAGCTATTTCAGCCACACATTGCCCACTCTTTTTTTTTCTTCGTTCTTGCTCTCCATTGTGCATTTGCACATTTCTGAATCACACAGTTTCTGGAGAGTCATATTAAAAGGGTTTAAAGTGTAGTTAATAAATCTTTTGTTGCCATTATCAGCACTGTGCCATACATTACTGGGCGTCAGAATTTCAGCTGACTGTGACTGTAAAGTTGGTGGTGGTCGTGTTTGTTTGCTTTGTCTTTTTAATTTGCACTAGAGGATGTTGTCAACTTGGGAAGGAGCAGAACCAATTTACATGTCACCAGTTCTGTGAAGTCGTGTACTGAAACCTGAATCAACTGGCAGTATATTGCTGGTTTATTCCAATAATGCTTTATAGCCTATCTAGAAAGGCACTATGGAAAGCCTTCCAGCTGGTGGCCTCTTAATTGGCCACCTGGCCTGGGTGGGGGCAAATGCCCTGTAGGTTTAAGGGCACTACTGCTCGGGATCAGACACTTCATCCTTCAGCTTGGCATGATGAAAAAAAATAAGATTTTTCTGGCAGAGGGAGGGAGGTTTCCATGACAGCCTCTCCCAGTGGATCACGTACCAGAGCTGACAATGGCACTGCCATATGCCCAGGGCCTCCCTAATTCTGCATCCTGGCTTTATTTATATAGTGCTGCTTTCTGAGAAATAAAGATCGTTATTCAAGTATGCAGTCTTCCTCTGGAACAGAAAAGGACCAGAAGGCAGCAGGTATGCATAGAAACAGGTTAGTCAATAGAAACTTGTGTCTGAAGGCCAATTCATTTAGCCTAAGCCAATTATGCCAGGCACCAAGAGTAACTTTCACCTACCTCTCCTGACTGTGACACTCAGTCCTTCTCAACAAAGATAGGGAAACAAGCAGAAACTGTTCTGTCTCTCCTCTCCCTCCTTCATGATAGCTTCCCAAATACTCCAACCTACTTCTTTCTTAGCCTGGGTGTGACCTTGAGTTTCTGAGAGATTTGGAAAACATAATCTGCTGGAAAAGTTAAGTTTTGTGCATAGATCAAGAAACGAGACGTAAATTCTTGGGCATTAAAAGAGCTGCTGAAACAAATAAAGTATGGCACTTAGTATCTACCTAGCCCAAACAGGCTGTATGGGACAGGAAATACATAAGCATAAAACAGTACAAAGCCACAAGCTAGAGACTGTGGTGCTAACTCTTATATTTACCTGACATGTGCAGTCTCCAAGGGAAACAAGGAGTACAAGTCTAAAAATGGGACTTCTAGTATTGTAGTTTTTAATCAGGGATGATTTTATCCCTCCTTGAAACATCTGACAATGTCTGGAGATATTTTTGGTTGTCACAACTCAGAGGTGCCTCTGGCATCCAGACAGCAGAGGCTAGTAGGCTATTAAGAGCCATACAAAACACAGGATGCATCCCAACAGCAAAAATTAATTGGCACAAAATTTCAATAGTCTAGCCCAGAACTGGAGCTGTGGTTCTCAAACTCGAACAAGCATCAAAATCCCCTGGAGGGTTTGGTAACATCTAGAGTGCTGGGTCCCACTTTACAGTAGGACTGGGTAGATTTAAGGTTTGTTTTTCTAACAAGGTCCTAGGGGATGCTGAAGTTACTGATCTGGGGAATGCAGTTTTGTTTTGTTTTGTTTTGTTTTTCTGTATACAGCATCTCATATGTGCCTATGTGGGGATAGGATCATCTTAGAGCATCCTGCATGCTCAGTGGATCAGGTCCTAGAGTGGATGGTGGCATTGCCATATGGCTTTATTTACATAGTGGCACTTTCTTCAAGGTGGAGATGCACAATCCAGTATGTAGATGATGGGCAGTCTTGGTACAGTAAAGGAATAGACAGCTCTCATGGTTCTGATATATCCCTCTATCCCCAGCATTTTCATCATTCTAGGCTCTCCCTAAACATTCTACTAAGTGAGCTACAGCATCAGCTCAGAAGCACACTTTCGACAGGCCCTGCTCCAGGTCTCCACTCAAATAGCCCTGCAAAATATACTCCTGCCAGGAGAAAGTAGCTCGCTTCCCCTTAGACGGGAGTACGCATATGCTATCAATGCACACAAAAGGAGGAAGCTAAAGGCTTGCTCCTCTTTAAGCAAAGAGACTTCCCAGAGACTTAATTAAAGTTTGGAAAAGTATCCCAGGAGGCGGGGGTGGGAGTGGGGGGTCAATAAAATTGATCCAAATAAATTCTTTGCACATACAAAATAAAATCCACATGCACAAAAAGAAATTTGATCAATAAATTAGTAAATTCAGTGTGAGGAGGGAGTAATTAACAGGCCCATTTAAAGTGCGGAATACATTAAATACAGAATGAGTGACTCCACCGGGACCACTGAAGCAGGAAACACTGATGCATTTGAGAGGCCTGGAAGATTAGAAACATATTTCAACAAGGAGAAAAGAGAAGAAAGAAAGGAGAGCCCAGAATGATGAAGGTGCTGGGAGTGGGAGTGAGTATCGGGGACATAGAAGCCTCCGGTTTTGAATTCCTAGGAAAAGAGAGCAAAATCACATCTGCACTCAGGTTTGTCTTCCAGGCACTGGAAATCTTAAAATTCTCTGTTCAGAGAGCTATGCAAGCCATGCCTAGTCCTAGGTGGTTACCATGTCAAGTGCCTTTATTTTGAAAAAAGTTGCACTCAGCTAACCAGAAAAGGTCTCATTGGTGTAGAACAACCCCATGATGGGCATGGGCATCCTGATGTCCTTTAAGATTGCCTGTCAGGGGCATTGGAGTCAAACCAGCCCTTATCTAGTTCAAGCCCTGAGCTGACAGCCACAAAGGACATTGTTGTTGGAAATAAATTTCTGAAGGCAAACAAGAAACTACCCTATCTCATATAGTAACCCACATACTAAACTTGGTCTCCCAAAGAGGTGGGACATGAAGAAAACCAAATGTACAACTACAGGTAGAGCCATGAATGTAGAAATTGATGAGATGAGTCAGGTCACACCTCATCTTAAGTTAGATGGATACCAGGCTCTTGATAAATGTCACATGCCTAGCTTGGACCTTGATTTCAGAGTCTAATTCCCCATCTTCGCTCCCAAGTGAGTCCCCTGGGGCTCCTGTTGGCAATTTTGCAATAGAAAGCTAAATTGGATCTGCCATGAATATGAATCATTGTGATAATTCCTTTCTATCTGCTAGGGAGCTAGACCTGGGCCATGAACTATATCATCAAGAAGCAGAGCTCTTTGGCTTCTCTGCACTCTTCACCACGCCCCCTGAGACCTATGTGAACTTTAAGTAATAGCTTATCATCTGCTAATGGAACTCAGTCCAGCTCCATGAATTTCATTCCTGATTTGTGAAGGGCTTGGAAGTGATCTTTGCTTTCAGTAGAGCCCTCGTCCTCTGAGACCATTAAGAAGAATCTTTCCAAGCCTGGCGAACTCAATGCTGGTACCAGGGAAGGCTCCCCACATTCAGTTTAGAAGCCTTTAGGCAAGTGTCAAAGTAGTTCCCTGAGCTTCGTACTCTCCACTGGAGGGCTGGGGCTGGGCTGTAGTCTAAATGGAGTGGGTGGAAGGTTTCTATGGTTAAGGCTGCTTCCTCCTTTTTAATTTTATTTTTAATTTTCCTCTGCCACTTTCAATCATACCTTTCTCATTAGCTGAATGGGAAGGTTTGCAGAAACAAACCTCTGGAACATTCCCTCAGGCAACGTTTTTAGTTCTACCACTTCCCTGAGCTTCATGCATAAAAGCGCCTCCCAGGGTGCAGCGACTTGCCACACATTTGGCTGACACCTGTCTATGAAGAGAGATGTCTGAAACCACTTTCTGAGAGCAGCCCTCAAGCATCCAAGTCTGTGAAGTCTTTAGCAGCCTCTCTTCTTAGCCAGGCACAGATCCTGCCACATGCCCAAGCATGGGGCCTTAGTCTAGTGAGTGCTTCCAAGGTGTTGTTCAGGCCTGAGCAAGGACCATGGGTGGCTTTCATGCCCGTTAAAATGTAAAATCAGTTGAAATGTCTGAAGCCACAAACTCCCAAATCCTAACTAGGAGAACAGGAAACGAAATGTGTCGATGGTTGCACTCAAACAGGAAGGTATTCTGCCTTGAAACATTCCCATTAAGAAGAAGCTCAGCACCTCATGAGACAGCCCTTTCTGCTCCTTAACAGCTCTAAAGATGAAAAGCCTACCCTTTGACCTCATCCCTAGAAGTCTTCCTAGTCTCCCTGCAGATGCCCTAATCCTGCTACCTGCTGTTAGGCACCTATGTAGACATTAACATCCTTGAAGACCATTGAAGATGGAGCTTTGAATCCCTCTTACCATTAGCCACATAAAAGCTGGCTATATCAAGGCTCTGTTGAAATTCATTAAGGGATAGTTCCTCTTGGTCAGAAGAATAGGATGTGTGTTCTGTATCTGGCCCCAACTGGAGACATGGCATGTTAATCTGCCCCAAATATTAGAACATTTTATATATATAGAATTGTCTCCTTCCTTGAGAGTTAATCACTTCGCCGCATCCGCACGCCGGTCTCATTCCTTTACTGATACATTGTACAGATTTATACACATAAATTTCATGTGTAATGACCTAAAGTATTTGTTGTGATTAATGTTCCATGTGCTAATGAGCTAGCATGTTCCAGAGCTACTAGGAAGACTTTATGAATCCAATAGTTTGTTTTCTTAAAAAAAAAAAAAGACTTAATCACTTATTCAAGAGACCACCCCTCAGGAAAGTTGATCCGCCTGAAAGGTTGGTAAGGATATGGGAGGAATTATTATTCATTCCATTAATGGGATACTGCATTTATACATCCCACTGTTCCTCTAGGCAATTGCTTACAGATATTCACCATTAAGCATGTCAGCTTTTCTTAGTTCTAATTTAGAAGCGTAACCTTTCCTTTGGTACTTCCTATCTCTTTTTCAGGTCAGCATTCTAAGCATGCTTGTTGGACATTCTTACTTTCTTCCTGTTTTTTCTGAAAGCCTACATCTCTTTCTATACCTCTTTGCAGACATCCATTGCTAACCTCATTCAAAATGCAAGACTTCCTTCTTCTCTGTCTCCCTCTCCCAGAAACCGCCAGGATTTATAGTTTGCCTTTCCAGTGTACTTTTTCTCAAATGCTAATAAAATGGTTATTGAGTTTCCTTTTGAATCTGTTTTAAAATTCTTTCATCAATAAGACTAAGGACCTGCAATAGGAACCCTGATTTCACTATAACATATGTTCAAGACACAAAGAACAGACAGTGCATCACAGGACATTCGGAGATTTCCTCTGACAACATTTTCATTGTGTACTGCACCTTTGTAAGTGTGCCAGATAGTTTATTGGAGCATACACATGTCTTCTGCTTAAGTCCATAGCTTCGGTGGACAGCTCTAAACCTGTTGTGTAGTATTGGTAGCTGTACTCTAAGTTTCTTCACTTGTAGTCACCATGTTGTCTCAAGCTCCCCTCTTCATACCCAAATGTATGTTCATTCCAACTCCACTCTTAAGCTCATACAAAATCTATTATTGATGGGAACATTTGTGCCATTCTTAAGAAATGTTCACAATAATAATTTGGTAAAACCCAACCATATCATTCTTCCACTTTATTTTCTCTCTGTCTCTGTCTCTCTGTTTCTGTCTCTGTCTCTCTCTTTCTGTGTGTGTGACTGTCTGTCTGTCTGTCTGTCTGTCTTTCCACTACCACCACCAGGCTTTGTATGTAAGTGAACATGATTGAAACTGAATTCTAAGGGCATCCTTGAAAGGGAAAATACAGATCTAAAAATGCACCAGACAGCCTTAGGAGGCTCAGTGAAAAAGAAAACAAGAGCATTTCCCATTCCTTGCCTCGGGGCATTATCAGCACAAAAGCTGCTGCAGCTGTGCACCAGTCTCCCTGAACCACTGGAAGCTGTGCGTCAGTCTGCAGATGCAGCAACACAGAGCCTGCACATGAAAGCTCAGAGAGCTCTATCCAGGCTATAGCAATGCTACCCTCATGAAGGGTTCCCTTACGTGCATTCTCTGAAGGAACAACTCCGATTCTCTTTCTAGCCCTTTGCACATTCTGACCATTGAGAAAATGCCATCTCTTTTCCTGGATGCTTCCCGCTAATGATCCTTCTCCACATCAGCATGAAATGTTTGAAGAAATCCCAGGTGTTATTTCCTTTCCAGTTCTGAGACAAATTTCTATTCTTGTCTGTGCATGTAGATTACAACCTCCACAGAGGACAGAATTATGATACAATCCCTCTTCTTTACCACAGACCTGGTATACAAAGAAGCACATTGCTAAGGGGTTAAATAAATATGTGGTTTAGAAAGATCTAAAAAGGAAGATTAATAATTAGTGAGGTGAAAAGTTTATCCTAACGTTTTTTTTTTCATTCTCATGACATTGTTTAAGCATTTATTAGGTGCAAAACCTCCTCATCTTCTTGTGATAGAACCCAGTTGACCAAAGAGGCCCAAATCCCCTTTTTGAACAAACCTGTAACACACAGTCTGATATTTATTATCACATTCTTCACATAAACATTCCCTTTGGTAACAACCTAATGGCTCCTTATCAGTGTGTCCCCTATAAACTGTGTGTCCAGAAGTGGGGATATGTTTGTTTCAGTCTACTAGACTTATACTTGAGATACCATATTTGTGAAAGTGTCCAGTGAAGCTGAAAGCGAACTTGGTGACAAACTCTCCTTCAACCATGAACTTTATAAAGATACCTGGAAAAATGAGTCTAACTTTTTAAGGGCCTTATTATAACCACAAGACTACCTCACCATGGAACAGAGTGTGTGTATATGGCTGACACAATATATTAACAATTCCTGCTGAGGCTCCCCTCAGGCACTAACATTATCTGTACAAACAGAATCTGACTTTGAGAGACAAAATTTAGAAAGGGCCAAGCAATAATCGGCATTCTGAGGACATATCTCAAAAGCCTTGTGCAAATGCTCTATATGATCCTGTCTCCTCATCACAACCCTGCTACTTAGTCTCTTCCCTAGTTTATGGACCTCAATCTAAAAACATCAGCTCCTCAAGAAACATTGTCAGAGAATCCCTGTGAATTCCTCACCTCATCTTGTTTTCAGAGAATTCCCGAGGATTTGCAATTCCTAACATATATGTTCACTCATCATACCACATTTAGTATAGACAGAGAGACATTCATTTCGCACACTGACATATTCACCACAGGGCCAGACACAGTTGCTACTCCAATAATTTGACTGACAAATAATAATGTTATCATACCAGAACGGAAAACACAGAGAGTTTCAAGTCAGTCAGGTAATCTGGGTGCAGTTTCAGCAAGGTCATTAACTAGCTGCATGATGCTAGACAAATTGTTAACCTCTTTGAGCATGAAGTTACCTCGTTTGTTCATATTACTTTGTATTCCCTAATATGCAATGCTGTTTGGAGAAAAATGTAAAATGAGAGATGCAAAACTACATGGTAATGTAACCGGTCACAATGGTAATCCCCACTGTCAACTTGACTTCATTTGGAATCATGTAGGATTTAAGCCTCCAGCTGTGTCTGTGAGAGTATTTACAAAGAGCCTTAACTGAGGAGGGAAGGCTCACCCTGAGTGTGGGTGGGACCACTCCGTGAACTGGGGGGGGGAGTCCCCAGACTGAATAAAAAAGGAAAACATGGGGAAAAAGACAGAGCAGCAGCATCCATCTCTTTTTGCATTCTGATTGAAGATGAAATATTACCATCCGTTTCATGCTCCCACCACTAGCCATGATGAACTGTATCCCCTCTCAAATCATGAGCCCAAACAAACCTTTCCTTCCTGAGGTTGCTTCTGTCGAGTGTTTTATCAAAGCGATGAGTAAAGTAAATAATGGAAGAATCTTGTACAAATAAGAAATATATTTCAATTACTTGAGACTCTCTTAATAGCACCACTGCTTTCTCTCTAAAATGAATACCATAAGGACTTATCTTTAGTCTACTCAGAGATGATCATTTTCAGGATACATAATGCATCAGACCAAATGTAACCCTTTAGTGTGGGCATTTAATTTTATCAATGACCAGATTTAGCTCCAGCCTTGTACAGCAGCAGACCCAGGTGAGGTGGTGGTTGGGAAAGAAATAAGAGAAGCAGTATTGTTAAGTTAAAGAAGACGTTTTCAGGGGGAACATGAGCCATGTTCAGTGGGGCCACAGTGAAGCCAGAATATTGATTGATTTGTTAAATGCAGAAAAAATAAAGAGGGAAATGGAGGTGGAATTATAGATTTAAAAAAAAAAAAAAAAACCTTTCTCTCCTTGGCCTGTTTGTATCTCCGGGACACTTGACTTTACAGAAACCATGTGTATGCACTGGTGAGGGGAGGGAAGCCAAAGAGCAGGAAACGGACGCCAAGGGAGCTGTACTTAATCATAATAACCATTAGTATTGACTTTGGTGCCATCTTAAAGGAGCCATTTGTTATAAGAACCAATAGTCAAAACCCCAACTTAGCCAAGCTTTGTCTTATGAGCACTAAAAATAATGGTATTTTGCTGTTCATCTGTTTTAATTTTCCAAATTCAAATGCAATTTGAAATCAATTCAAAAATTGATTTTTATTCTAAACAAAGAGACATTAAAAGGAGAAAGGGAGGAAGGAAGTAGAAAGGACAGACAAACCAGGCTTTTCAGTGAATCACATAATCATACCTCCAAAAGCAAGAGCCCTAAGCAGTAATTATTCCCCTACCTGAGAAGCATGAAAGGAAAATGGGTAAGAATTATGACCACAGGAACAATATATAAAACCTCTCCAGAGCCAAGGCCAGCAAATCACTTACCTGCAGATTCCAAAATGACATATAAAAACAGGAAGAAACACAGTTAAGGTCAATTGGCTCAGGGTTTTTAAAGTACCACCTCATTTTAATCAACACCCCATGCCATTCTGCATCTCCAGCTGGCTAACTAGCTAAGATATTGGAGTTGTTTGCTATTTATTAAACAGCTTGAAAACAAAGTGGAAACACTTGAGTGATCTTGCAGTCAAGTCAGCTTAAATTTTGCAGCTAGGCTCTCTCAATGTGTCTGCACCTCAGTGTGGTCCTCACAATCCAAGGTCTGAAACTCAACTTTAGGAACCTTGGTTCTGTCAATTTCTCCAACTTTTAGAGATTGATTCACAATAGCCTAAACTCACAAAAGAACAGAAGTTATTAATATATGCTGGTGAGGTGGACCTATCACCAATCAGAATAATTATACTTACCACTAAGCATTGTTTTCATATTTAAAAATATGGCATGAAAGAGAAACCACAGTAAAAATGGAAGTGGACACTTCGAAGAATTAAAAGGCAGTTTTATGCAGACAGAATCTGAGAAAGTGAAATTAGAGAGATGTATAAAGAATTTTATTCACTCTTGTGTAATCTGGGAAATTCCATGCTGCACTAGAGACCATCTTTCTAAAGACCGAAAGCCACTAGAGAAGTGGAACAATCCCAGATCTCCAACTAAGCTTCTTTTAGATTTTTAACAGACACCAAAAGCTTCCATCATCTTGACATCTCACAAATCACATGTTAATTCCCATGATTCCCTCCAAGATGGCTGCCTTGTTAGGGGCATGCTATAGTTTGAAAGTGACCCTCCAAAGTCAGTCCCCAATCCAACAACATTCCTAGATAAGGAGTGAGTTAACTCGGCTCCCATAAGTTATTACAAGAATTGTTTCATTTAAAGTGTTTCCTATGCTTCTTCTCATGCATATATGCTAACTTGTCCCTTTACCCCCTTCCATGCAAGGCAGGGAAGCACTCATCAGTGATGTTGAACTTCTAAACCCTTAGAACTGTGAAGAAGAAAATGTCTCTTCTTTATCAGTTGCTGTATCTGTAGTATCTTGTTAGAGCATCACCAGGTAGACTAAGACAGGGCATTCGTGCACTTTGGCTGTGAGCTTTCAAGAATGCGTCTTAGGGGGCTACTATAGGAAATTGTAGTTAGCCATACCAAGAAGATTCTATGGTGCCTTTCATTTGGAGGTAGCTTTTTTCTCACATATTTCTTGAATTCCAGACTTTCCTCTCTGCTAAAAACAAGGAATTCCTCTTACTCAGAACCAGGACAAGGAAAGGTGAGACTGGGGTAGGGCAGGGAGTGACAGCACAGGAAGAATGATTCTAAGCCACGGAAGATCTAATCAGTCCTCCGCAGCAATGAACATCACATATCTCAATTGGCTAGAGCCAAGAAGGACAGATGTGGTAGACAGATTAGCCTCACCAATCTCCAAGATAGCCCAGTAAATTCAGGAACTGGACACAGAGTGGCGTTTGAAGAACAGAACACTATAAGAAGACACCAAAGTTTTTGATAAGCCTCACTAGCAAGAGCACTTCCCTAAAAGCTCAAAGGCCTTGATGACCCTTAATGTGGCTTTACCTGAAATTCTTATGTTTGTGTATAGAACATGTCTGGCAATTGAAAGATCAATAAATTTGGGTCATATGCACCTTGCATGGAGCTAGTGTAGGGCAGAAATCAAAGGGAACTCCTGAGCCAGGAGATGGACTGGAAAGACTCAAACTACAGTGTTAGCAGGCTTTTCATGAGCTTCAGAATCCCACAGGAGAGGGTCAGGGTCCTCATTAGAGGCCTAATATGCCTCTCCTCAACACAAGTAGACAACTGTGGCAAGAGAAAGTATTTCTAATAAATAAGGTTAGCTAACAGACTGTTCTTCTTGGTTTAGGGAGAGTTCAGTTCTATTTCTCAGCTAAGACTGCTTTAAACCACTGTAGCAGCTGGACTCCTTATGAGTTAAAGAGCAATAATGTGAAATTTAGGGTCTTTAAACAATTAGTTTTAGGTGGCATCAGATTATTTGCTCTGAATATCATCTTCCTAGACCCTAACAAACTCAGCATGTAAGGCACAGCAGAAGCTTTAGAAGGACACAAATCTTGAATCTGTAGGCTCCCTGGAGTCTCTCTGACTCATCCACTCAAACCTAATTTTTCCTATTCTGATACACTTGCCAGGGAAGCAAACAGCATAAGGCGTAAGTGATACAAGTTACTATTACGCTGGCGCTTCCTTGTTCTTCTACTTATTACCTCTCATTCCAGCTTCTATTGTCAATTAGAGAGAACACAGGTTGTGACTATGCCATAAATTTTTCTCTTTCTCAGTCTTTGCTCAATACAGTCCTCTACTATCAACCTTTTACCTCTCCTCCAAGCACATAACTACCCTACTATGTTCTACCTCCATCATATTTGAAATCCATACTCATGTATTCTACATTCATTGATAGGCTGCCAAGTGCTTATTAATAGATGCATTGAGGAAGAATACAGGAGGACAATGATTTCTAAATTCTGTCACTTTCCATGATCTTAACATTCCTACTATGGCAAATTTCAAGGTACCGATGTGATGTCAATAAACATGAAGTTGAAAAGATTTGTGTAATTAACTTTCATATCTCTACAAATCCTCTCTCTTAAATTACCTTTGCTCTTCCTGCAGCATCTATTATAAGGATAATGTTTCCCTGGCTTCAAATTTACATGTTGAACTTCCCACCATGATAACATGCCTAGCTTCTAATATCATGATTTGCTCTCCCTGCTTCCAGGAGCTCAGAAAGCTCTTCACTAGCACTGCAAGTAGAGATAAGTAAGCATGCTACAAAGAGTGCACAATTTTTGAGGAAGAAAAGTAACAAGGGAATGGTAGATGGCAGCAAGAAATGCTGTGTTAAGACTCGGTAAACTATGGTCACATCGACCTACTGTGGCATCACTCTCATCATGTTGTTCTGTAGCACAGGAACTACAAGAGTCACCTCCGTCCTACTAAGTAAACCCTATTTCTAGAAAAAAAAAAGCAAAGTGAGATTGTTTTGTTTAAATGGGTGGGGTGCTGGTGTTTCTTAGAATTGGAATTTCTGAGAACAAAGGTACACTTGAAAGCAAGAGGAGTTTTGCTAGGTATGAGTCAATATGTGAATTGTCACATGTTGTAAATTTTTCCTATAAAGACTGACTACACTAATATGGTTGTGTGTATCATTAAGAAACATGCAGTAGCTTTCTAGTCTAGTTTGGCTCATATAATTAACTTCAACTATGGGATGATTTTAGAAGTTTATGGGAGGGAAATACATGAAAGAAATATTTATAAAAGTTTTAAGAGCCTAAGTATCCATCTCCCTACGTATTGGAAAAATGGTCTTAGATCGATACAGAGGTAGGAAATTTTAGACTTTCTACCAAGATCTTTGACTGAAAGAAAAGCTAAAGGTCCTGTGTGACCACAGGCTGAACTATGAAACCCTCTTCTAGACTGTATGAGGAAAGATGTGTTTTCAACGAGTTTTGACCTTTTGTGTTGAATTTTTCAAGGTTAGTGAAGGCTTTCAAGCCCAAACAAACAATTTGATCAACTTTTGGTGTAGGCCATAGACACAGCCAAAGCGGTCCTCAAAAACGATGTGGTTTGGCTTAACAAATTAGAGAAGGATCTAAAGAAAAATCACAGGAACCAAATAGTGGGAATTAGTCCAATAGAGAGGAATAACCTCATGTTTAACATCACATTCTTTGGAACCAGACTACCTCTGCTTACCAAACAGCTATGTTTGTTCAAAGGTATGTGGCCTTTGGCAAGTTGCTTAGTCTGTCTGAGCCTCTATTTCTCCATCGATAAGCAGAGGAAAAGAGTGGCTCAAGTGTCAAGTCTGTTTTGGATAGGAAATGAAAAGATTCTCATAGATGTTGTAGAACTAAGTCATTGCAAATGCTAGCTCATATTACAGAACAATATGTCTGGCTTGCTAGAAATTTTCTTTGGTCAATAGAGCAAGAAGGGCTATGTTCATAAGATTTGGAACTTTAATTACAGAAAGACTTGAAAATCACTTGAAAAACACCAGCACGTGTTTCCTCCTCATCTTCGTAATTCCATCCTTTGCAATACTGCACCCCAAACATGAAATTCCTTCTCTCCTTCATCTACAACTATCCAGCCACAACAAAACCGTATCTTCCAAGTTACTAGGGTACTTGCAGTTGATATCATGCAATTTTACACTTAATTGTTTCTTAATCGTTTCGTGATATCTATGTTACTCACTCCTAAAACTTAGAACATTAAATGTTAGTGCTAAGATGAAAATACCATCTAGTTTGCAGGAGGTGCTCAATAGATATAAGACTTGATATTCTGAAATAAAGGTTAGAAAATTATGTAAGCATGTCACAGTCACCAGCCTACAATGAGCCATTGAAAGATAGAGCTGTCTTTGCATTTGAGTTATCTGTAGAACATGGGTTCCAGGGTGAGCGATCCTGGATTCAAATCTCTGTTCAGTCTCATCTTGCACACCCACATGGTAGAAAGAGAAAACTGACTATTAAAGTTGTCTTCTGAGCTCCATATACAAGTTTTTCAAGCACATGCCCACATACATACGCACATGTGCGTGCGTGTACGAGCACATACACACGCACAAATGCAAATAAAAAAATAGATGCAGTACAACAATTATTTCATATATGCTGATTACTGGAACTATAGCCCAAGACACTTAACCTCTCCAACCTTTGGATTCTTCACCTATATCATGAATACAAAAATTACCAATTTCATAAAATTACTAAGAATCAATAAATAAATAATTTGGAAGAATGCCATGCATTGACTTACACATTTCTAGGGTGATTGCTGGTAATAGTAGAAACTCGTTTTACCAGACCACCTGAACACCACCTCCCAGAAATGGAAATGGAGCATATTCTCTGCTAAAAAGGAATCCCTAGCAAAGGATCAAACACAGACGCCCAGGAAGGGGAAAGACAGGGAGAGGAGGTATCTGGAGGATCCATAGTGGTTTACCACAAGCTATACAATGTAAGAACACTTTACATTTGAAGCATTCCAAACAAATTTCTCTAGCCTCACAGATTTGCCTTTGGCTGCTTCTTACAATGCCTGCAATGCCTCCAGACTGCCCTAAGTTATCCTATTAAGGAGAAGAGCTAACTTTGCACTTTTGAGAGACTCCTGTTTAGTTTATTAAGTAATTAAGCTCCTGGTGCACAAAGGACAAAGCACTCAGGGGCTCTCTGAAGTCAGTGAAAGCCCAAATGGCTGGCCTGTAGCAGAGAATGCGTGCACAGGGACAGCCTGTCCTTTCTAAGGCTACCTCTGCACCAATCTACTAATTAGACTGGGAAGGAAAAAGTGGATGGTGAGGAAGCCTGTCTGAAATTGGGGTGAGAGGTCTTGGAGGTAAAAGGAAATATGATGAAGCTTAAGCTGCCGAGGTTTCAGTGACTGTTAGGCATGATCCAGGAAGAACAAAGCACTACACAGTCCCCTGCACAGAGCCAGAGCCAATTTGTAATGTTCTATAATGTGGGCTCTCCACAGCTAATTTGTAACCCTAGGACGGCCTATCCTATGCGTTTCAGAACGATCCTTAGAAACCCAAAGTATATCACAAAGAGTCATCTTAACATGACGATTCACCAAATATAGTACAGCAGAAAAGGCCCTCAAAGTGAACAGGTAGTGCTTGGAATAAATAATTTTAATTCATTTCCATATTATTTAAATGTGTGTTTTAGGAATACTGCTTTCTGTCAATAAGTGAAAGCTCTTTACTTATTTTCTCTTTTTCCCACTAGTGCCAAACACAGTGCCTACAAAAGAATAAGTATTAAATACACGTTGACTGAATTTCATCACCAAAATGGCCAAGGACCAGAGAAGAACCACTCTGAACCTCTGTTTGCCATTTGAAAAACGGAAAATGTTAATAGACCAATATCATAGGTTTTTTTTTTTAGTTTTTTTTTCTTTTTTTTTATTCTTTTTTAATTAAAATTTCCACCTGCTCCCCGTTTCCCATTTCCCTCCCATCCTCCCAAATATTGCCCCCTCCCCCCACTCCCCTCCCCCTATCCCCACTCCTCTTCTCCTCCCCCCACACCATTCCCCCTCCCTCTCAATACTGAAGAGCAGTCCAAATTCTCTGCCCTGCGGAAAGACAAAGGTCTTCTATCTACGTCCAGGAAGGTGAGCGTCTAAACAGGCTAAGCTCTCACAAAGCCAGTTCATGTGTTAGGATCGAAACCTAGTGCCATTGTCCTTGGCTTCTCATCAGCCTTCATTGTCCGCCATGCTCAGAGAGTCCAGAATCAACCCATGCTTATTCAGTCCCAGACCAGCTGGCCTTGGTGGGCTCCCAATAAATCAGTTCCACTGTCACAGTGGGTGGGTGCATCCCTCGTGGTCCTGATTTCCTTGCTCATGTTCTCCCTCCTTCTGCTCCTCATTTGGACCTTAAGAGCTCAGACCGTTGCTCCAAATTGAGACTCTGTCTCTACCTCGATCCATCGCCAGATGAAGGTTAAAAGGTGATATGCAAGATATTCATCAGTATAGGATAGGGTCATTTCAGGTTCCCTCTCCTTAGTTGCCCAAGGTACCAGCTGGGGACATATTCCTGGACACCTGCGAACCACTCAAGAGTCAAGTCTCTTGCCAACCCTAAGATGGCTCCCTTAGATAGGATATATACTTCGCTGCTCCCGTATCCTCCCTTCCCATATCCCAACCATCCCAATCCCCCGAGCTCCGCCCATCCTCCCCTTCTCATGTTTCTCATCCCATTTCCCCTTTGCCCCATGCCACCTCACCCGCAAGTTCCCAGTTTTTGCCCTGCAATCTTGTCTACTTCCCCTCTCCATGCGGATGACTATATGATTTTCTTTGGGTTCACTTTCGAACCTGATAGAAGAAAAAGTGGGAAGTACTCTACAACATATGGGTACAGGAGATCACTTCCTACGTTTATCCGCAGCAGCACAGACATTAAGGACAACATTGAATAAATGGGACCTCCTGAAACTGAGTAGCTTCTGTAAAGCAAAGGACACTGTCACTAAGACAAAAAGGCAACCCACTGACTGGGAGAAGATCTTCACCAACCCTGCAACAGACAAAGGTCTGATCTCCAAAATATATAAAGAACTCAAGAAACTAGACTTTAAAATGCTAATGAACCCAATAAAAAAATGGGGCACTGATCTGAACAGAGAATTCTCAACAGAAGAAATTCAAATGGCCAAAAGACACTTAAGGTCATGCTCAACCTCCTTAGCGATAAGGGAAATGCAAATTAAAACAACTTTGAGATACCATCTTACACCTGTCAGAATGGCTAAAATCAAAAACACCAATGATAGTCTTTGCTGGCGAGGTTGTGGAGAAAGAGGCACACTCATTCATTGCTGGTGGGAATGCAAACTTGTGCAACCACTTTAGAAATCAGTGTGGCGATTTCTCAGGAAATTTGGGATCAACCTACCCCAAGATCCAGTAATACCACTATTGGGAATATACCCAAGAGATACCCCATCAAATGACAAAAGTATCTGTTCAACTATGTTCATAGCAGCATTGTTTGTAATAGCCAAAACCTGGAAACAACCTAGATGCCCTTCAATGGAGGAATGGATGAAGAAAGTGTGGAATATATACATATTAGAGTACTACTCAGCAGTAAAAAACAATGACTTCTCGAATTTTGTGTGCAAATGGATGGAAATAGAAAACACTATCCTGAGTGAGGCATCCCAGACCCAAAAAGAGGAACATGGGATGTACTCACTCATAATCGGTTTCTAGCCATAAATAAAAGACATTAAGCATATAATTTGTGATCCTAGAGAAGTTTTTTTTTTTTTAGTTTTTTGAGACAGAGTTTCTCTGTAGCTTTGGAGCCTGTCCTGGCACTAGTTCTTGTAGGTCAGGCTGGCCTAGAACTCACAGAGATCCTCCTGCCTCTGCCTCCTGAGTGCTGGGATTAAAGGCGTGCGCCACCACCGCCTGACTATCATAAGATTTTGACATCTAATCAAGTTAACACTTAGATTTGTAGAAACATCTGTCATTATTAAGTGCTTAATAAATTTTAGGAATTGCTTCTGTAAGATTTAAGTAAAATTAAATGAGGTCCAGCATATAGATCAGGGACCACAGCTAATATCTAATTAGGATTTATACATATATGGCTACATCTGGTAGAATCTTTGAAAGAATGAAAACTTGCCAATTTGTGTGTTCTGAGATTACTGTAAGATAATCATGGTAAAGAAGGATAAAAGGTTTGTTGACCTTGCTAGAGGACTTTAAAGAAGGGGATAGCATCATCTCAGGGCTACTACTGAGCACAGTTGGGTGTTTGTCACTTAAATTTGATTCCTAGGCCAGTCTTCTAGAATTTATGCTTGAATAGGAAGTAGAATAGTCAAAGACACTAAAGATATTGGTGAAGGATGTAAGTGCGGAATTAAGTAAGCTTAGATGTGACTGAAGACAGTAAGATGAAAGCTGAAAGGAGCTATATCAAGGGACCAAAACCAATCTGAGAATGCTGTTTGCCACAGGAGGATGTATATATATATAAAGAATAAACAATCGAGTAAATGACTAGCGTATAGTTTTATTAGCATATAAAATATGTTCTAGTTTGGTTATCTCCTTCCACTGTGGGTTGTGGGTCCTGGGGATCAAATTCAGGTCTTCAGGCTTTTGCTGCAAGCTCTTTTACCTGTTGAGACATCTCACTAGCCTGGATTTTTACTATATCATCATGAAAAGTTTTGCTTACCATATGCATTTGATTTTTTGTTGACCTTTGACTATATGTTCACCTGTGGTTGCTGTCTTTACACATTGATGTCCCTTGGATGCTTCCACCACTCTCTAATGTCTCCTTCCCACTTTTCTGACAAGCGACAACAAAGCACAGGTGTTTCCATGGCACCAGAACAGTTGGTAATTTGTCTCAAAGTAGGAAACTGTTCCTCTTTCATTTGTGTTACATTGGAGACACCTGATACATTTTTAGCATTTTACTGTTCCTTTGACTTCATATTAGTAATCTTTTTAGACTTACAGAGTAGTTGAGATTTTCTTTATATAAACCTCATACTCAGTTTCTTCTGTTGTTTCTAACATTATTGTAGTTCATTAGACATAATTTTTGTTTATACATTGTATTTTATGCATATGAATGTTTTGCCAACTTGTAAACATTTTCCTCTGACCTGCGTACATACGCTTTTGTCCATAAAAGCACATACACACGATAATAACAAATAAAAATTTTTAAAAACAGTATAGCAGACACTTACTACTAAATTCCTAAAACATTTGATAAAGACTAGGAGACTGGGATCCTCTAAAAGACAAGTGAAGAAAGAGCTGGTGGCCCTGGCTTATGTATTATTTCTTGAGAGTTAAGAAATTTGAAAATTACATATACAGTGTGAAGCCTGCCATGGGTCCTTTAAAAGTTTGGTTTCTTGCCAGTGTGCTGAAAGTTAATGCGTTCCATTTCACAAGAGCCAGCTCTTAAATCTTCAGAAATTTTGTAAGCCATTTGTTAAATATGGATAGCCATTGTTAAAAACTAAATTTTATACACTTGTAATTGAATTATATTAAAATGAAGGGTAATACTGCAAACGCATCTTTTTCTAACTCTTGTGCTGTATTTCACTCTCACTGGTACACATTATCTATATGGTGGAGATCCCACATAGCAGAGTGCTGCTATAAACCTCTTTAAACCCCTCCTTTCCTGACACTAGCTACAGATTGACATCAGATGTAGGGAGAAATATTTATAACTTGAGAATTAGAAACCACTACATCTCAAGACTTTGTCTTTGCCTTTTTGATAGTCTAGATATTGAAAGATGATGGGTCAAGTATAAATAATGCAGAGAAAATTTAAAACTGTTATATCTATAGTCATTACATCAAGATTAGCAAAAAACATAAATAATTTTACTATTAAAAATTATCTTTTGATTCAGAAAAATGCCCACATCACTAATAAACAAATGAAGTTCTTTGTCATTTCATTTTACATACCTGGAAATGTCTACCACACTTGTGTTGCTATGGCGTTCATTTACCACTCATGACATTAGTTTGGTTACACATTTACGAAGTTGACAAAAATCAACACAACATTCTACAAGAATGCTCTGCTACCCTGGAAATTAATAAAACGAACAATGTATAAAAATTTTAAAATTATATGCTACCAATTTTTAAATAGTATGACATAGAAATATATTTAAAGGCATATACACTTTTTTATTCTGGAGAATTAGTTGTTCAGCTTTTATAAGCACACCACAAGGAATTTGTCCCCATAGTTTCAGGAATGTCACAAATATAACAGTGCTTAGTAGAGTCCTAGTTCATTCCTTAGGTTTTCTAAGTTTCTGCAAGTGAGGTTTGTTGAACCCTAGCCTGAGAAACAAAGATAAGAAAGAGGGAGGGGCCTGTGTGAAGCAGCTGGGAAGGGGCTGAGGCGCGAGCATCAGACATCTAGGAAAACTGAAGGAATGAAGGCAAAATCCTCATGCATGTTAAGTGGTTTTAGCCAAATAGTTCTATCTGTGTCTCTGCTTCCCCCAACTGGACCAATTGTAGGCAAGCAGAGCTCTATTCATATACCCCTGTCATCTAAAGAAGGGCAGTTACATTCAATTTGAAGAAACTTCTGTTAGAAGCAAAAAAATTAGTATCTTAACTGGAAGGAGCTTTTATAACAGCATGTAAGACCATAAAAAATACAAGGATGAATAATATATTGAGATACACATACAGAGAAACACAAACACACCACATGTCACTGTTCCTTATTGACCTTACCACAAATAATGAACAGAGGGCTTTGTCTATTAAAAGAGTTGTCTCAGAGGATCTACTAATATCATAATAACCAAATACCTTCTTTCAGAGAGGGTCTTGCCAATTCAGAGTAAGACAGAACCATAAAATCGTAGTCTTTCTTGATGCTGCTGCCTTAATTACTACACAAACAGCAACTATTGCTCATGCTTGATACAACTCCGTCTGTGGGATCTCTGTGTGTAAATATCAAACCTATAAGAAATCATTTCACCTTTTGTGATATTTTTAGAATTAGGCATCAGCTTTCTAGTTAAATTTTGATATTTTACCTGTTAAATGTGTATTGTGATAGAAGGGAAAAGGAATGAGGTCAAATCGAAAGTTATAAAGTAACAAAGGTCAAGACAATAGGATGCTATTGCCAACACAAAACGATAAACAGGATAACATTTTTGCCCATCTCTTCCCAGCATTATATTCAGTAGCTTCAAGCTGTTAGCTTTAAATTGACTTTGATGTAAGTATTTATACCACACAACTGCCCCAAATAGATAAGAAGCCTTTATCACTCAACAAAAAAGAGTTTTTAGTGAGCAAAGGACATACACAGATATTTTTTCTAAAGACAAAAATAGACAATAAGTGTACAAAACAATGTTCAGTGTCACCAATTATTCAAGAAATAAAAGTCAAAACCACAATGAGATGTTGTTGCATGAACAGTTAGGATGGTCACTGCCAAAAACAAAGGCAGGGAATGCTAGCCTTTTCATTTCAATTGCTGTGAGTGATGCTAGACTTTTCATTGTTGTGACAAACCACCTGATGGAACACTTTAAAAGAAGGATAGATTTGTTTCTGCTCACAATTTCTGAGACTTATGTCCGTTGTTGTGCCTCACGGTGGGGCAGAGCATTGGATCAGGGATGTCATAGAAGAGCAGAGTTTCTTTCCTCATGCTGGCCAAAAAGAAAAGCTCAGGTCAAAGAAGATTCCAGAAAAATGTATAGCTCCCAAGGACATGCCCCTCGAGACTTAGACCCCACCTCCTAAAGTTTCCACAAAGCCTTTATAATAACACTAGAAAATGGGAACCACGTCCTCAATTCCTGAAGCTGTGAGAGATATTTCATATTTAAAGCACAATGGCGAGAATCTAGAAGGAGTGGAAGTCTAATACACTATTGTTGAGGAAGATATTATTAAAGAAAGAGAGTTCACCTCAAAACTTAGAATTGGAGATTTCCAAATGAGCCAGAAAATATACTTCTGAGTATACAGCTGGGGAAACTGGAATCCTGAAGAGATCTTGCACTCCCATATTGATTGTGGTATTATTCCCAGCAAAGAAAATCTACAAACAATCTAACTACCTGTCTGTGGATAAATGGCAATAGAAATTTTGGTCTACATATAAAATGGGATAGTATACAAACTGGAAAAGAAACTAAATTCATTATTTGAGACAACACATACCCACCGAAATAATGTTATTCTGAGCTAGACCAGTTATAGAAGAACAACTGCCATATGCTATAACTTACATGTGAATTTAGAAGAGTCAAATTTATGGCAGCCAAGAGCTGAATGTTGGTTACCAGAGGCTGAGGCACACAGAAATTAGCTCAGCCAGGTTCTATCAATATCAACTCAACACCAGCATTTTTCTATGCAGCTTTCAGGCTTTCCACACTATGTTGAGACATTTAAGATGTTCAGGTACTTCGATTCACAAGCTACTAAATGCCCTGTTTTTTCTATATACATTTGCTCACTGCTATACGCTCCATGTGATAGCTTTAGATACATTCTCGTGGCCATTACCTCTAAGGAAGCCTATCTAATAGACTACCCTTCATGGACACCTTTCTATTCTAGCCTTGCATTAACATTTGAGACCATGAAGTGATCAGAAAAAGAAGCTGGATTTTAAGTGAGGTATGCAGATGCTCCCAGGTAGGTTAGCATTTATCATAGTAGTTTCTAAACAGTGCATTGATTCTCAGCTCCTCACTTTCACCTACAGAAATTTATAATTATTCTTATTTTTATAGCACTGGCTGGCTACCTTGGAACTCACTATGTAGACCAGACTGGCCTTGAACTTTGAGCAAACCTTCTATTTTGATATCTGTTATTAACATTAAACTATTCTTGTTCATTTATTATGGATGCTTATATTAATAAAAATATAGACAGCCTGGTTTTTCTGTTTTTGCTTTCCTAAGCTTATCCTAGAACACATTATATTTCATCATCAAATTATTTTAGGAAAATAATATGATAAAATTACATAAGTGAATTCTTTTTGGAGGTCAAGCTATAGCTGATGGCAAACTAAATCAAATTCTCAAGAAAGAGTAGTCTGTCTTGTGCTTCTAAAACATATGGTAATGCAGTCAGGTGGCAAAAAATGAAAGGTAGAAAATGGGACATCTTCTTTTAGTCGTTGAAGGAAGGGAGACAGGATATCAGTAGTTGGACTGGAGTGCTCTTGATTGTCACTGTCAGGATAAGCCAAGAAATGCACAATCCTAGAAAGGCACTGTGCTGCTTAACAAGACAGGGCAAGGGAGACATGATATAAGAAAGGGACAAAGTACAATTTAAGTCCTAAATCATTGAAAGATAGATCTTTCCTCAGCACAAAGGGGGAAATAGATGGTTCAGCCTATAAAGGCACTGTCCACAAAACCTAACAACCTAATCACATATGGTGGAAGGAGGGAAATTACTCTAGAAACTTGTCCTCTGACTTCCACATGCGCGCGCGCGCACACACACACACAGTGGATAGAATAACAGTTATAAAAAAAGATCTGAAAATACACTTTGCATTTTAAAAATATATGTAATTGCTTTTGGGAAGGACATACCTGATAAAGGACTATAATCTGAAATACAGAAATAATTTAAAACAGTCAGAAAATAAACAGTCCAATTTAAGCTGGCCAAAATCCTTGACAGATACTTCATCAAACAACACAAAAAAAGACATATTATTGGCGAACATATGAAAACCACTGCCTGTCCGGAAAATGCAAACTAAAACAATGCTGGACTGCTATGCCACACCTCCTAGGATGACCAAGCTCCAGAATACTGGCAATAGCAAATGCCAGTGCAGACATGAAGCAGTAGGAAATCTTGTTCATTGTTTATTGTAGTAGTTCTCAACCTGTGGGTCACAACCCCTTTTGGAGTTTGAATGACCCTTTCGCAGAGGTCACATATCAAATTTCCCACATATCATATATTCACATTACAATTAATAGCTAGCAAAACTACGGTTATGAAATAGCAACAAAATAATGTTATGGCGGGGGTCATCAGTTGCAGCATAGGCAGGTTGAGAACCACTGGCATAGAGGAACACAAAATGATAGGGACACACTATAACAGTTTCTTATAAAAACTGGTCATACTGATACCAGAAACCTAGTCATCATATTCTCATATTCTTTGATTCCTATTCAAATGTGCTAAAAACTTACATGCTGAACAACACCTATGCATGGGTGTTTATAGCAGATTTACTTAAAATTGTCAAAACTTAGAAGCAACAAAGATATCCTTTAGAAGTAAACAGATAAATAATCACACATCAAGATGTGGAAATTATTCCATGCTAAAAATAAACGAATATCAAGCCATGAAGAGACATGATGGAAACTTAAATAACCAAGTGACGTATGAGCATCTGTGCAGTGGTTTCAATTATGTGACATAGAGGAGAACACAGAACTATGGAAAGATTTGAAAATAGAAAAAAATCAGTGCCTGCCAATAGCAAGGGAAATGAATGAGCAAGGCTCAGAAAATAATTTATCTTTTATTTTAATCAAATTTTTATCGTTTTAAAGTTTTACAGCATATTCTGATCTATACCTCTACTTGCCCATTTTCTATACCTCGCCCTCCCACAAGTTTCCTCTTTTCTTCTAACAAGTTAGACTTCTATTTCCATGTCATAAATACTCTTAGGATTTTCTATATCTATATAAAATCTAGGAGTTGTAAATGAGAGAAAACATGATATTTGCCTTTGTTGAGAATGGTTTCATTTATTTAATATAATTATCTCTACTTGTACGCATTTTCTTGCAAACAGCCTAACTTCAATTTCCTTATCCATTTTTCTTTTCTTAGACCTCTATGTTGGTTCTGTAACCTAGCTATTATAAATAACACTGTAGCAATTATTAATGTGCAAGTATCTGTGATATGTTAACTAGGAGTCCTTTGGGCAAAAATACCCAGAAGTGGTATCTCTGTGTCATACTGACAATCTAGTTACATTTTCAGGGCCCATACTGACCACCAAAGTGGCTTGACTAGTTTATATTCCCACCAGCATTAAATAAAAGGCTCCCATTTCTCCATATCCTTGACAGCATTTATTTGTTTTCTTAATGACTGCAGTTCTCAATGGAATAAGAATGGGATCACAGTGAAGTTTTGCTTTGTGTGTCTACAATGACTGTTGAAGTTATTCATGTATTTATTAGCTAGTTGTCATTAATCTTTTGATAACTATCTGTTCATTTTTCTCTGGGCTCAGAAGAATCTTAATGCCAATAAAATGTGTATGGTGATGTTGGATAATGCCATTATGCATCTAGCAAAATCCATAGACTGTACAATAGTGAAATCTAGCGTAAATTGTGGGCTTTGGGTATGATATAGGACCATCATTTATAACAAGCATTCTCTTCTGGTGGGGAATATTGATAATGAGGAGACTTGTACATGTTCAGTGGCAGAAAATGTAAGAGCAATCTCAGGATGTTCTTTTCAATTTTGCTGTGAAGTCATCAAAACTTCTCTGAAAAAATAAAGTCCATTAAAAAAAATTCCCAGTTAGATTGTGATGACACACATGGCTAAAAGTAGTGATTGGATGAAAAATTACCACCAGCAAGTTGTTTCACCTGGCTACAAAGTTTCAGAACATATTTTTAAATAATGTGTATTTTTGCTACACGTAGTTAGAAAACTCAAATTATATTTACTAAGGTGACAATAAGAAAAACTAGAAAGAATGAATTGGAGGTTTGACTATATTGGGATCTACAGAAATAAAAGAGAGAGGGGATGTGGGAGGGAGGAAAGAAGCAAGCATTATAAACTGGGATGTTTATACTTTAGAGAACATACCAGAGAATCAAAAGCAGCTTAGTCTTAGTCAACATCCATTATATTCTCCTCCAAGAATACTAAAAGTACTAAAGTGGTAGTGCTGCTGGGACATTGACATCTGCAGAAAGAAGCAAAAGGTGTGAATTTCTGTGGGAAACTTTAGCATCTTCCCATCCCTGGTTTTTAGTTCCCTTTCTGGGTCCTGAGCTAGTGTGTGTGTGCATGATGCATGTGTACATGTGCATGCATGAATGTATTAGGAAATGAAAGGTAGTTAAGAGTACCCCAACAAATGAAGAGTCACTCATAGTACTAAATCCACCCATAGCGAGAGTTTAGATTTCTCTGATTTTAATTTCAATCCCCAGAAGAACTACAAGAGAGGGGTTCACAAATCCTCATACAGTCTCTAGAACAGCCAAAGGGCAGTACAGGTCAGCACAATGAGCTCCTGTCTCAGATTAACTATGTATTATTCACCCACTGCTCCAAATTGCTAGGCTAGTCTAAGATGACAATATCTGAAAAGTGGAAAGATTAAATGACTAAGTTGATCCACACCCACTTCTTTCGTCCCTCTCCCAGTCTCAGGATCATTAAAATGCCCTCAGAAGAGCACCCCAGAAAGATCCCCTCCACCCCTGCCTCTGTCCTTCAGTTGATAGATTCTAAAACTACTTCAGAAAGAGTCTGCTCATGCTACATAACAAACAGCTAACATTCATTGCCAGCAATGCATTTTCCAATCAGGACCAGCTCTGCACATTACTGCTAGTTCTTATAAGGAAGACTTTTTGACTACAGATATTTAGAGTGTCTAGTGTGTGTGCATGGCATATAAATATATTTTCTATAGAGGTACATGTATAAATAAGACAAGGATCTTGCACTCAAAAGATTTTATGAATAAAGAAAGAAGACACACAAATGATGTCACATAAATAGGATGGTTATGGCTGAAATACAAAATGTCCAAAGAGAAGAGGAGGAGTTGTTGTGGGTTATTTTTAATTTAATGGAAGAATACAAATGAAATTTAAATAAAATATTGTTTAGGTAGTCTCAAGGGAAAGTGAGGGTATATGTAAATGATTCAACATCATGTCTGGAATAAGAAATAGATCTGGGGTCCTGTCTCATATGAAATTAACGAATTAAGACAAATGTGTCTACAATCCTTTACTTGAAAATCAACAGTTGGATTGTAAATTAAGGCTGCTTTCAGGCACGAATAAAAAGTTTCATTGTTACTAATATGATTCATACAAAAAAAGTTTTGAAAACCTAAGATATTGGATAGTAAGAGATTTCAGTATTATATGCTTTAATGAATTTTCAAACCGAATCTTACTTCGTGTTTACAGGTTCACAACTTTAATGACCTGAGTTTTAAGTAGCAGAGACAGAGACATTGAAAAGTAAGGAAGCAGATCTGTCTACACAGAGAGGAAGTAATTTTGCATTCTCCCGTGCATTATAAAAGGAAGAAATAAGATGGGAGGGCAGTGTTGGAGTGAGATTAAGCAATACTATATAGAATGCCGTGTGACCCTTCTCAGAATACTGAGCAAAGTCTGCTGAATTTAAGGACACATTATGAGAATAATGGCAGTAAAAGAACCGAGGTGGGGGGACTCTATTTACATCAAGTCAACAGTCTAACAGGTTAACCAAATTTTTTAACACCATAAACCACATCACATCATAGACCTACAAGCTAACTTAGAATATACAAGACAGGGAAAACCAAAGAAATGCTATCTCAATCTACAAGGAACAAAGAAGATAACATGTCTGTCAAGAAGTAAATATCAGAAATGATGTTAACAGCCACCAATACTACACATAGAGAAGTCACGCTGACCAATGAGTATAAATAATCAAGTAAGACAAGAAAAAAAGTAAGAATTTAAGAAAGGTAAAGTTAGTGTCCTTTATCTTCCTTGGCAAGCAGACAGTTACATGGGACTCTTATTGCTTCCTTCTGAAGGTAGGACGTCAGTTACTACCTAATGACAATCATGTCCCCACACTTGTGTCATGGTAGGAATATGGAGAAGGTGATTCGACTGCCAACAACATGCTGCAGTAATTTAACAGAGGCAAAGACTCTGTCAAGCCTACCAAAAATGAAACTTTGTTATCTAAGAAAACTGTATACTACTTTCCTTGTTTTTTGACAGAAAATTTATAATATAAACAGATTCAAAGAGGAATTATTTTGATTCCGGTTTTCAAATATTTCAATCTAAAATGCTTGGCTCCATTGATTCTGGGCCATGGTAATTTAGAACATGATGGTAGACAGAAAACAGAGATACTTTCACTAACTGACTTTCTCCTTTTTGCTTTGTATTATATCTAGATTTGTGGCTTATGTGGGTCATCCTACCCAGCCTTGGTTAATTCTTTCTGGAATGCCCTCTGATGCACAGGAAGTTATGGGTTGCTAATCTTTTAGGAGATTCCCACTCTGTTTGAAATAGACCATCAGGTCTCTTAAAATATGCAGTCTTTTAGCTGGGCAGTTGTGGCACATGCCTTTAATCCCAGCACTTGGGAGGCAGAAGCAGGTGGATCTCAATGAGGACACTAAGAGAGACTTACATAGATCCAATCTACATGGGAATTAGCAAAAGACAAGATCTCCTGAGTAAATTTGGAGCATAGGGACCTTGGGGGAGGATTGAAGGGGGAAGGGAGAGGCAGGGAGGGGATCAGAGAAAAATGTAGAGTGCCATAAAAATCAATAAAAAACAAAAATACAATCTTTAAAAAGATAATTGCATTTTTGAGAACTTTATGCATGAGAACATCTTACATATCACCTTCCTCCCCCATCTCTTCCTCCAACTCCTCCACATCCCCCTCCAAAATTCACATGGTCTTTAGTCATTATTGTTATATGTATATGCATTGGTATATACGTATATGTGAGTGTATATATGTATATTTACACTATTTGAGATAAACTATCAGGTACTCTTAGAATATACATATATATGCACATGGAAGACATAACATACTCAATGACTTAGCTGTTCTCATATGTATATGTGCCTAGGACTGACCATTTGGGATAAGGAAGCTTATGTAGGAGCCCATCCATGGTGGAAATCTATTCTTTCTCTTTCTTCCCAATCAATACTCCATTTACTTTCATGTGTGTATTAGTCAGAGTTCTCTTGATAAACAGAAAGGATAGAATTAACCTATGTCTCTATATATTTATCTTTCTATAATATATATATTATATATATATATATATAATAACCACCATATTATTAGAGTGACTTACAGTCTGTGGTCTTACTAGTCTAACAATAACTATCTACCAGCTGAAAGTCCAAGAATCCAGTAGTTGTTCAGTCTATGATTCTGGATGTCTCAGACAGTCTTCAGTATACACTGGAGTCCCAAAGCAGTAAGTTCTACTGCGAGTGAAGGAATGGATTTGCCAGTGAAGGCAAAAGCAAAAGCTTACATTCTCCACATCCTTTATATAGGCTGGCAATAGAAGGTATGACATATAATCAAGGTAGATATTCCCATCTCAAAAGATCTGAATTAAAGGTAGATCTTCCCACTTCAAATAATTTAATTAAGGAAAATATCCCTCACAGTTATATACCCACATGCTTGAGTTTTAGTTAATTCCAGATGTAGTCCAGTTGTTAACCAAGAAGAACCATCACAATTCCACCCTTGTCAACTTGACACAAAATCATACCATGTTAGGACATGCTTCATTTTCTAATGAAAACAATAATCAGATTATAATTATGCCTGACACGCTATAACTATCTCATATACAAACACAAACACATTATAAATTTTAGAATAGGAGGCAATGTCCCTTGAGGGAAATTCTTTTATTACCTCAAAACTAAAATATAACCAGATGTTCTCTTAATTGATGCTACCTCACATGATAAATAAATCCAGGAAAAAACCATGAATATCTGTACAAACACATTTTAACAAAATATTACATAAATATTCATGTCAATTATAATCCTCATTTCCTCTACTGCCCATTCTGTATTTACTCAACCCTCTGCAAACATTACAACAGGTCTTGGATATTTCTGGAGGAGTGACCCATTCCTGATTGGTCCGTGCCATTTGCCTTCCTGCCTGGATCAGGCTGTTGCAGTTTCCCATTGACTTTAATCACAGGACATGGTAGCACTAAGAGACACCCTGAAGGATCTCCCACACTCCAGACATAATCCTTCTTATCTCCACTGTGGAGAAGCAATCCGGTTTCCCCAAGGTAATCTGGATCAATCAATCCTTCTAACACTGTTATTCCTTTCTTAGTCTATTGGCTTAAAGGCATCAGAAGCCCAAAGTGGCCATGGGGACATCTGAGCTTTTGGTTCAATGAAATGTTTGCTGTGACTCCTGGTAGGAGCACTTCCCACTCTAGAACCCAAACATCTAGGCCAGCAGTACTTAAAGTCACTGGAATAGGAAGCAAAAATTTTCCTATGCCCTTTCCACCCCCTGATTCCCGGACTTGTAGATCCTGGCTATAGAGAAACTGTACGATATAGTAGATGCTGATTCAACACATACTGTCTTTTGGAGAACCCTGCTCCAGACCTCCCAGTTGCTGCCAACCAATTAGCACTGTAACTGTGTCTTCAGTAGTAATTTCATCATGCCATCTTTAGGCCAGCTGATTTAGTGGTGTAGGAGGATCTTCTTTCTATGTGTTGCTTTCATTGGTTGAATAAAGAAAACTGCCTCGGCCTTTTGATAGGGCTGCCCTTAGATGGGCATGGTAGACAGAACAGAATTCTGGGAAGAAGAAGGCAGTGTGGCAGATGCCATGGCTCTCCTCTCCAAGATGGACGCTGGTTAGACTCATGCTGGTAAGCCACAGTCAAGTGGCAATACACATTATTGGAGATAGGTTAAAAGAATATATAAGAATTAGCCAAGAAGAGGCTAGACATAATGGGTCAGGCAATGTTTAAATGAATACAATTCGTGTGTGGTTATGTCGGGGGTTAAGATAGCTGGGTGATGGTACACAGCCCACTCTCCTTACAACAATTTAGAATGGTGGCGACATGGTAAGAGAAGAGGATCCCATGCTCATGGGGCCGCTAATGCACTTCTCTGACTGTGAAGTGAGTTCCTTGGTCAGAAGCAATACTGTTTGTAATACTATAAGGGCAGATAAGGCAATCTGTAAGTCCATGAAAGGTAGTTTTGGCAGAAGCATTATATGTAGAAGAGGAAAATCCATAACCAGAATAAGTACCTACTTCAGTAAGGACAAAGCATTGTCCTCTTCAGGGAGAAAGTGGTCCAATGTAGTTGTGTATGACCAGGTTGCTGGTTTGTCATCCTGGAAAATTGTACCATATCTGGGACTCAATATTTGTCTCTGTTGTTGGCAGATCTGGGACTTAGCATCGCTGTATCCAATTCAGTCTTGGTGAGTGGCATTCTATGTTATAGAGCCCATACATAAAAGTCATCTCTGTCACCATGGCTACTTTGTTCGTAACAGGTCATCCTATTTATTTGATTATTGAACCCCTTCTAAACTCATCACCCAGTGATGAGAATTTCTATGGAACACAAATATTTTCTCATCCTTTGCTCATATATAGCCATATGCTTCCTTCCCGGATGTCTTTCTTACCAATTTTCCAATCATGCTTTATATATTTCCCTGACTATTTAGCCAATCCATTGGCTACAGCCCATGAAACAGTGAACAATCATACACATGGCCATATTTTCATCCAAACAAAATGCATTTCCACATGTTCTTGCTGATTTCTGTTCTTGAAGATTTCCCTTTGCTCATGTCCACTTCTAAGAGGAACCTGCATGATGCACAAACCCTTCAATAAATGATGCCCTAGCCTTCTCTTCCTCAGTCAGCCCATCATAAGACCCACCCATGAGGCTATGCTGCGAGAGCACATTCCGCTCCTTCAGCCAATAGCCTTTAAGATATCACACAGCACCTTCAGTTCCTTCAGCTAGGCTATATATAGGTGCATGCCTGGGAGAAGATGGCCAATGATTTTTATGTAACATGCTTATGTGTTTACAACCTTCTTGGGCCCAATCACATATATACCACTTTCATTTGTTAATCAATAACTGCTGTGCACATTCAGCTGTATGGTTTTTTGGGGTCAGATTATACCCCCCTCATGGTGGCCAGTGTAGGTTGCAGGGTAACTTGGTAGCCAATGTTTAGATCAGCCCAAGAAGTTGGAGAGCTGTTATACAAAACAAGAATATTTGTCTGCATATGTTGGTAGAGAAAAGAATAACCATCACAATGTTTTGTTTTCTTTGTTTTTATGACCCTACTAGTTTCATTACAGTTGCTTATACAAACATGAATGGGGCTCTTTATATAACAGTGGCTACACCAATGAGAATAGCATCTCTCTTCCAAAAACAAAATAAACAAAAAGGAACATGTGATCTATACATGAAGACAAGTCATTAAAAGATATGGAATAAATATAGAAATGTGGTCCTAAGAAAGGAATCACAAATCTAAAGTAGTTAGGTTTTAAGCCTCAGTAAGGTAAAATTATTTCTTCAGTGATGTTTGTCTATGTTGTTTGTAAGGTGTGTACTTTTATTAAACTGGTCTCATAGTTATAGCCAGGCCTTAGATGCCTTGACACCTCAGTGAACTCCGGAGGAGACCAAAAATAGTGAATAAAGAAATGTCTAGATACATTGTACTCTTTTGTCCGATCCACATCTTCTAGGAAGTTGTTAGTGAGACCAGGATAAATCCACTGATCCACACAGAGTATGTGCACTTAGGGGAATGATGGTCTTGATCTTCATGGTGCTGGGAGCCAGGGCAGCAATCTCCTTCTGTATCCTGTCATTGATGCCTGGTGACATTGTAAAGATGCTAGGCAGCACTGGGTTGGCATAGGGCTTTTTGCACATGTTGACATCACACCATGATGGAATTAAAGGTAAGTTCTTGGATGTCACAGGATTCCATACCCACGAAGGAATGTTAGAAGAGACTATCTGGGCAGCAGATCCACTCCCTGTCAAAAAACGACCTGGCCATCAGGCTGCTCATTGCTCTTCCCCAGAAAGGAAGAGGCTGCAACAGTGGCCATCTCTTGCTCAAGGTACATGGTGACATGAAACAATTTCTCCTGGATATGAACAATTTCCCACTCGACTATGGTAATAAAGCTATAGCCACATTCAGTTAGGATCTTCATGAGGTAGCCTGTTAGATCCAGGCTGGCCACATCCACATGCGGGATGGTGTAGGGGAGAGAGTAGCCTTTATAGCTGGGTACACATGACCAATCTCTCGAGTCTATCACAAGTTGGTTGTAAGACCAGAGGTATCCAGGGTAACACTATTTGAATGACTAAACACATGGCTGGTGTGTAAAAGGTCTAAACATGATCTGGTCATATTTTCATGATTGGCCTTGAGGTTCAGGGGTTCTATAGTGAGTAATTGGGATCTCTGTGGAGGCCAAATCCACCTTGTTGTAAAACTTGTGATGTCAGATAGTCTTAATTTCACCCCAGTTGGTAACAATGCTATGCTTGACAGGCTATTTCAGGGTCAGGGTGCCCCTGTTGTTCTAGGCCTTGTCACACATGTAGTCCTTCTGGCCTGTGCCCAACATCACACCCTGGTACAGCAGGAATTCCATGATGAAGGGAAGACTGCCTAGTGAGCATCATCAGCTACAAATCAGTTTCACAAATGTTGAATCCATTGTTATCCAAGTCACCCAGGGCCAACTGAGTGTTTGGTTAGGAACAGCAACAGAGGAGCTGCAATGGGTATGTGCTCTTGGGGTAGATACGGATTTGACAGTAGACTTAGTAATGTTCTATTTGTCCCACACAATGACTTTAAAAGTTTCCTAAACCAACTTTCCAAACTTTATAAATTGAAATCATCGTGTTTTTCACAGAAATCAAGTTACATGTTTGCTTCTTTTGAAGAATCCAGAGGGTTAACAAGATTTGGACCATGTTCTCAAGTGGCAAGGAGGCTGGAGTGGGTGGGAAATTGTTTTCAGTCTCCATGTATTTTATCATTTCTGAATGTTTAATACCCATCCAGTTTCACTTATTTATATCACCAGTTAGATTCTTGGAGGAGTTTGTAATTCTTGTCTGAAGTATTATACTTCCTGCTACTTTATTGAAAAAAACAAAATAATCCCATCTGTTCACTCATAAATTAAAAAAAAATTTTTCGTTTGTTTTTGTGTTTTTTAAAAGAATATAATACTTTGTCTTAGTGAGACTGTTGCTTCCAGGCTCTGTAAAAGGACAGGCTTCCCATCACCCCAGACTCTCTTCTTCATTCTCTATATGGTCAGTGCAGTGTCTTCTATTTGGTTATCAGCATTTGTTTGTAAAGAAGGACAGTGTGACCTCCCGGGCAGGAGGACCCTTTGAGTGAAGAAAGCCGTTAGCAAATCAATCCTAAAGTGATTTATTTCCAAGCAGTAGATAGCAAGGAGGCAGTGTATATTTATCATCTGGACAAGGCCTTAATAAAGATAAATTTAGAGTTTGAGTTCCTCTAAGAAAGTGGCTTTAACTTCCGACATATGCCAAAATGCACTTCACAGCTAATTAGGTGGCTTCACACATGCCTTACAAGTGGGTTGTAGCTAGGCAATAGGCTAGTAATGTTTTCTACATTTAGATATGCCATTGATGCTCTGAAAAATCAAGGACCATTGAGGCCAAAAAGTAATGTCAAGAGTTAAATTCAAGGAGATCCTCAATGACAATAATTAATGTATGTTCATTAAAATAATCTGTGGCAGGACTTTGTTCAGCCACATTATAGAGGATGTATGAACAGAAAGCTTTTCTTACCTCCATGTGATTAATAAAATCATCATTACTGAACTCTATTTTTAATTGTGTCTCCTATCACACAAACATGGTAACACAAATATAGGGTAAAGTATTAGGACTGATCCTATTATCAAAAATATTTCAGAAACTCTCTTGAAAATATGAACCTAAACCAGAATAAGACAAGCAAGGTACATATGGCATGAAACTTAGGGAGGTTCTTATACTTAGTCAGCAAGAGAATTGGTACCTCCAAAATTTGGTTCCTTTGAGGTCTGGATAGCTTACCCAAGTCCCTGCCATGTTGGCAATGTTGCTGTTCTTGAACTATAATCTTCTACGTCTAGCTGAAAAACCATAAAGAACCAAAATATATGATACTTAGAAAATCATGTACAGATGTGGACAATAACTATTTATTAGAACATATGGTGATAATACTATAAATCCTTACATGGTCTCACTGTAAGGGAAGACAGGGATCAGTGTAAATTAATATCATGTGTGAATATCCATGTGATGCTGCCAAGGAAAGTCTACAGGTGAAAGTAAAAGTTCCTACAGTTCTATGTATTATGACTAGGGCATTAGTTGATTGCACCTAAGGGCTAATAGAAAATAAAACTGATTTCTTCAATTATGCTATGGCTGAAATCTGGATAACATGACTCATTTGCTCGCCTATCAGTTACATTTGCATCATTGTGACAAAATGCCCAACAGAAACTAACTATGGAGAAAAGATTTATGTTGCCTCACAGCTTCATAGTTTAGAAAGCAGAACAAAGCTATTGATGGCAGGGATTTGTGGGAGAAATTGCTCGCAACATGGCCGTTAGAATTAGGACCAGGCTACAACCTTTAAACATTTCACTCCTAACAGCCTATTTCTGTCAGCTAAGGCCTACCTCATAAGAGTTCCACAGCCTTCCAAACTAACAGATTAGCTGAGGAAAAAGAATGCAAAACACAAAACTGTAGGGTGCAGTTTATATTCAAATCATGATAACTTGTGAAATCTTTCATTGTAGAAAATCCAAAAAGGATTCCCCAGCCTTCTCTTAGTTCATTATAAGGTCCAAGTTGATGAGAATTCCAGTCAGGAATTTTACCCTGCAGGCAGAACATGGAGGAGATGTTCGGGTTTACTTATATTGCTCCATGTGACTAGAGTAGATTACAAAGTAACTTCTGGCTTACATTCTGTACATCTCATCTCTTCTTCATCTCTAAGCTCCATGACCCAGAGCATGACTGCATATATAAGAACTGAGAACAATGGGATAAAATGATGCCAAGTTGAGAACAATCATTCTCATTTGCTTTAATTGGTACCCAACTTGAGATTTGACAAATGGAAGATCACCGAGTGTTTCTAGGTAAAAGAAAAAAAGCCACCCCTTCAACAGAATTGATCAAATTGGCTCATGAAATGTTGTGGGCACACACACACACACACACACACACACACACACATATATATATAATCACTATTGTTAAACAGAGAGGTTCTTGGAAAAATGCATTCCAAACATAGACAGTAGTATTTCCTTTGAAAGAGTCACAGCACACTAAGAGGAAAGTCCTTGATAAAGTGTGATTTCCATTTGCTGAGTTTCACTTAGCTCAGCTCTCCGGCATTTTCTTTTAGCCTAGCTAGACTTAGAAGTTTTCAGTGGACCATTTTCAAACAAGTCATTATACTAAGCAGAGTCCTGAAACTAGCATAAGTCAGGTTGCCCTTCTGAAGTTTATGCTCAACTCTGAATTAGTTGAAGTCACTCATCAATTATTCAAGTAGTTATTAATTATCAGTAAGTGTTCAAGGCTTTATTCTTGGTGCTAGAGGGAGGCAGGGTAAAAGTGACAGATGCCAAAGAAATTTAGTCTGTTCTGGGAACTGTCTAGTATGAAGGCTAAGATGTTCATATGAATAGCTAATATGGGGTATAAAAGGTTACACCTCACATGAGAGAAGCAGAAAATAGTACATTCAAAGTATGTTCAGTTGATGAAAACATGGGTATCACCTGGGATCTTGTTAGAAATATAGATTCTCACCCCCAAGCCCTGACCAATTGATCCAGACTCTGTAGTCTTAAAAAGATCCATAAGTTAGTCTTACATTCATTACAATTTGAAAAGCCCCATAACTATAGTAGTTCAGAGAAAAGAGAAATTCTTCCAGCTCAGGGGTCAGGAAAAGCCTGAAGGAACATGACACCTGGGGTAGACTTTAAGAATGTTAGCACAAATTTCAAGAGAGCTATCAAAATTTGTCCACTGCTTTTTTCCATGCATGTGACTTGGTCATATTTCCTAGCCCTTCTTGCATCTGTGTGAGAATGTAACTAACTTGCAATGTGATACGAGTGGAGTAGCATGCTCTACTTCCAAAAGAACATGCTTGCTTTATTTGCTCTTCTATCTTTCTATAGTTGGAGCAATGGGGGAACAACCCTAACTACTCCAATAAAGACCACACCCTATGGGATTGTGCAGCAATAATTTATTCATTTGACAATATGTAAGGAGCCTAATCTCCTGAATGGTCATGCAAAACAGAAACAGTAGTAATCTGAGATTCTCAAAACAAAACTACTACATGAGAGAGTGATGGAGAAAGGTCATTGGTTAATTAATAAAGAAACTGCTTGGCCTGATAGGTTAGAACATAGGTGGGTGGAGTAAACAGAACAGAATGCTGGAAGGAAGTGAGGTAAGACGCCTCAGGCAGACGCCATGCCTCCCCTCTCCAGAGCAGATGCGATAAAGCAAGCTGCCAGGTCAGACATGCTGAACCTTTCCCTGTAAGACTGGTGCTACACAGATTACTAAATATGGGTTAGACAAGATAAGTCACCACCTCATGGTGCTACACACATTAATAGAAATGGGCCAAGCAGTGTTTATATGAATACAGTTTGTGTGTTGTTATTTTGGGGTATAAGCTAGCCAGGCGGCCGGGAGCTGGGTGGCAGGAATGTAGCCTGCAGCTCCACACTACAAGAGAGCAATTAACATCTCAAATTTTAAACCACTTTATGTTCTCTTTGTTACAAGTGAGCATGTTTTCTAGAACAAATGTAGACACATGCAATACAAACACAGAGAGAAGGTAAGATTGATAGACTGGTTAAGAGAGCAGCATAAGACCCAGAGGCACATGCACATGTATATGGAATGCTCAAGAAATCACAGTAATGTGTCTGACTTATGCATACGGTGTATGAATTTGCAGTATCAAATCAAATTAGAAAGGTGAAGTTAAAAAAAATCAGACTACAATTGATGGTAACAGGGAACCACTACCAGTCTAAGAAGGGGATGATGCAATGTTGGAGGGAAATATTCTGGGAAGTGTGTTTGGAGAGAAAATGGTAGAAACTTTAGTTACGATTTTACAATAGACAAGCTGAATGTTTATAAGAAGCTCAGAGAGAACCAGGCATGATGGTCCATGCCTCGGAAGGTCAAGAAAAGAGTTCTCCTGTGAGTGAGTGAGTGAGTGAGTGAGTGAGTGAGTGAGTGAGAAACAATACTGGGCTAGAAAGCGAGAGATTCTCTCAAACAAACAAACAAAAAATCTTGGTGTGGAATATGACAAAGCAAGTGCCCAAATTCTCAAATTTGTTTCAAAATTCTCAAACCTGCTGCAATAATCTTATAAGGATTTTGTACTCTCAGAGACAGAAATAATGACTGATTTTCTAATACAGAATAAAATTAGTCACCCCATAGAACTACAATAAATCATCAGCAGAGGTCTTTGGATGTAGATTTTGGAAAAATATATGTAAATATGGAAAAAGTATCAACATCAGCAAAAGCCACTTTGTAAAATTATGAAACTATAGTTTTCTTTCTTAGCATTCCCAGAAATGAAACTAATTGGATTTTTAGAAATCAAATACAGTCTTCTCAGTGAGGACTTCTCACTTCTCAGCTGCATTGTCTTTGACTAATTCCTTACAATAAACATCTGACCTTAACTGTTTTGACCCAGACTCTATTATACCCCTAGGGCAATATACTATTAGTTGAAATTACATTTGTTTATGTTTATTTTTGCATTGCTGTATTGATTTGTTTTTGTGTGTGTCAGGGTGCACACACCATTCGGGAGGTCAGAGAACAAAATGCAGGGTCAATTTTCTCTTCCCACCAGGCAGGTTCCAGGGATTGAACTTGGGCCATTAGGCTTAGCAGTCAAGAACCCTTACTATCCTAAGAGCCATCTCCCCAGCCAAAGATTCCCAGACACATTTTTACTAAGTCATTTGTCTATTTTTTAAATTTTAAAGAACTTATATATTTTTCTTCAGACATGTAGGTATTTTCCTAAGAGGTATTTTTAAAAATAGCTCATATGTACTAGAAAATAGCTAAGATAGCTAAGATTCGTGAAACTATACTCCAAACTGGTGACTAGATAGAATTCCAGGATTATAATGTGTTCCAACTGAAGCACTCCTGAGGGTGTGAGCACACAAATATTGAACTTGAAAATTACAGGCTTCAAGAGTGTAGAGAGTGCACTAAAGAAGTTGATTGAAATCAATTACCCTCTTGAAAATTAGGAGGTGTTCAGAGAACAATTAGGAAGAGTCCAATCCATATTCATTAATACAAAGTGGGTCCCCAAATGACAGAGATATCTGCTGTGATTAACAAAGATTTTTTTAAAGGACAGCCTCATAAAAGAGACAGGCATAGGAAAGGCTTATACAGCACTATACTCACTGCTTTTCTTTCTTTATATTAGAAAGAAGTTATAATCTAGCTCATAGTGAAATATATTTATTAATACTTTCATGTGACATGTAATGGTATTTTGATCATCGACAGACCTCTCATATGAATGTAAAAACCATTTAGCCCAGGTTTATACAATGAAGTTTGTATGTATACTCTGAAATGTTTGCACAGTGGTGATGAAATTTCCTAATGATGCATTTCTCAAAACCGAGACCAATGATAAGCAAAACCGTGGACCACAAGTGAAGGAATTCAACTCTAGTATGAACACATACCAGAGAAAACCTCATTTTCTCCATCCCTATGACCCATTGGACAGCTTGATAGCTGTCCTATACCTTTTAGGCTACTGTTACACAATACAGAAGACTAAGTTTCTTACTAACAATAGAAACATGTTCCTCATAATTATGGAGGCTGGAAAAAAGGTATACTAGTAGATATACTGTCTAGTGAGGGCCTATTTCTGACATATACTTTATAAGGACACTAACCTTTACCTAGCCATTCTGGGCATGGAAACCAGGGTCTAGTACATGCCAGGTAGGCATTCTTCTATCTTACTAATCCCATTCATATATGTTCCATTCTCCTGATATAACCACCTTTCATGGGCCTCATTTCTTAGGGAGATAGGAATTTGACATATAAATTTATGAAGAAGAGATACAAACATTCAGCCCATAGAAATAACATTCTACATACTAGGTCACAGCCTAAATATAAGCAGAAAAAAATGTCGCTGATAGCTTTGAGGAAGGCCATAACCAGAAAGTTCTGCCTTACTAATTTCAGAATTCACTTCTAGCCATATGACGTGAATTCCAGTTCTAATCAAATGCCTGTCATCCACTTGCTGTGATTCCCGAGAGAATCATCAACCTCTTTGCAAGATGGTGATGAAAGCTCTTGTCAATCTCACAGAATCATTTAATTATCAAATATATTTGCATGTGTGAAAATTGGCTGCTGCCATGCAGTGTACGTGCGAAGGACTCTCCCAATTTTACTACGTTTCAGGTGTTGTGCTAGATTATTCTTTGTAATTATTTTACAGAAATGAGTTTTGTTATTGTTACATTGGATAGGTAAGCAAAGGGAACCTTGGAGAGTTTTCCAAGGTTTTCAAGGATATTATCCCACCTGTGAGATCTTTCTATACATTACAGGTTACCATGTAGGTTTACATATTTCCTCCTTCAGCCAACACTACAATCTGGTGAAGTAAGGAAATTATTCTGGTTTTGTGGAGGAGAAAATAGATTCAGGCAGAATGAACCGACCAAAGTTAATCAGCTAATATATATTACCTATTCTTTCCAATATGTAAAAGCTACCTTACTAGTATTGTTTCATAGGTATTTGGATATTAGGAAATGTTTCTTTTGTCACCTGTCTTAAGAATTCTACTCCATGGGAATATTTATCTTGAATCTGGTTGTTGTTTTTATTTTAGTTCTTTGAGATTTTATGTCATGTTTTTGATCATATTCACACTCTTCCCCAACTGTTTCAAGACCCACTCCCTTTCCTATCTACCTAACTCTCCCCACTCTTAAAACAAACCAAGTCCAGTTTGTGCTTCTCATATATTCTTGAATGTGTGAGCTTCCACTGGAGCATGATAAACTAACCTTACAAGGGCTACATTCTTAAAGAAAATTGATTCTTCCTCTCCTGACAGCTATCAATTGTCAATAGTTCCTCAGATAGGAGTGGAATTTCATGTCCACCTCCCCTCTCCATACTGGAATTTAGTCTGGCTTGACCTTGATATGGGTCTTGTAAATGTGGTTATTTTTAAATTGGTTTAAGATTGGGCTCTAAGATGTTATTGCACTAAACAACTGTTAGGTTTCAGACTGAGATCTAATGAGGTACCTGATGAAATCTCTAAGCATTCTAATGAATTCATTAATGACAATCCTAAAAGTGAATTGAATGTTTAAATCATTTTCATAGACTGACCCTTCAGTGGTAAATCCATATTCAAGTACTATTCAATATTATAATATATACCATTTATCAAAGCAGGCATCTGTGGATTGTTGTGGGATATTTGTACACTGTGCGAAGTTGTATTGCTGTGATTAATTTAATGAAGAGTTGAATGCACAATAGCTAGGCAGGAGAGGTAGGCAAGATTTCCAGAGAGATAGAGAGGAAGACGAAGAATGTATGTGTGTGGATTACACCCGGAGAAGCTAGGAGATTCAGAGAGGAAACAGGAGGTTCAAGATGGAAGAGCAGTAACACCACATGATAGATATATGGGTTGATTTAAGTTATAAAAGCTAGTTAGAAACAAGCCTAAGCTATAGGCTGAACTTTCATAATTAATAATATGTCTCCTTGTCACTATTTGGGAGCTGACTGGAAGGACAGAAAAAAAAACTCATTACAGTGGATTTTTTTTAACTGCCATAAGCAATCCTTAATTTGGAATTCTTTATCAGTGAATACAGGAAGGTCAAGATTATATGACCTGTCTTTAGAAGATTTCAAGTCAACCGCAAATCTCATTCATCTTCCCACCCCATCTTCCTTTGAAAAGCAAGTGAAATACACAGGCAAGGTTGAGAAACAGAATCTTGCTTGGGGCATGCTTTCATTTCCCTTCTGGCTCTCTGCTCTCTGGATGCCCAATGTCCTCATGCTGTCTGTCATTCCTGCATACCATCTGGTATTGCTCTCCCTGTGGTATCTCATGACTCTCACCTATACTTATCCGTTTAAGTGACCCTTTTGCTTAGGATAGCACATGGGATTGCAAGATGCTCTGAGAAATTAATTACTACAGATTTGTAGTGGGTTTTGTTATTCAGCACCACATTCATCCCACCCGAGATAACAGGAGGCCACACAGAACAGCAAATAAATATTAGCATAAAAATCTGCCAGATTGAGAGGCAAGATAACACAGTCTTAGTTCAAAAATCTCAAAACAGTTGATTTGTGTGATTTTTTTTTCTCTTTGAAGATCAGATTCTTAATTGTGATGAGAAACTGTTATTTGGTTTTGGAGTCCCTGCACTTTCCTAAATGCACTGATGATTTTTTCTATCTATCCCAAAATAAAAAAGATTTATATTTTTATATTTCTCCTACAGAACATAACTGGAGTTACTTGTTTTTATATACACAGGATATTACTCTCTAGGAGGGACTATCTCCTTTTTAAAAATTAAATCAATTCTATGGTTTGAGGAATGAATGGAAGGAGAAAAATTCAAAGAGTGTTTCCAGCAAAGGTCAATACTACGAATCCTAAATGTCAAAACAAGAGAGTTAGGAACTTGATTCTCTAGTACAATAGAGAATTATGAAAGTTTTCTAAGAAAAGAATGACAATTGTAATTGTAAGTAATAGTAACTTTTTGTATAACAACCATGCCAAGGTCTTTATCTTCATTCTTTACAGCACCCCTATCAGATAGGTATTTCCATCTACATCTTATAAATACTGAGACACAAATGCAGAATTTACTTAAATCATACTGCTACATGGTAAGGAATTAGGAGATTTAATCTCTGCTGAGTTTCAAAGCTGAGATTTTAGTACAGAGGGCAAGCCAGAGAGAGACTGTGTATCTCAAACTCAAGGTGTACCAGAAAGAAAAAAAAAAGTGTTTCCATCTCTTGCAAACCCTAACCATCAGATTCCACACTTTTCATGGGGAAATTAACTCCTTTACTTCAGTCAAGTACCTGCCTGTCCATGGCTTATAGAGCTGCCCTCGGTGCTTTACACTTCTGATGAAACATTTCCCCAGGCCTTCCAGAAGCAGCATTTGATGTATGTGTGACTGAAGAAATCTTGGTGTTCCCAGGAAACTAAAATGAAATGAAAAAGGGACAGATTACTAACAAGGTTTAAAGGAGCTAGGAAAGCTAAGGAGAATGTTCAGTCTGTAAAGTGTCTCTCACATAAGCCTGAAGTCCTGAGCTTGGATCTCCTGCACCAACCTAAAATACAGGCACAGTTTCATGTGCCAGTAACCCCAGCGCTGGGGAGGGAGAGAAAGGAGGATCCATGGAACTTTTTCGGCAGCCAAACTAGTTGAAGTGTTGATTTCCAGGTTCACTGAGAGACGCTGTCTGAAAAGGTAAAGAGGAGAGTGATGGAAGGCACCTGATGTCAGCTTCCAGTCTTTATACATGAACACATATATGAACATATCAAACACACACACACAGGAGACATGGAGGAGTCAGAACATGATGCTATTGAAGAAGAAAGACTAACAAAGATTACTTTTTACTTCATGGTTTTATCAAAGAATTTTTACAAGTTCCATAAAGACAAAAATGAAAATAAAATTTAGGTGAGTACTGCTGCTCATGTCTTTAATTGTAGCACTCAGGGGGCTGCAACAAGCAGATTGCAAGGTAGGGGCTAGCCTTATTTAGTGATTTTCATACCACCTTGGCATGCATATATGTGTGTGCGTATGTATATATGTTCAGAAACTCACAATATATAACTAAAGAATATATAAATATAATATAATAAATATAAATAAACTAAAATATATACTTATTAACAACTAAAACCCATCTCAATTAATCACTTTTTAAAAAGGTCAGCAATGCTCTTCCTAACACTTGAATTAAAGAGAAGGAATATTATCCGATATTACATCCTATACAAAAGAATTCATTCAGATGACTCCATCATAATACCAACAAAACAATGATCTAGGTTACCAAAAAGATGAATTCATCAAAATTTCTGCTCAACTTACAATATTGTCAGCTTTTCTGTTATTATTTCTTCCCTATATCTTATCTTGACTCTTATGTAACTCACAAAATTCTGAATAGATAGGGGCCAACTGTTGCTTGTCTCCTGATTTCTATGCCTTCTGGGGTAAGGCAATGACCATTTCTAATACTAAATGTGCCTCCCATATCCAATGAAGCTAGGTACTTACAGCCTCTGAAATGTCTCTTAAGGACTCAGGAGGGCCCAGGTCACCAAAGTAGAGGAATAACAACAAAAATGGGATAGAAGAGGATGACAGGAGGGGGGAAGAAGTGAGAGAGAGAGACAGGGAGAATAGATGAAGGGGGGTTGACAGAATATTACTAGCACCCAAAAATTCATCTCATTAATCAAAGAGAGGCCATAGACCTGGATTCAGTGATAGAAAGATGGCTATAGGGCTGTTAGAACTCTAATCAGTAGGTGCATTTTATACTCCTGCAGAATATGAAACATGTGTATACTCATTTTAAATAGAAAAAAAATCATCTACCAAGCAGAAACCAGAAGAGGCTGGTGACCAGAGCTGAAGTGAACACACCCCACATAACCTTTTCTTGGTGTACATATTCACTACTTTCTACCAAATCCAAAAACAAAGTTCTTGAGGCAAGGGAGTATCCTCATATCTCCAGTGTCTCTTACAATGTCTGTTCCATTGTAGAAACTTTATACAGAGAGCAAAACAGCAGGATTATCCTTAACGTGAGTTCTACTTTTTCACTAACTCCAGAAGCTGATGTGTTTTCCTAATGGATCTTCAATGATCAATAACTGCAAACACTCTAGTGTTGAGACTTCTCAATCAATGGCCTATGATATGTTAACAAAGCAGGAAAGAACCTTCAATTTTAAGCCACTCTTTTGTAGTTGAAAACATAACCACCCCAATAATGTACCTGATCTTTTTTGGTGAATTTGACATGCCTGGGCTTCTTTAAGAAAGACCACCTGCAGCAGAAATCTTTCCCAGTCTCTCTTCCATAAAGCAGCTTCTCTGATTTAAATATACCCTGGTAAGAGGACAGTTTTCCTCGCAGCAATTGTTGCGTGAACCCACAGTTACGGCCTATTGTGAGGTACCAACTTCAAGTAATCAGGCTTTCTTTGTGTCAACTGAAGAATGAGGAAACTGCAGAGCCACCATGCCTGCCGAACTAACTGCTTCACACCTGTGCTTGGAAAGGTGGCACTAGCACCGAGCAGTTTGTGACTAAGTGAAGCGCGATTAATAACAACTCAGAGAGAGAAATCGGGTTTCAACCTGAAGAAGATCAGAAAAGCAAAACAGCCAGCCACTGGCTCTTACCTCAACCTCAGTCCAAAATGGCGATCTTGCCTCCAGGAATCTCAGAATGAGACTGTGTCTGAGAGCAGTTTCCTCCCATTTTATAATCCTCTCTAGTTCCGGGATTAAAGGCATGCACCACTGGGGTTAAAAGCATGCACAGCCATGCTTCTATGGCAAACTAGTGTGACTACTGAGATTAAAGGTGTGTGTTACCACTTCCTGGCTGTAAAGCTGGCCAGTGTGGCTGTTTTACTCACCTGATCCCCAGGCAAGCTTTATTTTAAAAATACAATTGAAATTCTATTACAACTAAGTCTGGAAAGTTCTCTCCTCCAAGCAAAGAAACCTTTCCTGTTTTGTTTAGGACTGAAACCTCTCTGGCAGCTATATGTTATTTAAAACGCATGCATTCATCTCCTCACTAATTTTTAAGGTTACACATCTGCCTGGTACAGACCTTTAGATTATGACTTTATGAAGATGCCCATGAACAGTATACATTGGCCAGTGTTGAAGTCTCAAAGTACAGAGAAACCAGAAAAAAGACTTAAAAGCAACTCCACTCCAGGATCGTTGGGTCCAAGTATTTCATGCTTGTTACAAACAGACTACTGGTTTAAGACTGTTACCTTATTTTTACAGATGAGATAACCAAGCGACAGTTGGGCTAATTAAATTGTTGCAAGATTTCACAGCTGATGTTAACTCAGCTTCTTGTGTTTTTTTCATAATCACTCAAATATCAACAAATCACTCTCTATACAACTAAAAATACTAACATAAATCAATTTCCATGTATTGATGATTTTAAACAAAAAGAACCTTTTTTTAATTTTTCCTTTTCTAAATATTAAAAATAGATTCTATCATACAATACATCCCAACCACAGTGTCCCCTCTCTCCACTCTTCCCCAGCTCCCCTCTCCCAAAAGTCTACTTCCCTGTTTCCTCTTTAGAAAAGAATAGGTCTCCAAAAGACGACAGCCAAACAGGACAAAGCAAGATAGAATAAGACAAGGCAAAAAGACCTCATATCAAACCTGGGTAAGGCAACCCAAAAGGAGGCAATGAGTCCTAAGAGCAGGCAAAAGAGTCAGACATTGGCTACCTGCTCCCACAAGTAGTGCATCCCTATTGCCCTAGCATATTTTACAGGCTGGACAGATTGTAGGTCAAAGGTTTTCTGACTGGGTTGATGGTGTCCACATTTCTCTTTCAGAAAGCTGAAGAGTACCTTCATGCACCAAAGAGATTGAACAGAGGGGTAAAGGAACCATGTTGACACAGCTGCACTTCTCCATGTTCATCGAATTGTGTGGGTGGTGTCCAGCAATGGGGCCCCAATGTCAGTTTTCAGCAAACAACCCTTTGTCTTACCATTATCCTGGATTATTTGGAAATTAACATGGGACTCCCATTGTCTAAGAACTCAACTGAGTGAAACCCAGTCCCTCTCTTGGAAGTTTTGCCTGGCTACGAAAAAAAAAATGACTGGTTAAGAATCCATATCACTAGGATTCCTCATAAGAATCATATTCATAAATTCCAGCAAGTTTCCAGGGTACTAGGTTTACACACTAGCCCCCATAGTGCCCCTAGTTTCAGCTGTCACTCTCTACACTCCCTCCATTCATGCCACCCACCTCATCTCTTCTAACCCCAGTTCATCCATAAAATCTATTTTATTTCCCCTTCCCAGAGAGGGAATGCACCCCTAGATCTTTCCTCCTTACCTAACCTCTCTGGGTCTGTGGATTGTAGCTTGTTTATCATTACTTAAGGGTTACTATCTACTTATGAGTGAATACATACTGTATTTATTTTTCTGGGTTTGGGTTACCTCACTCAGGATGATTTTTTTCTAGTTTCATCCATTTGTCTGCAAATTTCATGATGTCATTTTTTAAACAGCTGAGTAATACTCTACCGTGTAAATTAACCAGATTTTCTTTACCCATTCTTTTGTTGAGGGACATCTAGGTTGTTTCCAGTTTCTGGCTATTATGAATAATGCAACTATGAACATGGTTGATGAACTGTTCTTGTGGTAGGATGGAGCATTTTCTGGTTATATGACCAAGAGTAGTAGAGCTGGGTCTTCTGGTACATTGATTCCTAACCTTACCACGAACTTCCATATTGATTTCCATAGTAGCTATACAAGTTTGCTCTCCCGTCAGCAACAAAGAAACATTCCCCTTGCTTCACATCCTCACCAGCATAAACTGTCACATGTATTATTGATCTTAAGCATTCAAACAGGTGTAAGATGGAATCTCAAATTAGTTTTGATTTGCATTTCCCTGATGGCTATGGATAGTTGATGTGGAACTCCCCTCTGTATGCTGTGAATATCAATGGTTAATAAAGAAACTGGGTTGGCCTGATAAGGTAGAACAGAGCTAGGTGGGGAAAATTAAACTGAATGCTGGGAGAAAGAAGGGCAAAGTCAGAGAGAAGCCATTTAGCCCCCAACCCTCTATACACATACACACAGACACCAGAACTTTACCGGGTAAACCACAGCCTCGTGGCGATACACAAATTACTAGAAATGGGTTAAATTAAGAGGTAAGGGTCAGCCAGAAATATGCTTAAGCTATTGGCCAAACAGTATTGTAAATAATATAGTTTCTGTGTGATTATTTCTGGAGGCTGGGCAGCTCGGAAACAAACAAGTGGCCTCCCTAAAACAGATAGTGAACATTGCTTTAAGTGTTTCTTAGATATTTGAATTTTCTCTGTTGAGAATTGTTTAGATCTCTACCCTACTTATTAATTGGATTTTTTGTTTGTTTTTGATATATATTATTTCTTGTGTTTTTATGTATTTTGGATAGTAGTTCTCTATAGGATTTGGAGTTGGTAAAAATCTTTTCCTATTCTGTATTCTGTCTCAAAGAATCTAATTACACACACACACACACACACACACACACACACAAACACAATTCTACCAGCTCTGTTCCTTTAGAGAACCCTGACTAATGCAGAGGCCCACACAAGTATAAGAGGCCAAATTGACAGGATTAGAAAAGGAAACTCACAAGGTCTTATTATAGGTAAAACAATAAATATACAAAACAAAGGCAGAGTATTGAAAGCAACAAGAGAAAAGGCTAGAGTCACACATAAAGGCATGTTCATGAGCATGACAACTGATTTCTCAGTGGATTTTTAAAAGCCAGAAGAGCTTGGAGCAATGTGCTTCAAGTTCTGAAAAAACACAGATGCCAACCCCGACTATCCTACCCAGAAAAACTATTTGTCACAACTCAGAAATAAAAAAGAATCTTTTAATGACAAAAGTAGGCTAAAAGAATTTATAATCATACCAGCCCTAAAGAGTTTACTGGAGGGAATATTTTAGACCGAAAAGAAGGATAAGGACATCCATAAGGCTATGGAGAAAAGGGATACTAGAACACTGGTTATGCAAACTAAGGCTAAGAAAATAAACAATGTAAATCAACAATATAACAGCAATTAGTAGACATATTTCAAAAAATTCTAAATATTAAAGGTATCAGTTCTCTTAATTAAATGATACATGCTAGAAAATAGGATCCAACTTTTATCTGTATACATACAAAAAACATACATCACGTTCAAGGATAGACAGTGCTTTATAATGAAAGGGTGGGAAAAGGAATTCCAAGCAGACAGGGTTTTCCACTATCCCCATTCTTTTTCAATAGTGCTCAGAACACTTGCAAGAGCAATAAATCAAGAAAGGGAAATTAAAAAACTACAAATAGTTAAAGAAGTCAAATTATCCCTATTTGCAAATTATATATCTATATTACATAGATACCAAAATTTCCACTAGAACTCTTCAAAACACAATCAACAATTTCAGAAAGTGGCAGGATAAAAAAACAACCTACATAAAATAAATAGCCTTTCTATACACTAGCAACAAACATGCTGAGAAATAAATAATTTACACACTCACATTCACAATAGCCTTAAAAATAAAATATCTAGTAAAAACATTTCTGAAAAGATTGAGAAAGGCATAAGAAAATGGAAAATACACATTTGCATGGATTGGTAGGAAGTTAATAAAATGTGAAAATAACCACTCAATCACAATCTATGTATATATACAATATAATCCCAATCGAAATTCTTACAACACACAGCACAAAAGTAGAAAAATATCAAAATGTATATGGAACCACAGAATTAATTATATCCACAGCATAAGCACATAAAGGAAGTTATGGAAAGTAAATGATGCTAAGACACTGGTTATGCAAAGTAGAATTAAGGAAACAATGTCAAAGTCACCTTGAAGGGGAAAATCCTTGAGAGATTACCATTCCAGATTTCTAGCTATATTACATAGCTATAGTAGGGCACTGGTACAAAAATATACATATAAACCAGTAGAATAAAACACTATAGTCATCTTATATTTGACAAAGTGACACAGAAACATAAACTGGAGAAAAGATAGCATCAGCAGCAAATGGTGTTGAGAAAACTGGATGTACACATGCAAAATAATGAAATTAGACCCATAACGATCATCTTGCACAGAAATTAGTCAATTTTCCCAGATGGGTCAAAGACCTAAATGTGAAACCTGACATACCAAAAAGGCTAGAAGTAAACATCAAATATCAACAGTACACTACAGAATATAACTGTAGGAAAGCACTTGTTGAACAGGACTCCATTTTCCCAGGAATTAAGGTCAAAACTTAACAAACAAGACCTCATAAAACTAAAAAGCTTATGTACAACTAAGAAATAATTTAATGAGGAAGAAACCCCCTGGGTGGGATAAAAATGCACAACAGACAAAGGATTAATATCAAGAATAAGCAAAGAATTCAGAAACCAGAGTCAAGAAAACAAACATTTAAAAATTTGCTGTGGCTCTGAACAGAAATTTCTCAAAAGAAGAAATAAAAATGACTAAGAAATGTCTCAAAAAAACGTTCATCATCCTTAGCCATCAGGGAAATACAAATCAAAATAACTTTGAGATTTCATCTTATCCTAGTCTGAATCGCTAAGACAAGTAAAACAACTGGCAGCAAATCAGGAGGAGATCCAGAGAAAGGAAACTCTCACTCACTGTTCATGTGACTGTAAACTGGTTCAGCCCCTCTGGAAATCTGTATGGAAAATTCTCCAAAAGCTAAAAATGAATATACTATATGATCCTGCTATACCAATCCTTGGCATGTGCCCAAAGCACGTGACAGCCTACTCCACAGATACTTGTTCAGCCATGTCTGTTGCTGTTCTATTCACCATACCAAGGAAATGGAAACAACTGATGAGTGGATAATAAAAATATATAGTTATTCAGCCAAAAAATAGAGGAAATTGTAAAATTTGCCTGGAAATAGATGAATCTAGAAAACATTATGTTGATTAACATAACCAATATCCACAAACACAAACAAGACAGAACATGTTCTTCTGTGGCTCCTAGCTCCAAATCATCAAACGTCAGTGTATAACGTAGAGTGACTGCAGAAACCAAAAAAGTAAAAAGGGACCATGGGATCATAACAGAGAGGGGAATAGCAGGTTATAAATACTCTAACGGGGAAAATTGGAAAAATAGAAGGGTTAATTGGGGAGCAGGAAGAGAACTGATACACATACAGAGAGAGAGAGAGAGAAATGGTTATGTTTGAAAAGTCATAAGAAATCATAATGTCGTTATATAAAGCTACATATAATATGTATGTGTGTATACATATGTGCATACATGTTCATATGCACACACACATAATTTAAAATAAGTGAAGTTATGCCACGTGGGGTGATAATGCTCCCCCAATAGACATAGACGGTATAACAAAACCTCCAATACTAAGCATGAGATTCCTCCCTTTGAGTTGTTGATCTGGAAAGTCCAAGAAGCTCCCAAAACAATATAGGCTGTTGTTTTTGCCCCTGCTTGCTCCCTGACCGCCTCTCAAATTGAAAATAACTCTCTAGTGCTGAAGACACCACACACTTTGGACCCAAGTCTTAGAGGATTTGAATTGGACCTGACAGGAAAGCTTCATCCTTAAGGACTGGTTTTTATAGTACTAGAAGGTGCCATGAAAGCTGTAAAGGGAGTGAAGCAATGAACAGTCAGGTCTCCACACCTTAAAGCTGCAGTAGCTGCACTCTTATCTCGGCAGTAACCAACAGCTGTCTAACTCAATAGGAGGGAAATTATACCTGGTACTGGAAACCTAACCAACTACACTTGGCTAGTGAAGTCACAGATCTTATCGAAGAACATATTACTGCCACTTTAGTTAACCAGTATAATACCTAACGGCATTCTAAATACTTATCCTTACACCCCTATCCTATTTACATACTAAATACTTCTTACAGGTAAGTATATAGATATCACTTCTCATCAAGGAAGTTTCTTTTGACAACTAGAGACTATTACAGCAAGTTACATCCAATCAAGATGCAGATCATGGGGTATGCAGCTCTTGTTTACACAGCTACAACAATACTCCACACCTAAGGCTCAGGGACTAACTCAGAAGAAGGGGCAAAAAGATTGTAAAGTCCGGGAAAACAGGAAGTTTGCTGCAAGATCGTGTCTCCTAGAAGTGACAGGGAAGCTACGCCACGGTAATGCAACAATATGGCTTCCTAACAACTGAAAAATAACATCAGTATCAGTACACATGTTAATGTGGGCGAGGGAAATTTCACACCGCTCCATCACTGGACAAAATAACTACAGACAGCTAATGACTGTGGAGAGGCAGTGAATTCTTTTCCCCAGAGATGATCTCCCTCATTAGTTATCCAATAACCAGGCTGCATTTATATATTTGTGTGCTATATGTGCACACACACACACAGGTAATAATTATAGTTAAAGAAAAGAAGGCCGTGAATTTGAGAGGGAGCAAGGTAGGGAACATGGAAGGAGTTGGAGGCAAAAAGAAAGGGAGAAAAAATGATGTAATTGCATTTCAATTTTTAAAATAGAAAACGAGACAGACATTAAAAGCAAAAGAAAAAAACAGTCATATACCCAGTGGGATGTAATACAAGACCCAGATTTAAATTCACAAAATTATGGCCAGCTGATTTTCAACAGAGGCCAAAAATACACACTGGAGTAAAGACAGCATCTTTAGCAAATGGTGCTGGGGAAACCTTCCTCATCTAGAAAAATGAAATGAGATCTTTCTCTCTCACCCTGCATAAAACCCCACTGTAAGTGGGTCAAAGACTTTCATGCAAAACCTCAGACTCAGAAACTAGAAGAGAAAGAAATGAGTGTTCTACAAAACACAGACATAGATTTTAAAAGAAACTTAAATAGGACTCTAGTCACTCAGGAAATCAGGTTAACAATTTCCAAACAGAAGCAAAAGTAATTCTATACAGCAAATGAAACAGTTCATCAAGTGGAGGGGCAGCAGTGAATGAAAAAAAAATCTTTGCCACATCTACACATCCAACAAAGGGTTAGTAACTTGGATACACAAAGCATTTAAAACACAAGGCATCGAGGAAACAACTAAATCAAAAAATGAGCTAGCTATAGATCTGACCAGAGAATTCCCAAAAGAAGAAGTAATAATTGTTCCATTAAGGAAATGCAAATTAAAACTACTTTGAAATTCTGTCTCACACCAGTCAGTGTGGCCATCACCAAGAAATCAAATGCTGGCTAACAATGGGAGCAACTATGGCAATCAGTGAAAAGATTCCTCATGAAGCCAGAAATAGAATTTACATATGACCCAGCTATTTAATCCGTTGACACATACCCAAAGTCCTACTTATTCATCCACAGTCATTGTCACTGTATTCACAAGAACTATGAAATAAAATCAGTCTAGATATCCATCAACTGACGGACGGATGGATATTCAAAACAGTACATATACAAAAGAGTTTTGCTCATCTTTAAAAAAAATGAAATTATAAAATTTTCAAGATAAATGGATGGAACTCAAAAAATGATATTGAGTGAGCAAACCCAGACACAGGAAAACCAGTGCACGCTAACCCTCATATGTGGCCCCTTTATTCAAATCTCTGATTTTGCATATATAACTTGCCATTTCTACAGAACCCAGGAAACTAGAAAGTGACCACTGGAAGCCGAAGGACTCGTGGGAAGATAGAACAGTAGAATGTGAACAAAATGCCAGTAGAAATGTGGACTACTGAAGGCAGAAAGGTTAAAACAGGTCAGGGGAAGGGTGCAGACAGGGTACAGAAAGGTTAACACAAAGGGAGGGGTATGGACAAGTTAAATGAAAGCTTACTATCTTGTAACCAAACTTTAAAATAGCATTTGCTTATTTTAAAAATATTTGAATGAGAAACTCTGAAAGGCTGGGAAAAGCTGCTATTGGAACCCAGTGTCTGGTACAGGGTATGTCCTTGTGTGTTATAAACCATGGAGGCCTCAGATACCCACAATAAAGCCTCTTGGCATTTCACTTGGTTGCTCATTGGAACTAGATGATAAGACCCTGTTACTGAAGACATCACACACCTTGGTTGCATGATATATAGAGATAACAATAGAGATAACATTTATATTTATACCAATAGACAAATGTTTCTCTCAGCCTTAATCAGAGAAACCTCTCTTTGCTACAAATGTTAACAGTACCATTCCAATCATCACACAGATGGCTCTTGTTAAACTACAAGGATCACAAAAAACAAACCAAAGCCCAAAGTCATTAATCTCAGAAAGGGACTGGTAAGGAAAACGGAAGTGTACTTGGGATAAGAGGGAGACAAGAATGGAGGCGACACTCACAATGTATTAGACACATGTATACAACTGCCAAAGAACATAATTTTTAAATAATGAAATAGAAATTATTTCAAACTAGACAAATCAAAAATGTGTGTGCCTAAAAGGGGGGCACGCATAAGTATCAAAATTCTGCTTATTAAAGGAAGGTTGAAAGAATTTGAACTATCTAACATAATTTTAAAAAAGCATAAGTTCATAATAATGGCACTATGAAATTGCTAATATCTGTAGGTGGAGTTTCTCTGTGTTCCAGCTTTCACTCCCGAATAACGACAAGAGACAATATAAATGATAAATGTTTGGCTGATAGTAGCTCAAGTTTATTACTAACTAGTTTTTACAACTTAAATCAACCCATTTCTGTTATCTATGTATTACATGGCTCATGGTTTTACCTGTCCTCCAGCATGTCTTGCTCCCTCTGTGTCGCCTGGCAAATCCACTGACTCCACCCTTTTTCCTCCGAGCAATCTGTTTGGCTGTACTATCTATACCTCCTGCCTGGCTACCAGCTTGTTCTTTATTAACCAATGAGAGTAATATATATTCGCAGTGTACAAAAGGGTTTTTCCAGAGCAACTAGCTCTATCACAAGTCAAGGGACAATGGAAATCCAATGTAACATTCAACATGATAAAATAATTCAGTTTGGTAAATAGCGATAAAATCAAGAAGAATCAACTACTTGGAAGAGAAGAGTGAATACTGTACGTAGTAAGCTGTCATCGACTGGATTACTGTCAATCAATTTCTGTAGAAATTTCAGGAGAACATAATTTCAGAAGACTTAACTATATTTGCTCTCCTTCCCAAGATAGGTTGGAAGTATCCTCATTTTTAATGCCCTAATTAATTTTCTGATCAATTATATTTTCACATCTCATTAATCACTCTATTATTTTTATGAACCCTCATTGACTAATTAGCACAATAAGAGATCCAAGTACTCTACATCATCAAAAATATGCTTATAAACCTTGCTGAAAATCAGCACTGCAAAAGTTTTGGTTTAATCATCAGGGGATGTTCGTATTTGGAATGAGGCCTCCTGGAAGGATCTGGTGGTGTAAGGTCCAACTCCTAGGTTATCTACCTGGACTCAAACCTAGTGCCCCATGAGGAGTTCCCATTTGCCACCTAATGGATCAGTGCCCTACTGAGCATGAAATAAAATTATGTTGCCATTTTCATATATTTTTCCTTGATATTTATTCATTTATCATTACAGGGACACAGGCAATTTAATATTATCTATGAAAAGCATTATTTTTATTTGAATAACCTGACCTATCTGCTTGTTTGGTAGTAATACTGACTGGTAAATATGTATACATTGCATATTCTCATGGCAATTTAAAATACTAGTAATCAAATGTTAGTTCACTAACCTTATCTATGCTTATCTACTTATATACAGACACTTACTCTTTTTCTTCTCATTTTTCAAACAGTCTGTAAAATTTTTCTCAGCAACATGTTGACAACCTTAATGAGTATATGCAAGAATGAAAGCAAAGTAATTGCAATTAACAACCAAATTCAGTAGTGTTAGCCTGCTGTGGTAAGCAGCCGTTTTCTTCAAGCACAAAAGCCAGTAAATTTTGTTCACTTGAGTTACACAATGCTATGAATTTCTTGAAAGAGTCTGCCCTAGGAAAACCTAGGAATTAATATTAATTTAGAAATCTATTAATATGCAACATTTATAATAATTTTATTAAATATACAGAGGGCATAAATGTTATTCCAGAACATGCTAAAAAGAAATGCATTCATACATTTATCCTTGAGTCAGGCACTCCCATATTGCAGCATATTTGTATTTATAGATTTTTGTTTCCCATGAAACTCAGCCTCACAGACACTTCAGTGCAGTCTCTTGCCGTCCTTTCGCAGCTTCCTGGTGGAGATGACATTTGCTCAGCTAGAGAATAGACACTTTCTAGCTGAGTTGCTCATCACACTGATACCCCAAGGCCTGGCTGATTGGCTGTCAGAGGATTCCAGCTGTTTAGCTGCTGTGATGTGTCTTTCATAGGAAAAGACATTTCCTGGAACATCAACAGCTTGTTAAGGATTTTGGAATGAGGGGGAGAAATGTTGAAATTTTGGAGGAACTGAGTGGTTTGAACTTGGCGGAGGTGTGAAGATGAAACAGAGAAAGGGCTGAAAGAGGGGGGGGGGACCTGCCCCCATCTGTGCTTGAAAGAATTCATTTCCAGAACTAACTTCTCACTATTTGATGAGCAACCTTCCCTAGATTAGAAGGTCAAGTGTTTGTAGTGGAAACAAAATCTGACGATTACCCACCATAGGGATGTGCAGGTAATCTGAGAACTTAAAACTCATCAAATAAGTTGGAAAACTCCTCATGAAATTGTCAGCAATTTCAGTTCAGTGTGGTTTTCTTTGTGCCTTGATTGCCTCTTGTGAAAACTGAGGGCACAGAATATTCTCGGGCATTCTTGTAAGACCCAGCAAGCAAAAAGCTGACCAAAGATACCTGGGTACAAAAGGTCCCTTTGGGAAGTAAAGGCAGAGCATGCAGAAGGGAGGAACAGAGTGCTAACGAGGCCATGCTTGCCAATTTGAAGCCCTTGTGGGCCAATTAGCTCTGCTTTCTTCGTCAGTCATTGACTGAACTCTGAACTCTGGCCAGTCTTCTCACAGATCTGTGCCATTGGTCACTAGGGTCACCGAGAGAGAGTGTGGGGTTGGTTTAGTGAAAACTAACTAGAATAGGCGTGTCTCCAAGTGTCACCTATATGTAGAAGAAGTAGCTTAGTGATGATTTAGGACACCAAGTACCATTTAATAACATGCTGAAATCCCTCTGCTTCTTGTGATTCTTATTCTTTTGTCTCTCATCACTCCATGGTCTTCTTATTGGCCACTTGTGTATTTCTCTCACCATATACATATTGAAAAGACATACTATTTACACCCAAGAATTGTGTTGAACCTCTCTAACTACAGTATTTTGCACAATACCAGCACATAGCAAGAGTTCAAAGTCATTAGTTACTTAATGGGAATTGGTCAAGGTCCTAAATTTAGTGTTCCCAACCATGATTTAACAAAAATTGAGAGGGATAAATTTCACCATACAATTCTGAAAACATATCTTGAAATAAAATGCACATAATTTACATGCAAAAAGTTAATGGATAAAGTATTTAAGATACACAAGTCCCACTTCGACCCCAAATCCTCCTATTCCCTGCAAGCTCAGTGGAACTCTGAAACACAGACTGCAAATTCACAGAGACAATCAAGAGATGAGTGATCACCCACCTCTCTAGCCTCTCCATACCAGGACAAAACCCCGGGCCCCTCCCCCACCTGCCAAGCTTCCTGCAGAAAGGACCAAGAGAGAAATCCTGAAGCACAGACTGCTACTACAGAAAGGACCAAGAAAGGAGCTCTGAAGGACAGGCTGTGACTGCACAGAGTGGACCAAGAGAGCAGACCAAGATAGACCTCATTGTCTCCCGAGACATAGACAGTGACAGTACATAGCAAACCAAGAACAGTTCCCAAAGACACAGACAACCACTACAAGGATTGGACCAAGAGGGAAAGATGCTGCCAGAAACGATTGGAGGAAGAGATGAGTATATGCTAATGGAAGAATTCATTCAACAACCTAAAAAGCAACATGGTAACACCAGAACCCAGTGGTCATATAACAGGAAGACTTTATAATCCTAACCCAGAAGAAACAGAAGAAAATGATTTTAAATGTAACTTTATGAGGATGAAGGAGACGTTTAAAGAGGAAATAAAAAGTTCCCTTAAAGAAATGGTAGAAAAGACAAACAAAATTTGGAAGAAATGAATAAATCTCACAAAGAAAGCCAAGGAATAAAATCAGACAGGCGAAGCAAACAGTTCAAACGGTTCAAGACTTGAAAACTGAAACAGAGAAAATAATACACACACACACACACTAAACACACACACTGAGGGGATTCTGGATATGGAAAATCTGGGTAAATGAACAGGAACTACAGAGGCAAGGATAACAGAATACAGAGATGGAAGAAAGAATCTCAGGTGTTGAAGATACTATAGAGGAAATAGATTCATTGGTCAAAGAAAACATTAAATCCAACAAATCCTTAACACAAAACAGCCAGAAAATCTGGGACACCCATGAAAAGACAAAGCCTTAGAATAGTAGGATAGAGGAAGAAGAACTCCAGTTCAACGGCACAGAAAATATATTCAATAAAATCATAGAAGAAAACTTTCCCAACCTAAAGAAGTATATCCCTATAAAGGTACAAGAAGAAGCTTACAGAACACCAAATAGACTGGACCAAAATAAGTCCCCTTGCCATAAAATAATCAAAATGCAAAACATATAGATTAAAGAAAAAAATTTTAAGAACTGGAAAGGAAAAAGGTCAAGTAACACATAAAGGCTGACCTATCAGAATTACACCTGATTTTTCAATGGAAACCATGAAAGTCAGAAGGCCCTGGACAGATGTGCTGCAGACACTAGGAGACCACTAAATAGTCTGGGATGCATGCCCAGACTACTATACCCGGCAAAGCTTTAAATCACCATCAATAGAGAAAATAAGATATTCCGTGACAAAACCACATATAAACAATACCTATCCACAAATCCAGCCTTACAAAAAGTACTAGAAGGAAAACTCCAGTCTAAAAAAGCTAACTGCACCGATGAAAACACAGGCAACAGATAACCTCACACCAGCAAACTCCCAAAGAATGGGAACACACAAACACTACCACCGAAAAAATAACAGGAATTAACAATCACTGGTCATTAATATCTCTTAATACCAATGGATTCAGTTCACCTATAAAAAGACATAGGCTAAGAGAAAGGATATGAAAGCAGGATCCATCCTTCTGCTGTATATAGGAAACGCACCTTAACCTCGAAGAAAGACATTATCTCAGAGTAAAGGGTTGGGAAAAGATTGTCCAAACAAATGGACCTAACAACTGGGTTGTGGCTATACTAATATCTAACAAAACAGATTTCAAACTAAAATCAATCAGAAGAGATGGATAAAGACACTTTATACTCATGACAGGAACAACTCATCAGATGTAGTCTCAAACCTGAATATCTACAACACCTCACTCTCCCCAGTGGATAAAGACACTTTATACTCTTGACAGGAACAACTCATCAAGATGTAGTCTCAATCCTGAATATCTACAACACCCCACTCTCCCCAGTAGACAGGTCAACCAGACAGAAACGTAATAGAGAAATAAGAGAATTAGCAGATGCCATGACCCAAAACAAACTTAACAGACATCTACAGAACATTCCACCCAAACACAAAAGAACATACCTTCTTCTCAGAACCTCAGGGAACCTTCTCTAAAACTGACTACATACTAGTAACAAAGCAAACCTCACCAGATACAAAAAATAGGAATAATCCCCTCTATCTTATCTGATCACCATGGTTTAAAGTTAGAATTTAACAACAACACTAATTGCAGAAAGCTTACAAACTCATGGAAATTGAACAGTGCTCAATTGATCCACACTGGGTCAAGAAAGAAATTAAAGACTTCCTAGAATTCAACAAAATTGAAATACATTGTACCCAAACATATGGGACACTATGAAATCAGTGTTAAGAGGAAAGTTCATAACACTAAGTGCCTACATAAAGAAACTGGGGAAATCTCACACTAGTGATTTAACAGTACACCTGAAAGCTCTAGAACAAAAAGAAGCTCACCCGGGAGGAATAGATAACAAGAAATAATCAAATTGAGGGCAGAAATCAATAAAATAGAAACAAAGAAAACAATACAAAAATCAATGAAACAAAGAACTGGTTCTTTGCGAAAATCAAGAAGATAGACAAACCCTTATCAAAATTAATCAAAAGGCAGAGAGAGAACATCCAAATTAACAAAATCAGAAAAGAAAAGGGGGACATAACAACAGACACTGAGGAAATCCAGTGAATTATTAGGTCATGCTACAAAAACCTGTACTCCACAAAATTGGAAAATGTAAAAGAAATGAACAATTTTCTGGATAAGTACCATATACCAAAATTAAATCAAGACCAGCTGAAAAATTTAAATAGACTTATGGCCTGCAAGGAAATAAGAGCAATCATCAAAAGTCTCCTAACTAACAAAAGCCCAGAGTCAGATGGCTTCAGTGCAGAATTTTATCAGAACTTCAAAGAAGAACTAATACCTATACTCTTCAAAGTGTTCCACATAATAGAAACAGAAGGAACATTGTCAAAATCTTTTTATGAGGCTACAGTTACCCTGATACCAAAACCATGCACACAGACTCAACCAAGAAAGAGAATTACAGAGCAATCGCACTCTTGAACATAGATGCAAAAAATACTCAATAAAACAGAATTCAAGAACACATCAAAGAAATCATTCACCATGATTAAGTTGGTTTCATCCCAGAGTTGCAGTAATGGTTCAACATACAAAAATCTATCAATGTAATCCACCATATAAATAAACTAAAAGAAAAGAAACAATATTATGATCTCATTAGATGCTGAAAAAGCATTCAACAAAATCCAACACCCTTCATGATAAAGATCTTGAAGAGATCAGGGACACAAGAAACACATCTAAACATAATAAAAGCAATATACAGCAATCCGACAGCCAACATCAAATTAAGTGGAAAGAAACTAAAAGCAATTCCACTAAAATGTGGAACAAGACAAGGTTGTCCACTCTCTCAATATATATCTGGCTAGAACAATAAGACAACAGAATGAGATCAAGGGAATTCAAATTGGAAAGGAGGAAGTCAAACTTTTACTATTTGCAGATGATATAATAGTATACATAAGTGACCCCAAGAACTCTACCAAGGACCTCCTAAAGCTGATAAATACCTTCAGTAAAGTGGCAGGCTATAAGATCAACTCAAAAAACTTAGTAGCCCTCCTATATACAAATGATGAAGAAGCTGAGGAAGAAATCAGAAAAACATCACTTTTCACAATAGCCACAAATACATTAAATTTCTTGGGGTAACTCTAACCAAAAAAAGTTAAAGACCTGTTTGACAAGAGATTTAAATCCCTGAAGAAAGAAGTTGAAGAAGATACCAGAAAATGAAAAGATCTCCCATGCTCTTAGATAGGTAGGATCAACATAATAAAAAATAGCAATCCTACCAAAGGCAAGATATAGATTCAATGCATTCCCCATCAAAATCCCAACCACAATTTTTCACAGACCTTGAAAGAACAATATTCAACTTTATATGGAAAAACAAAACACCCAGAATATCAAAATCAATCCTGTATAACAAAGGAACTTCCAGAGGTATCACCATCCCTGACATCAAGCTCTATTATAGAGTTACAGTAATGAAGACAGCTTGGTACTGGCATAAAAACAGAGTGGGTGGTCAATGGAATTGAATTGAAAACCTAGATATTAATCCATACACCTATGAACACCTTATTTTTGACAAAGAAGTTAAAAGTACACAATGGAAAAAAGCAAGCATCTTCAACAAATGGTGTTGGCAAAACTGGATGCCAACATATAGAAGACTGAAAAGAGATCCATATCTATTCCCATGCACAAAACTCAAGCACAAATGGATGAAAAACATCAATATAAATCCAACCACACTGAACCTGATAGAAGAGAGAGTGGTAAGTAGCCTGCAATGCATGGGTACAGGAGATCACTTCCTAAATATAATACCAGGAGAATAGACACTGAGAGCAACAACAAAAAATGGGGCCTCCAACTGAGAAGATTAAGTAAAGCAAAGGACATGGTCAACAAGACAAAAAGGCATCTTATTGAATAGGAAAAGGTCTTCACTACATCACACAGAGGACTGTCCTCCAAAATATTTAAAGAACTCAAGAACTTAGATATCAAAACTCCAAATAATCCAGTTGAAAAAATGGGGTACAGAACTAAACAGAGAATTCTCAACAGAAGAATCTCAAATGTCTGAAAGACACTTAAGGAATTGCTCAATATCCTTAGCCATCAGGGAAATGCAAATCAAAATGACTATGAGATATCACCTTACACTGGTCAGAATAGCTAAGAATAAAAACAGCCTATGATAGCTTTTGCTGGAGGGGATGTGGAGTAAGGGGAGCATTCCTCCATTGCAGGTGGGAATGTAAACTTGTACAGCCACTTTGGAAATCACTGTGGCATTTTCTCACAAAATTAGGAATCAATCTACCTCAAGACACAACAATACCACTCTTGAGCATATATCCAAAGGATGCAGACCCATACCACAAGGACATTTGTTCAACTATGTTCATAACAGCATTATTTGTAATAGTCAGAACCTGGAAGCAAACTAGATAACCCTCAACCAAAGAATAGATAAAGAAAATGTAGTATATTTACACAATGGAGTACTACTCAGCGATAAAAAATAATGACATCTTGAAATTCTTATGCAAGTGGATGTAACTAGAAAAAGCCCTCCTGTGTGAGGTAACGCAGGCCCAGAAAGATGAACATGGTATGTACTCAGTCAGAAGTGGATATTAGCTCTAAAACAAAGGATATTGAGTCTATAGTCCATGGCTCTAGAGAGCTAAGTAACAAGATGAACCCTAAGAAAACCATATATAAATCCACCTGGAAAGGGGAAGTAGAAATGATTTTCTGACAAAATTTGGAGCATGGGGGTGGGGGGAGAAGAAAGGGTAGGATGTAAGAAGGGAAAGGGGGAGGAGAACTTAAGGGAATGAGATAGTTGTGATTGAGAAAGGTCAGAGATGAGAGCAAGGAAAGAGATATTTTGATTTAGGGAGCCATTATGGGGCTAGCAAGAAACGTGGCACTAGAGAAATTCCCAGGAATCTACAAGGATGAGCCCAGCTAAGACTCTAAGCAATAAAGAGGGTACCCAAACTGGCCTGTAGTCAGACTGATGAATATCTTAAATGCCACCATAGAACCTTCATCCAGTAACTGATGGAAACAGAGGCAGAGACCCACATTGGAGCACTGGACTGAGCTCCCAAAGTCCAGTTGAAGAGTGTGAGGAGTGAAAATATGAGCAAAGAGGTCAAGATCCTGATGGGGACACCCACTGAAACTGTTTACCTGAGCTACTGGGAGCTCACCAACTCCAGCCAGACAGGGAAGGAACCAGTATATGTCCAAACTAATCTCTCTGAATGTGGGTGACAGTTGTATGGCTGAACAGACTGTGGGGCCACTGTCAGTGGCACCAGGATGTTTCTCTACTGCTTGTACTGGCTTTTTGGGAACCTATTCTGTATGGATGGATACCTTGTTCAGCCTAGATATAGTAGGGAGGCCCTTGGGCCTTCACCAAAGCAATGTGCCTTACCCACTCTGAGGAGTGGATGGGGTATGTGGAGGGGAGTTGGAGGCAATGGGAGAAGGGGAGGGAATGGAAACTGGGATTGGTATGTAAACTGGAAAAAGTTAGTTTTCTTTTTTAAAAAATAAAAAACAAAAGTGTATTTGCAATATGTATATATTATATATAGGCCATATGCAAAGGGAAAAACAACAGAATTATAGCAATTAATCTTCCATGATAATGTCTGCCTCTAAAGATTGCTTAAGCCAGGCTTATTTAATTAAGTAAAATAAACAAAGCAAACTCTTTTTAAAATATAAAATGGAATTGTCATATTAGTTTATGATGGGAAATCACTGTAGCTTTAGAAGGAGAGTGCTTTGAAGTTGAAGCTTGGTAGTGCTTTGTCAGAGTGCATACATATGAAATATACTAGGGAAAGAAGATAGATGGTCATTTTCCTTTTCTTGTCTTCCTGTCTTCTTTATTTTTATTGTCCATTTTAAAATTTATTATTTGCTATTTTCATTATTTATTTATTTTTTAAAAATAATCATTTCTCATTTTATATACCAATCCCAGTTACCTCTCCCTCCCCTCCTCCCACTCCCTCCACCTTTCAACCACTCCATCCTCTTTCCACTCCTCATAGAGGGTAAGGCTTCCCATGAGGAGTCAACGAAGTCTGGCATATGACTTTGAGACAGGACCAAGGCCCTCCTCCCATTTCTAGACTGAGCAAGGTATCCCTCCATAGTAAAATGGGCTCCAAAAAGCCAGTTCAAGCACTAGGGATAAATCCTGGCCCTACTGCCAGCTACACAGATTGCCCTAGTCACACAACTGTCCCCCATATTCAGAGGGACTAGTTCAAGCCTATGCATGTTCCCCTGCTGTCAATCTGGAGTCAGTGAGCTCCCACTAGCTCAGGACAGGGCTCTGGGAGCTTGGCTCAGTGCTAGCTGTGGATCTCTGCATTTGCTTTCATCAGTTACTAGATGAAGGTTCTATGATGACAATTAAGGCAGCCATCAGGAACTCTCTCCCCCATTTCTTAGGATCTTAGCTGCAAACATCTTTGTGGATTCCTGGGAATTTCCCTAGTACCAGGTTTCTTGCTAGTCCCAGAATGGCTCCCTCAATCAAGACATCTCTTTCCTTGCTCTCCCTCTCTGCCTTTCCCCCATCCCTGCCAGCCTGTTTCCTCATGTTCTCCTCTCTTCTCCCCTTATCCAATTCCCCTCCCCTTCCACCTTCCCATCTCTCACCACCCTGCTCCACCATGCACCCAATTTTCTCAGGAGTTCCTGTCTATTTTCCCTTCCCTTAGGGTTCTTCTTATTACCAAGTTTCTCTAGGGTCATGGATTATAGGTTGATTATTCATTGCTTTATGTCTAATATCTACCTACGAGTGGGTACATACTGTGTTTGTCTTTCTGGGTCTGGATTACCTCACTCAGGAGGGCTTTTTCTAGTTACATCCACTTGCATAAGAATTTCAAGATGTCATTAATTTTTGTCGCTGAGTAGTACTCCATTGTGTAAATATACTACATTTTCTTTATCTATTCTTTGGTTGAGGGTTATCTAGGTTGCTTCCAGGTTCTGGCTATTACAAATAATGCTGTTATGAACATAGTTGAACAAATGTCCTTGTGGTATGGGTCTGCATCTTTTGGATATATGTTCAAGAGTGGTATTGTTGGGTCTTGAGGTAGATTGATTCCTAATTTTGTGAGAAAATGCCACAGTGATTTCCAAAGTGGCTGTACAAGTTTACATTCCCACCTGCAATGGAGGAGTGTTCCCCTTACTCCACATCCCCTCCAGCAAAAACTATCATAGGTTGTTTTTATTCTTAGCTATTCTGACCAGTGTAAGGTGATATCTCATAGTCATTTTGATTTGCATTTCCCTGGTGGCTAAGGATGTTGAGCAATTCCTTAAGTGTCTTTCAGACATTTGAGATTCTTCTGTTGAGAATCTCTGTTTAGATATGTACCTCATCTTTTAATTGGGTTATTTGGAATTTTTATGTCTAAGTTCTTAAGTCCTTTAAATATTTTGGAGATCAGTCCTCTGCTCAATGTGGGGTTGGTGAAGATCTTTGACCATTCAGTTGACTGCCGTTTTGTCTTACTGACTGTGTCCTTTGCCTTATAGAAACTTCTCAGTCTAAGGAGGTTCCATTTATTTATTGTTGCTCTCAGAGTCTGTGCTACTGGTGTAACTAAGATATCACCTCTGATCTGTAACTGCAAATTATTTTTATTAGAACCATTGCATTATAATTTTCATTTTTACTTGTTTGTCTCTTCTCATAGATAGCAAATTTTGTGAGGAAAGAAAATTCTATTATTTTTATGATCAAGAAAACCAAGGAACTACTGCCAAAATTCACTGTGCTGCATGCCCAAAATGAGTCAAGAAATATAAGATACTACTATAACCCAACCCAATCAGAAACAGATTTTATTTTAGTTGGCCCTTTTGATGTTGAATATTAGTTGAGGAAAGGCTAAGGAGGAGGGAATATTCTATGAGGTAGCTATCATTGCATGCCCATTTTACAGAGAGAAACTGAAGGTCAGACAGTTTATTTTGTTTAGTCATTTACTCTTAGTATCCGTACCAGCACCCAAACACATGTTATATTGTTTTTCTTCAAAATTTTACTCTGAAACATTTTGAAATACTTTAAATTTAAAAGATTCATTGACCATCCATCTTCATTTGATGTATCTCAAAGTGTATGCTATACGACTATAGGAAACATACCACTAATAAATATTTAATATTTTACAGTCTTTTCTTTAGATTTAATTTATAATGAAATGCACAAATCTTCCACAAACACTTGATTAAAAATGCATATGCTTCTGTTATCCAAAGCCATGTAAAGATTTAGAACATATATGGCACAGTAGGATAACTATAGTTGACAATTAATTGCATACTTCAAAATGGCTACTACAGAATATTTGAATATTCCTATTACAAAGAATAAATGATAATTGTTTGAAGTAATTGAAATGCTCAGAACCTGATCTGATCATTACACATTGTATACTTCTATATAAATGCCATGTTGTACTCCATAAATATATTGCTATATTATGGAGACATGGCTCAGCAGTTGAAAGTTGCTCTTCCAGAGGACCTTGGTTCAATTCCTAGCACCCATTTTGTGGCTTACAGATATCTATAACTACAGATCAGGGGATTTGATGTCTCCTTCAGCCCTCTTGGAGCAGTGCATGCATGTGGTACATAGACATACATGCAGGCAAAATACACACACACACACACACACAAATAAAACAATAATAGTTCTTAAAATAATAACAAAAGTATTGGCTGGGGAGATGCTTTTGTTGATAAGGCACTTGCTTCTCAAGTGTGAAGGCCTGAGTTCAGATCTCCATAATCCAGGTTAAAAGGCAGGAGTGGTGGCATGCATTTGCAGTCTCAGAGATAGTGAGGTGGGAAGCATATCTGAAGTGTCCTGACCAACTGTCCTAGCTTACATGGTAAAGTTCCAGCCCAATGAGAGATCTTATCTCAAAAACAATAACAACAATGTAGAAAGTGGAAGGTACCTAAGGACACAGAGCCTGTCCTCTGACCTCTAAACACAAGTGAACACACATGTCTGTTTGCATCTGTACACACACGGGCACCCCCTACACATACACACATATGTGCACATGCATACACACACATATAAATAATTTTTGATGTACATTTATTTTTAAAGACTAGGTGCACTGGTGCACATCTTTATCCCATCACTGGGTTACTTAATGGGACTAATGGGGCTAAAATATAATGAACAAGGATGGAACAGGGAGAGTTAAAAGGAGATGAATATTTTTGTCCTCATATTTGACAATTTCATACATGCATACAATGTATTATGATCACATTGTACCCTTCATTTCTTTTATATCCCTCTCCTATTCTTGATGATGCCTTTCTTCCAAACTAGTCCTTTTCCATATTCATTTCTTTTGTGTGTATGTCTATTGGTTTGATGCAGTTCTCCACGGGTATCATGTGTTCATGATTACAGTGGCTATGTCACATCTAGAAGAAAGTTTTTCAAAGAGCTCCTTACAGTTCCAGCTCTTACAGTCTTTCCACCATGTTCCCCGAGCATTGGAGGTGCTGATATAGATGTCCCACATAGGACCGAGCACTCAACAGTAGCTTATTTTCAGTATTTTAATCAGTCATATGTCTCCAAATTAACCTTCGCCTACTCTAAAAGAAGCTTCTCTGAATCAGACTGAGAACAGCACTGGTTCATTGGTATAAACATAAATATTTCGAAAGCAGTTTGACTACATGTCCATTTAGCAAAGCTTCAGTAATATATTCTCTCCTAAGGCATGTGACTTCTCTAGGCACAGGCTTTTGAAATTGGATTTATAGTCCTAGACATGAATTTGTTCCTATGCAGTGGGCTTAAAATACACTAGAAAAGCAGTTGGTTACCCCCAAAACAGTCTTGCAACTATTGCATTGTGGATATATCTTCCCTTGCATATCAATATTTTATCATGTATGGTTTACAACTGCGGAAGTTCATTGATGATATTTTTCCCTTCAGAAGCCTCAATAGCACATTCCAGCATTATGGATATTATTCAGCAGGGAAGAAGCTCCCTGCTAAATTCCAGTTTGATTTTTTTGTGTGTGTGTCCTGTATGTAAAACACATGATGTCTTCAACTATAAGGTCTTACCAAGCATCTCAGGAGGGAAACTAAAAGCAATGACAACAGCCTGTATTGTTTTGGGAGGAGAGGACAATTTCATGTAAGATGATGAAAGCCTTTAAGACAGGTCTCAAAGAATAAACAGGATGAAGGCAAAATGAAATAAGAGGAATGTAGGCAGAGACTATTCATTCATTCCCACCTGCCCTGACCCAAAAAAAATCATACAGAAACTGTATTAATTACAACACTGCTTGGTCAATCGCTTAGACATATTGTTAGCTATCTCTTATATCTTAAATTAACCAGTTTCTATTCATCTGTATATCACCATGTGGCTCTGGCCTACTGGTAAGTTTCCATCCAGCATCTGTCTCCTGTGGCAGCTATATGGTGTCTCCCTGACTCTGCCTTCTTTTTTCCCTATTTCTACTTGGAATTACCGCCCTGCTCTGTTTTGCCCTGCCATAGGCCCAAAGTAGATTCTTTATTAACCAATGATAACAAAACACATTCACAGCATACAGAGGGGAATCCCACATCAGAGGAAGAGTTCAAACAGAACATAGGTAGGCATATTGTTAATTATTAATCAATAACAATGAAAAAATTTAGCATTGTAGACGTATCAGATCTATTTTGGAGAACAATGGAAGAGAAATCTAGAAAGATCAGGGATATTGGCTTATGGAACTTGAATGAATTTCAGAAGACAACTCAGATGTATAAAATAGGTTTAAACATGAAGAGATTCAACCACAATTACATTGAGGAAAGCTAAACTTGTATCATACCATTTTTTTAATAAACCTTTTACAGTGTCCTTTGTATTGTATAGAAAAGACTTGATAGAGAGAAATGAAAGATTTTTTTTTGTGGGGAAACAGAAAGATGAGCTACCTTTTGCCATTGTTCAGGCTTAAGCCAAAGGAAAACTAATGTTGTGCAAGTGGCAAAAAGAAAATTTATTGAGAAAGCAGAACTAAGAGCCTTGGTAACTTGATGGGGAAATAGAAAGAGTGCTAATATTTCAGGTGTTTGGAGGAGCGTATATCTACCTGCCAGTAGATGTAAAACTTAAACAATGGGACAGTTTTAATCTAAAATGGGGGAACTAGATTTTTTCTTTTGCATCATTTTGACATCAGACTATGTCCTGTACTAAGTTGCTTCACATTGTGTAAAATTGTTTTCTCAGATTGTCCATGCCCTGAGAGACTTCATTTTTAAAATTATTTTTATTGAGCTATATATTTTTCTCTGCTCCCCTCCTTTCCTTTTCCCTTCCCTTCTACCCTCTACCACAATCTCCATGCTCCCCATTTACTCAGGAGATCTTGTCTTTTTCTACTTCCCATGTAGATTATATATATGTTTGTCTCTCTTAGGGTCCTCTTTGTTGTCTAGGTGAAAGACTTCATTTTGCAAAATATATTTGACTCTACTTTGAGGATGATGCTTCACCATGGCAGACATGGAAACAACACCATCCAGCAGCACCCATAAGGCACAGACTGATGAATAACTTATTCCTACATATATAAGTGGCATCACAGTATAAATTTGTTTGCCTGGTCCTGGTACTTCCCTTTACCTTTACAACTTTCATGTTCTCACCTCGGCTGTGACCCTGCAACTGAACTCTGATGAGCTTCTGGAGACTACAGTGGAGGCAGTAACAGTGGAGTACATTACAAGGTTTAAGATCTTTTTCTCTTTTTGAATTTCTCTTAATTTCTGCTTTTTGGGCTTCTTTGAACATCTCTGAACACTGCTTCAGCTCCTTTAGCCTCTAGGAAACTTATACATACATATAGAGATATGATATATAGTGTGTATATGATCTGAGAGTTAATAGTAGCAATTAAGATTAGAATAGAATAAAAGACTCCTTGCCTTCATTATAAAAGGTTTTTTTAAAGGGACTATACAGAAAATTTTTTGCCAATGAAAGTACTCTATCTTATAATTGTATTGATATTAAATATGTTTTGGCAGTGTGGAAAGACACACTGGCATGTTGGTCTATGTTTCTGACATCAAGCTCTCACTACACTTTGCTAGAGAATGTCTTTCATCAGCCCTTCTAAGTTTTTGTTTTCTTTTGTTTCTTGAGGCAGAGTATCTCTGTGTGTGCCTGGCTAACCTATGTAGACCAGGCTGGCCTTAATAAGAGTTGCTATGGTCATGGTGTCACTTCAGAGCAATAGAAACCCCAAATAAGATAGTGTACTGGAAATTATACAAAGAATTCTTGTTTGAGAGAAACAAGAGATTAGCATGGAAATGTGTATCTGGTACACCAATTACACTTTTACACTAAGTAGAGCAGTGTCCTAGTAGAACAGCACTCCTGACAAAGTGAAATTAATGTGTGTGGAGGAGATTTTAAGAAAACATATAATCTCAGCACTCCGGAAGTAGAGGCAGGCTGATCTCTGGGAGTTTGAGGCCAGCCTGGTCTGCAGAGTGAGTTCCAGGACAGCCAGAGCTGTTACATAGAGAAACCCTGTAAAAAATAAACAAACAGACAAACAAATAAATAAATAAATAAATAAATAAAAATAAAAAACACACAAAAAAGAAAGAAGAAAAAGAGAAAGAAAATAAAGCATACAACAAGAAACAGGACTTACCAATGACTGTGTGGGAACCTGATTCAGTTGCTCAAGTATATAAATAAATGGGAAATTAGCCACAAAAAGTAGTAACTAGTTTAAAGATTTTTCCTATTATCACATTACCTGGGTGTAAAAAGTAAGACTTACTGGCCTCACTTTTATCTGCAGGATATCAAAGCTCTGAAAATTAAAAATACCAGGATTACAGCTAATTATTTTAGGTTAGGACATTCCACCATGCCTTACACAAGTCCTAAATATGTCTTCTTTCAGGACCCTCCACTTCCTTTTATTCTAAAATTTATTCTCTCATATATTATATTTTGGCCACAGTTTCCCCCGCCTCCTCGCCTCCCAGTCAGTCCCATGCCCTCATCCACTCCTCTGTTTCTCTTCAGAAAAAGCCATGCCTCTCAGGGATATCAACCAAACACAGCATAGCAAGTTACAATAAGATTAAGCAACTCCCCTTTGTGTTAAGGCTGAACAGGGCAGTCCAGTAGGAGGGAAAAGGTCCCAAAAGCAGATAAAAGAGGCAGAGACAGTCCCAGTTCCCATTGTTAGGAGTCCCACACACACAAGTCACACAACTGTAACATGTATTCAAAGGACCTAGATTAGTTCCATGCACACTCCCTGGTTGTTGCTTTAGTCTTCTATAACCCCCTAAAAGCCCAGGTTAGTTAATTCTATGGTATTTTTGTGGTGCTCTTGACCCCTCTGGCTCCTGTAATCCCTTCCTCCTCATTTTCTGCAAGATTCCCCATGCTCCGCCTAATATTTGACTGTGGATCTTTGCATCTCATTCTAATCAGTTTCTGGATAGATTCACTCTGATGACAATTATGCTAGGCCCCTGTCTACACGTATAGCAGAATATCATTAGGCATCATTTTATTTAATTTTTTTTTGCTGGGCATGTTTGGTTCTATCCTAGGTCTCTGGGCTGTCCAGCCTCTGGTCCTGGCCCTCCAGGCAGTGTCAGGGATAGGCTTCCTCTCCTGGCATGGATCATAAGTTGGACCAGTCACAGGTTGGCCACTCTCACTTCTGTGCCACCTTTACACCAGCACATCTTGGAGGCAGGAAAAAATTTAGGTCAAAGGTTTTGTGGCTGGGTTGGTGTCCCAATTCTTCCACTGAAAGTTTGCCCTGGTTATAGGAGATGGCAGGTTCCAGCTCCATATTCTTCATTTCTAGGAGTCGTAGATTCCTGGGAGTTACAGATTCCTGGGAGTTTCCATTGCACTAGGTTTCTAACTCACCCCTGAAATGCCCCCTCTAATTCCAGTTGTCTCTCCCAGTGCTCTCTCCATGCATCCTCTCCCCATCTGATCCCTCCTGTTCCTATTCCCACCTGTCCCAGTCCACCTGCGATATCTGTTCTATTCCGCCTTCCCTGGGAGATCCAAGTATCACCCCCAGAGCCATCCCTGTTACTTCCCCTATCTGAGGAATTCCGCTTTCTGAAAGTAGATTATTTGCTGAGTCTCATGAGTCCCCCAAGCTCACTCTTATTAGCCATTGTTCATACATGTCAGTTTACTCAGCGAATTCCTGATACTTGGTTAAAGACACTGCCACCTTTCAGAGCAGTGAGTTGGAAGGGAGGTGGTTTTCAGTTTGCCAAGTGTCAAAGTAATGAACAGGGGAAGTGAAGCAAAGTGAAGCCAATGATCATCACTAGCAAGAGCTACAAAAAACATCTTCACTCCTCTCACTTTAACTAAAGAGATGCTCAAAAGCAAAGGGCCTTGCAAGGCACAGGACAAAAGGCAGTGCCTGAGCAGAGGGAGCACGAGATCAATATATGTTGAATGAAAAAGTTAAAAAGAGAAAAGAAAGAAAGAACGGTAGGAAAAACAAAGCTATGGGGCCAAGTAGATATATGCACTAACTAGAGGTGAACCTTCCTCTCTGAAGATAAAATTATTCCTCCCTCCATATTTTATGGGATTTATTCTTTTTCTTCTAAATGCACAAAAGTGTCTCTCTCTGTGGTGCCTCGAGGAATGCCTCTCTACTCGTAGGATCCAAGCTGACCTGCAAATGGCAGTAGCATCAGCTGCAATCTAAGGATTGAGCTATCTTACAGGACAGATTATTCTAGATCCCGCCCATATGAAATTTTGAAGACTTAACCAGTGTCTGTTGTAAGCAAGAAAACAAGAGGGAGGCTTTATCTATTTGACTCACCATCTAACCATTTATAAAACACAAGAATAATTTTCTAAATTTTAAATGGCCTTTCTAAAGATTCAAAACCAAGATAAATACATTGAAATGTGTCATTAATTCATATTGATCTCTTCTCAATCACAGTGTAGTTATTTCAAATTGCCTTCATCCAGCAACTGACAGAACCAGATGCAGAGACCCACAACCAAGCACTAGGCCGAGCTCCGGGAATCCAATCAAAGAGAGGGAGGAGGGAATATATGAGCAAAGGAAGTCAAGATCATGATGGAAAATTCTACAGAGGCAACTGAACCAAGCTTGTGGAAACTCATGAACTCTAGATAGACAGACAGCTGTGGAGCCTCCTTGGGACTGAACTAGGACTTCCGTATGTGGGAAACAGTGGTGAAGCGTGGACTATCTGTGAGGTACCTGGCAGTAGGACCAGGATCTATTCCTGGTGCATGAGCTAGGTTATTGGAGCTCATTCCCTATGGTGGAATGCCATGCTCTGTCTTAAGGCAGGGGGAGGGGCTTGGTCCTGTCCCAACTTATGTGCCAGACTTTGTTGATGTCCCATGTGAGCCCTTACCCGTTGGGAGGAGTGGATAAGGGTGGGCTTCTGGGGAGAGGCAGGGGCGTGAGAGAAGGGGTGAGGAGAGAACTGCCGATGGAATAAAAAATGAAATCTAAAAAATAGATTAAAATAAAAAATAATGATTTTAGAAAAAAAGAAAGAATAATGAGACTTTTTTGTTTGTGAAGGTATAGTTAATGCCAAGTAGTCTCTGAAAAAAAATCTTATCGTTGGAGCTGAGAGACCAAAAGCCCTAAGAGCCTTGCTCGAAATGTGAAGAGTTCTTTAACTTCAACCCAGGATATTCTCATGGGTTTGAGCAAAGCAGAATCTTTTACTTCAGTTAAACTCTAGTGCTCTGCAGAAAGTTTCACCTTGTTAAATACTACTAGGATCTGCTTGAAGGAAAAACAAAACAAAAAATATTCTCTTGGTCTTACAGATATAAAAGAATGAACATAGTGGCTTCTAAAGTGAAGTGGATACTCTGTATTGTTTATCTTCCTGTTGGTGGGCAAAGAAACTCTCACTTAGAACCTGCACGTAAGTTGTTAAAACACGTTTCTAAAGAGAGGGAGAGAATGAGAGAAATGGGAGGGAGGAAAGAGTGTCTGACACTGAATTAAAGTTCAAAGAATACACAGGAGTCCAGGCCGGTATATGAGGAATAGAAACAATAGACCCTACTTGCCAGCAGATACTTAGGCTAAGATGGATAGATGCAGGGATTTTCAATAATAGAGAAGCAATATAACTCAGTAGATTTCAGTGAGGATGTAAATGATGGGATACAGTTGCTCCTCCACATTCACTTGCTCCACATTCCATCAATCGCAGACCAGAAATATTTGAGAAAAAGGTGGGTCTGTACTGCACAGACACAGTCATCTTATTCTTGTCAGTGTTCTCTAAACAATACAGTGTAACAGCTATTTATATAGCAATCACACGGTATTACTATAACTAATTGGATCTGGATAGGACTTGAAGTATTTTGAAGGGTATGATTCATTTATATACAAGCATTATGATGATTTATACAAAGAATTTTGGCTTCCAATATTGACGTATCAATATCCAGTCTTAAAACCATCCCCATGCCAACTTTCTTGACACTGAGGAACTGAATGGAGTCCATTTCTAAAGAATCAACAATAACATTATCTCCTCAAATAAAACTATAAAATAGCAGTGTGAACAATTCCAATACAATAAGGCAAGTAAGACAAATAAATTAAAGAGTGGAGTATGCATTTTTCTTTACCACAGAGTAAGTAAAGAAAAAACAGTAATCAGAAAAGATCCATTTTAAAACTCTAAATAGAAGAAAACCAGCCAAGATGATTTTTTGCCTCTATATTTACTTTTCAATCTACCACGCTTTTAGTGCCCCAGAAAATAGATGAGATGCAAGGAGCAGAGAAAGAACTTAATTTTTTTAGTAATGATCCATTAAGCAGAGTTGTGGGCTGACAGTCCAGAGACCCATTCTCTACAATTCTTGTCCCCTCTTGACTGTGTGAACCTAGGCATGTCCTTAAACCTTTCAGTACTCCAGTAACTTTATGTGTCAAAGGAGAGGCCGGGTTCAATTGTGTGATTATTTATATGATGATACGTCTCAAATTATCTCCAATATCCCTACTATTAAACTATCATACAAATCATAAAAATTCTACACTTTATGATCCAATAAGTCCATCTGTGCATGGAAGAGGTTTCAATACCCACAGTATTAGCGAGATACATACTGGATATGCCCACGGATGGGGAAGAATAAGTGGCTTTTTACTTTATGAGCTTAGAAGAAAATGAAAAATAGATGTTTTAAAATAAAATTGCTATCTTGTTATTTTTATTTATTCTAACCAAGCTTGCAACAGGGTTGAGTCGCAGCGTAAAAAGTATGTTGTCAAAACCCCCATCAGATTTTCGTCCATGATTTCTGCCTCAAAGTCATGCAAGGGAAACTCTTCTGAGTCTTTACACCTCCAATGGATAGCACGTGAAAACAAGGGTGAGAAAAGCCACATGGTGTGGAATAAGCCAACAGGATCCACTTCTGTGCCAGAGCATGGGGATTACATTGACATGTAATAGACAGCTAATTTTGTTATTGGCAAGCTGAGTGTTATTTTTACAGGATAAAGAACAAATTTAGATTCAGTATTGAGTTACAGACATTTTCTGAAAAGCACCAACTAGTAAATAATTTAGGTTTTGCATATTTCATACTGCCTCTGCCATATACTTATTTGATTGGTTGGTTATGTGATTGATTTATTGGGTTAGGTTTGCTCTTCATAATCCTTAAAGTTTTGAATACAAAAGAAGCTGCAGATCATGTTCCCTCTCCTAGCGGCAGTGTGCCTACTCCTTTACAAGAAGCATTCAAAGTAGGTAAGCAACAGTAATAACAAAACCTCAAATCTACCAGGTGTTTATTGTGGCCAAAGATAACTAGCCCCTATCAAGCTATGTTAGAAAAGAGCTGCAGCAGATCAGATAAAGCAAAGCAGTGAATATATTGATTGAGGCCCTGGAAGAATGGCCATAGCATTTCAAGATGCAACTACTGATATTATTTGCGCATATGATTTGAACCACAGAAGACTGATATCAGAGCCAGTGTTTCTTCTTAGGTGCAGTGAGTATTCTAAAATAGCACCTGATGAATAGCTATGTAGAGGTATCTCGCATGTTAGATAATTAAGATTTCTTCCATGTGCCATTGTTTCGCTGATTTACACATACGTTTGAGATGGGCTCTAAGTCTGTATTTTTCTTTACAAATTAGTCTTAAGTTTCTCTGGCACCGCACCACCCCATAGTCTTCTCTGTCAGGTCCTTAATAATAGAAACAGAACTCATTTATGTTTTTTTAAAATATATATAAATTTAAAGTCATTTCAAAATGAAGCAATTGATAAACTAGAAAGTTAAATGAAGTTAAGAATCTGGTATATACTAAAGTTAGTTCAAGTATAAGGAGACAGTTGGTTAAATTATGTTGAAACCACTGAGCAGAAGTCTAGTAAGATGGTAAAGTTGAGATTATTGCTTACATTCGATACAAATAAATTCCAGATAAATCAGAATTTTATTCTTTTTTTCCTTCCTTCTTTCTTTCCTTTTCTTTCTTTCTTTCTTTCTTTCTTTCTTTCTTTCTTTCTTTCTTTCTTTCTTTCTATTTTGGTTTGTCGAGACAGGGTTTCTCTGTAGCTTTGGGGCCTGTCCTGGAACTAGCTCTTGTAGAGCAGGCTGGCCTCAAACTCTCAGAGACCAACCTGCCTCTGCTTCCTGAGTTCTGGGATTAAAGGCCTACAGCACCACTGCCCGAAATCAGAATTTTGATGTAAAATTTATTGAATTAAATAAAACCATGAAAAATATTGCAAGAGCAATATTATTTTAAATAATTGTGAACCAGAGAGAAGTCATTTCAAATTATAACATAACATCCAGAAGCCAAAAAATAAAGAAAACGTCATATACAATGACTATATAAATACAAAATCCAGGTTTGGTCAGATGGCTTAGCAGGTAAAGGTACCTGCCATCAAGCCCACTTCCCTGAGTTTAATCCCTGGAACCAACATGCTAGAAGTAGAGAACGGTTTCCCACAGATGTCCTCTGACTTACACACATGCTGTAGTGTCTGACGGCACATGCACAGAAATAAAGAGGGAGAGAGAGGGAGGGAGGGAGGGAGGGAGGGAGGGAGGGAGGGAGGGAGGGAGGGAGGGAAGGAGGGAGGGAGGAAGGGAAGGAGGGAGGGAGGGAGAGAGGGAGAGAAGGAGGGAGGGAGAACCAAAAAAAGAGAGAAAGAACCAAAATTAAATTGCTCTCATATCAAGAGTGTCCATGAGGTTAAAAAGTATTCAATTGATTTAAGAGCACTAGCTGCTCTTCTAGAGGTTCTGAGTTCAATTCCCAGCAGCCACATGGTGATTAACATAGTGAGGTCTTGTGCCCTATTATGGCCTGCATGCATAAATAAATGCAGGCTAGACACTGTATATATAATAAATAAATAAATCTTAAAAATAGCGTTAAACTAAAAAAAATTTGTAACAGCACCACAGCAAAAAGGCTATATTTCTACACATAAAATATCAGTAAATCAGTTTATAAATACAAACAGAGCAGTGTAAAATGGTCAGATAAGCAAGTTATCCATAGGAATTAAAATATCAAATTAAAAATTGTAGTCAATCAATTTCATCCATGATAAGAGACATGTAAATTTTAAAATCCACTGAGATTAGTTTTCACCGTTGAGGCTGGTAACCATGAAACAGGTTTACTAACACATACCGAAGGTATGGAGAAATAGTCCTTTATAGATTGAAATGAATATAAATGAATACCATGTGTATGTGGAAAACAAGTTGACCATGTCTATCAAAACTGAAAGATTACATTTGGACCACAAAATTCCAGTGTCAATAATTTATTTTACTTAAATATTCATGGATAGAAAATTAAAAGCACATAAAAATATTAACTAGAATAATCTTATAGTAACAAAAGATTAAAACTAACTTATTTGTAGAAAACTTGCCTTTTTGTTTTATAAATGTTGTTATAAAATATTTGCAAACAAATAAAAAAAATCACATACCAAAAATAACCAAGAAACTTGTTTATAAACTTTGGTAGAAACAAACAAAACTGCCCCTCTAGGATCCCTGGTGGATTGGTTCTAAAACTCTGATGGATAGCAAAGTCCAAGATTATACTTTTTTGTAAAATGGCGAAGCATGTGTATATTGTAGTTGGTTGACTCTGTGAGTGCGGAACCCATGAGGATGGCACATCAATCTAATCAACATGGATGTATTATAAGTAACACATGGTCTCTGAAATACATAGCTTAAGGAGGAGAATAAGGAAAATAACCATTGTAACGTATATAGTATGCTACCCATTGTCTAAAAACAGAAAGAGGAGCCGGGCGGTGGTGGCGCACGCCTTTAATCCCAGCACTTGGGAGGCAGAGGCAGGTGGATCTCTGTGAGTTCGAGACCAGCCTGGTCTACAAGAGCTAGTTCCAGGACAGGCTCCAAAACCACAGAGAAACCCTGTCTCGAAAAACCAAAAAAAAAAAAAAAAAAAAAACAGAAAGAGGAGAATCGATCTGCATGTATATGCAAAAAGCAGTGGAGTGCAATGATTCAGAGCATAGATTCTGAAGCCAGTCAACTTGGATTGGAATCTGGGCTTGACTGTTAAACTGCTGTCTCTTTGAGCTTTAATCTCCTCAGGAACAAAGGACAGGCAATAAGAATACCCTCTTGTTGGGCTCCTTTGAAGTTAAAGATTTATATCCTGGAAAGGTGGCTGAAAATTTGACTCAGCAGTTAATAGCACTGTCGCTCTTACAGAGAGTCTAGGTTTTGTTTGCAGCACCCACATGGTGGTTCACAGTCATTCACAATGCTGGTTTCGGGGGATCTGATGCCCTCTTTTGACCTCCCACACATACATGCAGACAAAATGCTCATATACATAAAATAAATAAATATACATTAAAATCTTAGAACAGTGTCTGACACAAAATATATGCTATTTAAATATGTATTAAATATATAACAGTAGAGAAATATACCTGAGAGGTTATATAAGAAGCTATATCTGTATTAGCTCTTCTTTGAAATTCTGATAGAATTCTGTGCTGAAACAACCTGGTCTTGGACTTTTTTTGGTTGGGAGACTTTTGATGACTTTTCTAATTTCTTAGGAGTTATAGATTTATTTAAATTGTTTATTGTATCTTGATTTAATTTTTCTACATGGTACCTATAAAGGACAAAAGTGAATACCATTTTACTATTGAACCCAATCCTTATGTAATAGATACTTTTAAAAATATGCTACTTCTTAAACTATAAATTATTTCTGTTCCCCATCCCTAGTCTCACCTAACCCCACCTCCTCACTACCCTTATCTACTCTGGTCTTTACTTTTCATGCCTCCTACTGTTATTTCTCACAGATTTCGATATCCCTCACTTTCAAGCATCACATTCACCTCATTTGTCTTAAGCTTTTTACATTCCTTCATGACTTCACTGCCTTCCCTCTGCTGCAGACTCCCTGACATGCCCAGGACCAAGAAAAAGTACTACACCTTCTAGGTTTCAAATCTAGACATCCCATGCCCTCAAATTCAGAAGGTTAAATCCTCCCCTCATCTAAACTTCTTTTTTTTTTTCTAATTTCATGTGATAGAAACTTGTTCCTTGACTATGGCTCTCTCTTCACCAACCATCACATCTACCACACCTAAGAATTTATCCTCATATGCTCCTCCTTCACTATTTGCAACTGTAGACATATTGGCCATGTGCAGCCCATATCAAACTTTGATGTATCTAATATATATATGAATGCTAAAATATAGATTCTGAGTCAATATCATTGTGCAGATTTTCCTAGGAAGAGCTGAACATTTATTCAGGTAGGATACCAAAATTAGACCAAAAATTATGCCATCCAAGTCTAACTTGATGAATCAATGAGCTTCATTGTACTTACTTATGGCACCACTATTGAGAG